>NC_090934.1:1429495539-1430121970 GCF_040938575.1 Ambystoma mexicanum | reverse complement strand
TATTCTTCAATGTCCGGGAACTAAGTATGCCAGGTACCGATGGCTACAATCATTTGTATCTGGCCTACTTAGGGATTGAGCTGAAAGTCGGTGGTGTATCACACAAGTCTATAATCATTGCACTTGTTCACTTGATCAAAGCTGTATATCTGATGCTAGGAGAGCCTTTATATAGGGGTTTTAAATCACCTTACATTGTCGTATATTATTGCACTTTTTAGAATTGTTGAGTACAGTAGATTAATATTAATACATGTTTTATGTTTCAACATATATGCTCCCAAATTTTACAAAATGTGTATTTGTTACATATATTGTCAATTAATTGTGTGTTTTAAACATTATCCTGTTTTGCTTTATATTAAAAGTGTAAGGTTTTGAAAAACAATTCATAGATAATAATTACAAAAAATATCAATGGATTGTAACTGTATGTAATTGATTCATCTTTTGCCAAGCCTTTAAGGGGTTTGGGGGACAGATCCAAATGATCCAAATGAATAGTGTAGCAATTAAACTTACATTATAAACAAAGTGTCTATCTATAAATGATGAAAAGCAGATCCAGGCATGCCTGACTTTTAAATGACTCAAATGACTCGTCTGACATGCAATCGTACAATTCCCCACTACAAACTGAGGGCTTCCTAGCTAGCTAGATTGAAACCTCTGACATGCAGGTTACACAAAGTTCTCTGCAGTAGGTGCATTCATCTAATGAGATATCTTACAACTGAGTTTAATGTGCTTTTCTACTTGAGTAACATTCCCAGATGCACAAGACTACATTTCCTCTTGCTAACCGCCTCACCCACACCCACCTCACCCTCCTTACCTAACCTTTTTCTCCCCTCATGAGAACCTGTACGTTATTTTGTGTATTCATTTTTCTCAAGAATCAAACAAAACCTGTCTGAAATTCAACCCAAACTCCCCTGAAAGTTATGATTCATAAAGGAGTTTCTGGCAGATTCAGGCTGAAGAATATTTCGTGGGAACCGGAACCCTTCCCAAAAACTCAATTGATTTACAGGAGTTTGCGCATCATTTTTGAGAAAGTTTGCCCTGATTTATTTCTGGAGATTCAGAGGGGCGTTTGACAACCCTAACAATTGGATGTTGGGTACGGTGGGGATCCTGTGGTTACTCCACTTTGGTCCCATCACATGGCCGGGGACACTCAGAGTGCCATATTGCAGGTCTGGCTTCATGTTCGAGATTATCACCACCCCACAAGGGCAAATAGTGCAGATCACCCGTAAAGCTCTAACTTGTCCAAACCCCTTGCAGATGACCCTTAAAACCTTGCATGATAACACCTGGGTTTTCTCTCCTAAACTTAGAGAGCCTAAAGCTGTTTTTGTTCACAACCAAAACTCCCCAACATTTTATCCAGCAATGGTAGAAAGAGGTTTGATGCAATTACCTATTTATAAGACACATCAAAAAGGCCCTTTTGTATAATTTTGAAAAACTGCCGTGAACTCTTCAGATTCACGATTGCAAATGTGCAAGTTCCTCAATGCTCAGAACACGTTGGGGGAAATGGGATTACAGAAGCATTGTTTCCCAGTGAGGGATTCTTAAATTGGAGATGTAATGTTTCTATTATCCTAAGTGTTAAAGGAGGATATAAACACAAAGTTTTAAGAAAACCTGGGCAATTTGTTTACATCCTCCAATATACACACCAGAAACAGTGAGGAGCTAAGCACAGCATAGGCAATATGAGTGAGTATCAGGGGAGGAAGTTTACAATTACAAATCGTGCACAATCCATTTATAGGGCCTCATTACGAGTTTTGAGTAATGGGTTAACGGGCTCCGCTAAAGGAGGCGGACCCGTTAATCCCATTATGCAAAATTACGTGGTCCCGTCGCGGAACCCGGTAAGGACGCCTGGTAAAACCAGGCGTCGCTATCAGGTCCCGCAAGGGGAAGAGGGAGCAAACAACGGGCTGCTCGTAATCGGCCCCTTGTTTGCTCCCTCTCCCATTCCCTTTGAGCCCTATGGGGGCTCAGATGGGAATGGGGAACGTCCGGGCCCAGGTTCCCAGAGGGAGGAATTACCGGGCCCTCCGTACTCGGTTTAGCGGCCGCCATGGAGCTAATAGCTCCATTGCTACTGACAAACTCGTAATGAGGCCCATAGGCTTTGTAAAGGGCCTTGCAACCAAAGCAGCCCCAGGAGCACTCATGCACAAAAAACAATCCTAGCCCTCCATTACAAACCACAGGTGCAAACCCTAACAGAAAGTACTCCCCCACCCCGGCTGGAGGGTGGGACAAAGTGGAAAAGCAGCCAGTCTCTGATACTGGGGATAGGTTGCAGGGGCAGAAGGCTCATGTTGGGAGAAGGCTAGAGAATGGCGAGTGGTAGAAGAAGCAGAGACTGGAGAGATGAAAGAGAATTAAGGGGTGGGAACAGCGGAGGGTAGGAGAATTCGGATAGAGCACAAAGGGTCAAAGAGGAGGTATTCACACCGAAGGGTAAGAGAGAGGAAAGTATGAGGTGGTAGCTAAGGAGTGGTTTGTAACAGTAGAGGGAGAGAGCGAGCAGGAGGAAGTGGTGAAAGCCACAGGAGTAATAGAGGACATATCATTTCAGAAATACAATGGTTATAAGAGGAGGAGATAACATCGGAACAGATTAGTGGAAAAAAGGATGTAGTAGAAATGAGAGAAAGTGGTAAGACCCAGGAAGAAGGAGGAAGTTACAACATCAGAGGGTCCATAGGATCAGAACTAAAATATGGTAGGTTTATTTTATTATTTAAGTTTCTTTAGCCCGCAAAACCCATATACAATTAAAAAATAATAATAATCATTGATCCAAAAACACATAGTTGCAAGATAGAAAATAAGTAAAATCATACAATTAAAATTCAATTCACGCTTAGGTGAATTACATCTCGCAAAATCTCCCTATTCTACAGTGGGACGAGCTGTACTGGACCAAGTACACACCCTTTCAGAGTTGGAGGTATGGAGACTATTTGTTAGGCGTATCACTCCACAGAAGTGCCTTCAGCACAACAAAGATGAATGGTGTGGGAACCTCACATTCCAATCCACTGCTTTGCTGCCCTACACAGAAACATCATGTCTACCTCACAGCTGCAAACATAATGAAGGGAGAGACCCCTGGGGTGCCTTCCATCTTCGATATCAGCAGAAAACACGTTGACACCAAACACCATGCAAGTCAACTGTCTTTCTCTACTTTCTGCAAGCGACGGAGATCACAACACACAGACTGACCTGCAGGCCTCAGAAGAACACCAAAATTAACCCTGTAAGAGGGAACTTCCAACAGTAGATTGACAGGCAGAGAGAGAAAGCATGAGCTGTCACCTCTCCACCAAGCAGAACATTCTGGAGAGAGATTCAAGGTGGCAGTTGTCCTTCTTGAAGACATCTGCACAAGAGTCAGAACAAAAAGGATTCCAAGTGACTGATCCTGCTCAGGGAGGAGATACAACTCCTCCATAAAAACTGAAGCTGAATGGAGTATGACCCTCTCACCTTGGTTGGCTCGGGTTCCTGGTTTTATTTAACAGGTCACACCGAGGCAGCCAGTGTGGGGAAGAGTGTTAGGGAGAAGTTATGGCTAGGTATGGTACAATTAGGGAAACCAGAAGGAGGGTTATGATACTTGATATGCTGTGGAAGGGGATGAAGGGGAAACACCATACAGTAATACTTGTGTCAAGCACTTTCAAACAATAAGTAGAAGTACCTGTTTCACCTGTAATGTCTACCTCCACTTGTTTACTTACATACTCCTCTATGCACAAGGATGGTTGCATGAATCGCTGATTACAGCCACAATACAAAAGCAATGAATATGAACATAACATGACATCTGCCACAATACAACGCAATGAGTGTGAACGTGACATGAACGTGAACCATAAATGTGCTCTCTGTGTCATTCAATGCCCAAAAATCCCTGTTGCTCCACAGGGATGGAGTCCACACTCAAGAACATGTGTGAGTTCATTCACAACAAGCACACCAAGCATGACGGTTATGTATCTCAAGCTCAGGGAGCCTCTCAAGGCCACCCCGAGCGAACTGAAGAAGGTGGCTAAACAAACTGAAGGATGAAGTATATAATTTCCCTGCATACCAAGGCTGGAGTGAAGGCGTTGAAATATACTGCCAAGGCGGCTGGTCTGAAGATTGTCAGAGGCTGTTCCTCAGAACATTGGGGTGACCATGTGTAACACTAATTATGTCCTCCTAGACACTCTAATGGCGTTCCCAGTGGTAGGCAGGAACGCTGCAACAAAAACTAGTCATCCTGCCCGTGCCTGCAATCATCAATAACCAGTGCCTGGCCCAGGCAGGGATGTCCTTTAATAGTGTTTATTTTTTTTTGCTTTGTGCTGCATGCACCCAGGCATGCCTAGTCTCCTTGGAAATGAAGCCCAGAGCGGTCCGGGGCCCCAACACAATGCATCTGTGTGTGGACTGGCCTCTAATCCCCTTAACACAAAGCAGGCCCACCACTTAAGAAGTGAGTGCATGTTTGTGCATAACGCAAGTTTATTGTACAATGAACCGGGAGGAACTAGATGACGCTGTAGAGTCAAACCCACCCTAGTCTCCCAGAACCACACAAACACTTCACATTATCTATATTTTGAAACAGTTAAAACACTCCCACATATTTGATTACAAATCATCCCCCAACATATGATTGTTCAAACCTATTCAAAATAAACCCAATCTTCTCTAATTCCCACGTTCCCATTGGTCACATTCCTTAACTACCATCATCAGCTCATATTTGTAGCACACCCCTTTCCTGTAGTCTTCCATGGTAGGTTGTGACATCATCACATAGTTACACATTAAAACATAAACATAACTCATTACAAGTTCCAGCTGGCCTGGGACCTTCTAACCTCAGACGAGATTGCACATGGTTTGCAAGAATCCTTCAAACAATATGGTGGAGGAAGAGAATACATACATTTTATTTGAACTGGAGACAACTATCTCACCCGCCCAGACTTGCTGGCATTCTTGGAAAACACTAATTTAAACAACTGTCTATTCAACGCGCATTGCCTCCGGACCCAATCTGAGAAAATGTTTGAAATGCATTAAGTATCGGTCAACTCTTCCTTTAGGTGTCTCTTCACCCCAGGTTTATTGATCAGCTGCGAACAGGTCGCTGAATCCCCCTGGACAATAAATAACAAGCTCCCATACACTTAAAAAGATTGCATCTCCTTTCCACTATACTGAGAAGTCGTAAAAACCCAGCCTGACTAGAATGGACAATCTGATAATGTTGTGGCTAGTCATTACCTTCCCTCGACCTCCAACAGATACATCGATTCACCTATACTTTACACTGTCAGAAATACACTGAAACACAATACCCTAGTCACAGAAACTGAAAAACAAACACACTCCACATTATTTGAAAATACACATGAATATAATAGGCCGCTTTGCTCCCACTCGATCCCCAGGTCCAAGGCATATTCTCCCCTTGCTGTTCTCTCTGCTCATGTGAGTTGAAATATGCAGTCATCGTTCGCTCTGCATTGTCCAAGTGCAGACCCGATGAGCACAATTACCAGCAAGAGCCCGACCATGGCTTCGTGTTGTGTCTGGCAGAGGCTGACTGGCAAATCAAGGTGGTCTACTGCCTAACTGAAAGCCAGGGCAATGGAAAGTGGTAAGGGGCAAGGAATGGGCTTGATGTGATGGGCAATTGTGGGCAAGGGAAGGCAGTGCATGCAGGGTAAGGGAAGGGGATTGAGTTACTGCTTAAAGGATGAGACAAAAGAGGAACATTGGTCTGAAAGTTAATTGTACGAAACATGAGGGCATTGAAAATGTGGTGCAAGGGAAGAACACAGTGGATGTTGGGTAAGAAAAATAGGATAAATGAGACAGAGGTACACATATGGCACGGTAGGTCAGCATGTTGACTTTTGGTGAGATTTATGTCTGATCTGCTTGCCGCTGCTCGCGATTGTGGGACTGGCTTGATCCCATTTCTTTTCTCTGACTAAGTGATACATACTTGCTTTAGGAACATGCGTTTCCATTGCTGCTTGTCATATTGTTTCAGGTTGCTTTATTGTGTGACTTGGTGTTTTGGTAGTATAGAATTTTACAGACTAAGATTTTAATTGTAGTACATATTCATTATAATTATAATCTTAGGATGTTTCTCAAATGCATTTGCCTTATGAAACAGACAATTAATAGGTTCCCCCTTGTAGATATTGTGATGAATCCCTTTTCATTGGTAAGCCAACACTGCTCGAATGGTTAAAGACAGCCGTGGCCAAAAGGTTCATGCCACTTCCCCTAATCTAAAAACACATATACCAATGTTCAAGTGTAGAATGGAATTCGCTCCAGGGCTGCATAATGCTGCAACAAGGAATAACAATGAAAATCCTACAATGAACAATACTAATAAAATAATTGTGACAAGGAGGCCCGATGGGACTCCAAAAAGTCAACATAAGAACTGTGTTAAACACTCTAGTCTTTATCCAATAACTGCCAGCCACCTTAGAATAAAAATGGAAGAAGGACAAGACCCAGAGATCAGTAGTGAAAGTTGTGGAAGGAAGCAAACAAGTGGAACAAGGAGGAAACAAAGCAAAACCAATCAACAAATTAAAGATTGGCGAATTAACCTGTTGTCACGGAAGGAAGAAGAGAACTGGTGGGGGAACACAGAAAATGTCCCCAAGGAGAGTTTGCTGGAAAGGCGGCATCTGCAAACTCAGGCGAGTCATCAAAGCCATATGGGCGCCTTAACTCTATATTCTCGTGGCAATAAGGAAAGCAGCCCGCTGAGACAGGAAAACCATAAGACTGTTCCTGTCAAGTTCTATGGACCCCTCCCCAGAATCAGAGAACCCGCTTTCCTCCTCACTTGTACTGCTGGAGCTAAGCAGTGATTTCTTTGTTCTCCCTCTGGTGTGATAGTCCTTTTTTTATGCAGATAGTGTCTACCCCAAAAGGAAGACACAGTGACCATTTATGAGGCTAGCAGGACTGTGACCCCTCTTCCCGGGTAGCCAACAAAGGGTAAAAAGTCACTGAAGGCATAAAAATATCCAGATGTAGAGAAAGCCAGTTATTGCACTTCAGATCGCCCAAGCAAAGTCCTTTGATAGGAATGTCACTCCTATGGACAGGCAGGCTCCGGTCTGAATGGTCAGAAAGAGGCTTGAATACTCAAAGGGAAGCAGGAATGAATCCACAACGTTTATTGGAATAGCCAGGGAGAACACCCCCAAGGAGGAGGAGGTAAACTGAGGTTGTCACAGCATCCTGAATACACATGGCCAGGAGGCACATAGCTGAGTGCGAGAGATCCCAGGGAGAGGCTGATCGCAGAAGAAGGTGAAACCAAAGATAAGGTGGAGAAAAGGAGAAGAGAAAAGGGGGAAACCAGAACTCAGCTGGGCTTGGCAGAAAGCACAGTCTGCAGGGGACAGACCGCAAGGAAAGAGAGAGATCGAAAGCCTCAGCCGGCAAGAGGTGCCGAGCGAACAGGGTGGGGCAGAGAGCTGGCGTGGGACAAGGCAGGCAGAAAAGCAGAGCACTCCGGTGTGGAGCGAGGAAAGGGAAAACACTGGCATTGGACTCTAGAGTCAGGAAACCACTTGGTTGCAATGCGCTGACCGCCGGATGGAGAGGGAATAAGAACCTCCTGGCGGTGGCCATGTTGAACAAACACTAGAGCGCTCGCAGGCGAGCAGAAGAAACATGACGGCAAGGTTCAATGGAGGCGAGTCCTCTATAGATTCCAGAAGTGCCAGCTACCCAGGCGCGTGACAACTCCATAGTCTCTAAAGAGGATGAAGACCTGACTGAAGATCAGGTAGAACCTGTGTAATGGCACTACTGCTGATGTGAGAGAATGCTGAGGAGTATCTCGGTCCCTATTACCACAGAACGTCCCAGGGAATCGCAGTGTGAGCGGTAGCCTCAGAGCCAACTGAGAGGTCAGAGGAGGAGCCTAGAGGGTATCAGCTTTCTCTAATGGTTTTGTTGCTGAGAACAGGGAATCCGGCACAACCCTGAATGTTCCAGGGACGAAGTTGAGCATCTACCAGGCCATCCACATGCAAAAGCCATTCCACAGTTATCAATGTAAGGAGGAGGGGCTCTGAGGAGCAGGGGAACAGTGCTGGCTGAAACGGAAGGGTGGGAGAGTCCCCCGGAAAGAGGACCTTGCAATTTAATATCGCAAACACACAATAGAACTAAATGGTAGTTTGGGCAGGAGAATGAGGAAAAAAAGATGACACAAAAGCTCATAATCTTCACACTATTCTTCCTCATCCCAGTGTTTTCAGAACATTTTGGAAATACCTGGCAGGCTGGTGAACCAAGCACATCTGGTGGACAAATTGGATACACAGACTTTGGCAGGAGAGTAAACCAAGGGTGCTAGGCAACCTATAGTTAAAAAAGAAGCTTGTGTGAAAGAAAGTATTGAACACCTTATTGGACACCGAGAACTATAAGAAAATCCAAAGGAAGGGAAGCCTCCCCTTTTGTCTTTGTTGGAACTGCATTTGCTTTGAACACCTTGTTTTGGAACAATTTATTTGAATTTGCAGAGCGAGGCTGCAGTTGAAAAGCCAAGAGACTTTTACCCTTTCCATGTTATTTTGAATTTAGCTTGTGAAGGACAGATTAGGATTTGAACACAGGATGGTGTACTTTACTTTGGACATTCAGATTATGAGGCAGGGAATCCGGTCCTAGTATTAGGAATTGCTAGGATTTCTCCCAAATCCCCATATTTGAAAAACAATAAAAGTATTTACCCAAACACCATACTACTTTTGTGGCCAAATCTTACTTCTGCACCCTCATTGGTGCTTTGAAACCAGATTTATTGAACAGTATACTAGTTTAGCACTTGAATAACAACTTTGCAGAAAGCCTTATTTGTTTCTAATATTAAAGATGGAATAGAAGAAGATAAAGTCTTCCTGCTTGCTGAATTGGAAGCTGTGGAACAGGGAATACAGGGATAAAACCCCCATCTTCCACGCTTCATGAATTATGGGATCCTGAGCAAATCACTTTTCATCACTGCGACTTATTTTCCTTACCTACATGTGGAGAAAGCCTCACTCGTATGGGTTTGTATTCTATAGTGTTACTCTATAAATGATTATCATTTCAACAATTTATGTTAAGCATACTGATGAGGAGGAATGATCAAAAGTGAGGGTCATATGTTGCAGGCGGTTGGTACTGTAAGGAGGTCGGAGTAGGACACTGACACAAAGCTGGAATGGTAGTGGGTATAAAAAGGTGTAACGCTCACCTGATTCCCGTAGAGGCGCCGGTCCTGACTGGGCGTATACCGTATCTTCAAAGGTGATGTGTAACACACGGCTGGCTCTTTGGGCTGGACCTCTGTGCACTGTATGTCTGACTCGAAGGGTAAGATGTCTGCAGATAGAAAATATGGGATTAATGAACTGGGTTATTGAATGTCTCTCTCTTCTTCCCTTTCTCTTCTCCTGTAGAACCCCAAAGGTTAACGCTCTCACCTTAGGTAAGTGAATGCCGTGCTCTCCATCTGCCTCGGGGCAGGGTGCTGTAACCAGTTTCTTCACTGGATAAGGGGAGCAGGCCTCTTGACTTCAGAGGACTGCTGTCCGTCGTTTACTGCACGAACGGTAAGTTTCGAGTAATTCTAATGTCTTTAAAAGTCTTTAGTAATGATGTCTCTTGTTTTGAAGGGTTCCGGCGATGGCGGATGACGGGCTGAAGTGAGTTGAAGATGGAGCCCGTGTGATGAATAGAAGCGCCTGGAAGCACGTAAGTAAGCGCTTGTTGCCTGCTTCACGATGCGCTCTAACTGTCTTTTTATTTTGCAGGTACAAGTTCGGAGTGGCTGCAGGGTGCCGGAATACCCACTGGGTTAGATGTGGAAAGGAGTAATGGCACCTGAGTATTAAAGTTCCCCAATGTCTTTAAACGCACCTTGTTTTGTCTTTCAGATGCGGGATGCAGCGCCGAAGGCCTACGGAGCGTGCGAAGAGTTGGTAAGCTTTTGTCTTTCAGATGCCGGAATGCAGTGCGAAGACCTCCGGAGCGCACGAAGAGTAGGTAAGCCTTTGTCTTTCAGATGCCGGAATGCAGCACGAGGCGTTGGTGACAGCCGATGGACCAGGTAAGTGAAGCGCTGTCACTGAAGACCGTAATGCTAACCTGTTCTTTCTTGTCTTTATAGGTGTTGCTGAAGACTGGATTCAGGATGGTAAGCCTTTTTCCTTAGGCCCAGGATCAGATGCAGAAGACACGATGAGCGTTCTGCTGCAGAGGATGCAGAATAACGCAAAGCAAGATTCATCCATCGGGTGTGGTTTAAATAGCCTCCTGTAGTGCTTAGGTGTCTCCTTCCACAGCCACGCCTAGGTAAGAAAAGAGTTCCTGCTTTCCAGAAGAGTTCCAGTGTTCTGAACCTAGGGAGTGGCTCCTGCCCCACCCAACAGGAAAAGTAGTTCCAAACAGAAGAGGATCAGAGGCTCAACTGGCAGGCAAGTAAGCAGCATGGTCTGCTGCAGGTAAGTCCACCCAAGCATTATGAGCCCGGCGCTTCCAGCGCTGGGACTGGGCATATTTATGAGCCTGGTGCCACTGGCTCCAGGACTGGGTCCAAAAGGTCCCAATTGGGACTGGTTGGCACTCGGAACCTGGGTTATGGATCTGCTTCCAAGGGAGTTGGGAAAACCCTGACCTTTTGGAAGCAGAGATCATGACAGTACCCCCCCTCAAGGCCCCTCCCAAACCGGGCTTCTCCGGGGGTTTTGGCTTGTCAGGAAATGTTCGGTGAAATCTTTTGATTAGGCGAGGAGCGTGGACATATTCAGCAGGTTCCCAGGATCTCTCTTGGGGGCCGTAGCCTTTCCAGTCAATTAGGTAAAATAGTTTAGCTTTGGAGATCTTGGAGTCCAGAATGCTTTTGACTTCAAACTCGAGTTCTCCATCAACTAGGATGGGTTTTGGAGATTTAGTTAGTCGGGTTTGAGGTTGCACGGGTTTTAATAGAGAGACGTGGAAGACCGGATGTATCTTCATGTGCGGGGGCAAGTCCAACTTGACCGCTACTGGGTTTACTATGGTAGTGATGGAATAGGGACCAAGGTATCTTGGGTTGAATGTGCGTGGCCCTTTTAGAGGTAGATATTTGGTGGATAACCAGACTTGATCCCTTACTTGATATTGAGGGGCTTCCTTCCGATGTTGATTTGCTCCTTTCTTGTATTGTTCTTTAGCCCTTTGAAGGTGAGAAACAGCTTCCTTAAAGGCTTGGGTGATTGTAGAATGCAGGTAGTCTACTGCTGGTGTTTCAAGATCTTGGAGGGGATCCAACTCCGAGGTTCGAGGGTGACTGCCGTATAAAAGAAAAAACAGGGTTTTCCCAGTTCCCGAATGGACAGAGTTATTGTAGGCATATTCGGCTATCCAAAGGATGTCTTTCCAAGTTTTTTCAGTTTGTTGCAGCATGCAGCGTAAATACTGTTCCAGAGTTTGATTGGTCCTCTCGGTTTGTCCGTCGGTCTGAGGGTGGTGACTGGTCGATAGTCTCACATCAATTTGAGCCGACCGACAGCAACTTCGCCAAAAATGAGAAATAAATTGACTACCTCGATCCGAAATTAGAACCGAAGGAAAACCGTGCAGTCGGACGATGTTTTCGAGAAATTCTCGGGCCAGAGTTGCTGCTGTTGGCAAGCCTTTGAGCGGAATGAAATGCGCCATCTTGGAGAATAAGTCCACGATTACTAGAATCGTATTGTATCCGGAGCATGGAGGTAGATCGGTGATGAAGTCCATAGAAAGCGTATGCCAAGGGCGAGGTGGGATGTCAATAGGGCGTAAGAGGCCTGCTGGTCTTTCCTTTTGACTCTTGTTTTGGGCGCATACTCCACAGGACATTATAAAGTCTCTGATATCTTTTTTCCAAGACGGCCACCAGAAGTAGCGCTTGATCTTTTCTGAGGTCTTGGCCATACCGGGATGTCCTTCCATTAAAGAATCGTGATAACAAGAGATTACTTTTTTCTGTAAATCTGTGCTGGGCAGGTATAATCGTTCTTGGAAATACAATAAGTTGTCCTTTACTCCAAAGTCCTTTCCCTGCAGATGCCAATTCTGTATGTCTGCTGGAGTTACAAGTTGCCTGGCTTTATCCTTAACTTCCTCTATGGATTGTGTGGCGATTACACCCAGAATTCTTTGTTCGGGAATGATTGGTACTGGTTTAGGGTTGATCAAGTGTTCTTCCACTCCCATCCGAGAAAGGGCATCAGCTTTACCGTTTTTTGTACCAGGTCGATAGGTAATTATGAAGTCAAACTCGGCAAAGAATAATGCCCAACGGAGTTGTCTAGAGGATTGGGCTTTTGCGGTTTCAAATATTGCAGGTTTCGGTGATCCGTAATCACAGTAACGGTGTGTCGGGCCCCGCAGCAGATAATGCCGCCAAGCCTTAAAGGCAGACTTGATAGCCAGAAGTTCCTTGTCAGTAATCGTGTAATTGATTTCAGGAGGCGAGAATTTGCGGGACCAAAATGCCACGGGATGCAACTGATTGGTTACCGGGTCCTTTTGTGATAGAACTGCCCCCATGGCAAGGCTTGAAGCATCAGTTTCCACGATGTAGGGGAGTTCGGGGCGAGGGTGTTTTAAGATTGGTGCAGAGATAAATTTAGTCTTCAAATCCTGGAAAGCTTGTTCCGCCTTGGTAGACCATTCAAAACGTTTGTTTTTCTTTAACAAGGCAGTGATGGGCTGGACTATTCGAGAAAATTCGGGGATAAACCTGCGGTAAAAGTTAGCGAAGCCTAACATGCTTTGCACACCTTTTACGGAGGATGGTGATGGCCATTTGAGAACTGCATCGACCTTCTTTGAATCCATACGCACTCCGCTAGGTGATAATGTGAATCCCAAGAATTCAACTTCAGTCACGTTGAAAACACATTTTTCCAACTTAGCAAAAAGTTTGTGTTGACGCAATCTTTCGAGGACCATTTTCACGTGTTTCCGATGTTCAGATTCCGATGAAGAATAAACGAGGATGTCGTCAATGTAAACAACAACACACACATCTATGAGCTCTCTGAGGACATCGTTCATAAAATATTGAAAGGCGGCCGGGGCATTGCAAAGTCCGAAGGGCATGACCTGATATTCAAATAGCCCATATTTGGTGCGGAAGGCCGTCTTCCATTCATCGCCCTCTTTTACTCGTACCAAGTGGTAGGCTCCTCTAAGATCCAGCTTTGTATATATGCATGCTTTTCTGACTTGGTCCAGGAGTTCAGGGATCAAAGGTAACGGATATCTATTCTTGACGGTGATCTGGTTCAGGGAGCGATAATCTATACAAGTTCTAAGGTCTCCTTCCTTTTTTGGAACGAAGAACAAAGCTGAAGAAGCAGGGGACCTGGAAGGACGAATAAACCCATTTGCCAGGTATTGATCCAGGTATTGTCGAAGGTGAAGGTTCACAGGCTCGGTGAGGGCATAAATTCTACTACAAGGAGGAGTAGATCCAGGTATCAGGTCTATCTGGCAGTCATAAGACCTATGAGGAGGTAGAGAGTTAGCCTGATCCTTCCGGAAAACATCTTGGTATTCTAGGTATTCGGGAGGTAACTGGGGAGTCTCTGAAGAAATTGCTGCCAGTGCAACACCAGGTGGAGGGTGACAAGTAGAGACACATTCTGGAAACTGGACCGTTCTTGCTCGCCAATCGATCAGAGGATTGTGTTTCTCTAACCAAGGTATTCCTAGAATAATCTGAAACTGAGGAGCCTTGATCACATCGAACACGATCTTCTCATGGTGTCCATCTTGACTTACTAGCGTCACTTCTTGAGTGGTATGCGTTACTGGTCCGGAGGCTATCTCAGTTCCATCCACCGTAGTAATGACGTCCTTTACAGCCTTGGGACAAAGAGTTAGATTCATCCTCAAAACCATTTCATGATCCACATAATTGCCGATGGCACCGCTGTCGACGTAAGCTTCAATTGCATGTAATCGATCCGGATTATCAGGGCTAATGAGGACCATAGGTATCACGAAATGCGAGGTCACGGAACTGGTTTTCACGCTCGGCAAGAGGACCTCTATTCTTGTCGGGCGAGGTCGTTTCCCTGCTCAGAGTTTGTAACTTTGGTAACTGCAGCTCCTACTGCCTTCTTGGCAGGTTTCACCGGACAGTCTCGAAGAAAGTGCCCTGAGTTTCCGCAATAGAGGCATAATTGCAACTGTTTTCTCCTTTCCCGCTCCTTTTGTGTTAGAGGACCTTTCAGGCCCCCTATTTGCATGGGTTCCCCGGAGTCTACTCCTTTGGAAGGAGTTGGCGGTTTGGAAAATACTCGAGCATCAAACTTGGAACGATCGGCCTTCCTGTTCTGCAGTCTGTGATCTATTTGAACGACTAAGTCTATATAGTCCGAACAATCTTGTGGGGGATTCACTACTTGGGCTAACACATCTTTGAGCTCTCCACGTAGACCTCTATAAAACAGAGTAATCCTTTTGTCCTCAGGCCATTGAGTTTCCACTATCAGTCTGTTGAAAGACGCAATATAAGCCAAAAGGTCTTGATTACCTTGTCGCAACGAAAGAAGCTCATTGTCCAAGGCCTGCCCCTGTGAATGTCTTGCGAACAGTTTTTCCATACTGAGCTGAAAAGCTTGAAAATCATGGAGGACCGGATCATCTTGATTTACTAGAGGGATCGACCAGTCTGCCGCATTGCCACTAAGGTACGAAAGCACGAAAGCTACTTTAGCTTGATCAGTTGGAAAGGCTGCTGGCCGGCATAAGAAATGCAACCGGCACTGATTGATAAATACTGCAAACCTCTTTGGGTTACCAGAAAATCGTTCGGGCGGAGCCAGAGGTACATTCCCAGGTAGGTTGATCTGCACTGGATTCATAGAGGATGTAGAAGGAAGATTTCCCCCAGATGCGGGTAACGGGGTCTGTCCGGCTTGTGACTGTAGCAATTGTCTAGCGAGATCATCTGTTCGCTCCTTGGAAATAATCAGTTCCCTTCTTAGAGCGTTCGTTTCCTGACGGGCTGCATGCACTTCTGCCCTTAGTTCCCCAAGTAACTGGGCTAGCTGGTCGGTATCCGAGGTTTCCATAGCGCCTGGACGGGAGTTTTGCGGTAGGCTTTGCGTTCTGTAACGCTCACCTGATTCCCGTAGAGGCGCCGGTCTTGACTGGGCGTATACCGTATCTTCAAAGGTGATGTGTAACACACGGCTGGCTCTTTGGGCTGGACCTCTGTGCACGGTATGTCTGACTCGAAGGGTAAGATGTCTGCAGATAGAAAATATGGGATTAATGAACTGGGTTATTGAATGTCTCTCTCTTCTTCCCTTTCTCTTCTCCTGTAGAACCCCAAAGGTTAACGCTCTCACCTTGGGTAAGTGAACGCCGTGCTCTCCATCTGCCTCGGGGCAGGGTGCTGTAACCAGTTTCTTCACTGGATAAGGGGAGCAGGCCTCTTGACTTCAGAGGACTGCTGTCCGTCGTTTACTGCACGAACGGTAAGTTTCGAGTAATTCTAATGTCTTTAAAAGTCTTTAGTAATGATGTCTCTTGTTTTGCAGGGTTCCGGCGATGGCGGATGACGGGCTGAAGTGAGTTGAAGATGGAGCCCGTGTGATGAATAGAAGCGCCTGGAAGCACGTAAGTAAGCGCTTGTTGCCTGCTTCACGATGCGCTCTAACTGTCTTTTTATTTTGCAGGTACAAGTTCGGAGCGGCTGCAGGGTGCCGGAATACCCACTGGGTTAGATGTGGAAAGGAGTAATGGCACCTGAGTATTAAAGTTCCCCAATGTCTTTAAACGCACCTTGTTTTGTCTTTCAGATGCGGGATGCAGCGCCGAAGGCCTCCGGAGCGTGCGAAGAGTTGGTAAGCTTTTGTCTTTCAGATGCCGGAATGCAGTGCGAAGACCTCCGGAGCGCACGAAGAGTAGGTAAGCCTTTGTCTTTCAGATGCCGGAATGCAGCTCGAGGCGTTGGTGACAGCCGATGGACCAGGTAAGTGAAGCGCTGTCACTGAAGACCGTAATGCTAACCTGTTCTTTCTTGTCTTTATAGGTGTTGCTGAAGACTGGATTCAGGATGGTAAGCCTTTTTCCTTAGGCCCAGGATCAGATGCAGAAGACACGATGAGCGTTCTGCTGCAGAGGATGCAGAATAACGCAAAGCAAGATTCATCCATCGGGTGTGGTTTAAATAGCCTCCTGTAGTGCTTAGGTGTCTCCTTCCACAGCCACGCCTAGGTAAGAAAAGAGTTCCTGCTTTCCAGAAGAGTTCCAGTGTTCTGAACCTAGGGAGTGGCTCCTGCCCCACCCAACAGGAAAAGTAGTTCCAAACAGAAGAGGATCAGAGGCTCAATTGGCAGGCAAGTAAGCAGCATGGTCTGCTGCAGGTAAGTCCACCCAAGCATTATGAGCCCGGCGCTTCCAGCGCTGGGACTGGGCATATTTATGAGCCTGGTGCCACTGGCGCCAGGACTGGGTCCAAAAGGTCCCAATTGGGACTGGTTGGCACTCGGAACCTGGGTTATGGATCTGCTTCCAAGGGAGTTGGGAAAACCCTGACCTTTTGGAAGCAGAGATCATGACAAAAGGTCCCGAATTTCCCTTTCTTCTATGAGGGGTATCCCCTGCCTCGAAACTCATACTTAAGGGTCCGTCAGAATGTACATCAAATCAAAAGTTAGCTATTCTGTTGAAGTGGGAGAATGGAAAACCAGGCTCCCGTCCTTCACCTCTCGCGCTTGGCCTAGAGGGTCACGACCCAAACACCCGCCACGAGAAGAGTTTGCCCATTTACCAGACGACCAGGTACCCTGGTACAGGAACATACGGATGTGTCCATCTGCTTGCTCAGCAGCCCGCACTGGCCATGCCGACACCTGCGGCACGGATCAACTAGACTAAAATCTACACGTCGTTAGAGATGCCATGACGACCTAGACAACGGGAAGCACATCTGTACAAATATACACACTGGACATTCCCACACCAACCTACACGAAGAATATACTCAGTGCTATGACGTAGGCGACAGGCATATTCACGGACATGCATCTTTATTATTTTCATATAGGCTTTCAGAATGCAGAAACGCAAGACGCGTCATGAACTTTTATTAGCTTGCTCACGCTTCTCTTTGAAACCAGGTACAACGATGAGAAATATAATAAAGACAATACCGATTATGGAATTACATGCTCCTATAACCTAAAGCACCTGTGCACCAAACGAACAACTTATGCACCGGGCCAAAGTAGGCCTCAAACAAGAGCTCCCGTGGACATCAACAAGACAAAAGTCAGTTGCTGATTCTACAGAATGAGCTTGGCAAAGCAACCAGCCAAGGTCGCAATGTTGCAAACCCACGTTCCAAGAGCAAATCATCAAAGGCACGATGTTGCAATCTCGCACTCCGCGCACCAACGTTAAAGTCACACCGACAAATTAAAGCAGACGCACAGTAGAAAAACAATATTAATTGTGCAGAATTATGCCTCTTTCACGGTCCCTCCCCACGTGATCAAGCCGAACCTGACGAGATGCCAAACCCTGGAGAACAGAGGCGTCTGGATCCCTCGCTACGAGACACTGGCAGATACACTTGAAAGGCTCAATGGACATTTGCAACGGTGGGAACGGTACCCCGTCTAGCTATGAATAAGTCCTCACATTGTCTGCATGTACCCATAGTGAAACATTGTTGCAACTTACAGGTACACCGAGAGCTGGGAACGACGGTGGTCCCAGGCTGGGGAGCTCACGGGTGCACCAATCAGAACTTGGGGCTCTTATCACTGACGCCAGCACATTTAGCCAATCCTCAGGAGCCTTCATGTAACAATTTTCATGTATCTTATTGTAGGGACAACCCAGATATACCACCTGACTACACCTTATCCACTAATATCTTTCTCTATATGTGTGCTATACTAATCCTTCCACTCGAACATCCAATTAAGAGTGGCGATAGGTTTTTTGTTAACTTTCTGAAGTGACGCAAGTAGCGCGTCATAATACAGTAAAAAGGGCCTGCGAGCCCCACAATTGTGTGTGTGTCAGGACGAACGCGTGCGCTCCTTGACCCATCCCTGCCGTTTTGTCTAATAAACAGCAGAGTCACCTTGCTCCTTGTGTGCGTCTCATACTCTATCTCATCTTATCTGGGATACACACGGGAGGAGTTGGGGCCTCCCTGCCTGGAGGTCTGCGGACGGCCCGGCCGACCCCGGCAGAATTTCCCCCCGACAAGTTGGAGGCACTGCTGAGATCTGTTTAAGATCGACTTTTATTTTTACTTTTTCCAGGCACTCCCGTTGCGAGGAGGCCCGGCGGCGCGGCCCCCTCTGCCGTTGCCCCCTTCTGAGGACTACAGGACCATCGCGGAGCTGCGAGAAGACCGGACAGCGCAATCCGGATATTGGCCCTCGGGAGCCGGTTGAGAAGTATCCCGCCCGCGGTTGGCGAGTGTCCAGACGTGGTCCAGACGAGGGGAGGTGGCGAGCCGCTTGGAGGGGTGCACGCAGTCGAGCGGCCCTGCATCGAGAGAACTTGGTGAGCATGGCACACACAACGAGCAATGCGAAATTGTGAGGGAGGGGGGAGGAATTAAATAAGGGAGGAGGGAGGTGTTGCACAGGTGCGCGGCGAAGGGTTGACAATATAGTGTTGGCAATGGAATGAAAGAGAGTGAAAAGAGTGCGAGAGCAGTGACGTGGAAGAGGGGGGCGGAGCACGAAAACGTCACGTGTGGTCGCTCGTAGACACTGATTGGCCTAAATCGCGACTAACGTGTAGGGGTGGGCGTGTGTGGTTTCCTACGATTTGGCATTTATTGATCAATGAGTAGATGAGGTTCCCTATTGTTCGAGCAAGAAACTCGATAGGTAGATGAGGTTTCCTATTGGTCGAGCAAGAAACTCGATAGGTAGATGAGGTTTCCTATTGTTCGAGCAAGAAACTCGATAGGTAGATGACGTTTCCCTGTAGGGGGTAGCTAGTTGCATAGTTGCCAAATACGGAAGATAGTTGGCTGGTTAAGCCCTCCTGTTGAGGGGCGTATCACACGCGAGGCGACGCAGCGTGTGCAGTCCAATTATATTATTGATGAGATTACCTTGTTCCAGGAGAGACAGGAAGACAGCTGTAGGGTTAGTGGGGATAAATTGCAAGTGTATTTTGAAACTAATGATGAGATTGTACTAGTAGCGTAGAGACATCGGTGACGTCACCAGTAGGGATTTTATAGGATATCACGAGCACAAGGAAGATTGAGTTTTGAAGGCGGTGGGGAAGAGAAAAATGATGAGGGAGTGGATAAGAAGATAAACAATAAACGAGTGGATTGGAAGAGGAGAAGGGGAGAGGGGCGTGGCTGAGCACGGAGAACGCCAGCCACGGCAAATGTAAAAGGGGGAGGAGAACGAGGAATAAGGACGACTGTATAAGATCGTCGTAAGGGGTACGCAGCCACAGGGGGCTGCGTGCGCTTCGGCCGCAGGGGGCCGTAGGGGAAGGAATATACAATACAAAATTATACATATATATATATATTTGTGTTTTATTATTTCTTGTTTTTTATTATTATTTTTTTTTACTATTATTGCATACTTTTTAAAGGATTGTCGTAAGTCCCCACACTTACGGGGCCAGGTAAACAATATAAGGTCGTAAATTGTAAACTGATAACGAAGGGAGGAGTAACAAGTAGGGCACAAGTATGTCATCTGGGAAAGGGCCAGGAGGGTGGGGGAACACCCTCACTACCCCACTACAACACATATGCACAACACTGCCACCCCATAGGGAGAAATTAATTAAGTACAGCATAGAGTGGACCCAGGGGACGGATAACAAAATCTTAACACCATGGCCGCCTAATGGTAGTTTCGATCCTTATGCCCAACATTCATTGCTAAACCATCTGCATAATACATACAAGGGGAAGAAGTTGGCGAGCCATATGGAGGTGTTTAACTTATGGAGGATGTTCCAGGGATCCCGACCAGGACCAAATGGAATGTTCTCTGTGGGAGAAACACCGGAAGTAAAGGAGATTATAAAGGAGGGAACGGATGGGGGAAAGGGGTGTGAAAGGAAAAAGAACGAGGAAAACGAAGGAGAGGGAAGAGAAAAGATTGACACCTTAAAAGACATAAAAAGGGAACCGAGCAACGAGATACCCATAACACCGGGAGTGAAAACTGAGAGAGAAGGGTTGTACCCTTTAAGAGAACTAGGAGAAATGGAAGGACAGTTAAGGGCGGCTGAAGGATACTCGAACCCGGCTTACAGCCCTCCACCATATGTGGCTCACAGGAAGATAGTGGGGGAGGGGAGGATTGGAGAAGAACAGATTGTAGAGATAGGACATGATGAGTGGGTAGCTGCACAGATATTATTAAAATTACGGGGTTCACTAACGGGAGAAGAAAGGGAGGTTGTAAAGAGAACAGGCGAGGATAGTAGAAGGGAGAGTGAGATGAAGGGGGAGGAGCTACTAACACAAAGAGAAGAGATTTTGGAGGAAAAATTGGCAAAACTAAGGGATGAGCAGAATGAATTACTAACACAGCTTGAGAGGGGGGAAAAGGAGAGAGTGAGGAAAAGGAAAGAGGGTAAAAACAAATTGGACAAATTAAGGGAACAAAATGAGGAGCAAAGGATAGAAGATGGAAGGGTAAGAGCAGCAGCAGAAAGGGTGTCAAGAGTAGTATTGAGAGAAAAAAAGAAGGAAGAAGAGGAAAAGGAAAGGGAATTGGAATTATGGAGGAGGAGGGTAGTATCAGAGGCAGCTAAGAAATATGAAGAAGAGAAAGCAATAGAAAGAGAAAGGGTGAAATGGGAAAGAAAGAAAGAAGATGAAAGAATATTGGAACAGATGAGCAACGAAATGATGGAGGAATTAAAAAGGAAAAGGGAGGAAAATAGTAGGGAAATGGAGGAGAGGAGTGATGGGGAAAGAGGAGGGAGAAATAAGGAGAGTGAAAAATGGGGGGATGTATATAGAAGTAGAGAAGTAGCGACAACATCAACACCCGGGGGAACAGTTGATAACAAAGGAAGAGGAGAAATGGAGCGAATAGACTTAGAAACAGTAACAGTAAAAGGGAAAAGAACAGAGTGGGGGATAACATCTATGAATGATTTTTGCAGTGAGGAGGAAGAAGGAGTAGAAAGGGTAGGAAGAAAGAGTGAAAGGGAAAGCTTAGATAAGCTGTACCTCACTAGAACCAATATAGACTCGCCATGGATCCGTAAGAGAAGGGAGGAGCTGGAACAAGGTGAGGAGAGGGTGCAAAAACTAGTGGAAAAACAAACCCATGAAACCACACCATCGCCATCTCCATCACGCCCTCCCCCATCGCACCCTACATGTTCAACGACCACACGCACGCTGCGCAAAATAAAGCTTGCGCCATTCATGGACGAAGTGACTCCCTATGCGTGCCGGCTTAGAGACCTCCCTAGCCGCAGGCAAGACAGACAGATAAGCATACCCATATTAAGCACAGAGGATGACGAAAAAAGGGGAAGGGAAGGAGAGGTAGGTAGGAGGAGGGGTAGCAAGGAAGAATTTGATGTGGTAAGGGAAATAGGGGAGGAGGAGGGGTGTGAGGACTCAATATTATGGAACATAAAGGGTGATATAGGACACAACTTAATGCCACTGTTGGAGAGAGGAGGGGTTAGACCGCAGTATGTACCATGGAAGCATACGGATAAAGAAAATATAAAATGTAGGCTCCCATCACTAAGTGGAGGTGCGGGTAAGTGGATATATGAAATGGAAAAACACACCGCAGGGCAGAAACTAGCAGTAGGAGATGTGAAAGGCCTGTTAATATCAATATTAGGAGATAGAGCGGACGACATTTGGAAGAGAGCGGGATTCTATGGGATAACAATAACAAACACATCGCATGATGGGGCGCCATTTGCAAACTGCAGACATGCGCTATGGCAGGCACTGAGAGTACAGTACCCAGACACATCAGATATAGGAGCAATCACTTCCCGTAAGATGCGTGAGAATGAAGATCCCGTTGATTATATACAGGATATTCAAGAAAAGTGGCGCATGGAAACGAGAGAACAATGGGATAAAACACCAGCCATATTTTATCATATACTAGTACAGGGGCTCCCAGAAGGAGTACAGAAACAACTAAAGAAAGTAGTGGGAATGGAAGTAAAACCATGGCCTGAAATACAGCTGACAATAGTACATCACTGCAGGATATGGCAAGGAAAAATGAAACAAAAGGAAGAGGACAGGAAAACAGAAGAGGCCAAACTAGTACAGAAAAAATTAACTAAATATACAATGGAGGGGGCACTAATAACTACGCCCACAACAGTGGCCCAAAGCCCCACGCAAATAGTGGCTGCACAAGACCCAGCTCTAATAGCACCTCGACAAAGTATAATACAGCAAATGCCGCCACTACAATTACAAGCACAAAACGTGGGAGGAGGGTACCAGATGCAAGGAGCTGGGTATTATGGGTATAACAGAGGGAGAGGTGGATTTATGAGAGGGAGAGGATACGGATATAATACCCAACAGCAGGTGGGGGGAGTTGGAAGTTCATACCCCACAGGGCAACAGGTATACCAGGACAACACAGGGAGCTTTCCATGGCAAAACAGAGAACCACCCGTGTGTTGGAGTTGTGGAATACTAGGACACATGTCACGCACGTGTAGGGTCAGGCCAGGGACACCAGCATGGAATGAGCAGGCACAACCTAGGCCATCGCAAGAACAGCAGGGCATGCAGCAACAACAATTAACACAACAACAGCCACTGCAGCAACAGCAATTAACACAACAACAGCCACTGCCACAACAACAAATAGTGACAACACAACAACCCCAAAATGAACAAACACAATTGGGTAGGGTGACAGTATTGGGACACAACCCTTACACAGGAAATGGCCAATCATTGTACCCCCAATAGGACAGCCCACAGACGGCCTTGGTGTGTCCCATCCTGTCAATAACACCTAATAGTGCGGAGGAGCCACGCATAGAGGTAACGATAGGTGACAAAAAATTATCTTTCCTTGTTGACACCGGGGCAACCCGGTCTTGCATAAGGGAAGGTAAATTTAAGATGTCAGGCGAAGCCATGAACACCCAAGGATTTTCTGGGGCTAAAGGATTGGTTCCTTTTACTGATAACGTTCCCTTATCTATCGGAGATTGCGATCTGTCAGTTCCACTATTGTATTATAGTGCCTCACCAGTAAATATACTGGGGAGGGACATAATGAATAGGTTAAATATGACAATCTCCTTTACAGAGGATGGTATAATTTGCTCTACTCCTGGGATTAACATGCTAGCAGCGCGACAGATTATGCAAGCATACTGTGGGCAGACAGCGATTAGGGCGGAACCAATAGATGGCGCGACATTCCAGTATGGGACAGACATGGCAATTGCATGGATGCCAGGGATAGAAGGTAAAATATGGAGGAGGCCAGCAGCTTACCTGTTCCGACCAGAAACACCTGTTAATGAACAGGAAGGAAAAGTGTTTGCAATAGACATTGAAAGCATTATTACAACAGCTGAGTATATTGCTGTGCACGCCCAAGACAAAGAAGGAAGAGCATGGAGGGCAGTGATTGCACTAGCAGAAGGATGTAGGTTGACCCAGGTGTCAGATGAGGAACTGTTTTCAGAAGAAAAAGAGGAGGGGGAAATGGTGTTCATGATGAGTGTAGAAATATGGTTACGAGTGGCTCACAAACATATAGCGCAGAAAATTGCTATGGCACTTGAGGCACCTGCATGCACCCCAGTCCCCTTCTTTAAGGAGGATATGGCAAAGGTGCCCAAATCATTATGGACCATTAGCCCTTATGACGTAGGATGCATTAAAAGCATAGGGGGTGTACGGATAAAATTGAAAAAAGGTGCAATACTACCAAGAGTAAAACAGTACCCATTGTCAAAAGAGGCAGATGAGGGCATATATGAAACTATAACGGCCCTTATAAACAATGGCATATTGGTCCCCTCAGAATCACCATGTAACACGGCTGTGTACCCAGTGCGCAAGGCTAAAGGGGGGTCTTGGCGCTTCATACAGGACCTAAGGCCCTTGAACAACATAGTGGAAGCAGAATATCCAGTAACAGCAAACCCGGCCACAATATTGTGTGGCATTCCAGCAGAGGCATCACGATTTACAGTAATAGATCTTAAGAATGCTTTTTTCTCAATACCACTACACCCCGACTCACAAGATCTAACAAGTTTCACTTACCGAAATACTAAATGGAAACATACCAGGTTACCACAAGGGTATTGTGAATCACCCTCAATTTTCAATAGAGTTATACAGATGGATTTGGGTAACGTTGAGGTGGAAAGCACAGTGTTACAATATGTGGATGACATAATAATTTGCAGTACAAATGAAAGTAAATGCAGAGAGGATTCTCTAAAAATGTTGACTATATTGGCTGAAAAAGGGTATAAAGTTGACATGGAAAAAATACAATACTGTCAGGAACAGGTACTGTACATTGGCCAACTGATATCCCAACATGGAAGAAATATTGCACCACAAAGAGCACAGGCCATATCAAGCACTCCCATACCACAGACTGTGAGAGAACTGCAGCAATTTTTGGGGCTATGTAATTACTGTAGAGCATGGGTGTTTGATTACAGCTCATACATAGGACCCCTGCTTGAGGGGTTGAAGGAAGCAAATAAAGGGGAGAAAAGGTTGGGGTGGACTATGGAAATGAGGGAGGCATTTGACGAATTAAAGGACGCGATATCAACAGCTCCAGTACTGGCAACCCCAGACTATGAGCGACGATTTTTTATATTTTCACATTGCGACTCAGCAGTAATGAAAGCAGTATTGGCCCAAAAAACAAGCATGGGCTATAAACCAGTAGCGTTTTATAGCGGTCACTTAGATCCCGTGATGTTAGGCCACTTCCCTTGCGAACAAGGCCTCGCTGCAGCTGCTTTTGCAGTAGAAAAGGCATCAGCAATAACCATGGGGTGTCCAACTACACTGTTTGTGGAACATGCATTATTTGCAATATTGAATAAACCCAAGTCCACACTAACGACACAAAGGGCATCAGGTTATGAGATCATTTTGTCTAGGGCTGAACTAGCGATTGTTAGATGTAGCACTGTTAACCCTGCAAGATTTCTAGCAGAAATAATTGAGGAGGGAGATTACGCCCACGACTGCACCCAACTAAATGAAATGTATTCATGTACTAGAAAAGTTGAAGAGAATGCACTAGAGGGAGGTGAGCTTTTGTTTATTGATGGGTCATCAACTATTGATCAAGGAGATGGGATAAGGAGAACTGGGGCAGCAGTGGTAAAAATGATGGAGGCTCCGGTGTGTGTGGCTATGAAATGTGTACAGTTACCACAGCATTACTCTGCTCAAGCCGCTGAACTAGTTGCACTAATATTGGCATTGAAAGAAAGTTTTAACAAACGTGTAACAATATATTCCGACAGTGCATATGTTACATCCACTGTCCACTCAGGGTTAACAAAATGGAGGAGAAGAGGGTTTAGGAGAGCTGACGGCACTCCAGTGCAACATGCCCTCTTGTTGGCTGAATTAATTGAAGTAATAAACGACCCCCAAGAGCTAGCCCTAGTAAAATGCACCGCACACACCAATGGTGAAGACCATGTCTCAAAAGGGAATGCAGCAGCAGACGCACATGCGAAATATGCTGCATACTTTGGTGAGATATGGGACCCCACAGACTCACAGAGAGGGAGAGGGAGGGGAATGGCTAGGGAGATGTTAATAAGAGAAGGGTATACCCATCTCCCAGCCACACAGATTATGGAATTACAAGCAGCAGCACCAATGGCCGAAAAGGAAATATGGGTAAAAAGAGGATGTACAATGTCACCAACCGATGCACTATGGCGCCAGAGTGGTACTGGGAAAGTTGTAATACCATTGGCACTTTTAAATACCGCCCTGAGCCAATTACATCACCCAGCCCATACAGGCAAGGAAATAATTGCAGCACGAATTAGAGATGATTGGTTCTGTCCCGAGTTAAATTCTCATGTTTCAAATTTTATCAGCAATTGTCTCACATGCCAACAGTTTACGGCCGGTCACACCCTAAAAGTGATAAGAGGTACCATACCCCGGCCAGAAGGACCCTTTCGGCACCTCCACATTGACTATGTTGATATGATCAACATATGTCAAGGTAATAGATACATGATTGTAGTAGTATGCCCATTTTCTAGGTGGATTGAAGCAGGGCCCTGTTCACACCCAGATGCATTTAGAGCAGCCAAATTCATAGTAAGAGAGGTCTTCCCCAGGTGGGGAGTGTGCGAAGTATTAAGATCAGATAATGGCCCACATTTCGCAAACGAAATGTTCCAACATATCACAGCCCTGCTGAGCATAAAGCACAAATTTGCATGTGCATATCACCCACAGGCTAATGGCGTATGCGAACGCCTAAATGGCTTATTGAAGGAGGCAATTGCAAAGATACAACAAACAACAAAGAAAAGTTGGTTGTATTGCCTTCCGTTAGCATTGTTTGAGCTGAGGAACAGGCCAGGGTCCGACCACCACCTCACTCCACATGAGGTGGTTACTGGACGTCAAATGCGCCTTCCTCTAACGCCAACGTCAAGGGCATTCACTGACCACGAAAGTTCAGCGAATATACTAGGTGATGAAATGTATCAATATGTGTCATCTTTGATTACTAGTGTTGTGTTTGTGTCTCAACAGCTCGAGCGCACACGGGGCGGGTCCACCAGAGATAAAGAAGAAGGCGCCAGTACAGAATTGGAAAAAGAGAACTTGTGCAAAATTGCCAAAGGTGACCACGTGCTACTTCGTAATTTCAATAGAAGATGGAACGATAAAAGGTTCACCGGTCCACATCTGGTAGAAGACGTATCAACAAGAGCAGTAAAACTAAAGGATAAGCGTGCTTGGAACCACCTACACGATGTAAAGATATACAAACTGCAGACCCGCCCCAGCGCCAACGACAGGTCCATTGGAACAACAGCAACAACATCCCTGACAGCGGAAGGAAGTTCTACCACAGATAACGACCCAATTGTTC
The DNA here is from genome assembly GCF_040938575.1 of Ambystoma mexicanum. NCBI lineage: Eukaryota > Metazoa > Chordata > Amphibia > Caudata > Ambystomatidae > Ambystoma > Ambystoma mexicanum. The sequence goes on along the minus strand of NC_090934.1, from coordinate 1,430,094,749 downwards.
CCTTACCTTCCCACTACCCAGACACCCCAGAGACGATAACTGACGAAGAAAGGGGTGATCACTGCACTGCCCACCCCATGGTCACACGTTCAAAGAATAAAAATAATTACGCCATCCCCCCCCCAGGACAGTTGTAACATAAACTAAAAGAACTTGGTCGCACAAATACACATGTAAACACGTGAATGTTCTCTTTCTCTCTCGCACATACAGGAACTGCGTATTATTGTATTGTTAAGTAGAAAAATAACTAACAAAGTCCACTGTCCAGGCGTAGATGGTACTCCCAGACGATAACTACCCAGAAGAATTGTCACACCAATTTGTATACGAAATAAAAAGGCCAACATACCTAAAAAGAAGAAGGGTACGTGTTTACTACACAGCCTTCCTCCTGGCCATAGAATATTACATGCCCCACCTCCGCCCATACTTGCCGGTCTTAAGAGACCAATCACTTAGAGTAGCGTGGGAGCAGCTCTTCGCCTGGGCACTGAATGACTATTTGATAGGGAGAGCTTAAACAAAACAAAACTAACATTTAAAACGAGCATTTCTGAGAATTTTTAGGCGGGCAACTTTAACGTCGCAAGAATAAGCTGCCAGGACTGCAGCAAGGTAAGAGCAAAATGCCGGTGAGATTAGCAATTGTAATAAAAATAATAGGGATTTTGATAATCACCGGATTTGTGGCTGCTTCTGTATGGCAGTATAGCTGTGCTATCAATTTTGTTGCTGCACCCAACCCTAATGTACCCCCGTTCCTTGCTGCAACAGGTGTTACGTCAGGTGGTAGTAGTAACATTACACCAAAGAAAAATAGAGTTAAACGCAGCACATACTCAGACAATAAAGGTATTGATAATTATGTACAAGATTCAGCACACGTCACAAACAATATATGGTACCAACACATGACCCGCATTGGTAAGCAGACAACTGAGGATAGCTGCTATGTCTGCTCATTAATACCATACGCCATGAGTGCGTCACGAACATTTGTTGCTACAGAAATAAATGAGAAGGTAGCACAGTGCATAATATACTTGGCACTGTTCCAGACGAAAGGAAGATTTCAAGGAACTGTAGTGCACATGACATGGAAAACACGAGACTCATACCCATATGAAAACAACTTCCTCAAGACCTACCTGAGTTATCACAAGACCAGTTTACATGCTGAAGCATTCAAATATATAACAAGTGGCCCTGCAAAAGGAGAAACACAGAAAGTAACACTGAAGTATCTACCATGTGATTGGTACGCCACTGAAATTCCGGGTAAACAAGGATGCTGGGAGAGGCCGCTACTGACGATAACGGGAAAGGTGTATCTGGATAACAGCTGGGAGATAGGAGTGATTGGCAGCAACATGGTAACAAAAGAAACTATCTCAACCATCGAGACACACAATCACCGATGTTGGACGACGTGGATCAAGTATGTACCAATGCTCACATGGGTAGAAGAAGATGAAGACCCAATAACGATACTACCGTTGCCTGCGCCCAAGGTATGTTACCAACATAAAGGAGAGGTGGACGTAGGATATAACACCAATTGCGCAAGTGTGACGGAGTTACCTGAGGGGGGAGCAGGAACAGCAGTAATAATGGATCATTATTGGGCCTGTGGAGAAAAGGCATACCATACACTGCCTCCCCTGTGGAATGGTGTGTGCACAATGGTACACGTCAATGTACCATCACTAGTGGTACCTAAGAAGCACGTCGATGTGGCGAAATTTCCCAGAATGAATGAGGGGGATAAGAGAAGAAAGAGATCTGCACCACTCCAGGAGGAGCAAAGGAACAGGACCAACAGCAATGACACTGTCCTAAATAGAAGAAAAAGACAAGGAGAGCCGCTGACAGGAAATTACCTATGGGGAAGGTCGGAAACGGCACTAACATCAATACCGCCAGAACACAGACTATTCAGCAGAGCAGCAATGTTCTTCTCCTCAATAATACACCCGGGATTACAGGCTTACGCAAACGCAAAATGGCTCCAAATAACTAGATGGGAACTAATGATGACCATCAATTCTACAGTAAATGGGTTCAACGCAATAAAAGAAGAGCTGCGAGCTGTAAGGATGGTAGCACTACAGAACAGATATGTATTGGACCTTCTCACAGCAATGGAAGGAGGAGTTTGTGCAAAAATAGGACAATCATGCTGCACGTTCATACCTGCCAATGATGCTGACAATGGCACACTGACAGAAGCTGTTTCACAATTAGCCCAAATGCACTCTAAAATGACGGATGAAAGCAATGGTGTGAACAAGGATGAGAGCTGGTTTTCACTATTATGGTCATGGATGCCATCTTGGCTGTCAGATGGACTGAAAATAATAGTGGGCTGCACCATATTGGCTGGAGCTACCCTGATCATAATTAGATTTTGGAAGGCACGAAAGGCACGCAATACTGACGAATTGCTGGAAATGGTGGGAATGCACCCCTTGATGCCAGCAGATGACGGCCAGCATACAGGTGTAATTATACAGGAAAGGGAGAAGCTGCGCACCCAAATAATTACCAACCATCTAGACCCACCGTCAGTAAAGACCGAGAACCCAAGAAATCCCAGGAGCTACATAGGAAGATGGGTATATTGTACTCCTGGGGGTACCTGTGAATATATGTATTGGTCATTTGAAGATCATGTAAACCACTATGGACATCTCGGAGGAATAACCAAGATATGGCGAGTAAGAGGAGATAATGAGAAGGATATGTTTGTGGTCGACAAGTCGACCAGAGGGGGGACTGAAGTGGGAGAATGGAAAACCAGGCTCCCGTCCTTCACCTCTCGCGCTTGGCCTAGAGGGTCACGACCCAAACACCCGCCACGAGAAGAGTTTGCCCATTTACCAGACGACCAGGTACCCTGGTACAGGAACATACGGATGTGTCCATCTGCTTGCTCAGCAGCCCGCACTGGCCATGCCGACACCTGCGGCACGGATCAACTAGACTAAAATCTACACGTCGTTAGAGATGCCATGACGACCTAGACAACGGGAAGCACATCTGTACAAATATACACACTGGACATTCCCACACCAACCTACACGAAGAATATACTCAGTGCTATGACGTAGGCGACAGGCATATTCACGGACATGCATCTTTATTATTTTCATATAGGCTTTCAGAATGCAGAAACGCAAGACGCGTCATGAACTTTTATTAGCTTGCTCACGCTTCTCTTTGAAACCAGGTACAACGATGAGAAATATAATAAAGACAATACCGATTATGGAATTACATGCTCCTATAACCTAAAGCACCTGTGCACCAAACGAACAACTTATGCACCGGGCCAAAGTAGGCCTCAAACAAGAGCTCCCGTGGACATCAACAAGACAAAAGTCAGTTGCTGATTCTACAGAATGAGCTTGGCAAAGCAACCAGCCAAGGTCGCAATGTTGCAAACCCACGTTCCAAGAGCAAATCATCAAAGGCACGATGTTGCAATCTCGCACTCCGCGCACCAACGTTAAAGTCACACCGACAAATTAAAGCAGACGCACAGTAGAAAAACAATATTAATTGTGCAGAATTATGCCTCTTTCACGGTCCCTCCCCACGTGATCAAGCCGAACCTGACGAGATGCCAAACCCTGGAGAACAGAGGCGTCTGGATCCCTCGCTACGAGACACTGGCAGATACACTTGAAAGGCTCAATGGACATTTGCAACGGTGGGAACGGTACCCCGTCTAGCTATGAATAAGTCCTCACATTGTCTGCATGTACCCATAGTGAAACATTGTTGCAACTTACAGGTACACCGAGAGCTGGGAACGACGGTGGTCCCAGGCTGGGGAGCTCACGGGTGCACCAATCAGAACTTGGGGCTCTTATCACTGACGCCAGCACATTTAGCCAATCCTCAGGAGCCTTCATGTAACAATTTTCATGTATCTTATTGTAGGGACAACCCAGATATACCACCTGACTACACCTTATCCACTAATATCTTTCTCTATATGTGTGCTATACTAATCCTACCACTCGAACATCCAATTAAGAGTGGCGATAGGTTTTTTGTTAACTTTCTGAAGTGACGCAAGTAGCGCGTCATAATACAGTAAAAAGGGCCTGCGAGCCCCACAATTGTGTGTGTGTCAGGACGAACGCGTGCGCTCCTTGACCCATCCCTGCCGTTTTGTCTAATAAACAGCAGAGTCACCTTGCTCCTTGTGTGCGTCTCATACTCTATCTCATCTTATCTGGGATACACACGGGAGGAGTTGGGGCCTCCCTGCCTGGAGGTCTGCGGACGGCCCGGCCGACCCCGGCAGAATTTCCCCCCGACACTGTGTCACAAACTACTTCTGTCCCTCACACTACAACTAAAGGATAATGCAACAGAAAGTTATTCTCCTGATGCTTGGATAGTGTTTAAAAGAATGCTCTCTTGCAACAAAAATGACAGGATGACTCTGCCTTTCTTGCTGGTTTCACACAGTCTTTATCCAACTCCATGTGCAGGGGAACGGCTCCCTTCCTCTAGAATAGATGCATACAGTTTACAATAAAGCCGGGAGAATGACTTCCTTTCCCTTGCGTCTTTAGTACAACTCCTAGTTCGGGACCAGCAGAATGACTCTCCTCTCCTGGTAGTGATCTGTATGGTTCACAATAAGGCCAGGGGGAATGACTCCCTTCCACTGATATCTTTAGCAGAACTCCTATTTCTGGACCATAAGAATGACTCCCTTCTCCTGGTAGTGATATGTATGGTTCACAATAAGCCAGAGGGAATGACTCCCTTCCCCCGGCATCTTTAGCACAGCTCCTTGATTGTGACAAGAAGAATGTCTCCATTCTCCTGTTATTGGTCGGTAAAGTTCACCGCAAGTCCAGGGGGAATGCCTCTCTTGCCCTGGTCTCTTTATATTATGTTCCAAGGGCATTAGCCTGTGCTCCAGGAGAATGTCTCCATTCTCCAGGTATTGCAAATGTCCTTTCTCATGATCTTTAGCTTGATGTTCACTTTGCCACTCGTGTTTGACATTAGCAAAGTCTCAAATCCTTCTCTGTTGATCAGTGGGATGAGGAAGTTCTTCTTGTCAACTCAGTTCTCCGTTGTTGGAGTCTCCGTCCCTTCTCTGGTGGTCAGTGGGCTTATTGATGCCACCGCAATGAGGAAGCTCTCCTCGGATGCTAGGTTTGTGCTGGTTAGGGTCTCTGACCTGTCTCTGGTGGTTAGTGGTTTTATTGCTGCCTCTATGACAAGGAAGTTCTCCTTGGATGCTAGGTACACAAGTTCTAAGGTTCCGACCCATCTCACTTCCACCCTTGTGTTCCCCTACGGGTCTCTAGCACCTCCATTATGCCACTAGGTCTTCCTGGGACTAAGGTTTGTCTGAACAATGCTCTGGGCTCTCTCTCTCTGGTCTCCATTGCACCACAGTAGCTCTGTGCTGTGGTAGGCTGCTTGTCTCTTCTGCTTCACGTTTGGGTCTGCTTCAGCTGGGCCCATGGAGAGCGCCTTCAGTGCTTTGCCACCATCCTCCGTTCTTCTAAGATTCTGGTCCGCCAACCGCATTTGAAATTCCCTCTGGTTTCCACACCTGTTGCCTCTCCCGGCAAGGCTTGACCAAGTTGTTAACCAGTCCCGCACTGGTGGATTGTAAATGTCCTTTCTTTCTGTTGAGAACCTGATCCTCATACCTCCTCAGGGCCACCTCGTACCAGTACTAGTCCAGCAAGTGACCTTCATGTCTCTTGTGCTCTTCTTCATCCTAGTACTTCTGGCTTTAACTTTAACCTCTGTGTTACAACAATGCATAGGTTTGCTTTCAATAAAATGGTTCTGAATGGTGGGAGGGCTAGGGAATGTTGGGGAGCAAGAATGCTCAATAGGCTCTAACCCACATAACTGACCTTGTCCCCAGAGGACTCCCACCGCATGAGGTACTCCTGCACTTAACCAGCCCTAGGGCAACTATTAGGTAGCGGCCAAACCTTCCTAGCCTCATCGAAAAGAGGTCCCCCTCGGAGAGAATTGACAACCCCTTGTGAATCGTCACAGTACACAGAGTGCCAGTATGGGTTTTCAGCTATGGGCTGGCGAGGCAGTTAGCCAGGTATGGGCCTTTTGCCATGCCAGCTCATGTTTGGCTCCACCAATGAATTTTCGAGCTTCACCACCTCTTTACATTGTTCCAAAACTAAACATGAGTTGGGATGGGAGGAGATGTAGACTGCTGTCATATCACAAACTGCAACACAATGAACACTGGGCTCAAAGTCACGCTTTCCCATTTCACCAATTATGTTATCCTCGTGTAATCATTTTACTTATTGGGTAAGTGGGAGCATTTCCAGGGTTCCGGGCAACAGGGAAACCACACACATAACTAAAAAATGTGTTGCATGAAAGGAAAGGTATGTCAATAACTTTTACTAGTGATAGTTGGGAATATATGGGAGGGGAAGAAGTTGTATTTAGTTGACTTGTTCTAGAAGTTAAGGCTGCTGCACTGTGGGCTTCAGCCATTGCACTATGGGCCAGAAAAGTAAACTTGCCCCCCAAGCCAAATCTTGCCAATCCTCCCCTGATTACACACATGGTGGCATAGCTAGTTAGTACGGAATCCTGTAGCATCTTCTGTTTTACATGCCTAATAGATCATAAATGGACTGTGCTGTAGATGTCCTGCTGTACTTCGTTCCGCTGCTTCCTGGTAATGTCTCAAAACACTTCTCTGGCTCTTAATATGATACCCGCATGTAGTCACATGTCACATTCCGAAAGCACAGCACGCAACAACAGTCCGTGCCATGTAGGTTCCATGGAAATTAAGAAAGCATTCGGCAAGAATGCTGAGACTACATGCATGCCTCCGGCCCTTTGCGATTCTATCACAGCACCAGTGATCGGCAATAAAAACAGGCTTGAATAGTTATTACCAATGCTGTAGACAATCAAGGGACGCCCATCCCCAGAGGTCATTAAGACCTTGCATGGCTTGATAGAAGTTAAAATTGATTGTACAAATCCTCGCAGAAGCTGATTTCTCTATGATTTGCACACAGTGGCTGATTAAGCTGATTCATCACACAAAGGGAGAGCGGTGGCGGCGCGATAGATCGGTAAAGCTTTATGCATTGCAACAGAACCCCCACCCCACTCCGTCCTTCATTTGTTTCACTCCACCTCTTCTGATATACTTGAGCAGGGATGGGTGCAAGGAATTATGTTTCATTTATAGAGAGAAGCATCAAAAGGGTGCTACATATGTGCTGGTTAACATCCTGTCCTCTGAGATTCCCTAACATTCACTATGGCTATCATGCCCTGCCAGGAGGGCGGACATGGCCTTTAACGGCCTGTCAGGCCACGCTAAGGAAGGCCAGAGTGAAGCTAGGGCCTCGGCTCGGACTGTGGGCTATTAAAGGCCATGCCCGCCCTCCTGGCAGGGCATGAAAGCCATTCGCACCCTGGGTTTACCCGAGGTACAAAAGGCTTTCAGAATTTTTCATCGGGAGATCCGCACTGCTCGCGCAGCTGATTTCTCGATGAACAATGAAAAAATAAAAGATGGAAGTTACCATATGGAAAAGGGACAAAGTCCCCTTTCCATGTCAATGGTGGCGGCCAGACAGAAGGAGCGTTGGGACCTGAAGGCAATGCTTCAGCCCCGTAGGTAAGTGGAGGGGCTTACAGGGGTCAGGTTTTTTTGGGGGCAGGCAGGCAACACAGAGAGGCTCCCTGTTGCCTACCCGCATTGCAAGAAAATAGAAAACAATGCCACCTTGTAAGGGCCTCAGGTGACTCGGACAGCGGGCAGGTTTTGTGTATTCCTGCCTACTGTTTCAGCCACCTGAATATCTGACCTACCACCGGGTGCGAATATAGAAGCAAATAGCAATGTATAGTCTGATTACTTACCAGTATTCTTCATTAATCCATCTTCAGGTCTTCCTCTCCACAGTCCTTACCCTATGAAATATCACGGACTTCAACGAGTTAGAAGAATGAGGATGTAATGGACTGATTACTTATTGGTAACCTTCATTACTCCAAGTGCAGGTCTTTCAAGTGACAGTCCTTGGAATCTCATAGAGTAAAGACTGTGACGCGGAAAACATATGAGTAAGTTATACCATGGAAATGAGGGTAACGATCCCATAGCCAAACTATCACAGCTGGTGTGTTATTTGATGAAATGTGTCCCTTTACCCTCATTCGCCTTTTCCACTTTCTGATTCTACTTTGCCTTGATATCCTTGGCCCAGCATAAATGGCACACAGTAGGAAGGAGCAGGCACGTCCTCCTATTCAGAACCTTTGTGTCTCACTAGAGGTGACAGTCCCATTTTAGGTCATTTATCTAATTGCTCTTTGCAGATAAAAAATAATTAGCCCGATTATTTTTCTTAGTTTTTGGATGGATTCCCCATCTGGAGAAGAGAAATTCCTCAGTGTCAGTGATTAATTGCTCAGCCAGAAGCTTATTGCTTTGCATTTGGAAATAAATGCCTAGTGATTCCTTGGGTCACATCATCCAAGCCATCCATGTTGCGGCAAAATGCACAAGATAATAATGCAGTATGCATAAACAAGACAGTGGCAGCTGGCCTTCTGTTGGCATTTATCTTTTTACATACGAAGGTTAAAGGATGGCGGCTCGTTACAGATCTAGATTTTAAAACTCACTCAAGATGCTCAAGGTCATACAGTCTGAAGGTCAATGGAAATTCACATGGCTGATCATTTGGGAAATTAAAATGACAAAGGTCTGAGGGGTGTTGATTTGCTGCATGCAACCCAAAGGAAGCAGGCGAAGCAGCCTGACTCACAAACATCATACTCATTAAATTATTTTGATTTTAAATATTGGTTTGCACTACTGGTAGGTGGATTGAACAGGTGTGATTGGGGAGGACTTATGTGCAGGTCAGTATTATATACCCTATATGATATCTTTACAAAGCCTCTCTTTGATAAACTGGATCTTCTGGGTGTCACCTACACAAACTATGCGGATGACACCCAAATACTCCTGACCATAACCGGCAACTACAACACTGATGTTACCAGGATTAATGAAATCTTCTCCGTCATTCAGGCATGGATGGCCACACATGGCCTTTGCCTGAATGACGAGAAGACTGAACTACTTATTGCTGGTTCACCTAACATTCTACAAAAAATGAGCCCCAACTACTCCAAAATCGTCATTGATGGCAACACCATCCCTGTGCTAAAAATGTGAAAACACTTGGTTTCTATCTTGATGCAAATATCAACCTCACTAAGCAAGTCAACTCAACCGCCTCAACTTCCGCTTACACAGGAAAACTAATTCGAGCCTGCAGACCTTTTCTCTCCACTAATAGCTGCCTCACACTAATTAGAGCCCTCATACAATCCAAGTTAGACTACTGCAACAGCCTCTATCTAGGTGCCAACCTAGCCATAATTAGTGAACTCCAAGTCATTCAAAACAATGTGCTACGAGTTGCACTAAACATTTCTAGGCGAGAACATATCTCTGACACGAGAATCACATGCAAATGGCTTTCCATTCAACAGAAAATTGACCTTAAAACTCTCTGCCTCACCTATAAAGCCCTGATCCACTTAGCCCGCCCCCCCTACCTTACCAACAAATTCACCTGGAAGCAGTCCATCAGAACTACTAGATCCTCTAACACCCTATGCCTTACGGTGCCTAGATTTATCTCTAAAAGAGCTGGAGGCTCGAGCTTTACTGTCCTCTCCTCCCAACGCTGGAACTCCCTGCCATTAAACATCAAGTTGGCTAATTCCTTCCAATCCTTCAGGAAACTTGCCATCGGTTGGCTACTGTCAAAAAGCCAATCAGTTTGCGAGACACTGCTTCAACTTGTATATACTGCACATGCCGCATTTATGTCATTACTGGGTTGTCTCTATTGCCACTGTATGTACTTCCTGTATATAACTTTTGCTAAAATTATCACTGTGTAACTTTACCATGTATTGCTGTTTTGTAACCTGTACCAGCGCCCATTTACTCCCGGGTCCGGAGCGCTTTATAAATATAATAAACAAACAAACAAACAAACAAACACGTAAGTCCTCCCCATACTTGCCAACATGACCCATTCCAATCTGTAGGTTCTTATCCAGCTCTGTTTTTGTCTTTCCATTCTGGGACTTGTAGTTCCACCTTGCCCATTATAAAACTCAGACTACAAGTCTCAGAATGGAAAGAAACAACCATTACTGGATAGGCACCTACAGATTGGAATGGGTCATGTTGGCAACCCCTTAGAGTTCACAACCGTTTAAGTCTGGCACGTCCACAATGGACGCGCCAGATTTGAGAGGATGCTAACTCTAATAAGGGGAATTGTGGGGAAGCAGTACTTTTTCCTTACTGGTCGTGGAAGGGGAAGGGACAGAGGTGGCAGAATGGGAGAGCATGCACTTGACTCATTACGTTGTGGAGAGGTGTAGTCCAGATATACGTTTCCTACATTTCCTGCATTGTGAAAAGCCAACTCTTGATGGCCTAGTGGCAAGGAGAGTGAATACATTTACCGGGGCATGGGCTTCAGACAAGTTGCAGGCCCCGACAAGCAACTCATAGTACACATTGTGCTTCGATTTTGGCCAGGCTTAGTAGCCACTTTAATACCAAAGGAGGTCCCTGGCGACCACGGCCAGGGACTGATTGTCAGAGGTACAGCACAAATGTTGAGGGCCCCCTGTAACTCCCTTGATGAAACCACATGCAAATTTCCCTAAACATTCTGAGTAGGATTGATATTTCTTTTGGAAAGTGTCATGCTGGTCATGTCTGCGGTTCTATTTTTTGGGGAGGGTCCCCCCCCACCCCTAACCCCCCCACACTTATTTTTGGCTATTGCCTACCCACCCAAACCCTTATCTGCCCTTTCCCACCACCCCTAATAAATTCAATGAGCATATTCGTTGTAATATGCACGTTAAAATGACAGGGGATGGAAATGTAGGCAATGAAAAGACGTCGTACCATGTCTGCAGGTCATGCCTCAGGTGCTAACATTATAGCACTGTTTTGTGTCCCTACATTTTAGCAATTGTTTTAAAACCACTGGGTGGATTAACACTACATTTATGAAAGCATACTTTTGTGAGCAGGCCTCTGATCATCATGTACATTTTATGTTCCAAGCCTTTGACTCTTTTGTTTGTTTTTGCTTGCATGTTTTTACTTAATCCACACGGTTGCACCTTGTTTTCTGCTTAAAGTGAAATTATTTGCTGGTTTTCTTTTCGTTTAATTTCTGAATTACATTTTTCTGAGTCGCTAACGTTCACGTAGGACAGGAATGGCTCATCACAAGTTGGGCGCTGTAAACGCTGGCCATTTTGCCAGACAGAATTACTGTTACTGCTCTGGTGTCCAACGTAATTCCTGCCATATCACAAATGGAGAGGTGCGCACATGAACCATCGGCAGTAAAAGTAGTTTTGTGTGGCGGATTACTGCCGAAAATCAACTATCGTTAATTTTCCACGATGCAACGAATACCTGCAGCCGCCCTTTGTTATCTTCTTTGTAGCTAATTGTTCATTGTCATATTTTTTTACATTTCTTTACAGTGACCATATTAGGAATCCATCAGTTGAGATCAATGTAGGTTGTTTCCACATTAATCCTGATAGCTTGCCAGTGACATGACCAAGCCTTCTCGGTCCGCACCATGTCCTATGATTATTGCATCATCCTGAATACATCAAGAATGGCCATTTTGGATAGAGGCATGCTCCCGCTAGCATCTGCGATCCAGCCAGCATTCTGTTAGGTGAGCTATTAGTCTCTGCGAGCTTCTCGGAAAATCGATTCAGTAGAGAGAGAGATTCTATCATCGCTCTCCACTTCTTGTCCCAATCCAGATTACCCTTTCCTCCGAATGAAATCAGTGAACCCACTCTACTGACGCTTCATCCACCGTGCTTTTTGCACTGGGCTAACACTCATGAATAGGTAGAAGCACGTGAGTAGTCTTACCCTCCATTTCTATATCACATTATGCCCAATAGTTAGAATTCTGGGCTATTTCTAATCACTGTACGTGTTTCCTAGGTCATTGCATGACATAAAGTGTCTATACTTCAATTTTGAGAAGCCACTCAGCTATCACTACCACCACTAATAGGTAGGCATCCTGTTATCAATTGAGCTCTCTGTGATTCCAATTTGAGCATGAGATTAGACTTTAAAAAAAACACATACATATATTTCACAATAGGTGGATCCTCAGAATGTCCTCCTGGTGACCATAACCATGAGTGTCTTGCCCTATGAGGAACATTAGAGCTCAACATACCAGTGCACAGTATCAAGATGATGTAGTATTGATCTATGTAGATGACATCACACCATGAACGTTTTACAGAAATTCTTGAATCTATGTCCAATTAGTTTGATTTAGCCCTATACTTTGTGTTATTTACTTATGTGTAGACCTTTGAAGGTCAGAATCCGAAGTATTACAATCACTATAATCAACAAACATTGCTCGTGAGGAAGTGATGGATATGCGAACATGTGTCAAGCTCCTTATTTGTGTTTAAATATTTTTGTTATTTCAATTATGAATTGTGAATTCTTAATATACTGCTGATATTGTTATTGTTATTGTGCATTTATATAGCGCCTTATATACCATTGGTATGGTCTGAAGGCGCTGGTAGGTTGAACGCCTTTGGGAACCGAAGTTCAGATCAGTAGAGAGAGTAGAGAGAGACAAAAGGTGCATGTGAGCACCGGGTATGTGTGCAGCTTGTGCGGTATCCGTGTAATAGCTGCTTCTTAGCGGTAGGTGTGGTGGTTGAGAGATGAGGAGTATGTGTTCGTTCTGGCAGGATTTATCCAGACAGGATGTGGCTGCGTTAGGCCTGAGGAGAATGCCTGTCGAGGGGGTGAGTAACCAGCAGTGTTTACTTAGAATGATGTGGAGTGAGCGGCGGATGTTGGTATGAGAACAGTCATACCGAATGGTGTCATAGTATCTCTGTGTTCTAGTTGAGTGGTGATGTAAAGGAGAGAGTAAGCGTGGTGGTGAGATATGATGGGTTATGTGCTCTTTCAGACGTTCTCTGCATTCCAAACCCTACTATATACGTCACGTAATTCTATGCGCTCCAGTCCGTTCCATGCACTCTTATCCACTCCATGCATCCCAGTCAGCTCCATACACTCCGGTCCGCTCCACGTATTCATGCATTCCAGCTCGCCCCGCGCGTTCGAGTCTGCTCTGCGTGCTCCAGTCCGCCAAGCGTGCTCCAGTCAGCCCTACACATACACTCTTGTCTGCCTCACGCATGCACTCTTGTCTGCCTCACGCATGCACTCTTGTCTGCCTTAAAAACATATTACGTTCTGTGTAATCCCTAAGTGTCCTTCACCTTAATAGAACTAATGATTAATAAGCTTATTCAGAAATATTTTCCAAGTGTTGTTTGAGGTATTACTCAGTACTGTTGGTGTGTATGGGATGGGAGTGTCCTTTAATTTTGGACACTACTTGATTGATTTTTTTAGTACATTTTTATTTTCTTGCTTTAGTGTATGTTGTAGTGTGTACTGTTGGTTGAATTATGTATTTTCTTGCTTGGGTGCATGCATGTGTTGAGTGTGTCATGATAAATTTGGCTGCATATTGTTGCTTGTATTAGGTATTTCCTTGCTTTGGTGTGTGTTGTAATATGTACGTAGTAGGGGTGAGTGTGTTCATTGTGTGCACCTATGGTGATATTGGCTGTGTATTGTTGCTTGGATCATGTATTTCCTTGCTTTAGTTGTAATATGTATGCAGTGGAGGTGTTTATGCTCTGTGTGGTCATGATAATGTTGGATGCATATGACTGCTTGAATGATATGATATGATATGATATATTATGTATACCATGCCTATACACAAGTATTTCAAGGCGCAACGAGGCATAGGAAGTGAACAAAGGGGCACAAGACAACGATCTTACTAGGCCCAGTGACATTGAGATTGCGCAAGTGCAGGGAGAGGAAAGGGGAGAAGTGTCAGGGGAGGGGGAGAAGTGCAGGACATGCGATCAACAAAAACACAAACAAAACAAGAAAATGAAGTGCAGCCAGCAGGTGACATTGCAAGGGTGCAAGGGTTAAGTGCAGGCAGCAGGTGATTGGGAAGTGCTGGTAAGGAGACTGTAGGGTTACAGATACAGCCCCAGGTGCAGGGTTGCCAGGCAGCAGTGGAGGTGTGCAACTGGGTGGGAAGTGACCTGGGCCCGAGGTTCAGAGGGTAGCCAGGTAACCAGTGCAGTGTCAGTCAGGAGATCAGCAGGGAAGAGGAAGAGAGAAGGCAGAAGCAAAGAGGAAAGTCTTGAGCAGCTTCCAGAACCAGAGATGGTTCTGCTCAAGTTTCAGAGAGGCAGGGAGGCTGTTTCAGAGGGGGGCACCATGCCGAAGAGAGAGGTCTACCTCCAGCTCTTTGCTTGGAAAATCAATTGACCCTCAATGAGTTGGAGGTGGAAGAGCGAAGAGCTTCAGTAGGGAGATATTTCAGAAGAGAAAGCTGGAGATATTTTGGTCCCAGGCCCCAGAAGGTCTTGTGGACATTGCAAAGGGTTTTGAATTTGATCCTTGCAGCCACTGGGAGCCAATGGAGAGATTTCAGTGCTGGAGCGATATGATCCCTGGGCTTGAGGCCAAGGACAAGTCTTGCAGTCCTCTTCTGGATGAGTTGGAGAGGACAGAGAGTAGAGGGAGACAGATATAAAAAGAGGCTGTTGCAGTAGTCATGCCTAGAGAGGATCAGAGCTCTAGAGACAGCGAGCTTCTGGGGGAAGGAGACGAAAGGAAGAATACCTTGAGGAGGTCAAATTGGTAGTTTGACTTCTAAGAGACATATGTAGAAGAGAATTATGTATGTCCTTTTTTTAGTGTATGCTACAATATGTACGTAGTGGGGGTGAGTGTGTATGTTGTACGTGCAGTGGTGGTGAGTGCCTATTTTGATGTGTGGTTATGATAATGTTGGTTGCATATTGTTTTTTGTATTATGTGTTTGCATCTCTCTTTACTCTTCCGGCATGTTGCTATTTCTCTAAATTGTATTATTAAATTTGATAGAGACTGTGGTGCGCTTGGTTCAGAAAAGGTGTATACAACTCCCAATGTGCATTGCAGTTCTCAGACTTTTCAGAATTGAAAAGTCACCATTGTATTTTTTGCTCGATGTGTTGCGAGTGAACAGAAAATTATATTGAGGAAAGGGGGAAATTATATTAGGAGAGGGTCAACGTACGCTTTGACTGTAGTAGAATGTTCAAAGGCCAACAGAGGAATATGGTTGCACATGTAGAGTTGGAGGGGTTTGTGAAAAACATTTACATTAAAAGGGTTTTTTGTATTACTGGGATGATCCAAATCTGTTGGGCTTCCACAGTCTCCATTCTCACCAGAATGGAAGTCTGTGCAATAGTTTTCGCAGTGAAATACCCTTGGCAAACACTCAGGGGAAAATCTTGCCGGAATGAAACAAAAAGAAACAGAGGGAAAGTAAGAGCCACAGGGGTTTATCCTAAAAGATGGAAACTGGAAAATGGTCAACACAGAAGGACATGGCCAGTGGGCAACAGTAATTCACCCAAACTGGTGTAAAGTAGCACGAGGCAAGGCCAAAGGATGTGGACACTGGTCATGTCAATTTACCACTAAAGGGAATAACGGTCTCGCCCACAGTAAGAGTGTTATCCTCTTTAAACCTAAATTATGCAAAGGTTTCACATGCCATAGTTAATCACTGCTAGAGGAGATAGGAACCCGCATACACAACAAATATGATGAAGAGTGATACTAAGTATAAGAAGTCATCAGTGATGTAAGGCACATTGAAACTCAGTGGTGAGACTAAAGCAAGAATAAATTGAGGAACAATATTAATTCCAACGGTAAGGTATAAACAACATCATAGTGTCAATGTGTAGTAATGGGGTTTGCAAACACATTACACTATTAGACATTCAGTACCCTGCAGTGTAATGACAGTATCACAGTAGTTCCTTTTGTAACACTGAGTGGAAAGTATATAATTGGAACCTTAGAAATGTATCATCCACATAAGTGTATTCCTCTGGTTTATATTGGCTATAATACTCTTGTGAGTATGCCTGACACTCTAAGCCCACTGACCATAATGCTGCCACTAAATACATGCTCTTTGCATAGTTCCAACTGAGCTTGGAGTCTGTTTGTTAGCTGTATTATACAAATAGTAGTCACTCATGTAGCCAACTATGTAGAGTACCTCAGATTTTAGTAACACTCAGTGATTCGGCCATCATTCCCAAGTAAAGTTTCAACCTCCATGCATTTGCAGTTTGCCCACTCCCCAGTGGTGTTTAATGAATGTTAATAGACAGGAAATTAAAATGCATTAAGTCCTTGAAAAATCCATGAAATTTGAATTGACGTTTTGTTTTTCTGGTAAAGCAATACTGGTACAAAGGTTTAAGCACTTGAGGCAACAGTATTGCTATGAACCATGCAGAAATGAAATCTGGGACACACTTTGCATTTTTCACTTGATGTCCAAATATTTCACACCTGTCTGAAGGTAAAATCACATGCCCAGGAACAGCTCTTCCGACACTATACTTGATAGTTGGAGATCCACTTGAATCAGGCTTCTGTAGTAAACACTTCATGAGATTACACTTAGGCATTTCTCCACATTTCTCTTTGAAGCTCACTACTCCAAACTCTCTTCTATATTCATCTGTTTGAGCTTTCTGCTGCTTTTAATACTCTCAACAACTCATCTCTCCTTCTCACTCTCCAGGACCTTGGGATTCACTAATATGTTCTTGCCTGAATCACCTCCTTCCTGGAAGATTGACATTTGAAAATCACTTGGAACTTGGATGCCTCTGAGCCCATCCCTTTCCCCACTGGCATCAGCAAGGGTGAGTCCTTGGACCTCTGCTGTTTATCCTCTACACCTCTGTTTTAGGAAAAGCTATCTCATCATTTGGCTTTCACTAGTGACTTTTTGCTGATGACACTAATTGTCATTTCCCTCCTCTTCCCTGACCATCTAGGAATGGATTTTGAATTGTCTCACTACAATTCATCACTGAAGGACACTCTGCCGCCTCATGCTGAGCTATTTTAAAAAGGTAAATCATCTTCCTTCCAGCTTTTAATGCCATTGCTCCCCTCCTCTCTCCTATCTCCTTCCTGGCTGACCTTCTTGCTCTCTCATCCAAGTGTCGCAATTTTGAGATCTTCTTTGATAGCGACCTACGAATGAAACAATTCATCACTATGAATGCCTCTGCTGCTCATATTCACCTCTTCAACATTGGGAAAATGTGTAATTTCTTACTAACCGCTCTATAAAAACTCTAATCTCCACGCTCAGAAAACTTGACTACTGATCAAGCCTACTCCTTGACATTCCTATCTATTCTTTCGTACATCTAGAAAGCATCCTCTACTTTGCTACCTGCACTCTATACAAACCACCCAGATTATCCCCCACTTTGACCTACTGAGTACATGCCGGTTGGCTCTCCCCGCACAACTGTTCGCTTTTCACGTTCCTTCTTCTAGTCTACAAAGCGATCCATGCCATGCTCCTCAGTACCTGCCTGATTGTATCTCAGTTCACTCACCAACTCACCATCTTGTTCTATCCGATTCTCCTCTGCACTCAACCTCAGCATCCCATACACTCCCTGTGCCTCCTCTCCATCCCGCTCTTTTTCCCTACTCAACCTGTTCTATTTGTACCCACCAACCAAAGCCAGCCCATCCTGGCTTAAACTTCAATTAATAGTTGAAGAAAGCACATTCCCTCTCTCCCATCCACCCTACCTGCCCCCACCTGATCCACCCCATCTTCATTGATGTTTAATAATGTTATTTTACATTGTTACATTTGTTCTCATCTTTGCGCTATCATACAATCATACAGGCACCCTTCGTGGGAATGCCTCTGCCATGTTGCAAGCCAATTCTGTTCAGAATGGACATCTCTGTTCTTGAAATTAATACAATATTAAAGGTTTTGTCATATGGCAGTGGACTTCATCATATGGTGACTAGTGTCATCATATGCCAATTGCCCACCTCTGTTTAGCAGGCACTGCACAAATATCCACAGGTACCCACCATCAAACACCAGATAATGCTAGCAGTGGACCATTCACCCATTCACCATTTGACACTTGGCAGCATCATGTTCACAGGTGCTTCCTCTCCACAACCACCTATCAGAAATTGCCGTCATATTTCCTACACATGCCATTTAGCACCAACCTTTGCTCAAGTATACCAGTGATGCATCACAGGTAGGTGAACTATATGCCCAGGTCCCCAAAAACAAGCCAAAAATATCCCTCTTGCCCCAGGCATGTTCCTGCTACATACCAGCTAGCATCATCATATGGCATGATCTCTCATAATGAGTGAGGTGGCTAAGCACGCCGCCACATACCAAAGAGTATAAATATATGCTAATAAACAACATTAGTAATAATAATAATAATAATACTAATAATATTAAATATAACAATATTCATCATCTACCTAAGAATGATCTATTATTATAATACTTATTATTATCTACTTATAGAAATAGCAAACGTCTATTGTTATTGTTAGTATTTTTATTATAATAATTATTGTTATTATTATTATTATTATTATTATTATTTTTTATGGTGGTAGTAGCAGCAGTATAATCATTATTATTGCAACTTTTGATGTAGAACACATTGCTGGATTCATACATCTTCTGACAACTGTTTTAATAGGTAGTAATATTATTCAGTTTAATGGCACGAAATGCATCAAACTTGGAAGGATGAAATAACAAGTTAGCCCTGTGAATACTAAGAACTTTGTGAAAAGGATAATGACTGATGTCCAAGTAGCAACTCCACATATCAGGCAGCATCCGCATATGTATGAGTAGATGCCACATCACATAGCCCTTTAATCTCCTATCCTGATAACCAACTAATACACGTCATAAACTCAGGAAATACACGCTTTAGCCGGCAGAGCCATCAACACATGCCAGACAGCACTCTCACTTGCCAATGTCCCACCAACAAGTACAGTTTGGGTGCATTCATATATCCAGTCAATGTACTCAGCCTATTAGGAAGTGTTTCATATTATCAAGTAAACTTAAACACAGTTAAAGCATGTATAGTATAGATATCACTCTACATTACAATCCAGTATTTGCCATCACATGCATCAGTGCCACCCCAACACAAGTAGTCGCAATGACGTATTTCATCACATCACCACATGGCTACTAGAGTCATCATACACCCAGGTATCCTATTCCAAATAACAGGTTTGCCATTAACATGCTTAGGCAAAACACTACATAGCATACCATACAGAGGTAATCACACACTATTTCTCCATTTTGTGTTATGCTTGCCTTTGCTGAATGACAACCATCTTTCTGACAAACTGCTGCCTGATGTTATGGCTGATCTCCCTTCCTGCGCATAGCCTACTTAATGTATGGATTGTGCTCAAGCCAGGATGGACGTTGCCATAGCAACCTCCAGTTACCCGATTTCCAGGTGATCCTGGGACAGGCATTTTGAAAGGTTTTCCTGAATCTACTTAAAAGGTGGACATTTTGCTATAGCTCCTTTTTATTCCCAGGCTGCATCCAGCGACAGAAGAGTTTTCTGCTGGTGGAAG
Organism: Ambystoma mexicanum; assembly: GCF_040938575.1. Lineage (NCBI taxonomy): Eukaryota > Metazoa > Chordata > Amphibia > Caudata > Ambystomatidae > Ambystoma > Ambystoma mexicanum. The sequence goes on along the minus strand of NC_090934.1, from coordinate 1,430,075,029 downwards.
GGTTAGGAAACTTAGAGAAGGGTAAGAACATTGGAGTGCATTTACAGTAGCTGAGTAACAAGAAGGTTTGGGAAAGGTAGTGATAGAGTGGGACCAAGTAAGAGAGAGGTAGATGTAGGGATGGATGTCTGTGCTGTGTGATGCATGCTTTGATTTCAAGAGGGTGAATAACACAAGTTCAATCTCCAGAGATTTGCAGAGGTTGTGACACAACAATCAGTGTCGCTCTCTTGATGTAAGTGGAAAATGGGTGATATTGTGAAGGCGGAAATGGCTGAGATGGGCATCTCCTAGGGGATTTGTGGGAAATAACTGTGTGAATGAGATATGCCCAATCTGGTGACAACCTGGAGATGGATAGGATAGAGGCTGGAATCCCAGGGAGCCGCTTGCTCGGAGCATGCAGCTGAAATTCTGGGAGGCGGGTGAATCATCAGTCAGTCCCCATCTTTTGAAGTGAGTGGACAAGATATAGACCATAGGGTCATCTTGTTGGAGAGACCCGCTTGCGTACTGTTGTTGGGATGGACCAATCAGTGTCCAACTCTTAAAATGAGTGGTCAAGATATGCCTCATTGGGTGGTACATGTGAGGTGATGTGGGGCTAACCAGGAACACCTAGGAGAGACAGTAGAGATTTTGGGAACTGGGTGACACAGCAGTCAGAGTTCACCTCGTTCAAGCAAGTCAATGGGGCAAGTGTCATAGGGTGGCACTTGGGAGGTGTCAGGTATCCTTGCGAGCAGAATTTGGGAGTAAAACATTTGACGGATTTTTAAGGAAGGGGGCATAAAAGATTCGGGTGGGTGACACACAAGCAAGTGAATGGACAGCAAATTGAAATCAACATGCCATCACCTAAATTAACCTAAGGCATGGATGCATGCTGCTAGTGGTATTTTCACTCCTGCAGCAGGAATGGGAAGGTCGCAATTGCACATAACAAAGTCAAAGTATCCAAGCGGAGGGTTGGGGGCAGAGCTCTCCCTTCGGCTACGCCCTTCCTCTGGAACAGCCTCCCTGCCTCTCTCAGATTTGAGCTAAACCACCACTGGTTCCGGAAGTAACTCAAGACCTTCCTTTTCGCCTCTGCTTTCTCTCTTCCTCTCCCCAGCTGATGTCCTGACTGCTCCACACACTGGTCACCTGACTACCCTCTGAACTCTGACACATGCTCTTGCTTGTCCAGTTGCCCTTGCACCGCCTCTGGGCTAACCCAGCACTTATGGTCTGTATCTGCAACCCTGCAGTGCCTTCTCTCCTCACTATGAGCCACCCACTGGCTGCACTTGTTGATTTACCTGCACTTCTCCCCTCCCCCCAACCTCCCTCTGCACTTCTCCCCTTCCACTTCCCTGCACTTGTGCAATCTGTCTGACACAAGGCCTAGTAAAATCGTTGTTTTTGTCCTCCCTTTGCTTCCCCCTCCTTGTCTTGTCATGCCTAGAAACACTTGTGTACAGGAGCGTTATAAATGCCATATCATATCTAACAGACTGTGCACACACCCCATTGCAATGGATTACATGCACAAGTAAAAGTAGTATTGTGCCACAATGATGAACCTTCACAGAGGGCTAAAGAGGAGGTTTCACAGTCACTTCCATCTATTTTCTCAAGGGCAGAAGGAGGTCGGATGCAAATCCTATCATTCCATTATCTTAGAAGAACAACACATTGAGTGGTTGAACAGGAGCAAGAGTAAAACAAAATTCCAGGTATCTGTCTTTGCCACCCCTATCCACTGATTTAAATCAGACAACAGTGATGATGGCGAGTTTATAGTCGATGAAGATTATGATAGATCATGATCCATCACAGTGCAGAATAGGAACATTCATTACTGCTGGAAAGTAGTGATTTTGACCAGGTAGAGAGGAACATCACAGACACAGAGGCTATATTGCTAATAGAGGTGTATCCAACATGGGTTCCATCTTTTCAAGGAACAGTTGTTTTTGTTTCAGATCAGAAAGACCATCACATCATTACTTGACATCCAGAACACCATCAGTACCACCATCATCATGCCCACACATGCCCGACTGCGTGCTAGCCCACAATGAAACTCAGTGGTGGCAGTACTTTGCTCAGTATAAACAGCAACCAAATCCGGCCCCCCGCACACTATGTTAGAAAGCAATGAGCCAAGGGAAGGCAAGGGCAGCACTACCCGGCACAGACATGGGAAGACTTCAACAGATCTGAGGTGCATCCATTCTCATAAAATGAGGCTAACAGCATGGATCCACCAGTGCACAACGTTACCCCAAACTTTCCTCGGCTGCATTAGTGCTTGGCAATGAGACAACAAGCACTGCCACCCATCCCGCATAGCAGTGATCACCAGTTGCTTTATGCCAGCGCTGTGGAAGCATGTAAGTGTGGCCAAAATATTGAAAAAGTCCCATGACTGAGTGTCTGCTTGATGTTAACCTGCGTATAATGGGCAATGTTTAGAATATTAACATCAGATGTGTTGTGACGAACACATGGGAAATGTGCTACGAGTTAAGTCACGAGTTAAGTATTTCTTATAATCGTACATATCATTTGTGAATTTGATACATGAGCAATGTTGTGAGCGATCAAGCATTTAATCTGTGACTATAAAATACAAGTGTGAATATCGGATTTCTTGTGCCTGGCACAAGGGAAATGTGTTGTAAGTTAGACATATTGTGATTATAACATGTATGCACTAATTAGACTGTGACAGACAGCGTAAGATTATACAATTAACATAAAGCTTACTGCAAGCTCATCTATCTGTCAGGTTTTATTAGGCTCTTCAGCTGACTAATATAATTAAGACCGATAATACTACAAGTCATTGCGCATGGTGTATGGTGTGATATTGTAAATGTGTACACTTGTTCTAGATTGCCACTGGTTTTAGGCTAGCCAAGTGACATGCACATATAATATTGATCGAACCTTGTGCAGCACATACTGATTCCCTCTTTGATCTGGCTAAAATGTAAACAATAGACCTCTTGCCCTACTTGTGTGAAAACCCTGTATTCTGGCTGGCAGTAGAAAAAGCCACTCAACACTGGGAATTTCCCGGCCAAAATCATAACTCCCTAACAGCAGTGCCAGAATTTTGCAGTGAGGTTATGGCTACTGTGGACAGGTACTACATCGGTTTATAGGACAGAAAAACCTACTTCACCATGAACACCTGACACTGAATAATGGCAGTCCCAGCATACACAGGGCCTGAATTACGAACATGTTTACAATGGGACTTTCCCATTGTGGTAAATCAGGACCTGAGTGGGCTTTCCTTACTCTGCCCGTCGAAAAGGGTCCTGGAGGAATTGAAGCTGGCATCACGTGTATGCAATTCAGCACCAGGCAATGTTGTGTAGGCAACAGTTTAAAAAATGAAACCAGACAGAAACTGACATCTGGGAGAATGTGGAGGCAGAGTGGCAAAGTGGGTTTATCCCCAGAGTTTGCAGTTGGCCTTATTGTGCTGCAGACAATGGGGGTCATTACGAGGTGGGCGCTAAGGGATACCGGGCACCGTTAAGGAGACCGGTGCCGGTAATCCCTTACCGCCCTATTCCAAGGTCCCTTGGCGGGGACCGTAAGGAATGTGTGGTCTGACCACACGTCCCTTACGGGTCCCGCTAAGGGACCAGGGCGCTAATAATGGGCTTGCGAGTCGCGAGCCCGTTATTAGCGCCCTCCCCATTCCCTTTGAGCCCTATCGGGGCTGAACTGAGAATGAGGAATGATTTGTTCAATGGGAACTTACTGGTCCCGCCAGGGTCGAACTACACCGGTAAATCCCCATTGAACAACACTGGACTCAGTCACAGTATGGGAGGCAGCCATGGTGCTAATAATCCCGTAATGACCCCCAATGTATCAAAGTTATTCTGCCTTGCGAATTGGAAAGATACTGCACTGCCCCTACTTTACAAATGTCTTCCCCCTCATGGTCACTTTTTTATCAGCAATTGTAAGCATGTGAAAGAAATGGTTTCAAAAGCCTAGGAAATTAGCTCGTATTCCAGCTGGGTTTACTTTGCCAAAAATGCATAGCACCAGCTGAGGATGGACCACAAGTTGACATTGCACAACCTGAAGACCTCAGCTGCCACTCATTGGAATGATACTTTGCACATGTTGGAGAGGCTTTAAGAGTAGTTTAGTGTCATCAAACATTCACACAACACTAATGGCAGATCACTAAATGGGTAGTCTTTAGAAATCTTTCTGCACCAACTGCTTTCTTATTACACAGCCAAGTTAGTGGCTGTGTAGTTATGGTTAAGTTGGTAATCCCACAGGAAGAGCACTTTTTGGGCGGCTTAAAACTTCACTCTCCCTGGATAAATCCTCACCAAACTTTGCAAAATAAGTATATGGCCACCTCTGAATTATTTTGCAAAGTTTAGTTATGTTTGGTCTAGGGGGGGCAAAGTTATAGGTGGGGTCCCAAAATGTATTTTTTTCCCATAGACTGAATGGGGAAAAAACTTTGCTCACGCCTACAGCCCAAACCGCTGGACGGATTTTCACAAAGCGTGCTTTTGTAAATTTGATGAAAATCCGTCCAGTATTTTTTAAAAAAATGACCAAAAAGTAGGTCACAAAAAATTAGTGATATCTATGTCTGTTCCGCTGACACACTTCCCTGTTCGCTCCGCGGACAAGACACTGATTGGTTAATCGGCTTGCGTCATGTCCGCGGACATGCGACATGTTCACTGATTGGATGGAGAAGAGCGTGAAGTGCATCAGATTTTTGATAACACCCTCCATCTTGGATTTGCGGACAGTGTCCGGTGTCTGCGGACATTGCAGTAAAAACATAATAAAAAACACAACATTGTACTTGTCAAACTTATCAAATAATCTCTGGGGAGGTGAATGGTGATGAGGATGGGATGGGATATGGCTGCAAGAAGCAAAAAAAAATGGGTGTTTCTTTCAGCAAAAGTCCGCAAACAGTTTTGATGTTCACAAACAGCCCTGAAAAGTTTGCAAACACCTCAGCATTACAGGGTTGGTGAAATGCAGTTCTTGGATGGCTTGTAACTTTGGTGCCACTTAATCGAACGGCATGGCATTTTGCATGTATTTTGCTGACCTGATTCCGAGTGATTATGCAAATTTTGGTGGGATTCTGTATTGAGGGGGCAAAATTAGAGGGGGGTCCCAAAATAATGTAGAGGCTTATAAATGAGGTGCCATTTGACAAATCTACACTTAATTTGGGAAATTGATAATACATTTAGATATGAATGTTTTTGCGAAGTTTGGTGGGATTTTCTGAAGAGGGGCAAAATTAGAGGGGGGTCCCAAAATAATGTAAAGGCTTATAAATGAGGTGCCATTTCACGAATCTACACATCATTTGGCAAACTGATAATAGATCAACATATACATGCTTTTGCAAAGTTTGGTGGGATTCTGTCAAGAGGGAGCAAAATTAGAAGGGAGGTCCCAAAATATTGTAAAGGCTTATAAACGTGGTGCCATTTGAAAAATCTACACAAAGGTTTGCAAAAATATTATAGATCTAGATTTAGATGTTTTCGTAAAGTCTGCATATATTTTGTCAAGTGGGGGCTAGGTTATATGATGATTGTATGTGCATACATTTGACACTTTTGAAAAAATAAAACATGGGTGGATTTTCAGCAAACTTGCGTAAGGAGCATTGGCAAGGACCTACAAGCATGGTTTTGCAAATGTGCCGGTGTTTTATTATTTGACAAGTTTCATAATGTAGCTACAAATAAATAGCGGTATACCTTTAGTGACAGCAGTAGCCTGTGGCCATGGGCAGTGGCCAGATTGTCCTGGTCATGAAATAAGGTCATGATCCGGACAATCTGGCTACTGGCCATGACCACAAGGGACAAAACATAGGATTAAAGTGGCCATGTCCACCTGGGACTGGCTTTGTGCTAAAGTTATTCGAAATTAGGATAGATCTGAAAGGGAAGAAAAATGTGCTTGTGGTAATATGGTCATAGGGTTCTCTTTTCCATGAAGAGGGGCCCTGTATGGATCCCTCGCCTTCCCTTTCCATGGTGGCCATCTTGGGAAAGGATTTTCCTTCCTATACCGGGATGCCGAAGGCGTCCCGGTGTAGGAAGAAAAATCCTCTTTTTTAGCACCTTGGGTTCCCGCTTTGGGAACATAGGGTGCTAATGGCCTTCCTCCCCCATTTCAGGGGATGGAATTGGGGGATAATGGTCCAGAGACCTTGTTATCCACCCTCGCTTCGCTTGGGCTGGGCTTGGGCTGCTGGGCCGGTATCCACAGTTCCAGTCCCTGGAACGGAGGATGAACGCCACAATATTCCCATTAGCATAACACAAAATGCAAATGGAAATGTTGGAAAATCTTATTGAGTCTATGTACTTTACTGAGAAATATAAAGTAGATGGAGTCTATACATGTTTTTTCAGTTCTATTTTTTAACTGTGAAATGTGGTTCCTAAAGGAATATGTCTTTTGTTGTTTTTGGATGTATTTTTCTTTGGCAGGAGATCTGAGAATGAAAGGTGGGGAGGGAAATGAGGGAAGAGCAACCAAACACTAATATGGGGAGGGGTAGGTGGACAAGGGAAAATGTTGCGTGTGTGTTATTTCTAAGGTAGGGGGCAGTGCTTCTCAGGCTCCTTGATTACAGCTGTGGTGGTGGCTCTTGGGGAGGAGGGATGGCATTAGCTGATGCCATTTTAAGATAAATATCAGTTTTGCTAAAAGTATGTACTGTATACTAGATTGTTAATGGATAATGAGTAGGACTAGGTGTTGGAGCTGGGCAAGGGAAATTTTGAAGTTTAAAGTTCATAGATCAGTAGAAAATGCAGTTCCGAACTGTCCGCGAAGCAGAGATCTTATCATGAAGTGCGGACGGGCACTCGGACACGTCATCATGCCAGCGTATGGTCATGTTGCACTGTCCTGAAGGTCCACTATGAAGCCAGATGTTCGTAGACATCCACGGATGCACAACTAGCTGAAATATTTGCAAAAAGTGTATAGAAGCGTTAAAAACGATTCTAGAAGGTGCGAAATGGCAGAGTTTTAAGGAGACACTTTGTAAATTGGACACAAAAAGTGCTATATTGAGTAAGTATGATATTCGTAAGTTGTAGGAAAATAGCATGAACTGGTAAAAACCCATGAAATTCAATGAAAAAACTTTGTTAAAAGGACATTATGGTTAAGTTACAGTAATAAAATCCTATGAAATTCAATGAAAAAACTTTGTTTAAGAGACATTATGGTTAAGTTGCACTAATAAAAACCTAGGAAATTCAATTAAAATGTTTTGTTAAAGGGATGTTATGGTTAAGTTGCGCTTCTATGAAATTCAGTAAAAAAACATTGTTAAAAGGACGTTATGGTTACAAGTAAAATCGAAAACCCCCTGAAATTCGCCAGTTATGGTAAGCTAAGCAACCATAACCCGCGTCACCACCGTGCACTGCTAAGACTAACACCCAGGACATCAAAGATGACATCACAAATATCATTGATGACATCACATATGCATTTACTTTTCATACAAGTGTTTGTGAATGTAATGTTGGCAAAAAAGTATCAGGGATTATCGGGAGATGTGTAATAAACTACATACTTCATTACGCAATGTAGTGTTCTAAAGAACATTCCATTGCAGTATTCTTTCTAGTACAGGAACCTACTCATACAGAAATGTAGGTATTGGCTGCAAAATACACCATAGAGGCGCAATAGTTGTAATTTTCAAAGATATATAATAAAACGGTGAATGTTTCTGTATCAGACTTTTCCGTACTGTGAAACATGTATTAAGTAGGTAATAATGTATCACTTACTACATATTTCTACTAATAACCACAAAACATAAATAGACTACAATGTATACAAATATGGGGCTTATATATGGAGAGTAAAGAAAGCAAACAAGAGGCAGTATCATGAGCCACTGTGTATAATCTACATGATTGTATTCACACACAAAAATGATTGCTGTGTTTCAGGCCTGCTTTTTCCCCTATATATGTGCATCATAAGATGTGATTAAATTCTATGGAAAGCAGTGTAAGAACATGTGAGAATAGAACATCTATAAATGTAATACCTTTTGAATTTTAAGTTTCTGACTGTCAGTAAATAAAACCACCTGTCCTAGATATGGCCGTGAACAAAAAAGAAGGGCCTAGACATGTGATGTCATCAATGATGTCATCAATGATATTTGTGATGTCATCTTTGATGTCCTGGGTGTTAGTCTTAGCAGTGCACGGTGGTGGCGCGAGTTATGGTTGCTTAGCTTACCATAGCTGGCGAATTTCAGGGTTTTTTCGATTTTACTTGTAACCATTACGTCCTTTCAACAATGTTTTTTTACTGAATTTCATAGGTTTTAGTAGCTCAACTTAACCATAACGTCCCTTTAACAAAGTTTATTCATTGAATCCTTATTATAACCTTTCATGAATTCCACTCTGAAGCATAGCCATCATTATGCACCTGTGATTTAGGTTCTCTATCTGGTGTACCAGCTTTAATTCACCATGATCAACATAGTGAGGTCACATGCTTTGGCAGGGGATGCTAATGTTGCACAGCTAGTAAAGGAAAATGCTACTAACTCAAGCCACAGTTACTTGGATTTAAAGGTAATGCTGTCATTCTGTGGTTTCCCTTTATGGACCCACATTCCAAAGTAAAATATGTTAATTTTGATCAGCCAGTCTTAAGGGAGGGGGACTTGCATCATGCCTCACAGGGAGGAGACACCTTGCAAATCGGCAGAACTTGGAGAAAGAACACAGGTAGCAGGAAAAACATCAAACAGAGGAAATGTAGTCAAGTACACAGGGAATGTCAAGCACAAGATTGACAGCATTAACCGAAAGAATACCACTTAAGTCTGTTTTGTGAGTATTGCGTGTGTAGCCTCTGGGGAGGAGAATCTGCGGCACACCATGCTCAGTGACTCAAGCATCGTCAATAAAGACAAATCATCAGCAGCAATAGAGATTGGACCATCAGCCACACAGATGCTTAATGCCTGTGTGCTGGACACTTCACCAGTGGGAAGGTATAATGACCCACACAAGCATTGGTCCAGCAATATCGGTCTGTCCAGTAGCACTTGTGTGAGTAACTATTCAATTGCTGGGGTGCCATGCTTCCAGTATGCAGTCAGAAAGAGATGTTGGTGTGCCTAACTGCAAGAATAAACTGCCAGTGCCACATGATGGACAACTGACATTTAGAAAGATTAAGAGCTCATCATTGTGGAAGACTATGTAATTGGCATGTCATTTAACCAAAGTCAACACACCAGCACAGATAAAGATGGTGATATTAACCAATTATATGTCATACACTTCACTGCTTAGAAGGATTGTTTCAGGGTTCAAGTGGTTGGGAAATAGAAGGCTGCAGTAGTGACTATGAGTTTTTTGTAAAAAAACAGTGGTCAAGAACTGTGGCATCATATATGTAAACATTTCATTAATCTTTGGAAGGTTTACAGATACTTATAATAGTGTATTTGCAGTGTGCAATTATATAAACAGAGCCTGGAGGAGGAGAGAAACACCTTTATAAATGCAAACCAAAGACTGGGGTTTTAAAGACCCTGGGACGTTGAAGAGTACAGCGGTATGGTAAAAACAGCAGTAATGTGGTATTAATACTGTTAAGCTGCATTACCCCACTGTAAAGGTGGTCTCAAAATCCCAAATAACCCAGAAGAAAGTGAATCAGTCCAAACCAGACTCAATGACAGAGTAGAAAAAGAGCAAGTCAAAATCCAGCATCATTCACATCAAGACAAAGCCAGGACAACATACAGGCATTGCAATCTCATTACTATCAACATGTTATCCAAAAACAATTGCTTACGTATGAAAAACACATCATAAATGCAGAATGGGGATAGGTTAGTGGGTTTGGATACAGATAGATTAATTGGGTTACAAGTATCTGATCGCTTTTCCTAGCTATGTTCCACATTTCATTCTCTCTCCCTCTCCCTTTCTTCCACTCTCTTCCTTTCCCTTTCTCTCTACTCAATTCTTTGTTTCTCATTTTTCCTTTCTTCTTCTCATATCTTCTCTGTTTCTCTTTCTTACGCTCGCTTCTTTTCCCTCTCCCTTTCTTCTTCAATCCATCTTTCTGTCTCTTTCTCTTCTCTTTTTATTCTCGCCCTCTCTCCTCGTGTGCCTTGTTCTCTTATTCTTCTTCTGTCTCCTGTCTTTCTCAAACTTCCTGTTCCCCTTCCTTAAAATAGTCCAATACTTTCCATCTAATTTGATCATTATTGTCCTCCTACCCGTTTTTTGATACAATGCTGTCTCATCCATGTTCCCGTGCCTGTTTCTCTCTGTCTCTCTGAATCTGATTGTCAGCTTCGGTCAATTTAGCTTGTAGGTCACGGCACTCATACTCCACATGCATGGACACTTGTCTTTGTTTACCTATATTTTCTCCACTTATAATGTCTTCAATACTGTATGAGGGGGCACATATGTGGGATTAGTGTACCCTGATTTGCAGTTAATGCCTCTAATGGATATAATCCCTGTGCTTCTGAGGACTGATCACTGCTCTGAGGCATCCATTCTTTAGCCGCTGGCTCCTTTGCCTCCTCCCCATACATTTTCCACAGTTCCAGAATGGCTAGTCGCTTCTGCAACATTTTTCTGTTATATGCATGTAAAGAGGTACACATATGTTGCAGTACTGTCTTTGAGCGAGTGCCCTACTGTGGCCAAGGCATGAGCATTTTGCCTGCAGTGTGCCCCACCCACTGCATGTGGTATGTAAGGATGTTGTCCTTATAATGTTTAATGTTTTGCACAGGTGAATAATGGGATTGTCTCCCATGATAATAAGAGCTGAAGTTACCAATACTTAGCAAATGTTTCTTTCACTTCTTGCTCACTGTCTTTTACCCCCTTTCTAAACCTTTCCCAATAATACTCATCTTGCACTTAATGCTCCTTCATCTCTCTCTCTGAGACCATGCCTCTTGCATCATCCAATGTTTCACAGCAGCACCACAAATGTCACACACATTCCTAACAGCCCCACCTAACTGTTACCTTCAAATCCTAAGAGTGAGACCACAACCTTCGCTCACACTGTGAGCAGCCCCACCTCGCTTCCCCCAAACTGGACCACATTCCTTGAACCACACCACAAATTCATGTCCTTCACAATATCTACTAATATACTAACAAAATCCACTTTTCAAAAATCGTAAGCTAGCTTACAACATGAGGCTGGCACCAGCAATTACTACACAAGTAAATGTGCTACAGCCATCTTCCCAGCTCCTGGTGAGGTATTTGTCTCTTATTATTGCCCCATTGCGATGTGTACCATTTGATCTTTACTGACCCTTGTCAGAAGCTATCTCTTTTATCATTTATCTCTTTATTTCATCACAATCCCCCAATATACAAACAATCCACTCCCCCATTTTGCGTGGCCAATGTAATACTTTCATACGTGGATCTACGGATGGTCTTCTCGTCGGTTCTCCCGTATCAGCCTCATGATCCTTCACGCCCCACGGGGCGGCCTACGGTGACAGATCAGGACATTCTCCAAAAGGGGCTCTTATCAACCTCTCTATGTTGTGTAGCACTCCTGTTGTACACAGGTTGCCTCTGTAGTTTTTGGGGACATGACAGAGATCCCCCAACAATCTGATGACTCCTAGCAAACCTTCCTCTCTGCTCACATCTGTTAAAACGGCCTGGGAAGTCCCAAAGTACACAGAGGTTCTGGAGCCAATTCAAATATGACTCAATAACGTAAATAGACAAAGCGCAAGGCAAAACTCAGCTTTATCATCATCAAAATAAAGCAGGGACAGCATACAATGATAGAATTATTGGCACTCTCAACATGCTTATTAAAAACAATAGTTTATATGTTCAATATTCATTATAACTGACATCTACTGTTATCTTTGTTAACAAAACCTACAGGGTACAGGGATTGGCTAATAGTGGTGACTACATATACATTATATAGGGGTTACCTTCCGATTCGGTACCACTTGTCTGATGGCTCTTACTGAAACCACCTCTAAATTGCTAACGGTAAAAAGACATCGGGCCTCATTACGACCCAGGCGGTAAGTTACTGCCTGGGCCGTGACTTTACCACCATGGCGTAAACTACGTTTACGCCATGGTGGTTGGCGGACTTACCGCCCCATTCCGAGGTTGGCGGGGCGGTAAGTCCCCAATCCCCATTTACCCTTCCCCATTCCCATTTTTGCCCCATAGGGCATAATGGGAGTGGGGAAGGCGTTAATTACGCCACCGTAAATTACGGTGGCGTAATTAACTCCATGGTCCCTTAGCGCCATGGATTTTAACACCTGCTAAAAGCAGGTGTTAAAAGCTCCATGGCGCTAAGGGACCTCGTACTCAGGCGGTAAGGGTCGGCGCTGTTTACGCTGCCGTAAACCCCTTACCGCCTGGGTCGTAATGAGGCCCATCATCTCTACAATGAGATATTGGTTGGCATAGTAGGTAATGGACAGCCGAACATCAGGGGTTTTGATTGGTTGGCTTTCTACTGACCAACCATGGACAACTGACAGGTCTTCAAGACATGAGCAAGACAGGAGTAGGTGGAGACAGGTCCGTGGAAATCTTTCCGTTCAATTAAAAAAGATACCATCCATCATTTCTAGGCCATGAGCCTCCGTGAGCACTTTGTATTTGGCCTTGTGTGGCGCTTCGTGTCTTGGGATACGTGTAAGGAGTAAGGCAGGTGTCTGCTCTGTGTTCATTGCTAATGAATAGGCAGAGTTCTTCGATATGGGTCACATGCAATGGTACAGTGTTTGGAATTATTTTACCCTGCATTTATTAGGATTTTATCTAATATTAATGTGAGTGTGATGGTTTCTTTTACCACTGTGGTCACACTTGGGTTATTCTTTGCAGAGTCGTTTGGCTTATAGTTGTACTGCACCTGGCAAACAAAGGCTGATTGTATTCTTTATTAACGTGAAGAAGAAGAATTCTAAGAGGAAATACAATCCATTAACAGTCAAAAACAGCAACATTATAACCATGAGAAAAACAACCACACCTGTTTGTAACAGTGATATAATAAACCTACAATATAATTAAGTACAATCAACATATCAAACATATATCTTGTTTCACCAACAGCCTGTTTCTACAAACAACATCAAAGAATTACTTAATAAAATGAGCTGTCAGTTACAAATGTCTCATTTCACTACACATAAAAAAGGCATAGAATCCCAGTGTGTCCATAATTGGTTCTTAATGAGATGAGGCCTTAGCCAAAGTTTTCTTAACTTAATCAGAAATGTGCATTGCATTAGGAAATGAAGTAGCTCTTCTCTGCGCCCCAACCCACACGGGCAAATCTTTTTCAGACCCAACCATGGCACCCTTGTTCTAAGCGGAAGCACATTTAGCCAGGCCATTAGGATGTGTCTGCGGCAATCAGCAGTCTTAATCTTACGTGTAAGAGAGGCAGAAACATCCCATTCGGGTATGGTCACTTAATTTGTCTATGAGGGTAAGTTCATAGTTTTTACCTGGAGAGCATCGAATTCCAGCTCTGCAGCTCTCTCTTTAAGGAGTTACTGTCGCTGGCTGCAAGTTAAATCACCCTACGCCATTATGTCCCCCAACCTCCATCTTTTCCATAGTCTGATTCTGCTGTTATATCAACACTTAGCATTTTTACCTGCATTATGCTTAGAATCTTCGAATGCAATTATAATATTTGGGTTTAAAGGGACGCTCGATTGGAAGTTCATGAACAATTCTAAAATCCTCTGCTAAAATTGAAGTGATAAACTAACAAGCCCCAACTCATGTCTGAATGCATCCCTCATGGTTTTAGAAAGGATACGTGTAATCCCCTGCAGACCAGATTTCAACAATGTATCCAAGCAACCACAAAGAGCTGTCCCCAGTCCTCTGCTCCATAGAGGACTGCTGCATTCATTTTTTAGCTCAAAACCTACAAACATGTATCCAAATATTTCACGCTAAAATTGTAATAGAATCCGAGCAGCCCCCTTAAACTCATGGTCACTTGCTTAGCCGCTGCGTTTATGTGACCTCTCCAGCCTCCCCTTTGGGAGAACACCAAGCACACTTTTTTTATATTTGTCCACTACCTCAATGGGTGAGTTATTAAGATCCCATTTAAATGATTGTTTCCCATTTTCCAAAGACAAGTATCTTAGTTTTAAGAAGCTTCAATTTGAGCACATGCTCTGAAGAATAATTATAAGAATACTCTAGACTGTGCCGTAATCAACAAGGTGTTAAATCCAAGAGTGCCATAATATCAGCGTGTGGATGCCATGTTAATATTCTTTCTGTATAGATGCATAGTGTGCATGTCTTTCATGTTGAGAGCGCATGTGATTTTTTTCTAATGCATGCACATATATTATTGCAAGATTAGTTTTAGTACTCTTGCCATTTTTAGCTCAGATTATCCATTTTTAGTACTCTTGCCATTTTTAGCTTATATTATCCATATCCTGCTCTAGCTGCCTGGCATAGGTGCAGTAAGGATGCCTTAATGAGTAATGTTTCTCACATGTGCAGTATTGAGCTGGGGGAGGGGTGGAAGCTATGGATGATGTATTCATCTGCCTCTCAACACGTGCTGCGAGGTGTGTCAGGTGGCGTGCTACGTGTGCCTGTACTTCGGTTGCTACGAATATTCTGCAGGCACTGATGGCATAAGTGATGAGGGAGCACACAAAACAGCTCTCATCAGATGTTTCTCTCCAAACCTGGCTCATATGTGTATACCTCTTATTATTTGAGACATGAGCAATATTATCAAAATGTCATCCCATAAAGCGTTGATCATTGATTACATTTCTTTTTGTGCTCCTCCCTGGAGTGGTATGTTTAGGATATTTTCCAGGGGTTGTTTCATTTGGCATTACTACACGTATTGAACTACGAACCAGTAAAAAATGTATAGACACAAAAAAGAGGAAAATGCTGTGCCTATCATGATTGCTAGGGTATCTACTTTTTGCAGATACCTAGGGGTATACAGTGTTCTAGGCTGTAGTACAGAATATTTCATCTCATTCAATATGTGAATTCTTCTGTCAGGGGAAATGTTTCTTTTGTTTCTTAAAAGAACAAGTGTTCAAAAGAAAAACCTGGTTAAAAGTGAGAGGACATTTCCAACTAAAACAATATACATTGCCACATTAAATAACAATACTGTTAAGAAAATGTTCCAGCCTCCTAGAAAGCTATAAGTGTTCACAAAGAATGAAAAGACCAGGAAGAACAGGAATGTTAGGGGGAACATTTATTATTTCTCTTTGGCTTTGGAAGGGACAGGCTTTATTTTAAATAAGCATCTTTAAATGACTTTGGAACACCTGTTCTTGATTATTACACAAAAAAGATGTGTCTGTATTGCTCTTGTTGCTCATTAGCTCTCATCATCATTCTTGCCAGGGGTCTGCACAAGTCTTCTTCACCTTCAGGCTCAGTATTCGCAGACAGGGGCATCTCACCTTGATATTAATGTCACTGAGATGGATCCACGCTCTTCAGACTTCAACTTTAACCACAGATGGTTTGACAGCTTCCACAATGTAAGGTCCTTGGAAAAGTCTTGTGCAACTTTGGAACACAGTTACGGCACAACACCATTATCCGGGGATACAACAAAAGGGGTTTTAACAAATGATCTGGGTCAGTTTGTTCACGTGCCTCTTCTGTTTCCTTTGAGCCCCCTGCCCCATCTGCACCTGTCAAGACATACATTTAAGAGATTCCGTCATAGCTGTCAAATAAGCATGCATTTCCTGTACAAGCACAGTGGCAAGATTTTCAGCATCATTTCTAGCCCATGTGGGAGGAGATTTGGGATTATGAATGGTGATTGTCAGAGGCTGCCTGATTGCGTAAGGCAAATAGGGCTAAAGGAAGGCAGTGTACTCAACTGTTTTTAAGAGTGTACTTTAGTTTGGAAATATGTTCTTTTAAGAGGTTGTTTAGGCGCTCACACATGCCATTTGCTTGTGGATGATAGGTGGATGAGAATTCATGCTTTATTCCCAAAAAGATAATGATGTACCCAAATACCTCATTTACAAAGTGTGGTCTGTTCTTGGAATGTAGCACTTCACATACTCCTCACCTTGGAAATACCTCATGTATGAGGAACTTTGCGGCAGATGTGGCATCTGTATGTGTGCATGGACCGGATTCCATCCAACAGGAAAAAGGGTATGCAACTACTATCATATACTTATAGCTGTTATAAATTAGGAGCATATCCACATAGTCAATATGCAAATATATGATATTAAATGATATATAATTTATAACACGCCTGTACACAAGTGTTTCTAGGCAGAGGGAGGACAAGACAAACAATCTTATTTCGCCTTGTGTCATTCAGATTGTGCAACTGCTCAAAGGACCCAGTAGGATGCAGTATTGCTTCTCTCACCTTTCTCAAAGTATGGCCAGCAGTGAACGTTTGACATACTGGACAATTGATAACACAATGTGTAATGTCCTCATTTAAATTAGGGATAAATCAGACCTCCAAAATCAATACTGCAAGACATTACCTTGTTATGTGAGCTGGATAGTGCAGCTGTTCTAGTGCTACTGTAAGAAGTCCTAGGGGCATAGAAGGTTGCCTGGTGCTGTCCTGCCACTACATTGCCTCTGTGGGTATCAATGAGCACCCCCTCCTCTTCCATAACTCTTGCTCTTCTGGTGGTGCCCTTCCCTGCAACTTGATAATTTGCTCTATGGGTAGTTTATTAAACCCCTCCTCCAGCAACATGTTTTGTGTACAAGTGTATTAGTTTGAGGTAGTTGCAATGTCAGATACTTCTGGAAAATATGCTGCACTTGTTGCTTCTCAATCAGTGTCCTTGTTGCCACGGCAAATCATGTCTGGACCTCTACCAATTAAAGAATTGAAAATAATCACTGTTGCTTCCCTGTAGGGTCAGTTGAGAGTCATAGAGGACTCAGCATTTCCTATATATGTTTGTCTCTTGTCTTTTACCATGCCCCCAAAACATTACAAACATTCTGTACCCGAAAAAGAATGAACAATACTATCTACTAATGAAAAGACATTGTACAAATGCCTCATTCCCATTCAGTACCATACGTAGAAAGCATGGCTTTCACACCCCAAATGTTTGTATTCTGTAGAGGTCAGCAGGGTGTTAACTGATGTAATCACACATTTTGTGTTTCAGTGCCTTGCAGAAGCCAGAAGGCGAAACATGAGCCAGCCCGAAATGAATATTTGAATGTATAAGTAGACACATCCTGGTCGCCCTCAAAGTGATTGCATACATTCATACGATTCTTTTGGGCTAGCCTTAAGTTATTTGAGCCCTTCCCAACAAGTGACTCCTGTAAATGCACAATTATACAAACTGTGGCATTATAGAATAGTTTATTTTCTTATAATACATCCCTTTCATGGTTTACACAAGCACCTTCCATAGGAACAAAGAAAAGAAATGCAAGAAAGAATGGATATACAAATGTTAAAGTGTGCTTTTAATTTACGAAGCATTTTTCTTGTTGACATATCTTTATTCGTTAAAAAGGCAATGATTTTGCTCCGTATTCACTATTTGTCTAAATACGTATATGTACTATTCAGTGCACCTCTAGTCCAGGCTATGTCACTTTCATCTCTCTGTGCTTCTTTCACTCTGTTTAAGAGTGGTCTGGCACATGTGCTATAGTCAAAGACACATTCCCTACAATAATTGCAAAGGTCTAGCAATTGCTGGAATTCTTTCACTGTCTCCGGCCTGTGTGTTTTGATGATTTCTTCTGCTCTTTAAGATGTAACCTTTCTCCGTTCTTTTGATATTAGCTGCCCTATGTATAGGTCCTCCTTATGGCAATATTGTAGTTTCTCTTTGTCCACCCTGTACCCTTTTACTGCCAATTCTGTCAATAGTTTCACTGAGTCTTTCCTGCACTCTTCCTATCTGGTGGTGCAGGCTAAGATGCCATCCACATATTGGATGACCACACTGTCAGGGGCCACATTTCCTGAGTCAGTCTGTAGCACGCCGTTGAAGACCGAGAGCAATTCACAGTACCCCTGGGTTAAACAGGTATTTTGCAATCAGATTCTGTGATACGTGAATGCATCAAATATTGAGACTGTTCATGCAATGATTTGAAAAGAAGGCATTCTTTAAATCAATCACTGTAAATTATTTGGCTGTAGACAGGGTATTACATACTATCGTGGATGGATTTGGCCCCAATGGAAACTCTGCTTCAACAACAGAATTCAGGAAGTGTAAATCCAGTAAAAGTCAGCCCAAAAACCCTGTTGCCTTTTTAATCAGGTACACTGCTGTGTTGCATTGTGATTCTGAAAGCACTAATATCCTCTGTCATACTGAAGTGCTGATAGTTACATATATACCGTTGTAAGCTTCCTTTGACACGGGATACTGTTTTACTCATGGTAAAATGGCTCCCTTCTTCAGTTTAATTTTGACAGCTCCTCCTCCTTTTAATAGAACATCATATGGACTGCTGGTCCAAACTGAACCTAGTAGTTGTGCCACAACTTCTTGAAGAAAGTATGGTACTTTTCTCACCAATGACATTATCCGTGGAATCTCCCTGTCTTCAATTTGCCACTGATATATGAGACTGATACAGCACATCACTTTGTCATCTGAGTACTCATCTGTAAACAATTCTTCATCTGTGCAGTTAGTAAGTCTATGCACCGGGTCAAGCGCTATTACTGTGCACCAATGTACCGCTTTGTCGTATACTCCATGTAATACTAACCTGTCCTCTCTTAGTAGTTTTTGCTTCTAGCTCATTTGTAATTATCTGCCCTTCTGCCACGTCCATAGGTACTTCTGGTCTAAAAAACTCTGCAGTAACCTCAATAATTTGTCCTGTATTCTTGGAAGCCATGCTAGCAACACGTGCACTCCATAAAGGAACAATTTTCGGTTTAGTGGTACCCCTCTTGGTACCTTTTGGCCATAAAATGCTGTTATGAATTCTTGTGAATTCACATAATGTATCCCTGGTGTAGAACATATAATTCCTTGCAGTAAATAAGATTGCCATGTTAAACTTGTACATTAAATCTCTTCCCAATATGTTCACTGGTGTTTTACGGGAATATAACAATGCCATAGCCATATTGTGTTCCCCTATAATTATGAGTAAGTTATCTGTAAAAGAAACCGTTCTTATTGCCCTAGAAAATCATTGCACGTATATGTAATTATCTGACATTGGGAATTCTCCCTCTCTAACTCGGGATCAAGTCGCCCCTGTATCTGCCAAAAATGAAAATGTTGTGTTGCCCATGGTCACCCCAACTCTTGGTTCGTCTTGTGGGTCTGGTGTAATCGATAGGACAGAATACATCAAGTTCTGCTTTGGGCTGTCCTATTTTGGGATACATTTTCAGTCCAGTGCCGGTAAAAGGATTAACTCCCACTACTGTCATACTCCCTATTCCAGGTGTAGGTACCTGCAGCGATATATGTACGTTCCACAAAGTCACTGCATTCTGTTGTACTGGTGCCTCATTGGTGCCTACTGTGTCTGAGGCTGGACCTCCTGTTGCATCTTCTGTATTTGTGCTGCTGAAGTCTGATACTGCATGTGATCTTGGGAATAATATTCCTGTGGTTTCAGCACTATATGGTGGCGGTGCTGGCACCCTTATGAGCCAAATGATTGCCAATTGTATTGTATTCCTCTCCCCACGTCTGCATATTTGTGTAATTTGTCCTTTTTTTCTCGTCATACATTGTGGTGGAGGCCCTCCGAACCATGTAGGTCTCCCTATTGAGCCATCCTCCTTGTGGGGCTTGAAATCCGAACCCTATATCTCTGTATGCATCTCCTTTTCCACAGGGGTAATAATTGTAACCCCCTCTTCCTGCAAAGTTCCTGTTCAAGCCTGGCTGCACTATTTGTCAACATTACTCCTTCTACTGCCAATTTGGATAACAATTCCTACAATTCTCTTTAACTGCCTCTGTACCTGTTCGAGAAGGCCCTGACATAAAATGTGAAAAAATAGTTATATTTTTGGCCCACGCTTCCCTTTCTCTAAACACAATTTCTCCTGTATCTCCTGTATATATATATGCACTGGGGTCTGATCTGATCCTGTTTTTCACATAATTATGGCACTCATATCTGATGCGTCCAGGAATTGTATTCTAAGTGCCTCCCACACACCTGCTCAACAATTATTAAAAGATGCCCCATCATGGCTCGTATTTTGGGACGTCACCCTGGATACACTGCTCGTTTCCAAATGCCCTCTGATTGTTTGCCCTATATAGCAGCAAACAAGCTTTTCATGTCACCCACTGCTAATGTCATAGCAACTGTCACTCTTTATAACTCATAGATCCACTTTACTGCTCCAGCTGTAAGCAACAGTAACTTGTAAATCAAATTGGTTTTATCAATCTGAGGCCATGGTATACACTGTGCTAGCCTTCACCTTTCAGTTATAAAGGAAATGGAGTCCATCTGGTGTTACATAAAAGAGCAATCACCTCCTTCTTGCATGTGTAAAAAAGAGGAAAGGTACGGTAAGGGGCATAGGAAATGTTTGTACGATCGATCAACGTATTCTTAAAAACACAATAGCAACATCTATAAATGTAATACCTTTTGAATGTTAAGTTTCTGACAGTCAGTAAATAAAACCACTTGGCCTAGATATGGCAGTGAACTAAAAAGAAGGGGCTAGACATGTGATGTCATCTTTGATGTCCAGGGTGTTAATCCTATCAATGCACAGTGGTGGTGCAAGTTATGGTTGCTTAGCTTACCATAACTGGCAAATTTCTGGGGGGGGGGTCGGTTTTACTTGTAACCATAACGTCCCTTTAATAAAGTTTATTTCACTGAATTTGATCGGGTAGGAACATTGAAAATTAATGAAAACAAGATTATGGGAATCTTTGCTAGCAGCACATGCTGGAACATACAACATGCTATTTGGCATATTGATTCATAGGGTTAGCAATTTTTCACATTGCATTAATTATTAAAAATCATAGTCAATGCAATTCAGCTTCAAAGTGAAGAGAAGACTCTTAGCTTTTCTGTACACCCTTTGGGTTTTCACTACATCTTATGAATTCAGAATTAAGAGTGTACTTATCTTCTCTATGTAAAAAGTTTTATTTGAATCATGACCTACATTTGAACTGTGTGCTACGGTCCAATGCTTCTGTACAACCGATAAATGAACCAAAATATCCAATTGGTTTGGGAGTGACTGATTCAACATAGGATCATAGGTCCTTTAGTTTTTTCCTGCATTAGACCAATGCATCCTTTGGGTTTTTTATGCTGTTTGCTGCTTCAACAGGTCATGTTACGTGCAATCAAAGTGTTTGAAGCTGGCAATAAAAAAAATTACGATTTTTACAAGCAGGTGTTGATCTCTTCATAGACCACAATTTCTATTTTCCTGGAATTTTAGATTATTTTTCTAACACTCACCCCTGGAAGACTCCCAAAGGTGGGAAGGTTATCTGGCTCTGAGTTGAAACCCGGGTCAATTTGAAGTCAGCACACAATCAGGCTGGATTAAACACCAATGTTATTCAAACCAACACAACAGAATCACTGCTTTTCTACATGTTATACATTTGGATATTATTTAAATCCACTTAATTATTATATGCTTTGTACAGTAATCTGACAATTGCTGCAGAAATAAAACATTCCTTTAAAATATTCTAAATAAATTAATGAATGAATGAGAATATGTCTTTACTTACCTTGATGCACAGTGCAAAATGCATGAGAGCAACATTCAAAACACTTGACACTGGAATGTTGTTATTTGTAAAATTCTGTGACATAGGCCCTCATTAGGACTCTGGCGGAAAACCATGGTGCTATTAGCACCATGGTCGATGCCGGAGTCCGCCATGGTGGAATGGGGAATTACCACCCCATTCCAAGGTTGGTGGTGTGGTAATTCCCCATGCCACCATGGCCCTTCCCCATTCCCATTTTTGCCCCATAGGGCATAAAGGGAATGGGGAAGGCGGTAAGTACGGTACCGCAAATTACGGTACCGTACTTACCTCGAGAGTCCCTTTGCAGGCCCCTACTTTAATGGCTGGTCTAGACCAGCCGTTAAGGTCGGGTCCCGCAGAGGGACCTTATAGTAAGGCGTTAAGGGTTTAACGGTGCCGACACCTTTCACGGCGCCGTTAACCCCTTAACATCAGGGTCCTAATGAGGGCCATAGTCTGTGTTCTCCTAGAACTAGATTATATTTTTGACAGATGTGGCCTCTTTGCACTTTTAGAAGTGACATTTGATTTGAAACTGCTGCATCCTGCATCTCCTGTTTTCATTGACATTGGTAGAAACCCAGTCTTTGGGTTGAATATACTCAAAGGCCAAATGTGTTGAGTGTTATCTCTCAGTTTGTGCAGGGGGTTAACTCCATCCAGAAAGTGCACCTTTTGTCGTGGTAGCAAGTAAGAGGAGAACATAATAACTAAATTGATGCATTTCTATGGTGCCACTTAAACTTGAAACAGTCTGCATTGTTTTTTGATTCTCCCTACACTGAACCATCTGCCTCACACTTAAAAGAATCAACATGGTATGCAGTTGTTTGGCATCAATTTGCTTTAGGGAATCAAAAATGGGTTCCATTTACATTGACAGGCTCTCCCAGAGGGCACAGCCAGCCAGTATGGTTCTCATTGTCTTGCAGTGTGCAGCTACTCACTAAATTCTCTGCATGTTTCCAAGGATGCAGCTGACAACTAAGGTTTTCAAACACTGAATCATTATGTTTCTGTCAGTTCTGCATCTCTTCTGCATTTTCTAACTCATTCATCTATAACCACTCAAATTATAAATGTGAGGCAGATGTCAAAGGTTTAGATTGGCCAGTATGCCTGCAGTCCATGAGCACAGATGGTGATTGTGGCCACAATCTTGGAAAGAACAAAGGGTACACCAACACAGATCATCAACTACAGAAAGACAGCATGCTCCCTGGTCTTTGCAACATATGAAGAATCAGAAGCAAACAACAGAAGTGTTTCAGGGGAACAAGGGTTAATTCAGCCATAACGGGGACAAGGACACATGTGTCCAACAAGGTAACACATATGTTTCAATCTACACCTTCAGAGCCATGATCCAGTGATCAGTAATATGATATGATATGATATGGCATTTGTAACGCGCCTATACACAAGTGTTTCAAGGCGCGACGAGGCAGGGAGGGGGGAACAAGGGGAAGACAACGATCCTACTAGGCCAGGTGTCATTCAGACCGCGCAAGTGCAGGGGTAGGGGGAAGGGAAAAGTGCAAGGGGAAGGGGAGGGGGGAAGTGCAGTACAAGTAAGTAGAATAAAGTAAATAAATAGGGCCAGCTGGTGGCAAGTGCAAGGTAAGTGCAGACAAGTGCTGGGAAAGGGGGGGCTGTAGG
The DNA here is from genome assembly GCF_040938575.1 of Ambystoma mexicanum. NCBI lineage: Eukaryota > Metazoa > Chordata > Amphibia > Caudata > Ambystomatidae > Ambystoma > Ambystoma mexicanum. The sequence goes on along the minus strand of NC_090934.1, from coordinate 1,430,051,514 downwards.
GATACAGAGACAGTCCCTCAGTGCAGGGGTTGCCAGGGAGGCAGTGCAAGAAGAGAGTGGCTGGGCCCAGGACCGAGGTCGGTGAGAGTGGCCCAGTTGCAGATTCAGTGCAGATTCAGTTGAGAATTTAGCAGGGGAGAGGGAGAGAGAAAGCAGAAGCAAAGAGGAAGGTTTTGAGGTGCTTCCGGAACCGGAGATGGTTCTCCTCAAGTTTCAGGGAGGCAGGAAGGCTGTTCCAGAGGGAGGCCCCTGCCACGGCGAGAGATCTACCCCCAGCTCGTTGCTTCGAGAAGCGGCTGACTCTGAGGGAGTTGGAGATGGATGAGCGAAGGGCTCGGGAAGGAAGATATTTAGGAAGAGAGAGTTGTAGGTATTTAGGCCCCAGGCCCCAGAAGGCCTTGTGGACAATGCAGAAGGTTTTGAACTTAATCCTCGCAGCCACTGGTAGCCAGTGTAGAGATTTCAGTCCTGGAGAGATACGGTCCCTGGGCTTCAGGCCAAGGACAAGTCTCGCAGTTCTGTTCTGGATGAGTTGCAGGGGGCGGAGAGTGGAGGCAGGCAGATTAAGATAGAGGATGTTACAGTAGTCCAGCTAAGAGAGAACCAGGGCTCGGGAGACAGTGAGCTTCTGGGGGAAGGAGAGGAAGGGAAGAATACCTCTGAGGAGGTGCAGCTGGTAGTGTGACTTCTTAGAGACGTCAGATATATGAGGAGAGAAGGAGAGTGTGGAGTCGAAGATGACCTCAAGGTTTTTTGCCTTGCAGGTAGGAGCAGGAGGAGGGCCAAGCGAGTCTGGCCAGAGAGCTACAGAGTAGAATCTCAGTCTTACTAGCATTAAGGCAGCGGTCATTGGCGGCACACCATTCCTGGATGGCAGACAGACAGTCAGAGATGAGGGAAGGAGAGGAGGAGGCCGAGGGTAGCCTGAAAATGAGCTGGGTATTGTCCGCATAGCAGTGAAAGTAGGGGCAGAGAGCGGCGATGCGGTGGGCAAGGAGTGCCAGATACTGGTTGAACAGCCAGGGAGAGAGATTAGATCCCTGGGGAACACCACAGGTGGAGAAAAAGATGTCAGAGAGGAAGGACCCAAGTTGGACCTGGGAGGGTCGATTGGAAAGGAAAGAGGTCAGCCACGTCAGAGCCTGACCAGTGATACCCAGGTTATCACGGAGACGGTTGAGCAAGATGGCATGGTTGACAGTGTCAAAGGCAGAAGAGAGATCAAGCAGAATGAGAACACATGGAGTGTTGGAGTCGAGGTTCAAGAGCAGGTCCTCACGGATGTTCAGGAGAGCAGTTTCCGTGCTTCCGGCCGCTCTGAAGCCAGATTGATGGTCATGGAGACTACCAACAGGTTCAGCATGGAGGTTAAGCTGGGAGATGGCAAGTTTCTCCAGGAGCTTGCCCAGGAAGGGAGTGATGGAGATTGGGCGATAGTTAGCCGGGCAGGAGGGGTCGGAAGAAGGTTTCTTAAGAAGAGGGTGCACAAGGGAGTGCTTGAGGGGGGATGGGAAGACTCCAGAGGCGAAGGAGTGGTTGCAAAAGTCAGCCAGGGCAGGAGCCAGGGAGTCGATGTGGTCCTTGATAGTTTTGGAGGAACAGAGGTGAACCTGTTTAGATGAGACTTTCATAGATCGGACTTGTCTGGAAACCTCGTCAGCAGAAAAAAGTGGAAAGGCAGAGAAGGAGGGAGGACGGGTGGCTGCAGTAGGGCCAGAGGAAGAGCCAGGAAGAGAGGGAGGGAGGTGATAGGAGGAGAGTGAGGACAGGATGTCCTGAGTTTTTGCGATGAATTGAGAGGCCAGTGCAGTGCAGAGGGCCTGGGAGGGGACAGGAGAGGTAGAGACTGCAGCAGGGTTGGCAAGCTCCTTGCAGATTTTAAAGAGTTCAGCCGAGTTGTTGGATGCCGCAGAGATGCGGGCTTGGATAAGGGCTCTCTTTTTGGTGAGAACGGAGAGACGGTATTGCCTTTGGAGCAGGCGGCAGGCCAGTTTATCAGAGGATGAACATGAAGCACGCCATTTCCTCTCAGCCACCCTGCACTTGCGTTTTAGGGTGACGAGATCCGAGTCATACCAGGAGTTACATTTGGCTTTGGGCTTCAGGCGGATTCTCATGACAGGGGCAAGGATATCAAGAGTATCAGATATAGCCAGGGTGGGAGTCAGCCGAAGGGGGAGGGTGGGGCGAGAAGGTGGCAGCGAAAGCCTCAACTGACACGCGCTTCATGGGTCGGATGTTCGAGAAGATGGGTGGCAATGATGACGGTGGCTTTGCCTGTGAGGTAGGGAGGGTGAGGTGGGAGGTTAGGAGAAAGTGATCACTCCAGGAGAGAGGAGTGGAGAGAGGGACAGAGAGGGGAAGGTCAGAAGAGATCAGAGCATCAAGAGTGTGCCCTGCAGAATGAGTAGGCCCAGACGGGAGAATAGAGAGTGAGAGAGAGTCGCAGAGGTCACGAAAGAGTCCAGTCGGGGGACAGGAGGCATCAAGGTGGATGTTGAAGTCACCAAGAAAGAGGAGTTGAGTGGTTGAGGACAGGAGTGAGGAGGAGAGGTCAGCCCACTCAGAGAGGAAGGAGGACATTTGACCAGAAACACAAGTGTGTAAACATGGAGTTGGGGGTAAGTGTCTCTCATTCAATCATCCTGCAAGAGATGAGGAAGAAGATACATGTCAGTTGAAAGTCAACCGTCCACAGCCCAGGAGGGTCAATGTATGATCGCAACCAGTGGGAGGGGTTTCAGGTTCCCTCTGACCCAGAGAAACTTTGAAAGACTTTGAAGCATCCTGCCCGTTAAGTACCTTACCGCCATCGCGAACCACCCGTAAATGGCCATGTAAAGTGAATCCAGCTGCCACAGGTGCACAGAAACAGCACAGGTGGAGGCAATACAGACTCAGGAAGTACAAAAAGAGCACACCCACCCCTTTCCACACCCAGTCACACTCCACAATGATACCAATACGACTTGCAATGTTGGGGCTGGAGGACCTGATAGCAATGCAAGTGCTACTACAACAACACCAACAACAACAGGCAGCACAGAGGAGACACAGGAGGAGAAGGAGGGCAAGGCAGGGCCAGCAAGCCCCACCAGCAAAGCCAGTGCCACCACGCAGGCAGCCCCCAATACCACGCTTCAGAGCCAGTCCATTCAACCTCACTGCTGAGCAGATCCACACCCTGTACAGTTTGGACGGGGACACCATCAACGCCATCGTAGACATGACACACAACAACATCGTCAGCATGATAGAAAGTCCAACCGCCATCCCATCCCTACTGAAGGTAGTGACTGTACTCCACTTCCTGGCCACAGGCACCTACCAGCACACAGTGGGGCACTTGCATGGTATTTCACAACCATTATTCTCACATACACTTATCCAAGTGCTCGATGCCCTCCTCAAGCACATAGACAACCACATCTCATTACCACGGACTGCCCAGGAGATTGCAAACACCAAAGTGGGTTTCCATGCACTAGCTGGCATACCTGGTTGCATTGGTGCCATCGACTGCACCCATGTGGAATTGGTGGTTCCACGTGCCATGGATGTACCGTACCGCAACCGGAAACAATTCCACTCAATCAACGTGCAAATGGTCTGTGACTCCAACAAGATCATCACACATTGTTGTGCCAGATTCCCCGGAGCAACCCATGATTCAATGGTCCTGAGCATCTCCACAATACCACGCTACATGGAGCAACATGCAGGCCCACAATCCTGGCTACTCGGTGAGTCTAATGTCATGACCATGGGAATGTGAAGTGGGTAGGTGAACGATGTACCAATGCATACTCGACCTGGCTGAAAGGGGGGGGGATGATGCATACTCCACCTGGCTGAAAGGGGGGGGGATGATGCATACTCCACCTGGCTGAAAGGGGGGTGGGGAATGATGCATACTCCACCTGGCTGAAAGGGGGGGGAATGATGCATACTCCACCTGGCTGAAGGGGGGGGGGGGATGATGCATACTCCACCTTGCTGAAAGGGGGGGGTGAAGCATACTCCACCAGCCTGTGAGTAGCAGAGACAACTGAGCCAGATCATACCCTAAAGCAACCCAACCTACACCCAACACCAGTAAACCCAATACCTGATGTATGCAGCCCTTCCATGTGAATGAGGTTGTGTCCCAACCATGACACAACCATCTGCAAGTGCATTGTGCCAATTCAGACCACATTGACTTCTACGAAATGCACCTACATGCACATCAACAAACACCATCAACCAAAAGGCCTGTCCCCCATAACTGCGCACGAAGGAGGCACATGACGGACAGAAACATCAACACACCATTTCACAGACAGCAGGGCACCCAAAATGTTCCTATCAACATCACTATTGCTCACTGGGGTCATGATGAGGCCGACAGCAATGTTGCAATGATGTTAGCATTGACATCACAGGACACGTGCCAGGCCCCCAAAACAAACCGCATGAACGAACACAGTGTAATGGCACTCACAAGGCACTCAAGCCCTCTGCATACATTGGTTGATGGCATGCAAAACAGGCCATGAGAGCCATGAGCATATACGGGTCGCATAGTGTGAATCAATTAGTGCATTTAGAAGTGGTTCAAAGTAATAGTTGGATGCAAGCCATGGTGGCACATCATGTTCTGAATTAGACGTCATGACTGACACATGCATTCTCGCCCACATACAGGTGATGCAGGCTATCCCCTGAAGAGGTGGCTCCTTACACCAGTCCGGAACCCACAGAACCAGCACGAGGGGGACTTCAATCGTGCACATACACGTACCCGTGTGGTCATTGAGCAGGCATTCGGCCTATTGAAGGCACGGTTTCGCTGCCTCAGCAGGTCTGGTGGTGCACTCCTGTACCGCCATGAGAAGGTGGCAAAGATGGTCATGGCATGTGTCATGCTAAACAATATGTGCGTCAGACGAAATGTGCCCCTTCTCCTGATGCAGAAATGCAACCACCTGACGATGAGGATGAGGAGGATGCAGATGGGGCCGCACCTCATGGAGGAGGCGATGTACAGGAGGGGCGTGAAATGCAACAAGATATCATCAACCAATGCTTCTAGCACACACGGCTGGTGTGTATCACATGGAGACGGCACTTGGGGCACCGTGTGTCTCTGGGACATGCACACTGTGGACTGTACACCAATAAAGCACACATACGCAATGAAAATGTCCACACATGTGATTTGGGAAAAAGGAAAATGTGTATTTCAATTGTAAATTGTCGTGCAACACCCCCTCCCCCCTGAACACCCCAACACACCCCTTCCCCCCTGAACACCCCAACACACCCCTTCCCCCCTCCCCCTTCCCCCTGAACACCCCAACACACCCCTTCTCCCTCCTCCCTCCCCCCCTGAACACACACCCTGTGAGTGGCTAAAGATGCCTGTGACAGTGGGCACACGCTATTACATGCCCCCTCTCCCGGCCCCCGGGGCACCCCTGCCTGTGGAGCGCAGGTTCCGTCCTGATCGTCGGACAGGGCTGCTCTGGGCAGAACTTGCAGTGGAGGATGTCCCTGGCTGCTCACGGGCACACATGTCCTGAAGGGTGTGGGACAGCTCTGTGAGCACACGGCGCATGGCGGCAAGTTCCCCGCAAATGTCCCTTGAGGTGGACTCCATTGCAGCCCTCAGGGTCTCCGTACTGCGCTCTATTTCGGCCCTTAGGGTCTCCGTAGATTGTTCTATGGCTGCCCTAGCCACCCCACATTCTGCAGCATGCTCATTGAGGAGCGTGGACAGTTGTTGCTGACGTAAAACAATCTCCTCAAGGGAAAGTTCACTCTGCTGGGCCATGCCCATTCCAGATGGCGAAGGGGCTGCTCACCTCCTGCAGACTTTCTGCCGGGCATGGGGTGGGAGGCCAGTCCCCTTCTCCTGGATGCCCCTGTGTGGGCTCCTCCTGGGGGCTGCCCCGGTACAGACAGGGGGAATGAAGCTGCTCAGTGGGGCGTCCAACATCGGGCTCATCGGTGTCAGTGTCTGAGCATGCTGCTATGGCAGCAGTTTCCCCTATGCTGCTGCTCCCTGCAGAAACGGTGCCTTCAGTGGCCAAGATTGTGGGGACATGTGGTGCTGCAGGTGCTGGCATGCTGCCTGCTGGGGTGCCTGTCGGGGGGCCGTCCTGTGTGCTGGCAGATGATTCTGCCTGCTGCGATGTCTTCCTCACTGCAGCTGAGGTGGAGGGTCTATGCATGGTGGTCCTCGCCCTCTTGGCTGCTTTTGAGGCAGGGGTGTCCTCATCCTCGTGGTTGGATTCGGAGCCTGTGGTGGGGCAAAGGAGTGATAGCATTATTGATGGGTCTGCGGACATTGGAATGGCAATGATTCACCAGATTTTGGTTACTAGATGAAGCACATTTGAGGCAGAGGCATGCAGGTTGTCTCCTTTCTGTGTGGATGATGGATGGAGGTATGTGGGTGTCTGCAGTTAGGGTGTGCATGCTACATGTGTACAGGGTGGAGGTCGCATGTGGCTGTGGGCAGTGTCCAGCTGATGTGTTGCATTTACACTCTAGGGCAACATTGTGCTACACATTAATGGACGTCAGTGACTATAGCATGTCTTGATTTGGGGCACCTACCTTCATCGCCTGATGTCGGCGCTCCTCTTTCCATCCCTCCTACACCTTCGATGCTTTCCATGCCTATTGTGCTGGCACATATTTCCTCCCAGGGTTGGAGTTTTATTGGGGAGTCAGCTCCTCCCCCGGAGCCTGGGCCAGGTTGCGATTTGCAGAGATGATACTTCGGACGCGGAGCGTCAAGTCATCCCACTGCTTCCTGCATTGCTGTGGGTTGCGGGGTACGGTCCCCACTGCGCTGACCCGCTGTGCCAACATGGCCCATATGGCTTTCTTTTTTTTTTGCAATCGCCGCCCTGGTCATTTCGGTGGAGAACACCACCGCCGCATTGTCCTGGAGTGTCTCCGCCAGCACGCTTAGTTCCTCACGGGAGAAGCCTTCCTGGGGCTGCCGATCGCATGCCTGCTTCATGACATTTTTAGCTAGGTATTTGGGTGTGTGATGGGTTTGGATGGGTCTCAGGGTCAGATGTGGTATGGTTGGGGAGGATGGCAATGGATTGTGTTTTTAAAGATGGCCGCCGTGCTCTTTCCCGTTCCGCCGCGATGACGCTACTTCCGCTTCCGCTTATTTCCGGGGACCGCTAAGATGGGTGGCGGTAGTGCACCTTGTGCAGCGTACGATGCCGGTAGGGGCCGTTTTGGGGTCTTTTACGCCATTGCGTTCTTGACATTACCGCCATGGCATAATGCTCGTGCACGATGGGTCGGAATGAGCCGCATTTTACGGCATCCGGCCATGGCGTAAACGTTAATTACGCCATGGCGGTAATGTTCGGAACTTACCGCCAGGGTCGTAATGAGGCCCACTGTCTACATTGTCCTTGTGTCCATGTCTCTGCACCCCAAGGCCTGCGAGCTACCGGCGCAATATAAATTATTAAGTACATAAATTGAATATTGTTGGGAAATGGTATGGATAGTAATATGTTAGGTGGTCCCAGACATCAAATAGGGTACTTTAAAAGGTGAGGGCAGCCCAAGACCATAGTATTGGAATGACTGAGTTGAAGGCTGTTGTTTGTAAACCATAATTTTACTTCAGAGAGACAGGCTTGAGATTAGAACAATTCTTCTGGGACCAGACACTTTCAAAAACAATTGTTGTTCATCAGCAAAGGAATGGTAATTAATGTCAAAATTATGAATCATGGCGAGCAAAGGATAAGCATAAATGTTAAATAACACGGGGGCTAAAGTAGACCCTGTGAGACTCCACATGTAAACGGAGCAAAAGTTAAAGTGAAAGGACCAAGCTTAATGGCCTAAAGCACATTAAATAGAGTATATTAGATAGGACGATGCAAAACTGGCGCAGAGTGGAACGTGACGTTCTTAGTAAGGTTGGAATTACGGTGGGAAGAATAAGGTGATCCACTAATCAAAAGCAGATGATAAGTCCAATATCACCAGAAATGATAAATGGCCCTGTTCAGAATATAACAATAAATCATCCCATACCGAAACCAAGGCAGTTTCGGTAAGATGTCCTGGTTGAAATCCTGATTGCAGTGGATAATTAGTCAGATACACCTCAACAAAGGCACTTGCTGGGTCACTACCTTTTCAAGAATCTTGGTGGCCAAGGGTCCCATGTGATTGGTCCGTAGGTCCCCAATTCCTTATGATACAAAGAGAATTTAGTGAGAAGAGGCGTAGCAGGGGCAGTTTTAATGTCCTAGGGAGCAACCCACTGTTAAAGGGAGAGTTTAATCAGATGAGAAATCCATTTGGTTAGATTTATGGAATGGAATTTTTCAACGACGAGTCAACTCTGAATAAACAGAGACATCTGAATCCGTCATGAAGGGACCCCTTGAGACTGTGGATTGAATTTCTTTCACATAATCATTAATGAAGGTAAACTGACTACAGTATACATTCTATGATATGAAATAAGTCATACAATCAGTTAGAGATCTATATTTTGATCTTTTTGTTTGCAGGTAGCTTGGTGAAACTGAAATTTAGACTCTGATTGCAGTATGTCCAGATTTGAATTCTTTATACGTCCCTAATTGGGCATTGTGAATTCCAGGTCAGTAATCGTGGTGTAAGTTTTGACCGATACCTCAGACATTGCCTCAAGGATACTGTTGCAGTTTTTAATTATGTCATTGTAGTAAATAAAATATTATCAATTTTGTTATAGATTGATTTTGAAAACACACCAATTTGGGGAGGAATTGAATTCTTGAAAAAATCAGTTTGTCCTGAAGATGGCCCAAACAATAAGTAGAATAACAGCACTTGAGATTGTGCAGTATGTGTTTGAGTGGTCGAAATATATGTCGGCTTGAAAGGACATACTTATGTGGTTGTTTTTCCTATCTCATTTTGCAACATTAAGATAGTGGTTGGTACAAATTAATTGCATTGTTGACCAAAATCAGTGATCAGATCAGAAAGCTCAGGGAGGATAAGAAACATCAAACACTACCTCAAACCCCCTTGTGCTTGTTGTATTGATCAAGAAGTGTTAGATCGCATGATCTACTGGTCTGTATCCCCAACACTTTACAAACCTGTCAACAGGTTCTTCAAAGGAATTGTTCTAAAATGATTGTTCTATATGAGGAAATAGGTGTATATACAAACAAGAAAACAAATGTCTGTTATGATGTGATAACCCACGAATATGTAACAATTTTCCAGTGGGATGTGTGTTCTTTATGATTTATGGTCTTGATATAAGTGATCACATGTTTGTAGCTGTTTTTTAAAGAAAGAAGGAAGATATAATAAATATGTATGATTTTGATATTGAGTAATTGTGTATGTTTGCAATGTGCTGATCCATCTGTTGTGTGAACAAACAGATAAATACGATTTACTGATAGGTATTCACTAAGGGACTAAAGAGAGGGTTTGACGGTCTGTTTTTCTTAAGTGTGATTAAACAGTCTCCCAACAGTACAGATTCAACCTCCCGAAAACAAAAAATAGGGAGTACCCAATCTATATAACATGCTTATAAGAGAAATGATTTAGGCTTAGTCACACTGGTACAAGATAAGGACTGGAATAATATTTTTTCTACCCTTTATTGGGTAAACAATAGTCAGGAACCGGTAGGATCTTCACGCCACCCAACTGTTCTACCTGCGGTCCTGAATGCATGTGTTTTTCCCCTCAAAGATATAATAGTGGCCAGCAGCAAACAAAAATTAAACTGCAGTCGAGGGCCGTACCGAAACCCAGCAGACTTTTTTCAAGCCAAAATGGACCTTTGGGCTCCTTTATGAACGGTTGGCTTTACGCAATTATCAACTTAGAAAAGATTACCAAATTGTGGAAAGTACCCATAATCAAGCTATGTTCTTAAAAGGGGATAGGCAAGATCCTAAATTATATAGACCGATATCTTTAATGGATTCGGTTTTTAAAGTATTTGGTTGTGCTCTAGTAGCAAAACTGGAAGAGTGGATTACGAAGGATTGTATCCTTTCTAGCGTCCATCTTGGTTTCTGTCCTGGTGTAGGCACAAGTAAACAAGCCCCTGATTTGTACCTTCTAACAACAAACTCTTTGCACATAAAGAAGGAATCCAATTACTTGGTCCACATGGACTGAGAACAGCTTTTGATAAGGTTAATCGCCAGAAGCTGTGGGCGATGCTCAGGCCGTAGGATGCCTGTCATAAATCCTAAAAGTGCTGTGAATGACACAATACCCTGTGTAAAAAGTGAGAAAGAAGGAAGATGTACAGATTACTTTGGAGTAGAGGCAGGAGTCTGTCAGGGTTGCGTTTTGGCATCTATATTAGTTATGCAGTTTTTTTTTTAAATAATTGAACTTTATTGGCATTTTGAATATAACAGTACAAACTTTGAATGAGCGCTGCTTCCGTATATTGCTCCCCCACTCTATATCCCATCCCGTTGACTTACATCTTTGACTTAGTCTGTGTACAGGCGTTCATGTGTGCGGACCAAGCAGTGTCAAAAATGTCATTCCTCTACCCCTGGAACACTTCCCCCTCCCGCTCCCCCCATAGTCCTGTTGCACCTCATACCCTCTTCCCCCCCACATGCAGCCAACTCAAGCTATTTCCATAATGCTCCCCTCCACCATGATAACCAACCTCCCAGCAGACGTCCTCTGGGGCTCTGGCTTGATTCATCTTCATCCCATCACCCTGCCGTGTTTCACCCTAAGTTATCCCCTTGTGATCCCTCTCTAAACCAAGAGTTCTGGGGACATGGAACTACTTGCCAACCTGTCCCCAGGTCTAACCCCTCCTGGTCCGTCGCATCCCGTCACTTTTTCAATGCCCATATTTCCCAAAGAAGGGCACCCACTTGCTCTTAATGGACTCATTCATCAGGTGTGTGAGGTATTCCATATTGTATATGGCTCGCACCTTCACCACCCAATCCTTTTAGATTGGCATCTTTGGATTTTTCCACATCTGGGCAAGGCAGCATTTGGCAGCCACCAACATTATCCTTACAATGTGCCCATCCTCACCACCGTCTGCATCCAGCGTTATCCCAAAGAGAAGTCGCCACAGGGAAACTTCCCTCCAGTATGTTTGCACTCTTCTGCAGCCCCACCACATATGACCATAGTCCCCTTTAGCCCACCCACATTTCCAACAGCAGACTGGCGGGTAATGCCACTTAAGTAGGACCTTTACCTCCTGATGTCTATACTGCGAGGATGCTGTTGACTTTGCCACTTTTCTAAACATCAACTTCCATAAGGCGCTGTCTATTTCCTTCCCTAGGTTGCATCCCCATCTAGTCCTGGGTGGGAATGGGTCTCTGGGTTATGCCAGCAAGATCCCCTTGTATAACTGGGCTATGAGTCCCCTGGAGCCCGTTCTCATGAGCAGGACGGTCTCAAAATCTGTCAGTCCCTTCTGTTGGTTCACCCCCCACCTACCCTCCGATAGGACTCCCTTCATCTGTAGATAGTGGAATATGGAGTGGGTGCCTATCCGTAAGCAGTCAGTTAACATCTCTATTGTTATGAAGCCCCCCCGCCACATCTGGACAACCCAGCCTCATACCATGTTTGGAATGACAGGGGTTCTTCAATCCCATCTCATATTGGTGGTGCCCAGATGCAACTCAGGGAGGATGGCCATGTGGACAACCATCTTTTTTCCCCTCTGTCCTTCCAGAGGACCCATAGGACTTCAAGGATCGGGTGAGTCAACACCCTCATAGGGATTCATGAGAGGGGACCCACAGGCATTCTCCGAGAGGCACTGGTGTTAGGACAACAGTATCCCGTGGCACCCATTGCCTCTCAGTGGCAGGGTCCAAATGTTCCACCAGCACCATCAGTTGGCCCGCTTTATAGTAGGGTGGGAGATCCCGAAAGCCCACCCCATTGCTCTTTTGTTAAGATCAGTGTTGTGTATGTGATTCTATGTTCTATATTCTAAGAACAGAAATTTGGGCATTTCCACCAATTTTACACAGCTCAGGAACGCCATCCACAAAGCCCCAGCCTACACCATTGTTGCACATCTTTGTGCACATTTGACCATAATGGCAGATAGTTCCCCATGTATAAGTCCCCAATACCTGCACTCCCAGACATCAAAAGTGCTCCTACTGTATCTGGAATGGGAGCCCCCTCATATACTCTTTTTCTGTTCCTATGAGTCCCCCAACCAGCAGCGCCACGGTCTTGTCAAGGTTAACTTTAAAACCCGAAAGTCTTCCGTACTTCTCCAGCCTGTCCATAATACGGGGTACCAAATGTAGCGGGTCCGCAATGTATAACAGCGCGTCATCCGCAAAGAGGCTCATCTTAAAAATTAGCCTCCAATAGACACCCCTTAATCCCTACGTTTCTGTCCATCCCTCTGGGCCACATCTCCATCACAACCACTCTCGCTGTTGGTTTCGAGAAGAGGGCTGTAGCCCATTGCTTCCATCTCCCACGCAGGCCTATTGCTGAGAGGACTTCCCCAAAAAGGTCCAATTTACCCTCTTGAACGCCTTGTCTGCATCTAAGGCTAACATTATGGCACCTTCCCTCACCACCTCTGGTGAGTTAATAATATGAAGCCTCTTCTGCATATTATCGGCTCCCTGCCTGCCCTGATCTGTATGCACCAGTCCCGGAAGATGGGACTCTATACGGGACAACAACACCCTAGTAAAGATCTTGGCATCCATATTTAATACCAAGATGGGCCTGTAGGAGGCACTGCTGGATGGGTCCTTTCCTGGCTTCGGGATCACAGTAATCAATGCTTGGAGGAACATTGGCATGATTGATCCCACCCCCGTTACTGAATTAAATAGTTTGGCCAGCGGTGCTGCCAGCAGGTCTTGATACTGCTTCTAAAAGTTACTGGTGAACGCGTCCTCCCCCGGGGCTTTCCTCACTTTTAACTTGCAAATCGCCATCCACACCTCCTTCCTTGTCACTACACTGTCTAATGCTTCCTGTGCCTCATTTGCCAATTTCGGCAGCTTCACACCCTCCAGGTAGCCATGGATCTCCTTCCGCCCTACTTATTTGTGTTCAGAGTTTAGTCCCCTGCAGTATTCCACAAATTGCGATCTAATCTCCTCAGCCTTCTCCATCATGGTCCCATTTGATTTTTGTATCCTCGCCATCCTATCACCTCTTACCCTATTTGACAAAGAGGACCACAAGATGCTGTTTCTGAAACATATTGCCCGTCATGGATATTTTGTTCTGGGAGTTTAAGCCTTTAAGATTTAGTGTGGGACATAAAGCGTGGCTATCCTCAACTCAGCCATATCCCTTTGTCACCATGCCTGCTGTGTCTCCTCTGCTGTCGCAAAAGCCCCTCCTTTCCCTCCTTTGTATGATTGACTGCATGTCATGCCCCTCTCCTCCTTTCTCCCTCTCTCCCCCACCTTCCCCACCTCTCTCTTCTCCCTTTGATGGCGGTCCTGCACTACTTGCATTGTAGTGTCACAAACCGAACCACCAGGGTGTGTGTCCCTGCCCTAGCCCATCTGGCATCCCTTATCCTTACCCCTCAGCATTACCGCCTCTTTGCTCTCACTGTATTAAGTCCCCTCACCTCCTTCTCATCTTCCTCCTCCTCCTCATGTCATCCCTGTGGATCTCCTGCTCCCCCCAACCCGAACTCCCAGAGTAACTCCCCATATCACCAGCACTGAAACATTGAACAAAGCAAATGGTGCTCCTGTGTAATATTTCCCTCCAAGCTCTTCATCAACTCCCCCCCACCTCCCCAAAACACGCCTATTGATCAACTGGGCCAACTTGGGGTGTCGGCCCACCTTTCTTGACATGACTTATGGTTCTGGCAAGAAACCTTACCAGACTGGCCTTGTTCCCCTCAGGTGGTTTCCCCCATGCGGGTGGGGTGCCCATTTTATGGAAATTCCTGGCACCATGAACCTTGTGTCACCCCCAAGGCTTCCCCAGTCTTTTTGCTCCATTGGTTTGGCTGGGCACCTCTTAAGCTCTGCAGCTGTCTGGGCCCCGCCCGAGAGTTCCTCCAGCATCCGGTTGATGTTGTCGTCTGTAGCCACCTGGCCCCTTTCGCATTTCCACTCAAACATAAGCGCAAAAGGGTATCCCCATCTGTATCTTACCCCCTTTTCTCTGAGCCATCTGGTCAGGGGCCAGATTTCTTGTGCCTGAGAAGTGTTTGGGCTTCGAGATATTGGAAGATGGCCACTTGGGAGCGTTCCTATTCAATGTCTCCCATGTGTCTAGCCTTCTCCAGAACATCCACCTTGTCTCAGTAATAATGTAGCTTGGCAAGGACTGAGTGGGGCTCCCTGCCTCCACCACCTGCCCGATGCACTCTGTCCAGGGGCACAGTCTCTCCTTCCTTGGAGCCCAGGACCATACCCAAAATCTCTTGTATCTTCTGTTCCAGCCCAGCCGGGGATTCACCTTCCTTCTCCCGTAGACCGAAGAAGCAGAGGTTGTTGCGCCTTTCTGTGTTCTCGCTGTTCTCCACCGTTAGCCACAGTTCCTCCTCCCGCCTCCCCATTTCTTGAAGGCATGCCCCCACCTGAGTCTCTAGGAATAGAGAGGATTTTTGGTTCGCCTCCAATCCCTCCACCCTGCCTACATTGTTTTGACTCTCACTGCGAGGTCTGCCACTTTCGCACCAATATCGGTCCTCATGCCCCATATCTCCTTGAGGATCGCTTGAATGTCATTCTTGATGGTGCCAATTTCGGCCATACACGGGTTGGACCCGCTTTCCCCCTTCCCCACCACCATTTCTACTGTCTCCAGGAACCTGTATTGCTGAAGTGCTCCTTTCCATCTCATCCAGGTGGGGTGTGCAGTGCTGGTTAACCTCTGTGCACCTTACCCCAGTTGAACTTTCCCACACCAGCTCACTTAGCACCACCTGGCTCTGCTGCACTGCCCTCCACCGCCAGCATTTTCTATCGAACCCCCCCCCCTTTGTGGACATCTCCTCAAGTATCCCCGACCATTCTGCTGTCACTTTTCATGTTCCTTCACCCTGAGGAGACTTCCATTGCACTCCGTGATCTAGCATCCATGGGGCCCTGCTTCTGTAGAGCACTTCTGCAGATCGCCCGTCACTTACCCCCTTCCTGCCACCTGTGACGGGGTAGGGCCCCTCTTCAGAATGGACCGCTCCCACTATGCTCTGCCCTCGCTTCAGCTCCTCACCCCTCGGGGAGCCCCTGCCTGAGGGGATAACCTCCCCCTTCCTTTGAGGCCACTCTGCAGTAGTTTCTGGGCCGGGCTACTCAGAAAACCCTCCTCCACTGAGCTGTTTATCAGGGGCCTCCCCTGGGTGCACTCACCAGTTTGTGGGCCATGTCTCATGTTGTCTTGGCGAGTACCTCAGTGGGCCCGCTCCCACTGAGCCACAGCAGGGGTGTCGCCTCAGTTGTTCCGGCCCTGCAGTGTCAGCGGCCACTCTTCCTGCTGCTTTTACTCTGACACGGAGGGAGGGGGGAATGCCTCCCGCTCCGCAATGCTTCTCACTGTTGCTGCACCACTCAACTCATCTCAAGCAGAAGGGCAGGTGCACCAGGCCCACCTCCAGCTAATGTGGGCTGGGATTCCCCACCTGTCCCAAGGCAGCCACCCCTATAGTCGTGTTATTGCATGTGGACTTTTGCTTCACCTGCCAGATCACTGAATTCGTCCACAGCTGGACTGGTGCTGAGTGAGCGGGGCTCTGCTGACACCTTCTCCTCTGGCGTGGTTTTTTGCTTACTTGTGGCTGCGTCCCATAGCACCTCTGTGTGTGCCGGTCCTTCCGCTCACTTCATGGTTTACGGCGAAACACTGGCTAGTGTCGTGGCTCCCCGCTCTGGGTTGTACATGCTCTGGGCTGGTAGCGCCAGTTTCCTGTGGGCCCCAACTCCTTTCATCTGGGCTCATCTCACCCAGAGCTCCACACGCTGATGACTGCTCGTCGATGTCTTAGGGCACTACCATCACTGCAGTTGTCTGCTGCCTCCTCCCCCCACAACTGGAGCCCGCCACTGGACCTGCCAGGCTCCGATTCAGATGTCTGCCGCCTTCTCCAAAATAGCAGTGCAGGGCTATCTCCCGGACTGGAACCCCCCTCCCCTATCTGCCGTGGACTCGACCGCCACCTACTCTGGGGTTCGCTCTCCTTGTCTTCCCTGCAGGTCTTGACCAGGTATGCCTCCTTGTACCCGTTTGCAGGGTTTTCATCCCTAAACCACTGGCATTGCCCTGGGAAACCTTCCACTGCGCCATTGCAGGAGGGGTCCATCCATATGCAAATCAATCAGGTACTGCCACCAATTGGAGAAGCCCTGCCTGAACTGCTAGGACAGGTCCCCTCTGCATGAAAACACAAGAAACCCCAACCTTGTTGAGATGCCTCACTGAGGTGCAGCTTGGTTCCCTATGGTGCATCGAGCAAGGGACCCACGTCTAGGGATTCCCTATCTCACATAGGGAGACAATCTAAAACCAAAAAAGTGATGGGTGGAAGGTTTCAAATTAATCTAAACCACTGGCATTGCCCGGGGCAACCTTCCACGCCACTATTTTGTAGCCCGCCTGCATCATTGCAAATGAGATCCAGTCATATGCAAATCAGTGAGGTGCTGCCACCAATGGGAGCAACCTAGCCCAACCGCTAGGCCAGGTCCCCTCTGCACGGAAACACAAACAACCCCAGACATGTTTGCGGCCTTGCTGAGCCTCCTCAGTGAGGTGCAGCTTGGTTCGCAATGGTGAAGCGAGCCAGGGACCGACGTCTGGGCACACCCTCTCTCACACAGGGAGACGAACTAAAACCAAAAAAATGGTGGACATACTTAATGTAGCAGAGTCAGATGTACACAAAATAGGTGGCGCTGAGTTTCCTATGTAGGAGTTTCATGATGACACTTTGCTACTGTCTCGCACACCCCGTGCCATTCAGAAATTAATAACAGCTGACACCTCATTTATAACTAACTTAGACTTCAAAGTAAATGCAGATAAATCAGCGGGTATGATTGGCCAGACCGTTGAGCGATGCTTCTCCCTATGCTGACTAACAATTTGATCATTCCGGTAGTCAAGGAATTTGATTAGCTGGGAATACGATTTGTGTCAAAATGTTGCGATACGCCCCATTATAAAACAGACAAACAGATACAAACAAGCATTGAGTGGGAAAAAAAAGGTTTATGCACATGGCCAAATCTGACACTCATCGACTTGATTATGGCAGATTACAGTGTTAAAGTGGGAACTGTTGCGAAATATGTATCATCACTATGGTGTTTTTGGAAGGTCCCCGACCCATGTGGCTCAAAATTATTTTCTTAGCAAAGACTTAGGACTTCCACGGTTATTTTGGTACCCATTTAGACATTTGATTGACCTTCAGAGAAGACGAGCTATTAATCGAATCTACTTTACATTGCTTATGTCTTTGGAGTCACAAAAGTGCTTCTTTTACTCAGTCGATCATAAAAGTCCAATTATCAAAACCAAACACACTTGAAATTACATTGTTTAAGCATGTGTACACACAACTAACTGCCTTTAATGCACAGACTTATTTTAAGGAAATCTCAGTCATGGAAACCAGCACAGCAACTGCATTGAAAAACAGACTTAGGTCACTATGTGAGACACACAGAGAGTCCAAGGATCTAGTGAAATCTTTTAATCGGCATGATGCAGTAATCTCCTCAGGAGGTATACAAAATGAATTGATGTGGGTGAAAGAGCTGAACCAAATGATAATAATAACAAGGGCAAGAATTAAATGTATCCCATTATTTATAATCATTCTTTTATAATATGTGAGACTGGGATTCGAGCCTATGGGGGTATGCTTTGGGCCTCATTACGACAATTGCAGAAAGGGTTAACGGGTGCCGCCTATGGTGGCAGACGCGTAAATCCCATTCTGCAATATTACGAGGTCCCCTCGCGGGACCCGAATGTGGACGTCTGGTTTTACCAGACGTCCTTACCGGGTTCTGCGAGAGGACCAGGGAGCTAACAACGGGCCGGTCGTAATCGGCCCGTTGTTAGCTCCTGAGCCCATGGGGAAGGTCCGGGCCCAGGTTCCCGGGGGGAGGAATTACCAGGCCCTCCAAACTCAAAATGGCCTGGTAATTCCCCATTCAGGGAACCTGGACACGGTTTTGGTGGCAGCCATGCCCTTATTAAGGCTACCGCCAAAGCCGTAATGAGGCACCTTGTCTGTTGCCCCTGGACAATATTCCCAACCTCACTCTGGTCATCTGAGCTAGATGATAAGAGTTGCCAACTATGCTCTGCTTCAGTAGAAGACCTTATTACTTTGCCCAGCGTACACTACTGCCAGGAAATGCACCTTGAGACCAGGGCTCAAGACGAGGGTACACATGGGGGGACGGAGTTCACCCACTTTTGTCAGAGAGTGGACTCAGTCCCCGCCTAGCTAAAATGAGATACATTGAATGTCTTCTTGGAATTTATGAATTAAAACTGACCTCAGGATCGAACCCTAGTCATCAGGATTGCAGGCCGGATACTGTACTATATGACCTGATGAAAAATAACAAACAACTAAATGTGAAATGTCTCATTTCAGTACTGCAAGTCCCAGGGAAAACATTTGTATTGGTTCTTGGAGTTTAAAACATGCACACCTTTTAACATTATCAAAACCACTTTATCCGCTCTTAGTTTTGTGTGTGTGTTAATTTTTATGACAGTCAAATGCCATTCGTCCTGTGCAATTTGGGCGGTTGTGCAAAGCCAATTTAATGAAATGTGCATATTTCACCTTGATATGCTAATTTCTGTCAACGTTACATCCCATTGCGTTTGTTGATGAGTCCCCCCACTTTAATTCTTAGGACTTGACCCCTAGCTTGAAACCTCTATTGAGAGAAGCCGGCTTCACCCAATGAAGACCTGTATTAATGTACCTACTGTTGGCAGAGCCTCTTAAGGTGGTCTGGTCTCTCTTGACCTATTTGAAGCAAGCATGGCACATGCGGAATAAACTCATTGCTCCTTAAGTATGTATTTTAATAAAACTGCTCTACGCAGTGTACTTGCTCTCCTCCCTCGAAATTGATGTTTTAAATAATATTGACATTTTATTATGATAAGTTGACGTTATGAACTGTGTAAGGCTTTGGTGGAACAAATTATTATTAGTATTCGTCCTCCAACTTGTTTATGCACTCTCAGTAGCACGCACTACTGCTTTTTACTTCAAGATTCCTAATTCGGTTATTTACTTTTTATATTGCTGTTTTTTTGCCCAATTGATTCGCACGTCAAATATCCTTATGTAAAATGTATTTTATTCTTTGCGATAGGGTTTATGGAAGACGAATTTCCGAATAAACATGAGATGATGATGGAAAATCAATAAAAGGTGTCCTAAAAAAGATAATGTTAAGAAGCAATTCATAAATATAAGGATCACAGTCCACATACCCATTGCAAAGGACAAGAAGCAATGTGGCAAATACTATGACGTGAAGCAGACTCCTGTTGACGCAAGCCTTTTCTGGGTTGTGGCGTGAGAGGTGGAATACGCTTCTCTGATGGATTGGGTTGCCCTCTTACAGTGCTTAATTTGTAAAAAAAATAAGTACCAGGGCCCAAATATGTTCTAGCACTCCGGTGCCGCTGTGGATGGGCAGTTGAACACCACTGCTGCCAACAGCCAAAGCTGCTCTCCAAGGTTTCAAGATATTTGGGGTTACACGGCAGCTCACAACTGTATATTGTGGTTGATGGATGGACTGACAATCACCACTTCATAGTTAAATCGAGTCTGAAACGAGTGAAGTGGGTGCCGGGGGCTCAAATATAAGTGCCAGGGCTGAGCCCTAGCAAACACCTGCACAAATTAAGCACTTCCATTTTACCTCCCGGAACAGTTACTGAAGATGTATTTTTCAGGCTTCACTCTGACCCAAGTATTGCGTATACTAAACTCTTGTATACTGCCTTCACAGTGTGCAGGTCATGTGTTGCTTCCTGGGCTGGTGACACTGCATGCTGCCAACTGTGCATGCCTGGTACGAGATGCAATACACAGCGAAAGAGTTGCCTTCCCTACACATGTGCAAACATCTGTTCTTTTATTCTGAAGAGTGCCATATTGGTCTCTTTACGAGGCTGGCGGTAGCCATGCCTGGAGTACAGGCACGGCTGCCGCCGGTATTAATTTTTTTCCGGCACCCAGAAAAGTGCATTTACCGGGTCATTAAGACCTTGCCAGACCCGGTAATTGCCCTTTTCTGGGCGCCGGAAAAAATTCTTCCCCATTCCCATTGAGCCCATAGGGCTCAATGGGAATGGGGAAGGTGGTAGCACTGGTACCGTTCATAACGGTACCGGTGCTACCGTCATGTTCTGCGCATGGGTGCCGGTACGGCCACCAGGTCAAACCTGCTGGCTGCAAAGTCACTTGCGAGCAGAACTCGTAGTTTGCCGGTACAGTAACAATGATACTGGCAAGCATACCGGTAACATTGCTACTGTACCGGAAAACTCGTAATGAGGCCAAGTTAAGCAAAGAGCGTGACTGGCACAAGGTTTTCAACATTGTGGGACTGTATTACACCCACCCTAGCAAAGCCATTCCCACGGCTACAGAAAAGCTGCAGTTGTTGAAACTCTATTAGAAAATGAGGCGCCTGATGGACAACCCTGTTTATTAATAGTTCCGGTTAGGGGCCATCTATCACCAGCCAGAGCAGAGATCACAATGTGTTCAGTACTGCAAGCCTTGATGTGTATTTAGATTTTTTTCAGAGCATGCCTGAAATCAAAAGCTCTGCTCCATCCCACTAATAATGAGTTATGAACCTTTCCTACACATTTGTGGTTGTGTTTTTTTTATGGCTGGTAATGCATGTTTAATGCTCTGTTCCGCGCACCGGCTTTGCCCATAGTTCATGATTATTCATTAATCGGTGCCCCAAGTCCCAATTTCCCAAAAATGTTAGCCACAAATGCAAACTAATTATGCTTCAGCGCCAGGAAGCCTCGTATCTAAACGTGGAAGCAGTAATCTATGGTCAAAGCAGAAAAGGCACAGGTAGACATTTGACTGTTTTATGCTTAATGCTCCAAGCTCACATGATGTGTCTTTCATGTATTATTTGCTGTTGGACCATTTCTACATTGTTCAACTCATTGGTATTGGAAACTGAACTTGCTTCTCCCTGTCCATTAAGATTTAGGCTGAATTACAAACGTTCACCTAAATATGCTTGATGAAGAAGTTAGAACTATTTTGTTTTGCAATGATTTGGAGGTTGTTTATGCATAGATCGAATAAGAAATGTTCGAGGGAGAAAACAACGAAAGTCATTTAAAGGAAAATTACTTTTTGTTTTCAATCCACCCGAACATATCTGGTAACCCGCACCTCCCACCCCATGACTTACCTGTTGGCGGCTCATCTCCTCGGGCCTCATTACGACCCTGGCGCTAATGGGTTAACGGCGCCGTAAAAGGCTGCGGCACCGTTAACCCATTAGTGCCTGATTACGAGGTCCCTTTGCTGGACCCGACCTTAACGGCTGGTCTACACCAGCTGTTAAAGTAGGGACCCACAAAGGGACCTTGGTGCTAAGTACGGTACCGCAATTTGCGGTACCGTACTTAGCGCCTTCCCCATTCCCATATAGCCCTATGGGGCGAAAATGGGAATGGGGAAGGGCCATGGTTCAATGGGGAATTACCGCCCCGCCAACCTTGGAATGGGGTGGTAATTCCCCATTGAACCATGCCGGACCCGTTACAACACTGGCACCAACCATGGTGCTAATAGCGCCATGGTTTAGCGCCGGTGTTGTAATGAGGGCCCTTGTGTGCCGCCATCTCTTGCATCCCTCTTTGACGCCGGTTCCCTTCACTTACGTGCATGGGAACCAGTTTTTCCAAACTTTGTTTAATCGGGAGCGGGGATACCCTGGCAACCCCCAATGGGATTATAGTGAACAAGGTAGCGAGGGACACCCTTGCAGCCCCTGCTCCCCTTGTTCACTATAATGGCAATGCATGGGGGATTTATTCACCATTTTCGGCTGTGTGTAATTTTCGTACTGCCGATTTTTGAACAAATATCTCATTCATTGTTTTTGTTTTTTTTTCTATTTATACGGATTCTGGTAAGATATGCAATTGCATTTCCCCGAATTTCAGATTTTTTTATGTTCTCACATTTACACGCTGGTATTAGAGGGCAGTGCCTAAAATCCTAGGATAATCTGTGTGTGTTTTTATTTTTATTTTTAGAAAGAGTAGCTTATTCTAGCATATTTCCACTTTAAGTATGATTTTTCTTAAAGTGTCACTGTGAAGCAGGAGTTCGATTCAAACTGTTAAGTGCTGTTAGAAGTGCTACATATGACACAATTTTTAAATATATCTTAATATGGTTTTTGTTGCCATCTCAGGATAGTCGGGTTTCAAGAGTATCCCCGACAATGTGAACAAGTCCCTATGTATTTCTTTCCATTGGTTACAACCCCGGCTGCTCTTCGATGCTTGTTTATTCAGTATGCACTCTTCTTCCCTGGGTTAGTCTCCAGATGACCTTTCTTTCCTCTATGTCTTGTTGTGATTTCCTAGGAGACTGCTTTGTCTGTGTAATGGGGCCCGGCACGTGCCAGCACGTTAGGCCTGGGCAGCTGCATCAGCTGGAGCTAAGCGAGGTGAAAATAGGACCCAGAATGTCCACCAAGAGTTTGACCACCTGATCTTCTGTACAGGTAGAGTCTAGAGGCTTCCTTTTCCTCCCTACCTTGAGGTCCTGCATCTAGTTCCTAAAGCCCCAGCATAGTCTTCTTCCTTGTTGGTGTAATGGTTTTATGCATAACGGGACTGTGTCTGCACAACTTAGCCTTCTCCTCATTTCTCCTTTCCATATCTTCAATTTTCTGCCACATGCTCATACCATGTCCTAATATGTTGTTGTATTCACTTGACTTGGTTGTGACTCCCTCGCTCTGCTTCTTATTGGTTCTTTTCTTTCAAACTCATCATGTTGTCTTTCATTTCCCTTCTCGCTACTCCTGGGGTTGCTTCTCATTCCATCATCTTGGTTTTCTTCATTCTCTTCCTCTTCTCCTATTCTGTCACTTCCCCACTCTTCCCGATCTTGTCTCCTGCTAACAACACAAGCTTTCACCGATAATCCTTTTCCTCCACCCTTTCTCGTTAATTTGGCTCTTCACCGGCACTTGTTTGTTGCTCTTCCACACTCATCTTCCTCCACCCTTCCTTAGCACACCCTTTTCAGTTTGAGACTTCCTTTCTAGCATGTATTCCAACTCTTTAGTTTAGAGTCGACCATGCACTCTACTCTAAATTAATTCACCGATCTGTCCCCCTCTTCTCGTCTTGGGTTACTACCTCCAACTCCCTCTCCCCATTACCCAAATTCTCCTACTTTAATAGCGCCTTCCACCACCTTCCTCTTTCTTTCCTCCTCACCTTTAATATCATAAACAAGCAGATTTCCTGCACTTTCAATCTCCTCCTCTTCACTCGTAGTAAACCTTCTCCCATCATCTCGTTTGCTTGTACACCTTCTCTCCTTATATCCTCTCACTCTCCACATCTTAATCCCTACTCCTAGGATTGATTCCTCTTCACCAATTCCTTACTCTGCAACAGCCATGCAGACTCCTCCGGATATCCCTGCATGTACTCCAACACTTTCATCCTCTACTAATGTTCTCTCGCCACCACTCTCCAGGCTTCAAACTCCTTTCTCCTGTTTCAGTTCCTTTGAAATGGGGCAGATGAATATGCAGGTACCACCTACTGCCCCAACTCATACAAATATGCAAGTACCAATTCCTGCCTAGACTCTTCAGCAGTATCATACAGGTGAGAAACAATACCAGCTGAGACAGCCTTACCGCCCCATGAATCTAGGGGTGAGAGACGAGACAAACTAAGACAGGTTCTAAGAAACAATATTTCAAATAAGTAAATGTATACACCTCTGCATTAAAGAATTAGGCTGTGCGACACTAGTAGGGATTAAAGTTAGATAGTAGAAAGCTCAAATAGTGTGCTGTATATACCATATAAGGGAGGAGGATTCCAGGATACAAAGAGAGGGGACTCACTGCACGGGCAGGCTCGATGGAAAAATAGGCAGAAAAGTTACAGCATAAACAGGCAGGGAAGCCAACGTATGGCAGATGCATGAGGTGAATATACATGAACAGGCATCAATATAGGTCACCAATATGGATGCGAAAAGAGCACAAGTACAGCCATTGTGAGTAAAATACAGTCTGCACATCAGAGAGAGTGGTGTTATGTAAATGCCAGCCTCACTGGAGTGTGGCATGTATATTGACAATAGAGAGTATTCAATGACTTCCTTGTCAGTCTCTCAGTGGGCAAATGACTGTCTGTAAAACACTTTCAAGGGAATGCTGAAGCAGCCAATAAGCACGCATCCTTCCCCCAGAATTTCCACTCGCTGTGATTAGGTATCTTCTCTCAGAGAGAAGATAGCTAATCAATGAAAGTGGACTTTGGCTTTGAGTGAGTGTTCCAGGACGTGTTCAGCCGAAGCCGAATGGTTGGACTTCAGACAAACTTTGGTTGAATACTCACTCGAAGCCGAAGTTCGGAACACTGCTACTTGCCAGCAACAACTCATGTACACTTTCAGGTCAGTTACCTCACTGCTGAGACCCGAGTTTAAACTGTAGGTTAAAGGGTTCAATACCCAAAAAGCCAACTCAGTATCCTTGTCCTTTTATCGACAAATAACAAGTGCTGCTTAATAAGGTAATTGTAACACCAGTGCAATGAAACAGAAATCATACATCTATACCAAATTAAGAAATGCGCCCAGATGCCCCTGGGCCAGGTGTGCAATACAAATAAAATAAACAAACAAACAAACCAACAAACACCGTAGCAAGCACCATGACCTAGGACTTTATTCCGAGTATGGCGGTAGGGGGTTAACGGCACTTGTAAGGATGCTGATGCTGTTCAACCCCTACCGCCATATTCCGATCCCTCAGCGGGTCACACCAGGAACGGTTGGTCTGACCAGCTGTACTTAGCGGGACCCATTAAGGGACCATGGGCCTCATTATGAGGTAGATGGTAAGGGATTACTGGCACCGGTAAGGGCACCAGTGCCGGTAATCCCTTACCGCCCTACTACGAGTTCCCTTTGCGGGTCCTTCCTTAACGCCTCGTTTTTGCAGGCGTTAAGGATGGGGCCCGCAAAGGGACACCGGGGTCAATAACGGTACCGCAATTTGAGGTACCGTTATTGCCGCCTTCCCCCTGGCTCAAATGGGAATGGGCAATGGCCATGGTGAATGGGGAATTACCGGTCCCTCCAACCTCGGAATGGACCGGTAATTGCTCCATTCACCAGGCCGGAGTTGGAACGAGTTTGGAGGCAGCCATGCCGCAAATAGCGGCATGGCTAGCTCCAACCTCCTAATGAGGCCCCATGGACCTAATAACGGGCCCGCTATTTGCAGGCCCATTATTAGCTCCTTCCCCATTCCCATTGAGCCCTATGGGGGCTCAAATGGGAATGGGGAATGGTTTTCTGAATGGGGATTTACCGGGTCCTCCAAGGTTGGAATGAGCCGGTAAGTCCCCATTCAGAGACACCGGACCGGGGTTTGGAGGCAGCCATGGTGCTAATAGCACCATGGCTGCCTCCTAACTCGTAATGACCCCAAGTCTCTTTTAGTTTTGTTGATTTTGTGCATGGCTTTATCACGGTTATCTGTGTACGTCGCCTGATTCCAAACAGAGTGTTGGACAGTGGACACTATTGCACGTCTTTTTAGAGATGTGTAAAGGAGTTGTTTTCTGTTTCTTTGCCAAGCTGAGTGCAGAGGCGTTTATTGTGGAGCTTGAGGATGGAGCTTAAATTGGGTAGAAAGTCAGGCGCACACTCACACTGCTCAGGGGCCCTCATTACGAGTTTGGCGGTAACCATGACGCTATTGGCGGCATGGCTGCCGCCGAAATCACGTCGGGGTCCGGGTCCCCGAAATGAGGACTTACCAGGCCATTCTGAGTTCGGAAGGCCCGGTAATTCCTCCCTCCAAGGACCCGGACACGGTCCTTCCCCATTCCCATTTCAGCCCCCATAGAGCTGAATGGGAATGGGAGCAAACAACGGGCAAACAACGGGCCATTTGCTCCCTCTTCCCCTCGCGGGACCCGGTAAGCACGCCTTTCCCAGGCGTGCTTACCGTATCCCGCGAGGGGAACTCGTAATGCGGCGGTACGGGGTGAACGGCGCCAGCACCTTTTACGGCGCCGTTCACTCCGTACCGCCACTCCCCCACTTCTGGGGGAAGGATGCGTGCTTATTGACTGCTTCAGCTTTCCCTTGAAAGTGTTTTACAGACAGTCATTTGCCCACTGAGAGACTGACAAGGAAGTCATTGAATACTCTCTATTGTCAATATACTTGCCACACTCCAGTGAGGCTGGCATTTACATAACACCACTCTCTCTGATGTGCAGACTGTATTTTACTCACAATGGCTGTACTTGTGCTCTTTTCGCATCCATATTGGTGACCTATATTGATGCAATGTAATGTAATTGTAATGAGGCCCAGGCTGTTGGCAGTAACCCACTCCAACCCCTGTCACGGCACACAAGTAAAGAGGCCTAAAAAAGTAACAATGGAAATTGGCAAAACAGCTCCCGTACAAACGTTAATGCGTGTGTTTTGCTCTTGAGCGCTAGCCTAACCGAGGTAGGAATTTATTTCATTTTTTTTCAAGACTATTATTGCACGCCCTACTTAAGATTAACGGAAAATGCCACTGAACACCAATTACAGCTTGATGCATGGTTAAGGCAGTCAGTAGGCAGTATGTGGTCTGTGATTACTGGAAAATAAAAGATTTACCGGAGGAAATTAACTTTGTGTAAATGATGTTGACCTAAATACTATGTGTATGTATGTCATCAAACATTACTCTCTTTAGCCTTTTAGTTAGCGCTGATTATAATGAATAATGCATCGAGTGCTCACAAGGATCTGATAAGTGTTTGCACTGGAGCCGCCATGGCCACTTGAATGGTTAATGTTAACCCTTTATTCACCTTGTGCGTGTACTCTTATAATGTTATGCTGTGTACGCTGGGTCGTCTGCCCTTTCCGGAGCGCATAGTTTTTCAGGGATAGGCATTGAGCGGTTTCCTGGATATCTCCCGGGTAGATGTTTGCGAACTCCCCGCTGTGATTGTGAAAAGCGCGTTTTTTTAAAGGTCCCGCTGCATTTACCGGTGCAGGAAAAACGCTTGCATTTCATTGCCAGCCCATGAAATATTCCTTTTTATCAGGCACTTCGTCAGGAGCAATGAGTATGCTTAACTCATTGTTCTCTTGCGCATCGTTACTCTTTTTTGATGTTCTGTCTGCTTGGTGTTTTTTTTTTATTTTTTTTTAACTAAACCCTTTTGTTTTCATAGCCTAGGCGCAGTGGTCTTTTGCCTTTGAACTACACATCAGGTAAACATTCCAACCGTTCCAACACAACCACAACAAATCCGAAAAATATCAGTGATATAGTATATACACGAGCTTTGCTATAAACAAACTTGAAACATTTGCCACCAAGTGAAATTTGGAAGAGAGCCAATTCTGCTGCTTTCCAAAGGGTATGGGTCATCCGGCTGTCCCCTTTGGAGCTGCGTGTACTGACAATTCGAGGCAGTGCCATGCTGCGACACCAGCAGAGAATTACTAGGGAGCGCTTTGGTGCCAAAAACATCAGACATGTGTGGCCGCCATTTTGAGGTCGTGAGCGCCGGACCGGTGCTAAAATGGCACTTCTTCTTCCATCCCTATTGCTGACTTCCCTCTAGATTGTTTATTTTACATACATATGTCTGTTGCTTTATGTTGACTGTGCAAGTGGCTGAGAAACAAAGCGTCATTTCATACTGACCTGGTAACCAGTGGTTTAATACTGCTTTTCTTGCAACAATAATACATAGACCATTGCGAAGTACTAAACACTTACATTTCTCTTCCCATTTTGATTATCACCATTTGGTAGCTTGCAACTGAACTGCTACCTCCATACCTCCAATCGGCCTTTTTCTCTTCTAGATGTGTGAGCCCCAAAAATGTACTCCATCGAAGACAAATGACTTACGTGCAGGGTATGTGTGTGTGCTCGTCTGTTTCTTTGTTTACATTTTGCGTAGCGACCCCTGCACCAACTGTTACATTTAAGAATGGCTCACTTTCAAAATATCGAAAGAATGCTGGCAATGCCTGTATAGTAAAACATGAGTGCTCTTTTTTTTTTTTTTTTAAACATGGGAATAGTATTTTGATAGAAGATAATACTAGTTAGTTATTTTTATAACGTTCAGAAGTTAATAATCAAGGAGCTGAATTTAAAGAGTGGCAGTGGTCGAGGGATTCAGTAGACCAAAACATTGTGGGTGAAAGTTAACTCGTCAAATGGTGGCGGTGGGGCTAGTCCCACTACCATCATTTGAAGAGTTATCATCCCACACAAATGTTTTGTGTGGGGTGAATCAAACTTACTTGTGTGGCGGGGGATTCTCCGCCAATGAATGAATGTGGGATCTAGGGCTTCATTACGAGATTGCAGGTAGCCATGGAGCTACTAGCTCCATGGCTGCCTCCAAACCGGGCTCCATTACAGGATTCCTGCAATGGGGACTTTTCCGGGTCATTCCGACATAGGAGGAGCTGGTAAGTCCTCCTTGCAGGAACCATTCCACATTCCCATTTGAGCCCCCATAGGGCTCAATGGGAATGGGGAGGGAGGTAACAATGGGCACATTACAAGTGTCCCATTGTTACCTCCCTCTTCCGCTCGCAGAACCCGGAAAAGACGTCTGGTTTTACCAGACGTCTGATCCGGGTCCCGCAAAGGGAACCTCGTAATCAGCCCTGAGGGAATTAAGGGGGCCGGCCCTGTACCGGCCCCCTTCATTCCGTCAGCGCAAGGGTCGTAATGAGGCCCCTAGTGTCATTTATAGCCCATCAGGCCACTTACACTGCCTGTATACATTATGGGATTGATGGACAGAATGCACATTTCTATTGATACTTGCAAGCATGGTAATGGTGTGATTGTGCAGCGATGTGGGCTTGGCTTTGACAGATCCTAGTACATTGCACATGTCGAGCACCATTACACTATAATAGTGGCCGCCTCCTGTTAGGAAAGATTTCATAATTGTATGTAATTTTCCCTCCATCTGTCAACCCCCAAACTTTTTGCTGCTGTTTTACACCCTGATCTAGACTTTGCCAGAGAAGTGCAGCCTTACGCCGCACTCCTCTGGGCTTTTGCTCAATTCTTATGGGGAAACTGACATGCCCTTAAGACAGTCAGTACTGGGAGACTTTGTTTCCCTTAGTCCTTTCCTCATGTTGCAGCTTTTGTGCAACATGAAACAAGAGTGCACTGTAACTTACTTTACCGCACTCTTGCGTCTCTAGTCATTCCAAAGGCCTAGAAACTCTCGCTGGACTTATTGATGAACTGTGCAAGTGTGTCATGGACAGGACTGGTGGCAGCTATCATTTCTCTTGTGTTTTGAAAGCTTTTTTGCCATGTTATCCACGCGTACCGCGTTTGGCACAAATAAGTGGACTGGCTCCAAAATGGCCATGCCACAAGGTTCTTTGTCCTGTTCTTTGGCCACCTTGCCCCTTCACCTCCCCCAGGTCGAGCTGACCCGGATCTGTCCTTATTTGGTCATGCACTTTCCCGCGAAACCCAACGCTTTTGCAGGCTTCTGCATGCCTTTTGTGTATGCCTCCAGGATGTGTGTTGTGATGTATATTCCCAACACGCATCCTGGGTGCCAGAGAGTCTGGAGTGTCTTGAATGCCTGGGACCACCGTGGTCCGTGATAGGTCCACGTATGGTGTGAGTGTTTGTGAGCAGATCTCCCATTGGGCTCTCTCCATTTTGGCGCAAAGGGAACTTTGGATAAGAGGAGGCTGGAAACACCACTACCATGTCGATCTCCTGAGTTCACACTGAACAAGGGATAAGGAGCCAAGTATCCTGCAACAAGAAGCTGAGTCAAGGAACCACTGGTGACCCGCTGAAGGTTTGGCACCCTGAACCGCTGTCGTCCAACGAGACCCCTCTGCATCTGATCGTCCTAGAAGGTCTGCAAAGGCGCTTTGACCCAATGCAATAGTGGGATCAAATATTTCCGGCACCTTCATCAAACCCTGCAAGTAAGCCTCTTCGGAAGTGTGCCTGGGCCAACCAGTGGGCTGACCAGCTTACACAGGACATTTGCTCTGTCACCGCCGCCATTTCGGGAAACCCTCGAAACTTGGCCTACTACTAGCTCTGTGTCCACGGCACTCTCACCCCGAATATCGTACACTTGGCATTCCCAGGTCTGAAGTGAGACGAGTGCGCCCGGCCCAGAGTAAACGCGGTTGCTGTGTTGCCCTGCTGTGGTAACAACCTGTGCACGTTTGCTGCATTTGGGACACCCTCGACCTTGCATCCTTCTACCGCAGAATCTACACGGTGTCAAGACGTCCTGATCATCGCATCTGAACCTGCCAGCAACGGGAACTGAACTGGCAAAGTCTGGGTGTGCCTGTGTCGGGGACCGGTGAGTAGTCCATACCCCAACCAGTGGTCCCTAGCACAGGAACCCACTTCTCTTCCACCGCTGTTGCGAAATAGCAGATCTATCCCGTACTCTCACCCTGCCTCCACCCGCAAGTGGAGGTTGTGCTCGAGTAGTGGGAGACCTGTTCTTCATCGCTTCATCCACCTTCCTGAACAGTCAGAAACCCTTGAAGAGACCCTATTTTTGTCCATTGGCACAAGCGCGTGCATGTACTTTTGAGCATAAGGCTCCTCTTGTCATAGGGCTCGGACTTCCTCCTAGTTAGGTGTATTTCTGATGTTCAACTGGGTCTAATGATTACTTGCACTGCCTGTTTTCCTCCCCATCTAGGTGGTCTACATATTACGTGCTCATAACTCCTTAGACCCCTCGGTCTTGTATATATATTTTATTGATTGTGATGTGTTGGTTTACTTTAGTATTATTGTGATTCTTTGCTATGGTCGATGTTACAAAGGCCTTGTAATAAATGTGTCTATATTTTTAATATAACAACTGTTTGGAGTAATTTGTAAGTGTCCTTGCTTTGTGTGCTCATTGAAGTCTTTCAGTCAACCTCACCCCTCTTGAGACTTAGGGCCTCATTACACGGACGGCGGTAAGGGAATAACGGTACCGGTAAGCGATTACCGGTACTGCTAAATTCCCTATCTAATTACGACTCGAACTTGCCGCTATTAGTGCAACCAGTAAGTACGGTGCCACTAATAGCGGCAAGTCCATGGGGGCGCGCGACCCCCAGGTCGGAAATAGCGGCATGGCGCTAATAGCATCCCATCACAAGCTAGGCGGACATGGCAATAGCGGCATGGGAAAGACCCAAAAACCCCTTACCGGCATGGCGCAAATACCGGCATCGCGAACCACCCGTTAAGAGACCTGAGCAGTGTGAAGTGGGAGAATGGAAAACCAGGCTCCCGTCCTTCACCTCTCGCGCTTGGCCTAGAGGGTCACGACCCAAACACCCGCCACGAGAAGAGTTTGCCCATTTACCAGACGACCAGATACCCTGGTACAGGAACATACGGATGTGTCCATCTGCTTGCCCAGCAGCCCGCACTGGCCATGCCGACACCTGCGGCACGGATCAACTAGACTAAAATCTACACGTCGTTAGAGATGCCATGACGACCTAGACAACGGGAAGCACATCTGTACAAATATACACACTGGACATTCCCACACCAACCTACACGAAGAATATACTCAGTGCTATGACGTAGGCGACAGGCATATTCACGGACGTGCATCTTTATTATTTTTATATAGGCTTTCAGAATGCAGAAACGCAAGACGCGTCATGAACTTTTACTAGCTTGCTCACGCTTCTCTTTGAAATCAGGTACAACGATGAGAAATATAATAAAGACAATACCGATTATGGAATTATATGCTCCTATAACCTAAAGCACCTGTGCACCAAACGGACAACTTATGCACCGGGCCAAAGTAGGCCTCAAACAAGAGCTCCCGTGGACATCAACAAGACAAGAGTCAGTTGCTGATCCTGCAGAATGAGCTTGGCGAAGCAACCAGCCAAGGTCGCAATGTTGCAAACCCACGTTCCAAGAGCAAATCATCAAAGGCACGATGTTGCAACCTCGCACTCCGCGCACCAACGTTAAAGTCACACCGACAAATTAAACCAGACGCACAGTAGAAAAACAATATTAATTGTGCAGAATTATGCCTCTTTCACGGTCCCTCCCCACGTGATCAAGCCGAACCTGACGAGATGCCAAACCCGGGAGAACAGAGGCGTCTGGATCCCTCGCTACGAGACACTGGCAGATACACTTGAAAGGCTCAATGGACATCTGCAACAGTGGGAACGGTACCCCGTCTAGCTATGAATAAGTCCTCACATTGTCTGCATGTACCCATAGTGAAACATTGTTGCAACTTACAGGTACACCGAGAGCTGGGAACGACGGTGGTCCCAGGCTGGGAAGCTCACGGGCGCACCAATCAGAACATGGGGCTCTTATCACTGACGCCAGCACATTTAGCCAATCCTCAGGAGCCTTCATGTAACAATTTTCATGTATCTAATTGTAGGGACAACCCAGATATACCACCTGACTACACCTTGTCCACTAATATCTTTCTCTATATGTGTGCTATACTAACCCTACCACTCGAACACCCAATTAAGAGTGGCGATAGGTTTTTTGTTAACTTTGTGAAGTGACGCAAGTAGCGCGTCATAATACAGTAAAAAGGGCCTGCGAGCCCCACAATTGAGTGTGTGTCAGGACGAACGCGTGCGCTCCTTGACCCATCCCTGCCGTTTTGTCTAATAAACAGCAGAGTCACCTTGCTCCTTGTGTGCGTCTCATACTCTATCTCATCTTATCTGGGATACACACGGGAGGAGTTGGGGCCTCCCTGCCTGGAGGTCTGCGGACGGTCCGGCCGACCCCGGCAGAATTCCCCCCCGACAAGTTGGAGGCACTGCTGAGATCTGTTTAAGATCGACTTTTATTTTTACTTTTTCCAGGCACTCCCGTTGCGAGGAGGCCCGGCGGCGCGGCCCCCTCTGCCGTTGCCCCCTTCTGAGGAATACAGGACCATCGCGGAGCTGCGAGAAGACCGGACAGCGCAATCCGGATATTGGCCCTCGGGAGCCGGTTGAGAAGTATCCCGCCCGCGGTTGGCGAGTGTCCAGACGTGGTCCAGACGAGGGGAGGTGGCGAGCCGCTTGGAGGGGTGCACGCAGTCGAGCGGCCCTGCATCGAGAGAACTTGGTGAGCATGACACACACAACGAGCAATGCGAAATTGTGAGGGAGGGGGGAGGAATTAAATAAGGGAGGAGGGAGGTGTTGCACAGGTGCGCGGCGAAGGTTTGACAATATAGTGTTGGCAATGGAATGAAAGGGAGTGAAAAGAGTGCGAGAGCAGTGACGCGAAAGAGGGGGGCGGAGCACGAAACATCACGTGTGGCCGCTCGTAGACACTGATTGGCCTAAATCGCGACTAACGTGTAGGGGTGGGCGTGTGTGGTTTCCTACGATTTGGCATTTATTGATCAATGAGTAGATGAGGTTCCCTATTGTTCGAGCAAGAAACTCGATAGGTAGATGAGGTTTCCTATTGGTCGAGCAAGAAACTCGATAGGTAGATGAGGTTTCCTATTGTTCGAGCAAGAAACTCGATAGGTAGATGACGTTTCCCTGTAGGGGGTAGCTAGTTGCATAGTTGCCAAATACGGAAGATAATTGGCTGGTTAAGCCCTCCTGTTGAGGGGCGTATCACACGCGAGGCGACGCAGCGTGTGCAGTCCGATTATATTATTGATGAGATTACCTTGTTCCAGGAGAGACAGGAAGACAGCTGTAGGGTTAGCGGGGGTAAATTGCAAGTGTATTTTGAAATTAATAATGAGAATGTACTAGTAGCGTAGAGACATCGGTGACGTCACCAGTAGGGATTTTATAGGATATCACGAGCACAAGGAACATTGAGTTTTGAAAGTGGTGGGGAAGAGAAAAATGATGAGGGAGCAGATACGAAGATAAACAATAAACGAGTGGATTGGAAGAGGAGAAGGGGAGAGGGGCGTGGCTGAGCACGGAGAACGTCAGCCACGGCAAATGTAAAAGGGGGAGGAGAACGAGGAATAAGGACGACTGTATAAGATCGTCGTAAGGGGTACGCAGTCACAGGGGGCTGCGTGCGCTTCGGCCGCAGGGGGCCGTAGGGGAAGGAATATACAATACAAAATTATACATATATATATATTTGTGTTTTATTATTTCTTGTTTTTTTTTTTAAAATTATTATTATTGCATACTTTGTAAAGGATTGTCGTAAGTCCCCACACTTACGGGGCCAGGTAAACAATATAAGGTTGTAAATTGCAAACTGATAGCGAAGGGAGGAGTAACAAGTGGGGCACAACTATGTCATATGGGACAGGGTCGGGAGGGTGGGGGAACACCCTCACTACCCCACTACAACACATATGCACAACACTGCCACCCCATAGGGAGAAATTAATTAAGTACAGCATAGAGTGGACCCAGGGGACGGATAACAAAATGTTAACACCATGGCCGCCTAATGGTAGTTTCGATCCATATGCCCAACATTCATTGCTAAACCATCTGCACAATACATACAAGGGGAAGAAGTTGGCGAGCCATATGGAGGTGTTTAACTTATGGAGGATGTTCCAGGGATCCCGACCAGGACCAAATGGAATGTTTTCTATGGGAGAAACACCGGAAGTAAAGGAGATTATGAAAGAGGGAACGGATGGGGAAAAGGGGTGTGAAAGGAAAAAGAATGCGGAGAATGAAGGAGAGGGAAGAGAAAAGATTGATAAATTAGAAGACATAAAAAAGGAACCGAGCAACGAGATACCCATAACACCGGGAGTGAAAACAGAGGGAGAAGGGTTGTACCCTTTAAGAGAATTAGGAGAAATAGAAGGACAGTTAAGGGCGGCTGAAGGATACTCGAACCCGGCATACAGCCCTCCACCATATGTGGCTCACAGGAAGATAGTGGGGGAGGGGAGGATTGGAGAAGAGCAGATTGTAGAGATAGGACATGATGAGTGGGTAGCTGCACAGATATTATTAAAATTACGGGGTTCACTAACGGGAGAAGAAAGGGAGGCAGTAAAGAGAACAGGCGAGGATAGTACAAGGGAGAATGAGATGAAGGGGAGGAGCTACTACGACAAAGAGAAGAGATTTTGGAGGAAAAATTGGCAAAGCTAAGGGATGAGCAGAATGAATTACTAACACAGCTTGAGAAGGGGGAAAAAGAGAGAGTGAGGAAAAGGAAAGAGGGTAAAAACGAATTGGACAAATTAAGGGAACGAAATGAGGAGCAAAGGATAGAAGATGGAAGGGTAAGAGCAGCAGCAGAAAGGGTGTCAAGAGTAGTATTGAGAGAAAAAAAGAAGGAAGAAGAGGACAAGGAAAGGGAATTGGAAATATGGAGGAGGAGGATAGTATCAGAGGCAGCTAAGAAATATGAAGAGGAGAAAGCAATAGAAAGAGAAAGGGTGAAATGGGAAAGAAAGAAAGAAGATGAAAGAATATTGGAACAGATGAGCAACGAAGTGATGGAGGAATTAAAAAGGAAAAGGGAGGAAAATAGTAGGGAAATGGAGGATAGGAGTGAAGGGGAAAGAGGAGGGAGAAATAAGGAGAGTGAAAAATGGGGGGATGTATATAGAAGTAGAGAAGTAGCAACAACATCAACATCAGGGGGAACAGTTGGTAACAAAGGAAGAGGAGAAATGGAGCTAATAGACTTAGAAACAGTAACAGTAAAAGGGAAAAAAACAGAGTGGGGGATACCATCTATGACTGATTTTTGCAGTGAGGAGGAAGAAGGAGTAGAGAGGGTAGGAAGAAGAGTGAAAGGGAAAGCTTAGATAAGCTGTACCTCACTAGAACCAACATAGACTCGCCATGGATCCGTA
The DNA here is from genome assembly GCF_040938575.1 of Ambystoma mexicanum. Classification (NCBI taxonomy): domain Eukaryota; kingdom Metazoa; phylum Chordata; class Amphibia; order Caudata; family Ambystomatidae; genus Ambystoma; species Ambystoma mexicanum. Next base: position 1,430,015,379 of record NC_090934.1, on the reverse strand, counting down.
AGAGAAGGGAGGAGCTGGAACAAAGTGAGGAGAGGGTGCAACAACTAGTGGAAAAACAAACCCATGAAGCCACACCATCGCCATCTCCATCACGCCCTCCCCCATCGCACCCTACATGCTCAACCACCACACGCACGCTGCGCACAATAAAGCTTGCGCCCTTCATGGACGAAGTGACTCCCTATGCATGCCGGCTTAGAGACCTCCCTAGCCGCAGGCAAGACAGACAGATAAACATACCCATATTAAACACAGGGGATGACGAAACAAGGGGAAGGGACGGAGAGGTAGGTAGGAGGAGGGGTAGTAAGGAAGAATTTGAAGTGGTAAAGGAAACAGGGGAGGAGGAGGGGTGTGAGGACTCAATATTATGGAACATAAAGGGTGACACAAGACACAACTTAATGCCACTGTTGGAGAGAGGAGGGGTTAGACCGCAGTATGTACCATGGAAGCATACGGATAAAGAAAATATAAAATGTAGGCTCCCATCACTAAGTGGAGGTGCGGGTAAGTGGATATATGAAATGGAAAAACACACCGCAGGGCAGAAACTAGCAGTAGGAGATGTGAAAGGCCTGTTAATATCAATATTAGGGGATAGAGCGGACGACATCTGGAAGAGAGCGGGATTCCATGGGATAACAATAACGAACACATCGCATGATGGGGCGCCATTTGCAAACTGCAGACATGCGCTATGGCAGGCACTGAGAGTACAGTACCCAGACACATCAGACATAGGAGCAATTACTTCCCGTAAGATGCGTGAGAATGAGGATCCTGTTGATTATATACAGGATATTCAAGAGAAGTGGCGCATGGAAACTAGAGAACAATGGGATAAAACACCAGCCATATTTTATCATATACTAGTACAAGGGCTCCCAGAAGGAGTTCAGAAACAACTAAAGAAAGTAGTGGGAATGGAAGTAAAACCATGGCCTGAAATACAGCTGACAATAGTACATCACTGCAGGATATGGCAAGGAAAAATGAAACAAAAGGAAGAGGACAGGAAAACAGAAGAGGCCAAACTAGTACAGAAAAAACTAACTAAATACACAATGGAGGGGGCACTAATAACTGCGCCCACAACAATGGCCCAAAGCCCCACACAAATAGTGGCTGCACAAGACCCAGCTCTAATAGCACCTCCACAAAGTATAATACAGCAAATGCCGCCACTACAATTACACGCACCAAACGTGGGAGGAGGGTACCCGATGCAAGGAGCTGGGTATTATGGTTATAACAGAGGGAGAGGAGGATTTATGAGAGGGAGAGGATACGGATATAATACCCAACAGCAGGTGGGGGGAGTTGGAAGTTCATACCCCACAGGGCAACCGGTATACCAGGACAACACAGGGAGCTTCCCATGGCAAAACAGAGAACCACCCGTGTGTTGGAGTTGTGGACTACTAGGACACATGTCACGCACGTGTAGGGTCAGGCCAGGAACACCAGCATGGAATGAGCAGGCACAACCTAGGCCACCACAAGAACAACAGCCACTGCAGCAACAGCAATTAACACAACAACAGCCACTGCAGCAACAGCAATTAACACAACAACAGCCACTGCCACAACAACAAGTAGTGATAACACAACAACCCCAAACTGAACAAACGCAATTGGGTAGGGTGACGGTATTGGGACACAACCCTTACACAGGAAATGGCCAATCATTGTACCCCCAATAGGACAGCCCACAGACGGCCTTGGTGTGTCCCATCCTGTCAGTAACACCTAATAGTGCGGAGGAGCCACGCATAGAGGTAACGATAGGTGACAAAAAGTTATCATTCCTTGTTGACACCGGGGCAACCCGGTCTTGCATAAGGGAAGGTAAATTTAAGATGTCAGGCGAAGCCATGAACACCCAAGGATTTTCTGGGGCTAAAGGATTGGTTCCTTTTACTGATAACGTTCCCTTATCTATCGGAGATTACGATCTGTCAGTTCCACTCTTGTATTATAGTGCCTCACCAGTAAATATACTGGGGAGGGACATAATGAATAGGTTAAATATGACAATCTCCTTTACAGAGGATGGTATAATTTGCTCTACTCCAGGGATTAACATGCTAGCAGCACGACAGATTATGCAAGCATACTGTGGGCAGACAGCGATTAGGGCGGAACCAGTAGATGGCGAGATATTCCAGTATGGAACAGACATGGCAATTGCATGGATGCCAGGGATAGAAGGGAAAATATGGAGGAGGCCAGCAGCTTACCTGTTCCGACCAGAAACACCTGTTAATGAACAAGAAGGAAAGGTGTTTGCAATAGACATTGAAAGCATTATTACAACAGCTGAGTATATTGCTGTGCACGCCCAAGACAAAGAAGGAAGAGCATGGAGGGCAGTGATAGCACTAGCAGAAGGATGTAGGTTGACCCAGGTGTCAGATGAGGAACTGTTTTCAGAAGAAAAAGAGGAGGGGGAAATGGTGTTCATGATGAGTGTAGAAATATGGTTACGAGTGGCTCACAAACAAATAGCGCAGAAAATTGCTATGGCACTTGAGGCACCTGCATGCACCCCAGTCCCTTTCTTTAAGGAGGATATGTCAAAGGTGCCCAAATCATTATGGACCATTAGCCCTTATGACGTAGGATGCATTAAAAGCATAGGGGGTGTACGGATAAAATTGAAAAAAGGTGCAATACTACCAAGAGTAAAACAGTACCCATTGTCAAAAGAGGCAGATGAGGGCATATATGAAACTATAACGGCCCTTATAAACAATGGCATATTGGTCCCCTCAGAATCACCATGTAACACGGCTGTGTACCCAGTGCGCAAGGCTAAAGGGGGGTCTTGGCGCTTCATACAGGACCTAAGGCCCTTGAACAACATAGTGGAAGCAGAATATCCAGTAACAGCAAACCCGGCCACAATATTGTGTGGCATTCCAGCAGAGGCATCACGATTTACAGTAATAGATCTTAAAAATGCATTTTTCTCAATACCATTACACCCCGACTCACAAGATTTAACAAGTTTCACTTACCGAAATACTAAATGGAAACATACCAGGTTACCACAAGGATATTGTGAATCACCCTCAATTTTCAATAGAGTAATACAGATGGATTTGGGTAACGTTGAGGTGGAAAGCACAGTGTTACAATATGTGGATGACATAATAATTTGCAGTATAAACGAAAGTAAATGCAGAGAGGACTCGTTAAAAATGTTGACTATATTGGCTGAAAAGGGGTATCAGGTAGACATGGAAAAAATACAATACTGTCAGGAACAGGTACTCTACATTGGCCAACTGATATCCCAACATGGAAGAAAGATTGCACCACAAAGAGCACAGGCCATCTCAAGCACTCCCATGCCACAGACTGTGAGAGAACTGCAGCAATTTCTGGGGTTATGCAACTACTGTAGAGCATGGGTATTTGATTACAGCTCATACATAGGACCCCTGCTTGAGGGGTTGAAGGAAGCAAATAAAGGGGAGAAAAGGTTGGGGTGGACTATGGAAATGAGGGAGGCATTTGACGAATTGAAGGACGCGATATCAACAGCTCCAGTACTGGCATCCCCAGACTATGAGCGACGATTTTTTATATTTTCACATTGCGACTCAGCAGTAATGAAAGCAGTATTGGCCCAAAAAACAAGCATGGGCTATAAACCAGTAGCATTTTATAGCGGTCACTTAGACCCCGTGATGTTAGGCCACTTCCCTTGCGAACAAGGCCTCGCTGCAGCTGCTTTTGCAGTAGAAAAGGCATCAGCAATAACCATGGGGTGTCCAACTACACTGTTTGTGGAACATGCATTATTTGCAATATTGAATAAACCCAAGTCCACACTAACGACACAAAGGGCATCAGGTTATGAGATCATTTTGTCTAGGGCTGAACTAGCGATTGTTAGATGTAGCACTGTTAACCCTGCAAGATTTCTAGCAGAAATAATTGAGGAGGGAGATTACGCCCACGACTGCACCCAACTAAATGAAATATATTCATGTACTAGAAAAGTTGGAGAGAATGCACTAGAGGGAGGTGAGCTTTTGTTTATTGATGGGTCATCAACTATTGATCAAGGAGATGGGATACGGAGAACTGGGGCAGCAGTGGTAAAAATGATGGAGGCTCCGGTGTGTGTGGCTATGAAATGTGTACAGTTACCACAGCATTACTCTGCTCAAGCCGCTGAACTAGTTGCACTAATATTGGCATTGAAAGAAAGTTTTAACAAACGTGTAACAATATATTCCGACAGTGCATATGTTACATCCACTGTCCACTCAGGGCTAACAAAATGGAGGAGAAGAGGGTTTAGGAGAGCTGACGGCACTCCAGTGCAACATGCCCTCTTGTTGGCTGAATTAATTGAAGTAATAAACGACCCCCAAGAGCTAGCCCTAGTAAAATGCACCGCACACACCAATGGTGAAGACCATGTCTCAAAAGGGAATGCAGCAGCAGACGCACATGCGAAATATGCTGCATACTTTGGTGAGATATGGGACCCCACAGACTCACAGAGAGGGAGAGGGAGGGGAATGGCTAGGGAGATGTTAATAAGAGAAGGGTATACCCATCTCCCAGCCACACAGATTATGGAATTACAAGCAGCAGCACCAATGGCCGAAAAGGAAATATGGGTAAAAAGAGGATGTACAATGTCACCAACCGACGCACTATGGCGCCAGAGTGGTACTGGGAAAGTTGTAATACCATTGGCACTTTTAAATACCGCCCTGAGCCAATTACATCACCCAGCCCATACAGGCAAGGAAATAATTGCAGCACGAATTAGAGATGATTGGTTCTGTCCCGAGTTAAATTCTCATGTGTCAAATTTTATCAGCAATTGTCTCACATGCCAACAGTTTACGGCCGGTCATACCCTAAAAGTGATAAGAGGTACCATACCCCGGCCAGAAGGACCTTTTCGGCACCTCCACATTGACTATGTTGATATGATCAACATATGTCAAGGTAATAGATACATGATTGTAGTAGTATGCCCATTTTCTAGGTGGATTGAAGCAGGGCCCTGTTCACACCCAGATGCATTTAGAGCAGCCAAATTCATAGTAAGGGAGGTCTTCCCCAGGTGGGGAGTGTGCGAAGTATTAAGATCAGATAATGGCCCACATTTCGCAAACGAAATGTTCCAACATATCACAGCCCTGCTGAGCATAAAGCACAAATTTGCATGTGCATATCACCCACAGGCTAACGGCGTATGTGAACGCCTAAATGGCTTATTGAAGGAGGCAATTGCAAAGATACAACAAACAACAAAGAAAAGTTGGTTGTATTGCCTTCCGTTAGCCTTGTTCGAACTGAGGAACAGGCCAGGGTCCGACCACCACCTCACCCCACACGAGGTGGTTACTGGACGTCAAATGCGCCTTCCCCTAACGCCAACGTCAAGGGCATTCACTGACCACGAAAGTTCAGCGAGTATACTAGGTGATGAAATGTATCAATATGTGTCGTCTTTGATTACTAGTGTTGTGTTTGTGTCTCAACAGCTCGAGCGCACGCGGGGCGGGTCCACCAGAGATAAAGAAGAAGGCGCCAGTACAGAATTAGAAAAAGAGAACTTGTGCAAACTAGCCAAAGGTGACCACGTGCTACTTCGCAATTTCAATAGAAGGTGGAACGACAAAAGGTTCACCGGTCCACATCTGGTAGAAGACGTATCAACAAGAGCAGTAAAACTAAAGGATAAGCGTGCTTGGAACCATCTACATGATGTAAAGATATACAAACTGCAGACCCGCCCCAGCGCCAACGACAGGTCCATTGGAACAACAGCAACAACATCCCTGACAGCGGAAGGAAGTTCTACCACAGACAACGACCCAATTGTTCCCTTACCTTCTCACTACCCAGACACCCCAGAGACAACAACTGACGAAGAAAGGGGTGATCACTACACTGCCCACCCCATGGTCACACGTTCAAAGAGTAAAAATAATTACGCCATCCCCCCCCCCGCCCATTGACTGCAAAGGACAGTTGTAACCTAAACTGAAAGACATTGGCCGCACAAATACACATGTAAACACGTGAATGTTCTCTTTTTTCTCTCGCACATACAGGAACTGCGTATTATTGTATTATTAAGTAGAAAGCTAACTAACAAAGTCCACTGTCCAGGCGTAGATGGTACTCCCAGACGATAACTACCCAGAAGAATTGTCACACCAATTTGTATACGAAATAAAAAGGCCAACATACCTAAAAAGAAGAAGGGTACGTGTTTACTACACAGCCTTCCTCCTGGCCATAGAATATTACATGCCCCACCTCCGCCCATACTTGCCGGTCTTAAGAGACCAATCACTTAGAGTAGCGTGGGAGCAGCTCTTCGCCTGGGCACTGAATGACTATTTGATAGGGAGAGCTTAAACAAAACAAAACTAACATTTAAAAACGAGCATTTCTGAGAATTTTTAGGCGGGCAACTTTAACGTCGCAAGAATAAGCTGCCAGGACTGCAGCAAGGTAAGAGCAAAATGCCGGTGAGATTAGCAATTGTAATAAAAATAATAGGGATTTTGATAATCACCGGATTTTTGGCTGCTTCTGTATGGCAGTATAGCTGTGCTATCAATTTTGTTGCTGCACCCAAACCTAATATACCCCCGTTCCTTGCTGCAACAGGTGTTACGTCAGGTGGTAGTAGTAACATTGCACCAAAGAAAAATAGAGTTAAACGCAGCACATACTCAGACAATAAAGGTATTGATAATTATGTACAAGATTCAGCACACGTCACAAACAACATATGGTACCAACACATGACCCGCATTGGTAAGCAGACAACTGAGGATAGCTGCTACGTCTGCTCATTAATACCATACGCCATGAGTGCTTCACGAACATTTGTTGCCACAGAAATAAATGAGAAGATAGCACAGTGCATAATATACTTGGCACTGTTCCAGACGAAAGGAAGATTTCAAGGAACTGTAGTGCACATGACATGGAAAACACGAGACTCATACCCATATGAAAACAACTTCCTCAAGACCTACTTGAGTTATCACAAGACCAGTTTACATGCTGAAGCATTCAAATATATAACAAGTGGCCCTGCAAAAGGAGAAACCCAGAAAGTAACACTGCAGTATCTACCATGTGATTGGTACGCCACTGAAATTCCGGGTAAACAAGGATGCTGGGAGAGGCCGCTACTGACGATAACAGGAAAGGTGTATCTGGATAACAGCTGGGAGATAGGAGTGATTGGCAGCAACATGGTAACAAAAGAAACTATCTCAACCATCGAGACACACAATCACCGATGTTGGACGACGTGGATCAAGTATGTACCAATGCTCACATGGGTAGAAGAAGATGAAGACCCAATAACGATACTACCGTTGACTGCGCCCAAGGTATGTTACCAGCATAAAGGAGAGGTGGACGTAGGATATAACACCAATTGCGCAAGTGTGACGGAGTTACCTGAGGGGGGAGCAGGAACAGCAGTAATAATGGATCATTATTGGGCCTGTGGAGAAAAGGCATACCATACACTGCCTCCCCTGTGGAATGGTGTGTGCACAATGGTACACGTCAATGTACCATCACTAGTGGTACCTAAGAAGCACGTCGATGTGGCGAAATTTCCTAGAATGAATGAAGGGGATAAGAGAAGAAAGAGATCTGCACCACTCCAGGAGGAGCAAGGGAACAGGACCAACAGCAATGACACTGTCCTAAATAGAAGAAAAAGACAAGGAGAGCCGCTGACAGGAAATTACCTGTGGGGAAGGTCGGAAACGGCACTAACATCAATACCGCCAGAACACAGACTATTCAGCAGAGCAGCAATGTTCTTCTCCTCAATAATACACCCGGGATTACAGGCTTACGCAAACGCAAAATGGCTCCAAATAACTAGATGGGAACTAATGATGACCATCAATTCTACAGTAAATGGGTTCAACGCAATAAAAGAGGAGCTGCGAGCTGTAAGGATGGTAGCACTACAGAACAGATATGTATTGGACCTTCTCACAGCAATGGAAGGAGGAGTTTGTGCAAAGATAGGACAATCATGCTGCACGTTCATACCTGCCAATGATGCTGACAATGGTACACTGACAGAAGCAGTTTCACAATTAGCTCAGATGCACTCCAAAATGACGGATGAAAGCAATGGTGTGAACAAGGATGAGAGCTGGTTTTCACTATTATGGTCGTGGATGCCATCCTGGCTGTCAGATGGACTGAAAATAATAGTGGGCTGTACTATATTGGCTGGAGCTACCCTGATCATAATTAGATTTTGGAAGGCACGAAAGGCACGCACTACTGACGAGTTGCTGGAAATGGTGGGAATGCACCCCTTGATGCCAGCAGATGACGGCCAGCATACAGGTGTAATTATACAGGAAAGGGAGAAGCTGCGCACCCAAATAATTACCAACCATCTAGACCCACCGTCAGTAAAGACCGAGAACCCAAGAAACCCCAGGAGCTACATAGGAAGATGGGTATACTGTACTCCTGGGGGTACCTGTGAATATATGTATTGGTCCTTTGAAGATCATGTAAACCACTATGGACATCTCGGAGGAATAACTAAGATATGGCGAGTAAGAGGAGATAACGAGAAGGATATGTTTGTGGTCGACAAGTCGACCAGAGGGGGGACTGAAGTGGGAGAATGGAAAACCAGGCTCCCGTCCTTCACCTCTCGCGCTTGGCCTAGAGGGTCACGACCCAAACACCCGCCACAAGAAGAGTTTGCCCATTTACCAGACGACCAGATACCCTGGTACAGGAACATACGGATGTGTCCATCTGCTTGCCCAGCAGCCCGCACTGGCCATGCCGACACCTGCAGCACGGATCAACTAGACTAAAATCTACACGTCGTTAGAGATGCCATGACGACCTAGACAACGGGAAGCACATCTGTACAAATATACACACTGGACATTCCCACACCAACCTACACGAAGAATATACTCAGTGTTATGACGTAGGCGACAGGCATATTCACGGACGTGCATCTTTATTATTTTTATATAGGCTTTCAGAATGCAGAAACGCAAGACGCGTCATGAACTTTTACTAGCTTGCTCACGCTTCTCTTTGAAATCAGGTACAACGATGAGAAATATAATAAAGACAATACCGATTATGGAATTATATGCTCCTATAACCTAAAGCACCTGTGCACCAAACGGACAACTTATGCACCGGGCCAAAGTAGGCCTCAAACAAGAGCTCCCGTGGACATCAACAAGACAAGAGTCAGTTGCTGATCCTGCAGAATGAGCTTGGCGAAGCAACCAGCCAAGGTCGCAATGTTGCAAACCCACGTTCCAAGAGCAAATCATCAAAGGCACGATGTTGCAACCTCGCACTCCGCGCACCAACGTTAAAGTCACACCGACAAATTAAACCAGACGCACAGTAGAAAAACAATATTAATTGTGCAGAATTATGCCTCTTTCACGGTCCCTCCCCACGTGATCAAGCCGAACCTGACGAGATGCCAAACCCGGGAGAACAGAGGCGTCTGGATCCCTCGCTACGAGACACTGGCAGATACACTTGAAAGGCTCAATGGACATCTGCAACAGTGGGAACGGTACCCCGTCTAGCTATGAATAAGTCCTCACATTGTCTGCATGTACCCATAGTGAAACATTGTTGCAACTTACAGGTACACCGAGAGCTGGGAACGACGGTGGTCCCAGGCTGGGAAGCTCACGGGCGCACCAATCAGAACATGGGGCTCTTATCACTGACGCCAGCACATTTAGCCAATCCTCAGGAGCCTTCATGTAACAATTTTCATGTATCTAATTGTAGGGACAACCCAGATATACCACCTGACTACACCTTGTCCACTAATATCTTTCTCTATATGTGTGCTATACTAACCCTACCACTCGAACACCCAATTAAGAGTGGCGATAGGTTTTTTGTTAACTTTGTGAAGTGACGCAAGTAGCGCGTCATAATACAGTAAAAAGGGCCTGCGAGCCCCACGATTGAGTGTGTGTCAGGACGAACGCGTGCGCTCCTTGACCCATCCCTGCCGTTTTGTCTAATAAACAGCAGAGTCACCTTGCTCCTTGTGTGCGTCTCATACTCTATCTCATCTTATCTGGGATACACACGGGAGGAGTTGGGGCCTCCCTGCCTGGAGGTCTGCGGACGGTCCGGCCGACCCCGGCAGAATTCCCCCCCGACAAGTGTTTCCACCTGCCACAGGTGGACACATCCAGCACAGGAGGAGGCGATGGAGACTGTGGCAGCACAAAAGAGCACACCACACCCCTTCCCACGCCCCTTCCCACACAAAAATGCTTCCAATACTGCCAGCATTACATGAGCTGGTAGACATGATTGCAGTGCGGCAGCACCAACAACAGGCAGCACAGAGGAGACGCAGGAGGAAGAGGAGGAGGAGGAGGAGGAGTAGGGCAAGACAGGCGCAGCAAGCACCACCAGGGCACCCAGAAATACCACAGAGCCAGCCACCAATCTCCAGGATCCAAGCCAGTCCATTGAACCAGACACCTGAGCACATACAAACCCTGTACCGTCTGCACTGGGATACCATCACCATCATCGTGGATAAGATACATGACGACATCGTGAGACTCATAAACATCAGAACTGCAATCCCCCCTATAGTGCAGGTGTTGACTGCGCTCCACTCCCTGGCCACAGGCTCGCAGCAGCATAATGTGTGGCAGATGCATGGCATCTCACAACCAGTATTCCTATGCATGCCGAACCAGGTACACAATGCCCTCCTGAAGCTTGGACATGAACACATACTCCGCCATGGACTGCCCTGAAGATTGCAAACACCAAATTATGCATCTATTCACTTGCAACCATCCCAAGCAGCATCGGGGCCAGGAACTGTACCCATGTGGAATTGGTGGTCCCACATCACAATGAAGTAGTCGACAGAAACAGAAAATATTTTCACCCAATCATTTTCCAAATGGCATGTGATGCAAACAAGACAATCACACATTGTTGCGCCAGTCATCCCGGATCAACGCATGATTCAATGGTCCTGCAGAACTCAACCATACCAAGCAACATGGAGCGACAAGCTGGCCAACGATCCTGGCAACTTGGTGAGTAGCAGGCCATGCACAGGGCGGTGTGATTGGGGGGGAGAGAACGATACACCAACTGTGAATTGTCTGGCGTGCGTGGGACAAATGGTCATACAGATGTACTTCAATGTCCATTGGGGGACTTCACAATGTACTTGATAAGACCCCACATGAAATGCGAAGCTGCACAACATTGCATACATGCCAACATTTCAAAGATGACACATCCATCCACAACCACATTTCACATCATGCCACACCACATAATACACAAATCATCATCTTGCCCTCCGGACAGTCATACAGAATTTGGGCAGCACAACATCATTACCGAAATGTGCCCCAGAATGCATGCAAAGGAATCACCCTTAGCCATGGCACATGACCACAAACCCATAGCACCACTGAAGTGATGCCCCGCAGCACAGCAACATGGATGTAGGGATGGCTGCACACTGGCATAGCGGTACAAAATTTGCCTTGGCCCAAGGACACCTGAGGCCTGGCCTCAGCCAGGACATTTCCATTACTTGCGGAGGCAAGTTTTGGGCATGTCGACTTGCATGGTTGAGCCCAGCTTTGTACATTGCAGTCACGCAGATTGTCTGCATGCATGCTGTCAGTTGTGACTTCCAATCACAATGCAAAGAAGACATGTGTGACATGTACAGTCCACAGCAGGGTGGCCGGTAACAGGTACCCATTCTTCACCCCATACAGGCAAAGCCGGCTATCCCCTGAAGAGGTAGCACCTAACCCCTGTATGGAACCCACAGAACCAGCAGGAAGAGGACAACAATATTGCACATACCCGTACCTGCGTCATGATGGAGCAGGCATTCGGCCTCTCCAACACACAGCTCCGGTGCCTAAGCGTGCCGGGTGAGGCTCTCCTGTACGGCCATGACAAAGTGCCGAAGATAACCATGGCATGTGTGATGCCGGACTAAATTTTCATCAGACGGAATGTGCCTATGCCACCTGACATGCAAGCGCCAGATGAGGATGATGTGGATGGTGATGAGGATGGGTCAAAAGGCCCGCAAGGACATGCAAGTGGCAATGTCCAGGAGGGTCACGATGTGCGTCAGCATCTGATGTATCAGATTCCATGACATCCAAGGTATAACTATTATGGATGCAGATGGGTATTACTGCCCTGATGCATGTGGTCAGTCCCACAAAGAACCATCTCCCCAATACAGTACACACACACAATGATGAATACCAAGCCTGTGTTTCAACTTTTCAAAAGTGTATTGTGAACAAAAGATAATAATTAAGTGCATGGCCCCAACTGTGCAAACGACTTTACCTCCCTCCCCCCAAAACACTCCCAAGAAGACCCTTACCCCCCTCCCCCCACAACACTCCCAAGAACACCCTTACCACCTCCCCCCACAACACTCCCAAGAACACCCTTAACCCCCTCCCCCACAACACTCCCAAGAACACCCTTACCCTCCTCCCCCACAACACTCCCAAGAACACCCTTACCCTCCTACCCCACAACACTCCCAAGAACACCCTTACCCTCCTCCCCCACAACACTCCCAAGAACACCCTTACCCTCCTCCCCCCACAACACTCCCAAGAACACCCTTACCCCCCTCCCCCCACAATACTCCCAAGAACACCCTTACCCTCCTCCCCCCACAACACTCCCAAGAACACCATTACCCCTCTCCCCCACAACACTCCCAAGAACACCCTTACCCTCCTCCCCCCACAATACTCCCAAGAACACCTTTACCCCCCTCCCCCCACAACACCCCCATGTGAGCCTCATGGTGTGAACGTGTCCTTCTCCACATGTGCCACCTAGTCCTTGCTGGCCCTAATTGTCAGTGCCTCCTCCGCCATTTGGTGGTTGGGATGTGGTGCGCCTCAGGTTGCGTAGAGACCGGCGTAGGGGGTTAGTTTGCCGGGAACTCCCAGAGGAGGTGGTGCCCGGTTCATCCTGTGTTGTGAGTGGGCATCGGCGCTCAATCGCGTCTGCTATACGGATCATGGCCTGCCTGAGTTGGGCCATTTCATTGCAGATCCTGTTGGTGCATGCCTCCATGCCCTCCCTTGTCTGCCGTGCATGGTGGTCAGTCAAAAAACCGAAAACAAAATCTCGAACTGCAAAAATATCGAATCCAAAATCTCGAAAAACAAAAATCTCGAATTATTTATTTATTTAGTTATATGTGTTTTTGGGGTCAGGTAAGTAAAAAAAAGGGTTAAAATAAAAAAAAATAGAAAAAAAGGGGGGTTGGGGGGGGAACCCCCCCATTTCGAGATAAAAACGTATTAAAAAAAAAATTCGAGATTTTTTTTTTCGAGATTTGGAACTCGAGATTTTTTTTTGTTGAGATTTTGTATTTCGGTATTATCACTATAAACCGCCGTGCATACATACTGAGGTCCTCCTTCAGACGGCCTGCCTCAGCCACATGCTGCCCTACTAGCCCAGTGATCTCTGCCTGCCTCTGGATGATGAATGAGAGGTCATGTTGCATGCTAGGTGCTGGTGGGATGACTGCTGCGCCTTGATCCATGGCACTGGCATCAGGTGAGAATACCTGGGGGCTCCATGCCCCTTCCAGGGAGGGGGTGGGTGATCCTCCATGGCTACCCAGAGCTGATGACAACCTTGGGCTTGCCAGAATGGAGCGTGTTGGTCTGGGGGTCTGGCTTTGATCCACAATGCCATGTGCTTCCTCCTCGTCTGAAAGTGGGGCAGTGGCTGCTGCCTCACCAGTTGAACTGGTGGCAGCAGAGTGCGTGCCCTCCATGCTGGTTTCACTTGCAGGGAGACACACTACCGTGGGTGCTATGATGGCAGCAGGCATGGCCTCAGGCTGCGTGGAACTGGTGCTCCTGCTGCCTTTGTCCCTCTGGTCATGGTCACTCCTCCCGGTTCCCCTTGAGGCTGTGGCGGTGTCCCCTGTGGCATCTCTCCTGGGTTTTTTGGTGGATGGGGGAGCAGGTGTCGCAGTGCGTGGCTCCTCAGTTTCTGTGTGTGATCCTGTAGGGGTGAGAAATGGGGATATTCATAATTTACAGTTCGACCTGCCTTATGCTGAATGATTACGTCATGCTGCTCTATGCATTTGGGCCTCTTTATTGTGGATTCAGGTAATGGGGATGTTGGGTGGGTCATGCATGGATGGGTCTGTGTTGCACGTGTATGTGGTGATGTTTGTGGCTGGATCCACGGCATTAATATGGACACATATTTGGGGGGGCCCTCACACTTCACTGTGCATTTTCTGATGCATACACTCAACTCCATCGGACGAAGTGGCCACGCCATGCTCCATTTCTCAAACACCCTCTATGGATTCCACTCCAATTGTGGATGCACAAGTCTCCTCCCACTCACAGAGTTTAATAGGCGTTTCGCTGCCTCCTCCTGTGCCCATAGCCAGGTTGCGGTTCGCTGCCAGTATGTTCCTGACACGGAGCCGGAGGTCGTCCCACCTCTTACGACAGTCTTTAACTGTGCGGGTGGTGGTGCCCACCGCGCTGACCTTGTTGGCAACCTCTGCCCAGATGGCCTTCTTCTTGAGGATGGTCTCCCGCCGCATGTCATTGCTGAAGACCACATGTGCATTTGCCGCTAGTGTCTCGGTCAGCATTATGAGCTCCTCATTGCAGAATTTTTCCTTACTTTGCCGCTCTGTAGATTTTTTTGCGGCCTTGGGCATCTTTAGGCTGTCCTGGAAGGATTTTTGTCTGAGTTTCCTGGAAAGGTGTCCTGGATGCGGAGGATGGCAATGGATTGTGTTTTTAAAGATGTCTGCCGTTCTCTTTCCCGTTCCTGTGCGATGATGCTATTTCCGCTTCTGCGTTTTTAGGGTGACCGCTATTAGCGGTGACTGCTAATAGCGGTGACTGCAATTTGTATACAGTAAGAAGGCGGAGGTGCTATTAGCACTTTGGTCGAATCCGTTAATGGACTTTTTGGGGGCTTTTACGACATGGCGGTAGGAGGATTACCGGCATGGCGCTATGCTCGTGTCCGCGTACTCGTAATAGTCCGCAATTTGCGGGCTCTTGCGAGGGTTGACACGCAAATAACGCCATGCCGGTAAATGCCTTTTTTACCGCACAATGATTAATGAGGCCCTTAGTCTTGACCGCCGCCATCGCTACCCTGATTGGTCTGGCTTGTCCAGAGGTTAGCCTGTTCCAAGAAACTAGACTGGCCTTCTGAACCTCTGCCCCTCCAGGTCCCAGTTCAGAATTCTTAACAAATTGGTGTACAGCGGTGGGATAGGAATGAAGGTATCCAGTGTTGCATAGAGTTATTCTTACCAGGACACATAGTGAATTGTCGTAGTATAACTTTTTAAAGGCCATAGTCCTATCGAACAGTATGGAAACAAGTACCTTGTTAACTTTAAATGCTTCTAGATCCAAAACATTGAAAATTATGTGTGCTGAGAGAGGTGTCTCCTCTCAAGCACCAAAATGGAAATGATCCAAAGAATCATGGCCTGGAAAGAAGCTCAGGTTAGAGCGATAGATTCAGAGAACAGTGCAGAAGGAGGTGGGGATGCTCTCACTGGTAGGACTGACAGTTCTACTGCTGCACTGGTTCACAACGACCATGAGGACAGGGAGGATGAAATGCCCAATGTTTCCTCTGCCAGTGCTGATGGTGAGGCCATACTTGAATTCAAGAAGCAAGAGCTGCTGTTCAGGCAGAAGGAGCTTGATTTCAATATGGACAAACTAAAAATCGAACAGGCAGAAAAACAGAAATGGATTGGCTGAATACATTTGAGTATGCATGTGAAGTTCAACAAGCTGGCAATGCTGATAAAATTGCCTGGTTACTTAGCAGACTGCCACATTCTGGCTGCAGTGCCATTATGGAAATTTTGAAGGCTGAGAGAGCAGATTTTGCAATGTTGAAGTAAACTTTCATTTTAAAGTTTTGGAAAGACTCCTGCCTAATACTTAAAAAGATTCAGAGAGTATAAGAAAAAAGAAGGTGGTACTTGGGCATCTTATGTAACTGAATCCTTAAAAAACTTGACTGGCTAGGTTGAAGGTTATAAGGTTTCTACCTTTGAAGGTATGATAAGTCTTGTCATGCTGGAACATATTTTTGCATCTTCTTCCCCTGAGCTTAAGCAGCATTTGGCAGATTCAAAGGAAATGGATCCCAAGAAGCTTGCCATTGCAGTAGATTTATGGGTGTCACATTGAGTGTCCCATAAGGACAAGACTCATCCTGGTAAGCAGAAGGAAGGGAAAAAGTCCAAAGATAAGGAGGGTGGGGAAACTGATAAATCTTCTTCCCAAAAGGGCCACAAAAAGAAAAATAAGGGTAAGACACAAGAGAACTCACAGGGTAGTGGAGGTCAGCCTCCAAAACAGAACTCTGGTTATAATAAGCCTCCCTATGCAAACAGACCAAATGGATCTTGTGGAGCAACTGACCACGTGAAGGGGGATCCCAGATGTAAGGTCAAAACCTTGGGGGTCCACTCTGCTAATCTGGCCTTTTCCTCCTACTAGGAAGAAGAGATTACCGGTGCATCCTTCTCCTAAGATTCCTTCTCCAGTGGGATAATAGCTGAGGTAGTCTTAGTTTCCCTGGGTTACTGGGAGTCTAAAGTCACAGAGGCTTATGCTAGGATTCCGGATAACACCAAGCACTTCTTTAAAGACAGTGTGCTGATCAATGGAGTAGATACTCCAGCTCTTAGGGATAGTGGGTGCAGTCAGACTTTAGTGGATTCTACCTTGGTAGACCCAGAGGAAGTTGCCAGAGCTACTCTGATGACCACTAAGTTGGGAAGCATCTGATTTATTGGGAAGGTGGAATCCTGTATAGTGACCCCACAGAGTCTACAGAAGGAGACCATAGAAGGTTGGTGGTTCTCCTTGCTGTAAGACCCTTCCTCCTGCAGCTGGCGCAGGAAGTGCCCCTTGCTGGTCACCTTGGTATTAAGAGGACCAAGCAAAGGTTATCCATGCACTTTGTGGGATGTCTTAACCCACAAGTCCAAGCCCTGCAACATCACTGTGCATTGCTGGCAGCAGAAACATCATAATGGCCGCAGGAAAGCATGCTGCTCTCCAGAAATCACCAGAAAGTGCGCAGTGAAAACCTGAAAAATAGGTCACCATCTACTTTTGCCTATGTCAGTGGTAACACAGGAGACCACTGCCAAAACCCATCGTTTGGCTGCTCACAGAGCAAAATCATTGCAAAAGAAACTGAGCTGGTTTCAAAAATCTGTTTTTATTTGGTGTCAAATTTGCACAAATCATGGCTCACAAACCACCCAAAAAGATCCAACCTCCTTGTTGGGTGGTCAACATCATTCTCCCGCAAGAATCTACATAAATATAAGGTCCACAGAAGTGTATCTATATCTGAACAAAGTCCACTTTTGAGGATTGCTTGCTGAGGATGAGGATGATGATGTGGATGGTGATGAGGATGGGTCAAAAGGCCCGCAAGGACATGCAAGTGGCAATGTCCAGGAGGGTCACGATGTGCGTCAGCATCTGATGTATCAGATTCCATGACATCCAAGGTATAACTATTATGGATGCAGATGGGTATTACTGCCCTGATGCATGTGGTCAGTCCCACAAAGAACCATCTCCCCAATACAGTACACACACACAATGATGAATACCAAGCCTGTGTTTCAACTTTTCAAAAGTGTATTGTGAACAAAAGATAATAATTAAGTGCATGGCCCCAACTGTGCAAACGACTTTACCTCCCTCCTCCCAAAACACTCCCAAGAAGACCCTTACCCCCCTCCCCCCACAACACTCCCAAGAACACCCTTACCACCTCCCCCCACAACACTCCCAAGAACACCCTTAACCCCCTCCCCCACAACACTCCCAAGAACATCCTTACCCTCCTCCCCCCACAACACTCCCAAGAACACCCTTACCCTCCTCCCCCACAACACTCCCAAGAACACCCTTACCCTCCTCCCCCACAACACTCCCAAGAACACCCTTACCCTCCTCCCCCCACAACACTCCCAAGAACACCCTTACCCCCCTCCCCCCCACAATACTCCCAAGAACACCCTTACCCTCCTCCCCCCACAACACTCCCAAGAACACCATTACCCCTCTCCCCCCACAACACTCCCAAGAACACCCTTACCCTCCTCCCCCCACAATACTCCCAAGAACACCTTTACCCCCCTCCCCCCACAACACCCCCATGTGAGCCTCATGGTGTGAACGTGTCCTTCTCCACATGTGCCACCTAGTCCTTGCTGGCCCTAATTGTCAGTGCCTCCTCCGCCATTTGGTGGTTGGGATGTGGTGCGCCTCAGGTTGCGTAGAGACCGGCATAGGGGGTTAGTTTGCCGGGAACTCCCAGAGGAGGTGGTGCCCGGTTCATCCTGTGTTGTGAGTGGGCATCGGCGCTCAATCGCGTCTGCTATACGGATCATGGCCTGCCTGAGTTGGGCCATTTCATTGCAGATCCTGTTGGTGCATGCCTCCATGCCCTCCCTTGTCTGCCGTGCATACATACTGAGGTCCTCCTTCAGACGGCCTGCCTCAGCCACATGCTGCCCTACTAGCCCAGTGATCTCTGCCTGCCTCTGGATGATGAATGAGAGGTCATGTTGCATGCTAGGTGCTGGTGGGATGACTGCTGCGCCTTGATCCATGGCACTGGCATCAGGTGAGAATACCTGGGGGCTCCATGCCCCTTCCAGGGAGGGGGTGGGTGATCCTCCATGGCTACCCAGAGCTGATGACAACCTTGGGCTTGCCAGAATGGAGCGTGTTGGTCTGGGGGTCTGGCTTTGATCCACAATGCCATGTGCTTCCTCCTTGTCCGAAAGTGGGGCAGTGGCTGCTGCCTCACCAGTTGAACTGGTGGCAGCAGAGTGCGTGCCCTCCATGCTGGTTTCACTTGCAGGGAGACACACTACCGTGGGTGCTATGATGGCAGCAGGCATGGCCTCAGGCTGCGTGGAACTGGTGCTCCTGCTGCCTTTGTCCCTCTGGTCATGGTCACTCCTCCCGGTTCCCCTTGAGGCTGTGGCGGTGTCCCCTGTGGCATCTCTCCTGGGTTTTTTGGTGGATGGGGGAGCAGGTGTCGCAGTGCGTGGCTCCTCAGTTTCTGTGTGTGATCCTGTAGGGGTGAGAAATGGGGATATTCATAATTTACAGTTCGACCTGCCTTATGCTGAATGATTACGTCATGCTGCTCTATGCATTTGGGCCTCTTTATTGTGGATTCAGGTAATGGGGATGTTGGGTGGGTCATGCATGGATGGGTCTGTGTTGCACGTGTATGTGGTGATGTTTGTGGCTGGATCCACGGCATTAATATGGACACATATTTGGGGGGGCCCTCACACTTCACTGTGCATTTTCTGATGCATACACTCAACTCCATCGGACGAAGTGGCCACGCCATGCTCCATTTCTCAAACACCCTCTATGGATTCCACTCCAATTGTGAATGCACAAGTCTCCTCCCACTCACAGAGTTTAATAGGCGTTTCGCTGCCTCCTCCTGTGCCCATAGCCAGGTTGCGGTTCGCTGCCAGTATGTTCCTGACACGGAGCCGGAGGTCGTCCCACCTCTTACGACAGTCTTTAACTGTGCGGGTGGTGGTGCCCACCGCGCTGACCTTGTTGGCAACCTCTGCCCAGATGGCCTTCTTCTTGAGGATGGTCTCCCGCCGCATGTCATTGCTGAAGACCACATGTGCATTTGCCGCTAGTGTCTCGGTCAGCATTATGAGCTCCTCATTGCAGAATTTTTCCTTACTTTGCCGCTCTGTAGATTTTTTTGCGGCCTTGGGCATCTTTAGGCTGTCCTGGAAGGATTTTTGTCTGAGTTTCCTGGAAAGGTGTCCTGGATGCGGAGGATGGCAATGGATTGTGTTTTTAAAGATGTCTGCCGTGCTCTTTCCCGTTCCTGTGCGATGACGCTATTTCCGCTTCTGCGTTTTTAGGGTGACCGCTATTAGCGGTGACTGCTAATAGCGGTGACTGCAATTTGTATACAGTAAGAAGGCGGAGGTGCTATTAGCACTTTGGTCGAATCCGTTAATGGACTTTTTGGGGGCTTTTACGACATGGCTGTAGGAGGATTACCGGCATGGCGCTATGCTCGTGTCCGCGTACTCGTAATAGTCCGCAATTTGCGGGCTCTTGCGAGGGTTGACACGCAAATAACGCCATGCCGGTAAATGCCTTTTTTTACTGCACAATGATTAATGAGGCCCTTACTCTTGACCGCCGCCATCGCTACCCTGATTGGTCTGGCTTGTCCAGAGGTTAGCCTGTTCCAAGAAACTAGACTGGCCTTCTGAACCTCTGCCCCTCCAGGTCCCAGTTCAGAAATCTTAACAAATTGGTGTACAGCGGTGGGATAGGAATGAAGGTATCCAGTGTTGCATAGAGTTATTCTTACCAGGACACATAGTGAATTGTCGTAGTATAACTTTTTAAAGGCCATAGTCCTATCGAACAGTATGGAAACAAGTACCTTGTTAACTTTAAATGCTTCTAGATCCAAAACATTGAAAATTATGTGTGCTGAGAGAGGTGTCTCCTCTCAAGCACCAAAATGGAAATGATCCAAAGAATCATGGCCTGGAAAGAAGCTCAGGTTAGAGCGATAGATTCAGAGAACAGTGCAGAAGGAGGTGGGGATGCTCTCACTGGTAGGACTGACAGTTCTACTGCTGCACTGGTTCACAACGACCATGAGGACAGGGAGGATGAAATGCCCATTGTTTCCTCTGCCAGTGCTGATGGTGAGGCCATACTTGAATTCAAGAAGCAAGAGCTGCTGTTCAGGCAGAAGGAGCTTGATTTCAATATGGACAAACTAAAAATCGAACAGGCAGAAAAACAGAAATGGATTGGCTGAATACATTTGAGTATGCATGTGAAGTTCAACAAGCTGGCAATGCTGATAAAATTGCCTGGTTACTTAGCAGACTGCCACATTCTGGCTGCAGTGCCATTATGGAAATTTTGAAGGCTGAGAGAGCAGATTTTGCAATGTTGAAGTAAACTTTCATTTTAAAGTTTTGGAAAGACTCCTGCCTAATACTTAAAAAGATTCAGAGAGTATAAGAAAAAAGAAGGTGGTACTTGGGCATCTTATGTAACTGAATCCTTAAAAAACTTGACTGGCTAGGTTGAAGGTTATAAGGTTTCTACCTTTGAAGGTATGATAAGTCTTGTCATGCTGGAACATATTTTTGCATCTTCTTCCCCTGAGCTTAAGCAGCATTTGGCAGATTCAAAGGAAATGGATCCCAAGAAGCTTGCCATTGCAGTAGATTTATGGGTGTCACATTGAGTGTCCCATAAGGACAAGACTCATCCTGGTAAGCAGAAGGAAGGGAAAAAGTCCAAAGATAAGGAGGGTGGGGAAACTGATAAATCTTCTTCCCAAAGGGGCCACAAAAAGAAAAATAAGGGTAAGACACAAGAGAACTCACAGGGTAGTGGAGGTCAGCCTCCAAAACAGAACTCTGGTTATAATAAGCCTCCCTATGCAAACAGACCAAATGGATCTTGAGGAGCAACTGACCACGTGAAGGGGGATCCCAGATGTAAGGTCAAAACCTTGGGGGTCCACTCTGCTAATCTGGCCTTTTCCTCCTACTAGGAAGAAGAGATTACCGGTGCATCCTTCTCCTAAGATTCCTTCTCCAGTGGGATAATAGCTGAGGTAGTCTTAGTTTCCCTGGGTTACTGGGAGTCTAAAGTCACAGAGGCTTATGCTAGGATTCCGGATAACACCAAGCACTTCTTTAAAGACAGTGTGCTGATCAATGGAGTAGATACTCCAGCTCTTAGGGATAGTGGGTGCAGTCAGACTTTAGTGGATTCTACCTTGGTAGACCCAGAGGAAGTTGCCAGAGCTACTCTGATGACCACTAAGTTGGGAAGCATCTGATTTATTGGGAAGGTGGAATCCTGTATAGTGAGCCCACAGAGTCTACAGAAGGAGACCATAGAAGGTTGGTGGTTCTCCTTGCTGTAAGACCCTTCCTCCTGCAGCTGGCGCAGGAAGTGCCCCTTGCTGGTCACCTTGGTATTAAGAGGACCAAGCAAAGGTTATCCATGCACTTTGTGGGATGTCTTAACCCACTAGTCCAAGCCCTGCAACATCACTGTGCATTGCTGGCAGCAGAAACATCATAATGGCCGCAGGAAAGCATGCTGCTCTCCAGAAATCACCAGAAAGTGCGCAGTGAAAACCTGAAAAATAGGTCACCATCTACTTTTGCCTATGTCAGTGGTAACACAGGAGACCACTGCCAAAACCCATCGTTTGGCTGCTCACAGAGCAAAATCATTGCAAAAGAAACTGAGCTGGTTTCAAAAATCTGTTTTTATTTGGTGTCAAATTTGCACAAATCATGGCTCACAAACCACCCAAAAAGATCCAACCTCCTTGTTGGGTGGTCAACATCATTCTCCCGCAAGAATCTACATAAATATAAGGTCCACAGAAGTGTATCTATATCTGAACAAAGTCCACTTTTGAGGATTGCTTGCTGGAAGAAACCTGTCAAGAATGGGTTTAATACCGTTACTCCCCTCTACCAGAAGCCAGCGTTTTAAAACCATTTTGTGTAAAGTTGTACATTGAGCCCAAATTATGCCAAAGAAAGACTTGCTATCTGAAGCCTAAGAGGTGGATACAATTTAAAACTATATTCCGAAAAGGCTTGAAGCAAGAAATTGTTTAATGTATGTGTTAAAAATGTGACTTATATTATAAGATAAGACAGTTTTTGGACATTGGGTTTCAGAGTTAAAAGTTTACCACACTGTGTTCGAACAAATTCCACACCTTCTCCCTGGACAAAGGAGACTTCCCCCTGCCCTTGGCTAAGAGATTGACAGGCTGGTGTCAAAAGGAACTGGGAGTGGCACCCTAGCCTGTTGCTCTCAGTGCAGACAAAGGAATCCTTGGGCTGAATAGAAAATGCTAATTCGGGTGTGCCTGACAACAAACTGCTATCAGGAAGAAGGACATGTGACCTCTGAGTCAGCCCAGACCTTGAAGGTGGAGACAAACAATTGTGTGGATTCAGAAAGCACAGCACATGCTTATAACAAATTGCACTGAACTGAACTGAGCTGACCAAAATGTGAAACTTTGAGATTGTTAAAATGAAAAATTTGCTCACAGTTGAAGATTTAGCTGGACTCAGTGCGATGTTCTGAGACCAAACCCCGGAATTATTCATATTGTAGCTACTATGTTTATGCCAGGAACCTGAAAAATTACAGAAATGTGCTCAGATGGGGTGTGCATGCATGGATAAAAATTGGTGCAGAAATTATATTGAGAAACCCACCAAAAGTGCAAAAAGTGGTCACTTCTGAACCGAAGCTCTTAGGAAGATGAGACTTGAACAGAAATGTACCTTAGTTAATCTGTCATGTGATTTATGTAATATTAACAAGTTGAAAATATGTGTTTTATGAAAAATAAGATATACTGTACAGAGACAAAGGGAAGTGTTTTCCCCCAAGCCATAAAGATGACACAGGATGACACGCTGATCATTTCTCCAATCAGGGGACAGGGAATCCTCTAACCTATCAGATCCTTAGAGGGTTGGGCATTATAGAATCAGCCTCCCCACACACTTTGGAAATACATAAATAGGGAATGCAGAGGACAAATAGAGGACACACACTTTTCCACTACTCAATTGATTTCTTTGCGAAGCACCCTGCAGGAAGATCCAAACATAGATCCAGAAACCAGACTCCAGAACCAAACTCTAGAACCAAATTCTAGAACCTTGAAGCAGAGAGGCCTAAACCACAAGCTGAACCTTTTTCAGAGGCCTCCGAATCTTCTTCCACCTGATTCTAACTCCTAAACTTCCACGGGCCTAACCAAAATCCAACAGCCTGGCTGAGCTGTTCTGCTTCTAGCTAAGAACCCTGTGCTAGAACCAAGATCCAGACCCAGAGAGCAGAGCTGTATCCAGAACCAGTCAGATCCAGTCCAAGCGGCCGCGCAGACCACCATGCAGTGCTGAGACCAGAGTGCCTGAGACCTGTCCGGTGGTGAGAGAGAATCCCAGCTAAACCCTTGACCAGATCTTTGACGGAGGCCCATTCCACTCCATTCCAAAGCCATAGGAGTGAGTATATAGTCTAGAACTGTACATAACCAATCTCTTAGTTTAAAAGCAATCCTATTCCCTTCATTTGAACCTGTCCAGAAGTGCTTTATTGAATCTGTGTTGTCTATCCTAAATTCTCCTCTCCTCCACATAATTCTTGATAAATTGTAGCAATAATCATCTTAGCGCTGATATTTTTCTGAAGAGGGACAAGTGTTTTGACGGACAGAGATCAGAGAGGAGGCACCGCGGTTCTGGTGGCTGCCCGTTGAGTGTCTTGCTTCTTCATAGCTCCTTAGTATAAGCCTATCCTTGTTGGTAAATCTTTAAAGCGCATCTGTCCTTTTTTAAAATCTTGATTCTGTTTCTGAAAAATCTACCTTCACAAAAACCTCTGTAACTTTTGAACCACACGTTCTAGAACCGAAATGTAACTGTCACTTTGAAGCTAAGATCACAAGCTTTCTAACAAACCCAATATAATCCATATAGTATTGCTGTAATAACATTTGCCGCACGCTGAAAAAAATTGCCGCGAATTGCAATTTGTCTCAATTTCACCACATGTCAAAATAGCTGTTTCCTGTTTTCAACTGCTGAATTTTGTTTTCAATCTGATAATCATTCATAAATCATTGCTAGTGTTGACCTGAACCAATCCAAAGTAACTATCACTTATCCTGAATCTCCTTTAGTGAATTAAAATAATTTTAGCATATTTTCCCTTTCATTGCAATCACATTCAAAAGTATTTTGACCTGTGTTTAAAATCATACCTGTTTTCTCTAAGCTTGCTGGGGGAACTGGGATTGAACTGCATTATTGATTGTATTCCTGAAACCTGTGTGCCCTCATTTCCATCTCTTCATATTGCATAGTGGCGGGAGTGAGTAGTCACAGGGGAAAAAGTGATCATATTATCCTTTGATTGAAATCATATCAAGTTTATTTCTGTGTTGCATTCTTTCCTATCCTTGCATTTCCTTGAATCATATAAAGTATTCTCTGCTACCTTATCCTTCCTATTCCTACTCCTAACTGATTAAAGAGATTGTTGATATTGTAATATTACGCATTGCTGCTCACTGTACATATTCACAAGTGTGCTACTCAGATATTATTCAATTCATAAAAGTGTGATTTATTTTGTTCAATTCTTCAAATAAACCTTTTAATTTGCAAAACAAACCTACTTCTTGGCTCAGTGAAGTCAGGGAGATTCAAAGAGAGGGGCGTTATATAAGGGTTCATCATCCAGATTTAAAGAACTTTGACAAAAAATATATAAATAAGGGCTTCCATTGGGCATCCCATACTAGGCATTGACTTAGTTGGAATGCTGGATTGAAGTCACTTACAGATTGGGGGCTCGTAGCGGGATTTCTGGATTAGACCTATCACTTGTGTACCTTAATACAGTGTGCTAATTAATAGGATACATAAATCCTGTTGGGCTACTACGCTGTGTTACGCTGTCAAAGCACGCCTCAAAAAGGAACGCTCTCAGGAAACAGTCTGTTTTGCAAAGGGGCGCGGGTGTTGGCGTCCCGCGAAGGGTGTTTGTTTAGCCCAGGAGGGCCACCGTACTGCCGGAGGGGAGGCCACGCCCCCTCCCTATTTCTTCTCCTTATCATCCCCGCAGGGCAGGAAGCCCGCGGGGGAGCAAGGGCGCGGGTGTTGGCGTCCCGCGAAGGGTGTTTGTTTAGCCCAGGAGGGCCACCGTACTGCCGGAGGGGAGGCCACGCCCCCTCCCTATTTCTTCTCCTTATCATCCCCGCAGGGCAGGAAGCCCGCGGGGGAGCAAGGGCGCGGGTGTTGGCGTCCCGCGAAGGGTGTTTGTTTAGCCCAGGAGGGCCACCGTACTGCCGGAGGGGAGGCCACGCCCCCTCCCTATTTCTTCTCCTTATCATCCCCGCAGGGCAGGAAGCCCGCGGGGGAGCAAGGGCGCGGGTGTTGGCGTCCCGCGAAGGGTGTTTGCGGTCCCGTGGAGGTGTACCTTCAGGACTTCAGGACTTTGTCACTCTGACCTTAAGGCGGTGCAAGGACGCAGTGTTCAGGAGGTGAAGAGGAAGGCCCGGCCGCCTGGAGAAAAAGGGTGAAAGTAAGTGTTGGCGAGGGACTGTAAGAGGAGTTGTTGTCTGTTCTGGACATAGGGGCTGAAAACTGGTGAAAACTGGTGTGGACCCACCAAACCCGCAATGTCACTCCTCAAGTCCCTGAGATCCTTGAAAGCCCATGGCCCCCCTAGGAAACCCCCCCTCCGTCACCAGCGCTCTCACCCTTCCACCTCCCTCCTTTTTGCTCAGAGGTCCTTCTCGCACGCCAAAAGAGTGGCCCTATCTCCAAGCGGAAGGTCCTGGCTGTGAAGAGGTCCCATGCCCGGGATCAGAAGGGAGTGCCAGTCAAAGCCCTAAATCTGGATGGACAAAACTCTGTTCTAGTACATGCGGGTGAGCACTTTACTTGTTCCCCCGAACCCCCACCAGAGTTGAAAGAAGGGGGTTGTCGGTTACCGCAGGGGAACAGTATAGTCGCAGGTCAAGGGATCAGGGAAGGCCCAATACCTATCAACCTTGGCAGTCTGTCTGATCCTTGTGAAGGAGGGGAATGTACCTTTGAGCCTCAGGCTACCACAGACTCCATCGGAGGAAGACCTCCTAGCTCGCTGTTCCACCCGTCCGCCGCAGTTGTGCTTTCTCCCCATGTTCCCACCTTGAGTGTCAGCCTCCCCAAGGTGTTATCCTTTTCTGGAATTCTTGGTCCCGGAACGGAGATGTCGGAGTCCAATGAGGAAGTCACTGCAGGAATTGGAGCACTAGTCAGCAGATGTCCCTCAGCTTGCTCCTCTCCTACCAGCAAGATCAGGGCCTCCACCCCGCCATCTGGCTCTAACATTCGTGCCAGCCCGGGAAAGACTCCTTCCAACTCTGCTCTGGCCAGCCCAATTGCGGGGGGCAGCCCTTCGCTTGACGATGTTCTTGTATGGAACCTCCCCCTGGGCAATATAAGTTTTGGGAGTGTACCTTTGTCTACGGTGCGCCTATTGGCTAGCCCCTCTCTTCATCCATCCCCACTCAAGGTGTCCAAACAACCAAACTGTGAAACCCCCCCGGCGGTAGGGCCGGTTATCAACCCATCAGTCGAGGTGGACATGTCACTCGGGGGGTGTAAGTGTAATCAAGTTCTGGCAGAGTTGGCTGCTATTAGAAATCTGCTTACAACACTAATAGCCATTCAGGGGAAGGGGAAAGGGGAGGGGGAGTCTTTTTCCACCCCAATTGTTTGTAAGGGTCTCTCTGACTTTTCTTTAGCACACCCCAAGAACCTCGACCCTCCTTGTCCCGAGACTATAGCCCCAACTTCTTCTGGCCCTAGCCTGTTGTCTGGGATGATATATTCGGTCTTTGAAAAAGCTCCCAGGGTAGGGGGATACAAGCATAGTGAACCCAGTGGGGCGGTAGAATCTGCCCCAAATCCAGTAGGTTCAATAAGCCCTCATCATGGGGGGATGTTCGACTATGGCCAACGACTGAGAGACGGTCCATCTCAGCCTCCTGTTCAAGGCCAGACTGGCCGAGCTACAGTGTATCTCCACAGGGTACCAAAAATGGAAAGGCATTTGCTGGAGTCCAGGGAGTCCCTCGTTAATAAAAGCGTTCACTGGTTACGATCCGTGAGAGGTTGTTCCTTTGTGTCCAGGGAATCCTTGGTGGGCTGTCGGAGAATGGCCAGTTTGGGCAATAGCTCAATGGACATAGTGGAACTGGCCTTCTCTGACTGGAGACTGGCGAGTAGGGTCCTGGGTCAATGGCGGGGGACGGGAGGGACGCCCGGGAGCGGAATTGTAATCAGCCCACACTTATATCTAGGCTCTAAATATCCCTTGAGGCCAGTCAGGAGGCCCTTCCCCCTGTCTGGGGCAAACCTCACTCCCCTGGGCCGTGTTCGGTTAGGCTTTTTGGGGGCCAGGCCCTGGCATGGGGAGTTATTCAGAGGGTGATGTGGTCCTATGTTTCTCCTTTCTGTTCCCTTATCTTGTATGGAACTGCATTTTTATGAAACTGTAACCTGGATTTGTGTAATAATGTGTATCTCTGTCGTTTAATGGCTGTTTTTATACAACCGAATAAACATGTTTGCTGCTGCTGCAAAATAAAATAAAACAAAACTTCTGTAAGTCAGGAAGGAAATCAATTTCCAGAATTGCGACATTGGTAGACATCAAGATAGCTAGAGAGCACCTTTTACATAAGATATTTGTGAGAGGTGATTGGACTGAGCAGGACCAGAATGTGTGGTTGCAGGCAATCACACAACAGATCACTGCAACTGGGTTAGATGTCTGCAGAGAACAGGGTCCCTTAGATGTGGCTATGAGTGAACTATATTTTGCCCCTAAATCCAAGGATGAGCACAACAAGATTGCCAGGATAGCGGCATATTTATATTTATATATGGGAGCCATACAGGACAAATGTGCTGAAGGCCAAGATCTGGCAAGTAGGCAATTGTTGGCATTAGAGAAGGCACAATCTGATCTGGACTCTTCGGAGAAGAGGCTGCAGAGGAGCCAGGAGTCAGAAAACGAAAGTAGGCAGTATTTAATGTGTATCCTGCAACAGGAAAGGGCAGACCAGGATAACAGAATTCTGGCCTTGCAGAAGGAGTATCAAGAAGGTTTGGACTCCCTACTGCAGAGCCAGAAAAAGCTGGAGCAACAACTGGATTTCAATAGGGTATGCGCAGAGCAGGTAGTCACCCTGCAAAGCCACCTGGATAGAGAGAAGGCAGAGACCAATACATTATTTCTGAAAGACCCGGACAATCAGGCAGAATTTGAGGAAGAGCACCAGAAAGCTTGTGCCCTTCAAAGACAGAGGGATGACCTGGCGGCACAGATGCAGGCTCTTGCTCAGGAAAGGGATACCTTAGGCCAGGAAGTCTGTAACTTAAAAGGGAAGCTGAAAGAAGAAAATCACCTGGCCCTCCAGGGACTGGGTGACCTCCACAAAGAGCATCAGAACTCGTTAGAGCACACCAGGAGGGTGGAAGATGCTCTGGCAAGAAAGGAGCAGGCCCGGTGGGACGGGACTCAGGAGGTAACCCTCCTGCAGCAAAGACTGGCCCAGTACTCCAAGACCAACCAGGAAGCACAGAGAGAAAATGAGGCTCTCTGTCAGCACAATGATAGGCTCCAGCGACAGGTAGACATGCAAGAGAGACTGATAGAGTCTAGTAAGGCCTTGATTGAGGAACAGAAAGCTTAGGCTCTTGCATGGCAACAGGGAGCAGGGCTGATAGAGATGAGGTTCGCTGGGAAAGGGAAACACCTGAGCATAACCTCAGGGACCCTAGTACCAGAGGCCTACATCTCTCGCAGTCCCTGGACTCTGCCACCCCCACGTCCCCCGGCGCACATTAGCCCAGGGCCACAGGGATGGCAGATTACTATCAAGTCAGAAGTATGGGGCTCATAGGCCAGTACCCCTCAGGAATGGATGGGCTGGCATCCGGGTATGGGAACCCAAGTACAGTGCAATTTAGTGGGGAACCCCAGGAAAGTAGGCCCACAAAGGGCATCCTGAAAACCTCTGCCCAGTTAGGTCAGTGGGGGGTACCCATCAAATCCTGGGAGAAAGGAGGAATCAGAAGACTCCTCTGAGATTCCCAGGACACAGGAGACTAAGTCCCCACATTCTGCCAGCCATTCCCAGGCTCACAGAATCTGGGAAAACCTGGAAGATCAGACAGGCAGCTCTGGGAACAGTGCCTCTGAGTCAGAGGATGAATGGACCAGGGTTACCCGAACCAAGAAGGCCAATAAGGCCAAAAGGGCCTTGCTTAAGGACCCCTTACAACAGATTAAGGCAATAAGGAGTGTCATCATGCCTTATCAGAAGAACGCCAAGTATTCTGTGTGGGAACACTTAGAGCTCTTTGAGCAAATGATGGAGACCTTCCATTTGAAAGACAGCAGTAACTGCATTCAGTACGTAAAATGGACATTCTCCCCAGAATACTCCAGTTTCTTTGCGGGGCTGGAGGACCAAAATCATTCAAGATGGCCCACATATAGGGCGGCCCTCCTAAAGAATTTTTCTGTTCACAGAAATCCTCAAGAGGCTCGCAAGGCAGCCTACAATTTACAATGTGGGGAGGATCAGGCCCCACAAGAATTTGTGCAGGAGTTAAAGCGTGCCTTTGCGCAGACTACCAAAAGGGTGCGCACGGACAGCAAAGAATTTGTTAATACGTTTTTCCTAGTGCTGCCGAAATACATCATGACCCAGCTAGTGAGAGATTTTCATGAGAAAAGGTCACTAGACTGGGTCATTGAACAGGCCCCAAACTAACCAGCCCTCCTGCCGCTGCAAAGGTGGCAGAGGTAAAGGTTGCCCCCATTTTAGATTTGGAGATGGGGGGCCTAAAAACTTGCCTGCACCAAATAATTCCAAGTCCAGAAGGCCCTCGGGCCAGTCACAGACAGGGAATCAAGGAGGTAGTCTCACAAATGGGGTCCCTCACTCCCCTGACTATGTAAGTCCCAGCTACAAGGGAAACCGACCCATCCTGGGTTATTTGTGGACTCCTCCAACCAAAGGGGGGGGGGGAATCCAACCATGCACCTAACCCAGGGAACTTCCCTCCTAACTTCCCCCAGGAGGACCGAAATTCCCCAAATCCTGGGCAGAACTTTTTCCCCAGGTACCCACAGGACTTCCAACCCCAAAATAATCCATCCTTCCTTCCCCACTTTCCTGAGCCCAGACAACCTAATCCGGGAGAGGGGAGGCCAAGGGTGGAGGGGTACCAAAATCCTCCCAACCCGGGGTACTACCAGAGAAGGGATAGTTACCCTTCCTGGGATCAGCCTAGGGGAGAAAACAGAACCCTGTATCAGCCTTAGCGGGTTTCCCAGCTTGAGCGCCAGGTCCAAAATATGGCACAGGATCTGAGTCGCATGCTAAGGGCTCAGCAGAACCCTCAGATGAGCATGCCGGCATAGAATGCCTCCAACTCTGGACCTGGTGCTCCAGAACAATGACGGGGCAGCACCCCGACAACCCACTGGTTCCTAGGGAGGAGGCACAAGGGGAAGGGGGGTGTAAAGCCTGGGAGGAAGCTTTGTTCCCCACTTGTAAACGGCCCCTGGAAACCCAGGAACCAGAAACAAAATCTCCCACCCCTGAAAGCCTGCCACCCAAGGAGCAAAGGGGGGGTAGGAGAAACAAAGGATCCAAACAGACCCATTTTGAGTAGGAGGTACAGACCTTCCAGTTTGAAGGAGAGGGATCCTCTGAGGATACTGGGAAAAGGATTGTCTTCTTCAGAGATGGGGTAACTCCTCCCAAAGAAAAATGGGTCCCAAGGGATTCAAATCCAGATTGGGTAGATGTGGGGACTGAGCTAGCGCCGCCCATCATCCCATCCCAGAACAAACAGCATCAAAATCCCCTGGTTCAAACCCATCCTGGTGACTGCCTCTGAAAAGGGGAGGGCGGCCCAGAACCGGAACCAGGCGAACTCAAAACTCCTCCTATCTCCAGTTGCCAACTTTTTCTTTCAGAGTCCCAAGACTCCCCACAGAATTCTGCCCAAATCTCTTCTCTATGTCCAAAACTAAAAAACTAGCCCACCAGTTGTCCAAAATTGTGCATTATCTGTGCCCCCTTGCGGAGAAGGAGGGAAGATACTATGCCGTGGTTCAAGTACAGGGGCAGGGTACAATTTTGGCACTAGTGGACACGGGATCCCAAGCTATCCTTCTGTCTAAAAAGGCCTTTGATGAACTGAATTCAGGAAGGGGGGAGAATTACCAAATTCCTCTCACCTCTCTTCCTGGACAACTTCAGAACTTTGACGGGAAGGAAATTCCCGTCGAGGGGACTGCAGATTTGGACATTAAAATCGGGTGACACAAGGTGAAACACCCGATCATAGTTGTGACTCCAGACGGCACCCCTTGTTTACTAGGGAATGACCTCTTGAGAAGGTTGTCACCCCTAATAGACTGTGTAAACAAGGTCCTCTGGACCCAGACTAGCCGACCCATAAAATTGAAACAGAGTGTCAACCATGTTAGTTTAAACGGCACATGCCACCTGGTTGAATAAAAATCTGACCAAGTAGAATTTCACTTCCAGAACAACCAAATTCCAAACGTGACAGTAATAGCAGTAGGACAACAGACTGGTGATGGGGGGGGTCCTCTCTATTTCTGAAAATCAACCTTCCTTCCAGTTTAAGGTAGCATTCCACACTGGAAGGAAACACTCTGAAATTCTTTACCAATCCACAATCAGACAGTCCCACTCCTATAGTCCAGAAAGATGTGAAATCAGCACAGAGCCTAGCTGATGTTCAGCAAATTGGAGATCAGTTGTTCATCCCAATTCAGTTAAATGAAGGGAAGGACTCTATCCTCGCCTCAGTGTGTGTGAACAACGGTAAGAGCTTCATCAGTGAAGCCATGTTCCACCAACTCCCAAAAGACCCAGCCATTTCCACATTTAGACTCATAGACAAATGGGAAATGGATCTGGAAGCACCCAATTCCAAACATCTCCTGCCAAGCAGGTGTATGCTCAAAATCTCCATAGGCAACAAGAGCATAGTCCATAATTGTTGGGTCGTACGAGACGTCACTGCTGCCTTTTAGTTAGGCAGTGATAATCTCAACCGCTTTGCCTTTAGTTTGGACCTAATAAACTTCAAAACTAGGTCCCGATTAGCGGATAATCCCATGGGCTTTGATGATCCAGAGAAAGTATTTAGGTCAGCTCAACTGCTGCCTTATGCAGTTGAAATTCAGATTGGAGAGGAAGTCACCATCCCAGAAAGGACCCGACAATTATCCCTGGAAGTGAAAGTTTAAAGAGGACAGAAATTGAAAAACCCTGATGCTTATATTCATCTAAATTCTTCTCTCCAACAGCAAGGGTTGGGGGTAAACCCAACAACATTAGTCAATATAGAACATGACACCATTCCAATAGTGGTGCATAACTTCGACTAAAAGAGTATCACTCTAGCTGCAGGCACCATTATTGGAATGGCGGTTGATGACCGACATTTTTCCATTGATTTAGGAAATGAACTGTTAGGACCAATCCCCAAGGACAGTGTTGACAGTGACAGTGATGACAACACAACACCAGACAGGATCTTTACATGGCAGGGGGGGAACTTCCTGGTGTTCACTTCCTGCCCTTATGGCAAGGAAGATGTGACTTGTGACTTCAGAAGGGATGAGGTGATTGTCCAGGTCCATGAGGGCTGCCTTTCCCACCTGAAGCCACCAGTCCAAATCAGCACTCTGACCAGGGACTTCTCCACCCAGCTGGGGGAGGCCGCTGAGATAGCAAAACCGGAAGTCTTTCCAGGCTTCAGGCAGATGGTTGAAGAGAGAGTCAACCTAGCTGATGCCTGTGAGACTCTGGAGCAGAAGCAAAAGTTGAAACAAGTTTTCTTGGATTTTCAAGATCTCTTTGCGGTGGACTCATATGACTGTGGTCGCACCGACATCCACACAACAATAATTTCCATGGACCCTGGTATGACTCCAGTGTTTGTGAAGCAATATCGCTTGCCTCTCACATCAATGGAGTCCCTTACTGAAATCATTAAGAACCTTGAGTCCCGTGGGATAATTCGTCCAGTCTACAGCACCTTCAATAATCCGGTGCTGGGGATATTGAAGCCAAACGGCCAGTGGAGACTGTGCCAACCGTAGGGAGCTCAACAAACGCGTCCATACTTCACGATGGCCTCTTCCCTACATTGACAAAGGGCTGGCCCAGATCCAGGGGTCACAGGTATTCACTGCAATAGACCTGGCCAATGGATACTGGACTGTATATGTCAGTAGGGAGGACCAATACAAGCTGGCTTTTACCTTTGGGGGTCAGCAGTACACATGGACCCGGACTCCCTTCCGATACCTCAACTCCGGCAATGAATTCAATATTTTTCTACATAAGGCCATGCCCGACCTGGGTGAGAGGGGTAACTTGGCTTATTTAGATGATGTCCTCATCAAGAGCTCAACTCTGGAGGAACACATAGTGGAGATCCGTTATGTTCTGACACAGGTGAGGGCCGCCAGAGCAAAACCTTCCTTTCAGAAAGCACAGTGGTGAAGAACCTGTGTTAATTTCTTGGGGCATGTGCTTACTCCTCAGGGTCTCTGTCCCCAGGAAAAGAAAGTGGAAGCACTCCAGAAACTGAAGGACCTCACAACTCTGCGAGAACTAAGGAACTTCCTTGGATTGACTAATTACAGCAGAAAGTTCATTGAGGGCTACGCAGAGATCACCAGACCCCTGATTCATCCTTTGAAGGGGGGTCAAGTGGGAGTAGGGTCCAGAACAATCCGAGGCAGTAAGACAACTCAAAAGAAGCCTCTCACAAGCGCCTTGCCTAGCTTACCCTGTCAGAAACAAGGAGTTCTTCTTGGAGACAGGGTTCTCTAATACATGCTTGACTGCAGTATTATACCAAAAGCATGACAAGGTCAATAAAGTAATCTCCTATGCGAGTAAAACTTAATCCTCTGTGGAGGAAAAATTCAACGATTGTGAGAAGGCACTCCTGGCAACGGTGTGGGCATTGAAGAATTACCGCCCGTTCATCCAGGGTGAGCACATCATAGTGGAGACTCCACACCCGCCTCTGCAATATCTCCAAAGTGACAGAATCCGGGCGGAAATGTGAGTAAGTCCCGAATTACTTCCTGGATTCTGTCAATACAAGGCTTTCCTGTGGAGGTCAGATATGGCCAAAACAAGAAGCGTCCCCTCGCGCAAGGTCTGGCTGACTTGCATGACTGTGCCAGAGAAAACTGTCTCGAGGACGAAAGTCTAAAAATCAAGGACAACATGGAGGCATACCTCAATTCCCCACACAAAGTCTTTGAAGAAGACACGTATGAGGGAATGCCCACTGTCTATGTGGATGGATGCTCTTACCATGTTGACAACAACAGGAAAAAAAACGTGTGGCCGGTGTAAGGAATGCATGCGTAAATGAGTCCTCAGAAATCTCCGCTGGGCACAAGATTGGTCCCCGAAGTAGTCAAGTGGCAGAGTTGATGGCTGTGCATCAAGCCATCCTCACTGCTGTCCAACATCAACCCCACGAACTGGTCATAATCACAGATTCGGATTATGTACGGAACAGGTTCGTGGAGCACCTGGTTAATTGGAAAACCAGAGGCATGCTATGTGCTAATAACAAACCCTTGAAACATGGGAAGTTAATTCAAAATATTGATGATCTGGTCACCTCGAATGGGATGACCATCTACTGGAAAAAAATCAAGGGTCATTCCAAAGTAGAGGGATCAGACAAAACTGGAAATGACTTAGCTGATCAGCTGGCCAAAATCGGGGCCATCCAAGGGAATCTAATAGAGATCTTAACCCTGTTGGGGGAAATCCAGGTCACTGCTATCACTAGGTCCCCGACAAATGCTCACAATGATCTTTCAACTGCACAATGGAGTAAGGAGACCCCAGATGCTGATTTGATTACGGCTCAAAAAGGCGATCCAATAATTGGTAAGTTTTATCAACACATTGAGGATCCTGAGAACTTTCCCCTGACGGATACCGATTACATTGGGAAAGAGGACCTCAGAGTGTTGATGAAATGTCCAAAAATGTTCTGAATCCAAGACGGTTTGTTGGTGAGGAAATCCAGAGCTGGCCATGATCAGTGGGTGGTTCCTACCTCGATCCGAAGCCTGATGTTAAGTCACACCCATGCGGCCACAGCCGGTCACAGGGGGTTTCATACAACACTTGAAATCTTAAGAGAGGTTGCATACTGGCCATACATGGGGGAGGACCTCGACCAATACTTGAAGGGGTGTCTTGTGTGTTCATAATTTCAGACAACATCCATCACACACCGTGTGACTCTCCAAAAGAGGGGGATGACACTGCCATGGTCAGATTTGCAAGTAGATTTCATTGGGCCCGTGAATCGCTCCTCTAGGGGAAATAAGTACATGTTGACAGTGACATGCTTATTTACTAAATGGGTGGAATGTCTCCCTGCCCCAAACTGCAAGGCAGAAACAGCAGCTGCCCTGATGATCAACCACAACCTTTCACGTTTTGGACTACCCCAAAGGATCGAGTCAGACAGAGATAGCCATTTCACCAGTGAAGTAATGACAAAGATGTGGGAGGTACTTGGGGTTAAAAGGATTGCTTACCGGCAAGCCTCTAGTGGTGCAGTAGAGTGATACAACAAAACCATTGTGAGAATATAAAAAATAATTGTGGCAGATTCTGGGCCAAGTTGGGATATTCAATTACCTCTTGTCCTAATGGCCATCAGATCTACCCCTTCATCTGCAACTAAAATTTCACCATTTGAGCTGATGACTGGACGCAAGATGGTGCTTCCCCAGCATCTGCTTTACAGGACCCAAGAGCAGACATTGATCAATGCATCCACAACTCATGAGTATGTTGAGAATTTAAGAAAACACCTTCAACATGCTTTTGCCTATGCTCAGCGAAATCTAGAAAGATCAGATGATAGCATGAAGACCCACTATGATTTAAAGACTACCAGAAAAGAACACAATGTAGGAGACCGAGTCTATCTATACAATTTCCAAAGGAACCAGGCCAAACAGCGGACATTTCTGCCTACCTGGAAGGGACCTTTTGAAATTGTAGACAAAATCTCACCAGTCGATTCCAACAAGATCCACATCCCCAAAGGCAGTTTAGCAGAAGGGGAAGACAAGTGGGTCCATATAATTCGGGTGTGCCTGACAACAAACTGCTAGTAGGAAGAAGGACATGTGACCTCTGAGTCATCCCAGACTTTGGAGGCAGAGACAAACCCTTGTGTGGATTCAGAAAGCACAGCACATGTAGGTTTTAGAAAAATGTATATAACAAATTGCACTGAACTGACCAAAATGTGAAACTTTGAGATTGTTAAAATGAAAAATTTGCTTACAGTTGAAGACTAAGCTGGACTCCGTGCGATGTTCTGAAATGTGCTCAGATGGGGTGTGCATGCATGGATAAAAATTGGTGCAGAAATAATATTGAGAAACCCACCAAAAGCGCAAAAAGTGGTAATTTCTGAAACAAAGCTCTTAGGAAGATGAGAGTTGAACAGAACTGTACCTTAGTTAATCTGTCATGCGATTTATGTAATATTAACAAGTTCTGTATATTGTAAATATGTGTTTTATGAAAAATAAGATATACTGTACAGAGACAAAGGGGAGTGTTTTCCCCCAAGCCATAAAGATGACACAGGATGACACGCTGATCCTTTCTCCAATCAGGGGACAGGGAATCCTTTAACCTATCAGATCCTTAGAGGGTTGGGCATTGTAGAATCAACCTACTCACCCACTTTGGAAATACATAAATAGGGACTGCAGAGGACAGATAGATGACACACACTTTTCCACTACTCAATTGATTTCTTTGCAAGGCACCCTGCAGGAAGATCCAAACATAGACCCAGAAACCAGTTAAGTTTAAAAGTAATCCTATTCCCTTCATTTGAACTTGTCCAGAACTGCTTTATTGAATCTCAGTTGTCTATCCTAAATTCTCATCTCCTCCACATAATTCTTGATAAATTGTAGCAATAATCATCTTTGCGCTGATATTTTTGTGAAGAGGGACAAGTGTTTTGACGGACAGAGATCAGAGCGAAGGCACTGCTGTTCTGGTGGCTGCCCGTTGAGTGTCTTGCTTCTTCATAGCTCCTTAGTATAAGCCTATCCTTGTTGGTAAATCTTTAAAGCGCATCTGTCATTTTTTTAAAATATTGATTCTGTTTCTGAAAAATCTACCTTCACAAAAACCTCTGTAGCATTTGAACCACACGTCCTAGAACTGGAATTTAGCTGTCATTTTGAAGCTAAGATCCTAAGCTTTCTAACGACCCTAAAACGACATTCCAATTCCTATAGTTTTGCTGTAATCGTGTTTCCCGCACGCAGAAAAATTGCAGTGAATTGCAATTTAGCTCAATTTCACCACATGTCAAAATAGCTGTTTCTTGTTTTCAACTGCTGAATTTCGTTTTCAATCTGATAATAATTCATGAATCATTGCTAGTGTTGACCTGAACCAATCCAATGTAACTATCACTTATCCTGAATCTCCTTTAGTGAATTAAAATCATTTTAGCATATTGTCCCATTCATTGCAATCACATTCAAAAGTATTTTGACCTGTGTTTAAAATCATACCTGCTTTCTCTAAGCTTGCTGGGGGAACTGGGATTGAACTACATTATTGATTGTATTCCTTAACCTGTGTGCCCTCATTTCCATCTTTTAATATTGCATAGTGGGGGGAGTGAGTAGTCACAGGGGAAAAAGTGATCATATTATCTTTTTGATTGAAATCATATCAAGTTTATTTCTGTGTTGCATTCTTTCCTATCCCTGCATTTCCTTGAATCATATAAAGTATTCTCTGTTTCCTTATCCTTCCTATTCCTACTCCTAACTAATTAAAGAGATTGTTGATATTGTAATATTACCCATTGCTGCTCACTGTACATATTCATAAGTGTGCTACTCAGATATTATTCTATTCATAAAAGTGTGATATATATTGTTCAATTCTTCAAATAAACCTTTTAATTTGCAAAACAAACCTACTTCTTGGCTCAATGAGGTCAGGGAGATTCAAAGAGAGGGGCATTATATAAGGGTTCATCATCCAGATTTTAAGAACTTTGACATAAAATATATAAATAAGGGCTTCCATTGGCATCCCATACTAGGCATTGGCTTAGTTGGAATGCTGGATTGAAGTCACTTACAACTTCTACTGGCCCAAGATGGGGGTGCAAGTAGAAAGTCACTGCAGGAGTTGTGCCTACTGCCAGTTATCTGGTAAGAGTGGTTCAACAATCGAAGCTCCATTGGTACCACTCCCAGTTGTGGTACCAATGGAGAGGGTAGGGATTGACATAGTTGGTCCCCTTGACCCCCAAACATCCTCAGGTAATAGGTTTATCCTGGTGCTTGTCGACCATGCCACCAGATATCATGAGACCATCCCATTGAAAACTGTGACTGCCAAGTCAGTTGCAAAAGCTTTACTTGGCATCTTTACTAGGGTTGGCTTCCCTAAAGAAGTTGTGTCTGACAGAGGCAGCAACTTTATGTCGAAGTATATGCAGGCTATGTGGAAAGAATGTGGGGTCACCTACAAGTTTTCTTCTGCCTACCACCCTGTTATGACCGGCTCTTGGTCATAGGGTTCACTCCAAGGGACACTCAGGATACACAGGCCAGGTACGCATAGTGGTTACTTTATTAGCTTCTTAGGTTACAGGATCAGATGTCATCAAGTCATTAGGAGATAAAGAGGAAAGGGACAGTTAGCCTACTGGCTCCCACCACCCAGGCTCACATAATCTAACTGCCTGGGTTAGAACCCATTCAACCCCAAACATTCTAATCTCACACTCCAGACTCACAGCCTACATTCTGATGGTGACATCAATCCTGGCTCAGCACACATGCAAGTATAAGAGCCAACCCTAACACACCCCCAGACCAATGGTCTGGTGGAACGGTTTAACAAGATCTTAACAAGTATGATTGGGGCTCTGGAAGAGCCTCAAAGAAGAAAATTTACCATGCTTACTGTTTGCCTACAGAGAGGTACCACAAGAGGGTGTTGGCTTCAGCCCCTTCAAACTTCTGTTTGGTCACCCTGTGCGGGGACCCTTAGCCATAGTCAAGGAGCGATGGGAGATGCCCACTCCCCCTATTACTACCAATGTAGGAGACTATGTGCTAGGGCTCAGAAAAAGGATGGTACTCCTGATGGGTCTGGCTAGTGACAAGTTGAAGGTGGGACAGGCTCTGGTGTAACATTGGTGTGACCAGAAAGCTTCCCGCATCAACTTCACACTTGGTCAACAAGACCTGATCATGAATCTCATAAGGCCCAGAGCTTTACAGGATAAGTGGTCAGGCCCTTACACAGTGGTGGAGCCCCTGGGTGAGGTCAACTATTTAGTGCACCTTGGAAGGCCTTGACAGGCTCCAAAAGTGTTCCATGTAAATAGGCTGAAGGCTTTCATCCCAAGAGTTAAAATTGCAGCACTGCTATTGGCTTCAGATGTCGAGGAAGATGAGTCTGAACCTCTCCCTGACCTGTTTCAAAGCAGCCCTTCAGATAGCTCCTTTGAGGGTGTCCGAGTGGCCCCTCAGCTGATTTCTGATCAACAGGCGGAGGTGAAAGGTTTGCTTAGGCAGTTTCCCCCCCTGTTTTTACAGTCCCCTGGTTTGACACCTTGGTGCATACTTAACATAGACACAGGAGACAGTGTACCTACCAAAAGTAGGGGATACAGGATGTCAGACAAAGTATGATCTTACATTAAGACGGAGGTCAACAAAATGTTAGATCTTGGGGTGATTGAACCTTCCAGTAGTCCTTGGTCCAACCCTGTGGTTTTGGTTCCAAAAGCAGGTACTTCTGATTTGAGGTTCTGTGTGGATTACAGGGATCTGAATGCTGTCACCAAGACAGATGCACACCCCTTGCCTCAAACAGATGAGCTGGTGGATACCTTGGGT
Organism: Ambystoma mexicanum; assembly: GCF_040938575.1. NCBI lineage: Eukaryota > Metazoa > Chordata > Amphibia > Caudata > Ambystomatidae > Ambystoma > Ambystoma mexicanum. The sequence goes on along the minus strand of NC_090934.1, from coordinate 1,429,974,562 downwards.
GCCTCCAAGTATCTCAGCAGGTTTGACCTCACTGCAGGCTATTGGCAAATAGCCCTTTCAGAACATGCCAAGGAGAAGAAAGCATTCTCAACTCCAGAAGGTCTTTACCCGTTCAGGGTAATGCCTTTTGGATTGAAGAATGCACCTGCCACTTTCCAGAGGCTTGTGAATCATGTGTTGAATGGGTTTGATGATTTCCGTCTTACATATCTGGATGATACAGCAGTTTTCAGTGCCACCTGGGAAGACCATGTGAAACACCTTGGTGTTACAGGCTCTTCAGAATGCCCATTTGACCATAAAGGCCAGTAAATGCCAGATTGGACAAGGCTCAGTGGTTTACCTTGGACATGAAGTAGGTGGAGGGAGGATACAGCCTCTACCCAGTAAAGTACAAGCAGTACAAGACTGGCCTACCCCCCCTACGCAGACCCAAGTGAGATCCTTCTTAGGACTCATGGGGTATTACAGAAATTTCATGGCAGACTATGGCACCGTAGCTGCCCCTCTGACTGCCCTCACCACAGCTAAGAATCCCAAGAAGGCAACTTGGACTGAAGAGTATGAGAAGGCCTTCAATGGCTTAAAAGACTCCTTGTGCAGGCCCCTGTTCTCAGGGCCCCTGATTACCAAAGACCTTTTATTGTGCAGACAGATGCCTCTGACACTGGGATAGGAGCTGTACTTTCACAAGTAGATGAGAAGGGTAAGCAACACCGTATTGGCTTCATTAGTCGCCAGCTTAAGGACAGAGAGCTCAGATGGTCCACAGTAGAGAAATAATGTTTCTCTGTTGTGTGGGCCCTACGGAAGCTGAGGCCCTACCTCTATGGGACCAAATTCACTGTGCAAACTGACCATAATCCCTTAAAGTGGCTAATGAACATGAAGGGAGAGAATCCAAAGTTGCTTCGGTGGTCTATAAGTCTGCAAGGCTTTGACTTCACTATTGAGCATAGGCCAGGGGTCCAACATCGCAATGCTGATGGGTTGTCCAGAATGTTTAACCGACCTGAACAAGAAACACATCCAGGGGTGGATTAGTTCCCCCTGTCCTTAGTCTGGGAGGGGCGAGTGTTAGGAATGATTTCATAATTGTATGTAATTTTCCCTCCATGTGTCAACCCCCAAACTTTTTGCTGCTGCTTTACACCCTGCTCTAGACTTTGCCAGAGAAACGCAGCCTTCCGCCACACTCCTCTGGGCTTTCGCTCAATTCTTATGGGGAAACTGACATGCCCTTAAAACAGTCAGTACTGGGAGACTTTGTTTCCCTTAGTCCTTTCCTCATGTTGCAGCTTTTGTGCAACATGAAACAAGAGTGCACTGTAACTTACTTTACCGCACTCTTGGGTCTCTAGTCATTCCAAAGGCCCAAAAAACTCTCGCTGGACTTATTGATGAACTGTGCAAGTGTGTCATGGACAGGACTGGTGGCAGCTATCGTTTCTCTTGTGTTTTGAACCCTTTTTTGCCATGTTATCTGCGCTTACCGCATTTGGCACAAATAAGTTGACTGGCTCCAAAATGGCCATGCCACGAGGTTTTTTGTCCTGTCCTTTGGCCACCTTGCCCCTTCACCTCCCCCAGGTTGAACTGACCCGGGTCCGTCCTTATTTGGTCATGCACTTTCCCGCGAAACCCAACACTTTCGTGGGCTTCTGCATGCCTCGTGTGAATGCCTCCAGGATGTGGGCTGGGATGTCTGTTCCCAATATACATCCTGGGTGCCAGAGAGTCTGGAGTGTCTTGAATGCCTGGGACCACCGTGGTCCATGATAGGTCCAGGTATGGTGTGAGTGTTTGTGAGCAGATCTCCCATTGGGTCCTCTCCGTTTTGGCGCGAAGGGAACTTTGGATAAGAGGAGGCTGGAAACACCACTACCATGTCGATCTCCTGAGTTCACACCAAACAAGGGATAAGGAGCCAAGTATCCTGCAACAAGAAGCTGAGTCGAGGAACCGCTAGTGACCTGCTGAAGGTTTGGCACCCTGAACCGTTGTTGTCCTGCGAGACCCCTCTGCATCTGATTGTCCTAGAAGGTCTGTGAAGGCGCTTCGACCCATTGGAATAGTGGGATCAACTATTCCCGGCACCTTCATCAAACCCTGCAAGTAAGCCTCTTCGGAAGTTTCCCTGGGCCAACCAGTGGGCTGACCAGCTTACACAGGTCGTTTGCTCTGTCACCACCGCCGTTTCAGGGAAGCCCTTGAAACTTGGCCTACTGCTAGCTCTGTGTCCACGGCACTCCCACCGCGAATATCGTACACTTGGCATTCCCAGGTCTGAAGTGATACGAGTGCGCCTGGACCAGAGTAAATGCGGTTGCCGTGTTGCCCTGCTGTGGTAACAACTTGTGCACGTTCGCTGCATTTGGGACACCCTCGTCCACTGCATCCTGCTACCGTGGAATCTACACAGTGTCGAGACGTCCTGATCATCGCATCTGAACCTGCCAGCAACGTGAACTGAACTGGCGAAGTCTGGGTCTGCATGCATCGGGGACCGGTGAGTAGCCCATACCCCAACTGGTGGCCCCTAACGCAGGAACCCACTTCTCTTCCACCGCTGTTGCGAAAAAGCGGATCTGTCCCACACTCTCACCCTGCCTCCGCACGCAAGTGGAGGTCTTGCTCGAGTAGTGGGGGACCTGTTCTTCATCGCTTCATCCACCTTCCTGAACAGTCAGAAACCCTTGAAGAGACCCTATTTTTGTCCATTGGCACAAGCGCGTGCATGTACTTTTGAGCATAAGGCTCCTCTCTTCGTAGGGCTCGGACTTCCTCCTAGTTAGGTATATTTCTGATGTTGAACTGGGTCTAATGATTACTTGCACTGCCTGTTTTCCTCCCCATCTAGGTGGTCTACCTATTACGTGCTCATAACTCCTTAGGCCCCTCGGTCTTGTATATATATTCTATTGATTGTGATGTGTTGGTTTACTTTAGTATTATTGTGATTCTTTGCTATGGTCGATGTTGCAAAGGCCTTGTAATGAATGTGTCTATATTTTTAATATAACACCTGTCTGGAGTAATTTGTAAGTGTCCTTGCTTTGTGTGCTCATTGAGGTCTTTCAGTCACCCTCACCCCTCTTGAGACTTAGTCTTGACCACCGCCATCGCTAACCTGATTGGTCTGGCTTGTCCAGAGGTTACCCTGTTCCAAGAAACTAGGCTGGCCTTCTAAACCTCTGCCCCTCCAGGTCCGAGTTCAGAAATCCGTCTTAACACCTGCCATTGGAATGCCCTTCCCACTCTCCAAAGAATGATCGAGTCCCATCAAGCATTCTGCAAAGCAATCAAAACCAAGCTTTTTGTCTGATTGAATACTGACAATGATGACTGATGTAATAATGACTGCTATGTAAAATTTACTGATGTATGTAACTTTGGACCTCACCTGTCATCTATAAAGTCACTTACCACTAATGTACCTGTAACCAAGAGACCACCTTGGTCCCCTGTAACCACTTAATCAAAATTTCCTACAAACTTCATGTAACAGCGCCTCGATGCCTCTGGGCGTAAGTGTGCTATACAAATACAAATAAATAAATAAATAATCCCTTATAAACTGGCGTTTCACTATGGTTGAGTGTCTTTGTGGTTTAGAAGGAAGACCAAAAATTGCGGGCCCTGAAATTGTGCCATACCAAAGTGTAACTTGACATAGCATGATTAGCCTAGCATCACCCAATTTTGCATAACAAGACATAAAGGCTGGACAAAGAATATTTTTCATCTAAATAAATAAATAAATAAATGTAACCAGCTGTGAAGTTCCAAAATAGAAAAAGGTTGCCCCCTGTTGTTGCTGGAGGGTCTGCTCAGCAAGGTATAGTAACAACAAACACCTCATATCACCACAATCATCTAGCCCCCACACTAACCAACAAAATATCTTAGCACATAACTCTAGTACCAAGGCAATATGGGTTAGCATCTCAGAACCTGCACCACCCAAAAACCCATGTTTCTACACAGCACACTAACCCTCCACAGATACATGACTCTCCAGGTTCTTCTTAATTACAACTCTGTGATAACCATTCACACAATTTACATTATTAACCTAGATCACACATTAACCACTGCTCTGGACAACTTACAAAATATCTGAAACATACACACCTTGGATATCCCTATCTTTTCAGACCTGCAAACAACACTGAAACAAAGCAACTTTGCCCTGCTCCCTATGCTCTTTTGCTAGTCCTCTACCCCTGCACTTCAAGATCCGGGAGCACAAAGAAACCATGACAATTCTAGATACTGTTCTGTAGAAGACTCAATATAAATGTGTCACATGGTATTGCAAAGAAATGGGAGAAAAAAATAAATTAAGGACATGTTTGATCAATAGACATACATCCACATGAAGTAACATGAGAATGACGAAAGGGCAGTGCTAAAATACCCTCATTGTAGATGATGGCAATGCTTTCTTTTTTTTTTAATGTGTGGGTCAAAGCCTCTAATGTTATAAGTGAAATCTAAGTGAAATTAAATTGTTTATTCAGGATCACACACTTTGGTTAAGCAGTGAAGCTACAATGTTAGCCCTCTCTACAATTTAGCTACCTGACCACATGCCTTCTGAACTAATTGTACAGATTTTTGCTTTAGCTACCATTTTTTTAGGGAACGCCAACATGGTTAAAATCAGTGGGTGGTACCATCCTTATTTTAAGGCACAATGATTAATCACGCCAATGATGGAGTGACCACTTGTCATCACGGATTTAAAAAAAGAAAAATCAATGGAGATCCTATGTGAGGTTGATTACCAGCCACACATAGGTCAGGAACTAGATATATTTTAAAGCGTTATTGTGTATTATGTGCTCAGTTCCAAAAGAATTCCACCACTCACCAGGCTACTTTACAAAAAGAGGAATTACATTACCATGGTCTGATCTTCAGATCAACTTAATTGGTCCATTGAGTTGCTCTAAATGTGGTAATAAATCTATGTTGACTGTTAAGTGCCTCTTCACCAGGTGGATTGAATGCCTCCCAGCCCCAAATTGCAAGGTGGAGACTGCAGCAATGATATTATTCAACCACATCTTTTCTCATTTTAGCCTTCCTCCAAATATTGAATCTGACCAGCGTAGTCCTTTAACCAGAGAGGCAATTACAAAGATGTGGGGCATTTTTTATGTGTCAAGTTGCATATTGCTTACCACCCTGCACCCAGCTGGAGGGTGGAGTCATATTTTTAGGAATTCTAATCAGGTGTTTGGTGGATTCTGGACACTGGGAGGATGTGCTATAGTTCTCTGAAAGTCTGCCATTTTCTTTTGCCGAATGGCACTTTCATCAAATTTATCTTCACCTCATTTGCCCTCTTTTTAACTACTCTTACCATCTGCTAAAACAAAGTGAAAAAGAAATTTGTGAAAATGAATTTGATGAAATTGCCATTCTGCAAAAGTGGCCAATACCCTAGCAATTACCTAGTCCTGATCTCTCAGAGATCTGCCCCTACCTCTGCTGTTAAAATGTCTCCTTTTGAACTTATTACTGGTAGAAAAATGATCTTGGGCCTCATTACGAGTCCGGCGTTAACCGAGGCGGTAAAACCGCCTGGTTAACGCCGGACTCGTATTACCATTCCGCCTCCGTGACTCCCGGAATTACCGGGGCATCACAACCCCGGTTTTCCGGGAATCACGGAGGCGGAATGGTGTAAATCCCCATTCCCATTGAGTCCTATGGGACTCAATGGGAATCGGGATCATGGAAACACCGGCAGCATCTTGTAATGCTGCCGGTGTTTCCTCGTCCGCCTGCAGGCGGGCGGTGTTAAACCCGCCAGGTCAGACCTGGCGGGAACATCACCTCCCGTCTGCAGGGGTCGGGATCAGGCGGTCCGGAAACAACGGTGGCGGCGGGTTTACCGCCACCGTTATTTCCGGACCGCCACGATCGTAATGAGGCCCCTTGTCTCAACATCTGCTGTACTGAACACAGGAGCAGACGTTGATCAACACCCCTTCCACTCACTTTTTCCGGGTGCACAAAGTAACCTGGAGAAGGCTGTTGTAAGTATGAACATGCACTACAAAAGACCTCCAAAAAAGGAATATAAGGTCGGTGGTCAAGTTTACCTTTATAATTTCCAAAGTAACCAATCTAAATAGTGCAAATTCTGGCCATTTTGGCCTGGATCTTTGAAAATCACAGATAAGATCTCTCCTATTGCCCACAATCTCAAGATATGAATGGGGGGACGGACAGAGGAACACTGGGTCCATGTAACAGCTAAAGACCTGTCAGCCCGAAAAAATCCTGAATGGACTGAGGAATCATGTCCTCCCAATGAGACAACCTTTGAATGAAAACAAATCTGCATTAAAATGATAAATACATATGGTTAAGACAAAAGATGAAATATTTGTGTAATGTTCTATGAAACATAGAGATACATTTAGTTATATATGCAACATTTGATGTGAACATTAAGATAGAACATATTATGTATGATGGAATATGCATGTTAAATGTCAAGGTGTCATACTAAACCAGTCTTTCTGATCCTTTCTCTTAGTTAAATACTTTGATCTTCCTTTCATTCTTCAGGATTGGGAGCGATGAAGGAAAGGTCAAGCCCTCAACCAAATGAAAGAGGAGGCAAGTATACCAACCGCTTCACTTCTGAAGATCTGGATTTCCCTGGAAAACGAAACCAGAGTCTCGGCGGTCAAGAATGTTAGTCAAAGCCTTGGGGAAACAAGACATAAAAAAACACTAATGACACAAGCAAAGAAAAATGCATTCTATTTTCTGAAGGGACAACACAGACCTGCCAGTCATTTCCCTTGAGACAATGGTGCTGGGGACGGGGGGAGTATTAGGGGAAAACCAAAGACAGATGGAGACTGGTGTGTTGCTTCATTTATAACAAAAATGTTATACCTCTGAGGTCCAGATAGGTACTTACTTCCACCAGAGACCTGGCAAATGGCACAGAGTTTGCCACATATCAGCAACAGTACAATATATGCAAACCACCAGTTTACAGCGTAACTCTTTGCAGTCATGCTAAGTTGTGCTTTGTCACACTGGAAAACACTGGGAAAACATGCTGAAAGCTTAATACAACCAGCACCAGTTTCTAAAATCAGGAAAGCTTTATTCATGTGGAAAACAATCCCTGCCTATACATTCACTCATAATTTTGTAAATTAAAGTGTTGGTACCTGTTCAAAATGAAGCCAAAATGAACAATCTATTTATTTTATTACCAGTGTTTAAATTGCAAAATGAATCTTATTGAGAACATGTTGAACACACAAGATCAAGTCAGTGAAATGTTATTTTATAACACTAGCCTGCAATTTGTTATAACAATAGAAGTAAACAAGCCCCTTATGCATACAAGATCATATGAAGTTTTGAGTTGGCTTAGACAATGCTGGAGATATCTCCAGTGAAATCTCTCACGCATTAATTGTTTTGCTTTGCCCTGCATTCAGGTTTCAATGTGGGTGAAGTTTATGTGTCCCATGAACTTTGCCTTGTTCCATATGGAATGAATGAGCTGTGTTTGCATTTAATCATGAAAACCCATTAGACTCACAGAACAAAAGGCTCTGTGGAACAGAACAGCTGAGTTGATAGGTGAATCCCACCACTGCAAGTTCATCTAAGGAGACAACATTTCCAATAAATACAAGTTCAAATACCAGTAAAGGCCGAAATATTAATCAAAATGAGAATCAGAATTTCTCACGTCATAGCTCAGCCTGTCCTTCAAAGACCGGGTCTCAAAGTCACTTTGGTGCACATAATTTGTCATCTTAGGACCTTGGTTTCTCATAAAACATGGCCAGATGGTCAGTCTAATGGAAACTCAAACAATGGAGGCCTTTTTTCAATGTATCTAGGTTAATAATAGGCTGAGAGGTTATTTTAACCACTTCTATGTTTACATTTAAAAATGTGTGTTCATAGATCCACTACTAAACCATGTACAAATTAACAGAAAAAAGTGTTTCAAATGTGACATATTCATCTGTCATATGAAACCTAATTTCAATTTCTTGCATTTATTAACATTAATACAATTATTAATCACAATAACTTTATGAAAAATAACTGCACACATTCATGCTTCATATGTTTTACACAAATCCATGTTTGTTTCATATTGCTGTGATTACATATTCAAGAAAAACTGATCTGTAATTTCACTTGAGTAAATTGGCCCCCACCTTTTTTCATATACACATATATGGACATCCAATGGAGAGTGAGGGATGTTTTACGGTGAAGTGTTGTGAGATAAGCCAATGGAATCTCTTCACCAATTCAAAAGTGTGACATAATCATAACAAAACGTGAACATATCACCCATGACAAAAAGGGAAAAACACATGAAATAGGAGAGCAGACTTTAAAATAAAAAGCTACACAAAAGGGATACCACATGTTCCAAATGAATGATTGTTGAATCTGGACATTGACTGGAGATATGGGTCCTATCCATGAAGAGTATATTACCTGGAGAAGATCTACTTTCCAAGAGCAAGAAGAAATTGACTGGGAGTTCTTTGAAAACTCATGAGGGGACATTCTAAATTGCATCTTAAAGAATAGTTGAAAGTGAGTATGGAGATTCCCCAAATGCAATTAGTAACATCCCCTAGAATCATACCCTGCTAGGTCCATTGAGTGGGAGGGATTGGGAGGTCAGTTCTATTAGTGGATGCTCATTCAAAATGGAATATCTTGGTACTTTTGTGGGAAGAGCAACAGTGCTAAATTTAAAGCCAAGTGAGATTTGACTGCTTGTAGAACACACAGGTCCAGATTATTAAAAACCTGTGTTGGCACAAGTGAGGGAATGTGCTTTGGCATCTCCTCACTTGTGCCAAGAAAAGAGTGTCCGTTCAATTCACAAATGTCATCTAAACGGGTGCATCTTATATGTGTTTATTCAGATGATCTTTTTTCCCCCTCTTTGTGCATATGCACAAATAAGTGGGTGTTTAGGAGCATTTTAAAGTGCATCCTGAATTCACAAAAGGGATGCACTTCAAAATGTGCAGAAGCAAGGTTCTTCCTCCTGTGCCTGTTCAGAACACGGCCATTCTAGCATTTACATACCTCAATGGAGATGGTAATGCTTTTTATATGCTTTTTTTATATGGCAGAGTTGGGCCCATTATGGGACCATCACAGTGAAATATGCTGCCAGCAACCATGTCGTTGCAGTGAGCCTGTCAACTTCAAAATGAATGTATGCAAGGGGGCTGGACAGCTCATCTTTTGCCACTGGCCTGCCCCTCTTGAAATGTTCAGGTCACCTTTGTGAATAAGGTGACCTGAGCATATCAGCAATGAGCGCCAATGAAAGTGATGCTATTTGTTATGTCATCTTTGATGTCCTAGATGTTAGTCTTAGCAGTGCTTGGTGGTACCTCAAGTTTTGCTTTCATAGCTTACTCAACTGGAACATTTATTTTGTTTTTTCGATTTTACCCTGCAACCATAATATCCCTTTAGAAAAGTGTTTTCAATGAATTTCATAGGTTTTTATTAGTGCCACGTAAACATAATGTCCCTTTAACAAAGTTTTTTCAGTGAATTTCATAGGTTTTTTATAGTGCAACTTAACCATAATGTTCCTTTAACAAAGATTTTCTCACTGAATTTCAATGTTTTTATAAGTGAAAATGTTTACAGCACTGTATATAAGTTCTTAATAATTCCTCTTTTAACATACAAGAAAGGACTATAAACCTCCTTTAATAATCATACTTTTATAGCACATATTGATGTGTGTCGTTTTCAGCAGTGCATGCTGGGGATGTAAGTCATGGTTGAATTACCTGGGGCATGATGTTTGATCATGACCCCAGCCCCACCAAACCACCCCCATTAACAACTGCACCTAGCATGCACACTGGTCCAGTGTCATCCCCTATAATGAGACCAATGGCCAGTGCTTATGGCTTGCAGCCATGGCCAGTGCCCACAAATACACGAGGCATGGGCGTCAGCCATGCCGCAGGCTCGAATAAGCAAATTAGAGTTGACATTTGTCCTTGCCGTGGGCCAGGCCTACTGCCCAGGCACCAAAGTTAAATCACTATTTTTTGTACATGCATTTTGACACTTTGGATAAAATAAAACACAGTGCAGATGTGCAAAAGCATGATTTCAGGTAGTTGCTGATTCTCCACGTGCACGTTTGCTGCAAACCCATCCAGCACTACGGGCTGTAGCCGCAAGCAGAATTGTTATTCCATTCAAGCCTCTCCCGATTTGTAAAATGTTACCACATAGCCGGTCCCTGGTGGCCATGCCCACTTTAACCCTATTGCTGGTCCTTGGTGGGCATGGCCAGTGGCCAGATTGTCTGGGGCATGGCCACAGGATATGCCTAAGGCATCAAATTTAAATCACTATTTGTTCTACATTCATTTTGACACTTTTGAAAAACAAAACACAGGACAATTTGTAAGAGCATGTTTTTGGGTCCTTGCCTATGCACCGTGCACGAGTTTACTGTAAATCTGTCCAGCACTTCAGGTGGTAGCCATGAGCAGAATACATTTTCCATTCAAGCCTATCCCAATTTTGAAAATGTCAGGCCACCCTCACATGTTTGCCCCCTTGTGACAGAATCCCTTCAAACTTTGCACAACCATTCAGAGTTGGGTCTATAATCTTTAATCTGTTTGCAGACATTTCTGCAGATTCGTCAAGCGACACCAAAGTTATACGCCCTATATAAATGTTGGGACCCCACCCCCTCTAATTTTGCCCCTTCTGACAAAATGGCAACAAACTTTACAACAGCATTCAAAGTTGGGTCTATATTTGTATTGCAAACCTTTGGGCAATACACAGCACCAAATGAATAAGTAATCTACAAATGTTGGTGCCCCTCTCTAATGTTGCCCCTCTTGATGAAATGGCACAAAACTTTACATCAACATTCAAAGTTGGGTTTATATTTTGATGGAAGAATTGTATGCAGTTTCCCTGAACGGCACCATACGCGGTCAAACGCTGAGCAACAGGGGTCACATAGTTAAGGTGGAATTCCTTGAAATGCGATTGCTGAATTTCAGGAGTTTTGTTGTGTTAAATCTGATTACCTTAACTCTCTATTATCCAAGGATATTTCCACTAAATTTCAGCAGTTTTCTCGCTATGTATTATTCACACTAAATCTGATTACCTTAGTTCTCTCCTAACTAAAGTTTTTTCACTGAATTTCAAGGTTTTTGTTATACTATCGTTTCTTTGTGGCCCACTAGCCACTGTTCATGTTGCACCAATAGGTTTCTTTGGGACCCACTAGCCATGGCCTTCATCCATGGCCATTGTCCGTGGCCTTAGGCTTTGGCCACTGTACATATTGTACCAATATGTTTCTTTGGGGCCCACTAGACATGACCGTCAGCCATTGCCATTGTCCATGGCCTTACACTGTGGTCACTGTACATGTTATACCAATAGGTTTCTTTGGAACCCACTAGCCCTCGACTTACAGCCATGTCTACTGTACATGTTTGCCCAATTGGGTTTCTTAGTGCCTACTAGCCATTGCCCTGTGGCAGTGGCCATTGTACATATTTCATCAATAGGTTTCATTGGGGCCCACTAGCCATGGCCTTTGGCCATGGCCTCTGTGCAGGCTGCACCAAAAGGTTTCTTTGGGGCCCACAAGCCAAAACATTCAGCACACTGATTCATTGCCCTCTGTCTGAGAGATGTAATCACTGAGGTGTAAAATTAAATTTTTTATTTCACTCTCCCGATTTCCATGGGATTTCCAAGATATTCCCAGTAAAGATTAGCAAAACTCTCAATGAGTTTTCTCCTTCTATGAAAGCTCACACAAATAGTATTGGTTCTACCACCTCCTATTTCTTCAGATTGCTATGTGGCATTTGCCCCTTCTTAGAATTTTAGTTCTCTTGCTTGTGTCGTTGTTGGAGCTAAGGTTGATTACTGTGGTAGTCTCTTGGCAAGGCAACATAAATAAGTTATAGACACTTCAAAATAGTGCTGTCAGAATAGTGAATTAATATTAAACTTCGGGATCATGCTACTGAGGCGTGTCGCGCTTTTCACTGAATGCCAGTGAAAGAGAGCCATATTTTTAGAATTCTCTTTCTTGCTCATAAGTGTTTGCATGGGACATGTCCATCCCACCTAAAATCGAGGTTCATTCCCAAACCCTATGTTCGGACATTACGATCCAGCAATAAAAATTTGATGTTTACACCTCATATCAATCGGGAGAGAGGTGGTAGACTCCCTTCTGATGCAACAGCCCCATATCTGAGGAATGGTCCCCCACCGGGCCTAAGAGAAATATGTTCACTCTCATTTTTTAAGAAGGCGATTAAGAGGCATCTGTTTAAGTAATGATATTACTAGATCTGCTTATAAGTCGTTCATAATCACAGTGTTTGTTTGTTCCTGCTGAGCATGTTTTGACTCTTTCATTGTGCTTATGTGTGTCGAGTCAGTTTGTTGTGTGCCTTAATGCCTTTAGGTCCTTGGCACCTTATAAATGCATATGCATAATGGCAATGAACTACATATAAAGCAATATTGAACTATCCCTGCCCACAGAATTCCCCCAGTATTCCCCAGATAGCGCTTGAAAATTCAAAACTCTTTGCTGTTGGTTTTCTCCCCATAGCTGTTCAAAAACTGCACTTTTTCTCTATTGGAAAATGAATGCTAGTAGGCTGAAACAGTGTTTTATGTTTTTTTAAATAGATTTTTTCATATTTTAACACATCTTTCCCAGAATGTACAAAAAAAAATATTGGTGGATATAACAGTCTCACACAGTTTAGCTGACTGATACATTTCTAAATGTAAGAAAGCCACATAATTTTCTTTGCAGCTGGACTACTCATCAAGGCTTTTACAATCTTATGGGAGAGAATAGCTTTTGGGTTTGACCATAATGCCAGCGTATAATGAAGTGTATTTATCAACATTGTATACAATAAAGTCAAATACAAAATAGTTTCACTGTGAGCAAACTATGTTTAATACTCAAATTAATACAATGTCAACATCAAGAAAAAAGCTGAATTTCTTCATTCACTAATTGTTCTGTTCCTTTTATAGGTAGGTTTGTAGAGAGAAAGTAAATTCAAGCAAGTAATAATCTTCAGAAACAATCTCATAACAAAGAATCAAAAAATAAATAAAAGCTGGTCTGTGTGTATTTCAACTGCATTATATTACATCATAATATGTTGATACAATCAGTACATAATACTATGTGTTTCGGGGTTCCCTGACCCCTTCTTCAGGTGTAGACATTGATTGTATTTCATTACTGTCAGAAAATGTGAAAAGACAGAGTCACTATAAAATACACTTTTCCAAGTGAACACCTATCATGGTCATAGTCTTATTTAACTAACCTTTTTGGACACAAGCAAGTCTTCTCCTCTCAGTCTCAAATAAAGACGGTTGTATGCAAGGATAACTCCTTCATTTGTTTCCAACAATATCCTGTCCACTTAATGGCATCCGCAAAGTCCAATCCCAAAGGACTGTTTAAATGTTATGCCCAATCTAAAAAAACATAAGTAAACAGTTACTTTAATTGAGGATTTCCACAATTGTCAATGTACAACTCAAGAAATGAGTCCAATATTTCCCCAGCATTCACTCTAAAGAAATTTCTACCCACCTCTCTGTCATTTCTTTTAATCACGATACGGGAACGGGAACACGGCTGCTGATACAGCCTCCCATCCTGCATCGCGTTTAAATCTATTTACACGGCTCTGGATTGTACGTGCGCTTGATAAAATATTGACGCCCTCAGAACGGGCCGGCAAATATTCTCAGCCATATTCTACAATGTAATTTGCTATGGAAAGTCAGATTTGCTCAATCCTGCCATTGTTTAACATGATTATGATTGTATACAGATGCGCAGTTCACTCTCCCCACTACGGTCACCTGATCCCATTACTCCGATGCCATTGGGTAACTACAAAGTCACGTATTTTAATGGTCCTGACAATATCAGTGTACTTTAACTCGACCGAAAATTCAACCCACCCTCATATGTTATAAAAGATAATTTTGTTAAGGGATAAGTATGTTTTAAAACTCTTTACGGGCTTATCCATCAATAAGACATATACCCAATAGTGCATAGGTCTTCACTCGAGGGTGTAATTAATTTCAATAAATGGCTGCTCACAAAAATACAAAGCATTTAATCAACAAGATCCCCATACTGAAAACACTATACATAATATGGTCGCACCTATAATGTAAATTACTAAAGTCAGAGTGATAAAGGAAAATAACAAAAAAAACGAGAAATAATCCAACATAGATTGCAAATTCAAATATAGCATGATAGGTCAAAATCATTAGTCATCCCTTTCGGCTCTATAGAGTCCAATCTTTCAATCCATTCAACCTCTTTCAGTCCTAGTAACAACTTTATGTCTCCTCCTCTCTTTGGGCATTTCACTTGTTCAATAATTATTTGCTTCATTTGTGCTACAGTATAGTGAAAAGTTTTAAAGTGTTGTGCCACTGGTGAATGGATGAACTCATTTGGATGTTAGATTTGTGTTCAGTCCACCTAAGCTTTATTTTCCTTGTTGTAAGCCCTACATAAAATATACTGCATGGACATCTGATCCCATAGATTACATTGCTCGTGTCACAGGTACTTGTGTGTTTTAATAATATTCTTTTCCCTGTGTAGGGATGATTGATACTTGAACCTCTAATCACATTGTGACAATGCTGGCAATTATTACATGGTAAAGTGCCTTTGAACATGTTTTGACAAGATGAAGATGGTTGGTAGTCTGCTCTCATTACAAAATCTTTAATTTGTTTGCTTTTTCTGTAAGCAAACGTTGGTTCAGTTGCAGACAGTTGGGGCAATAGAGGATCAATTTTAAGCATTTGCCTTTTTCTTTTTTTGTTTTTTTTTATTTTGTAACTCTCTTAAGAATAAGTAGTCACATAAACCAGTGATTCCGAGTCTCCTGTGACATATGGCTCCAGAGTTTGAGCTCTCTGAATTGTTGAGGCTTTAGTCAAGGCTAAGGATAACTGTTCTTGTGAATATCCTCTTTTGAGAAATTTCTCTTGCAAATTCTTTGATTGGTTCTCAAATTCCAGTGGTTCCGAAATAATTCTTCTGTAGCATAGAAATTGACTATAAAGTATGCTTTGTATAGTGGTGTTCGAATAAAAATTGGATGCGTAAGGATGCTGTTTCTGTCAGTTGGCTTGTTGTATATCGTAGTATGTAGACAATTTGCTTTGGTATACACCACCACATCTAGGAACTGAATACGATTCCTATTCACTTGAGTTGTAAATTGTATCCTTGCTGCTAATTGATTCATGTATGTAAAGAATTCCAAAATGCTTTGATGGGGCCCTCTCCAAATACCAAAAATGTCATTGATATATCAAAATAGTAGATATAAATCATTTAACTAGAATGTTTGAGATAAAACATCTTGCAAATGAGAATAAGGAGCAACGCTGAAAAAAAAAATCAATTAAAGATAGTGTACCAATGAATGGGGGATATACAAATAAAAACAAAGTAGATAATTTGATCAAATACTCCGAATTTCGTCCACACATAAATTTGGAACTACCTCTCAATAGGGCTAATATATTCAAACTCTTACACAAAATCCATGAACTGGGGAGAATAACCACACTAGATATTGACTGTGTAAGCTTTCTGTTTGAGATTCAAATGGATTTAGCAGAGGTACTCTGGTGATCTTCTTTTGTGGTTAAGTCTCTATTGTAGTAAAAAAGTGAGCTCCTAAGATCTGCATGTCTTGTATACCAAGAAAGGAGTGAGATAAAAAAAACATTGCTAGAAAGACATGTGGGTGTATCTGGGGATTTGCAGATTACACAAATCTCACGACCTGTAAAGATACAGGCTAGTGCAAGTAAAGATAAAGGTAATGCGGGTAACTGCCTTGAAAAAGGGAGAAATGGAAATATGATGGAAGCACAAGGAAGCTGGTCATGGGTATTGGATACACTCAAGTGAGAATTTGCAAAGGAAGAATGCTCTAACAAGCAACTCTGACCGTTAAGGGCCTTCGCCTAATTACTTGGAACACAAAAGTTTTCACTAGTTTCCTGAGGAATGAGAAGGATAACTCAATGATTAGCATACACAATATAATTTGCTTCCAAGAAACTTGGGGGTGGGATAACGGCTTTAAGAAGTACAAAAGTACACACCTTATGGATCATCTCAGATAGTGTACCTGACATGTAAGCAATTGCTCTTGAAATTCTGACTCCTAAAGAAAACAATTTCTCTATATTCCTGTTAAATATCTATTGGAGTTCTGCAATAGTCGAGTTGGAAACCTTTTTTATATGACATCACAGAAATAATAAGCAATTGGTTTGCTGTAGGGGAATTGCATGTGATACTAGTTGGGGAATTAAACTCAAATTGTATACTAATAAATCGTATTGCTAATAATCAAAGCATGATAAATGGAAGAACATGGAAGGTATTATTCTGAACTTGGGACTAGCAGATAGTGAATGGTAATGTGAATGGATATCTGCAGAGGGAAGCCACATGGAAAAGGGTATTCCAATCATCAAACATTGACTATGTAATTTTATCAAGAATATTGTTTGAGAAATGTAATACCTTTAAGGTAAAGCAAAAAACTTTGATTGATCATATGAACTTGATTGTGATCCAGGGAGGTAATAAAATAAAAATATTCTCCAAAGAATGTAAACAATTAGTGCATAAACATGAAACATTCCATAATCATACTCCTATGGAGGAAATGGTGGATGTGTGTTCTATAAAGGAATTAAAGAATTTCTTTTGGGAATTTGAATTGCCAATAAATCGACAATCGCTTTTGACAAAGAGTTATGGAGTAGCAAAACATATATATAAACACCAATTAAGGCAATTAATATTATGCCACTTAAATGAAGTGATCAATAGTGAGAAGAAAATAGAACTATCTAAAAGGTACAGACATTGGGTACATAACCATAAACATCAAATGATACAGAAGTATGGTGAGACAATGCTTGAGTATCTTTCTCAAAATAA
Organism: Ambystoma mexicanum; assembly: GCF_040938575.1. Classification (NCBI taxonomy): domain Eukaryota; kingdom Metazoa; phylum Chordata; class Amphibia; order Caudata; family Ambystomatidae; genus Ambystoma; species Ambystoma mexicanum. The sequence continues at coordinate 1,429,957,455 of NC_090934.1, read as the reverse complement.
TTCCTGGAATTTCTGGTCCTTAAATATTCAGATGAAACCACAAGATGGGTATCAAAGTAGTCAGATAAGTGAATCTAGATGGCAAACCCACTGGATGGGAATGAATGGCGATGTGGGGATTCCTAAAATCATGCCTAATTCAGTGACCTGGAGCCTTGACTCTGAGAGAGAAGACATGGAAAGACGCATTGTAAAAGCCTCCAACTAAAATGCCATGGGTCCAAATGGGTTATCGAATCAAATACTAAAACTCAATAAGGATTTGTTGTCAACACTTTTATTACTTCTATTCAAAGACGTTCTGAAACATCAATCTATGCCTGAACGTTGGAGGGAATCAAACATCATCCCTATCCACAAAAAATTTAACCAAGCGGATCCTGGGAATTTTAGGCCTGTAGCCCTATTGGACTTTGATAGTAAGATCTTTTCTGCTCTGGTCTTAGAGAACGTAGAACTATGGATACGGGAAAACAATATTTTATCCAAATTTCAAACAGGGTTTAGAAAGGGGATGACTACGACATGCAATTGAATGACCATATCAGTGCTGAAAGATCTCGTATGGACAGGGGAAAACCTGATTGCCCTCCCCATATGTGGCAATGATCAATTTCTCAAAAGCATTCGTAAAATGAACCGGCACATTCTTTGGACTAAATTGAGAACATTAAATATCCTAGGAAATCTATTATCAATTCTAGAGTACTAGAATAAAGATCTGAATGGATATGATGGGGAGTCTCACACACAGTATCTCTACAACAAGAGGGGATGAATTTTGGTTCCCTGTCTTTTTAACCCATATTTGGTAGATTGAAATGCTATCCTTAATAATGTAGGACTGGTTAGTCTGAAATTAGGTGGTGAATATATTAAAATGGTTGGCATATGCTGATGATGTCACCCTCTTGGACATTACATCAGTTGGTCTCCAATGGTTATTAATGACCTTAAGCCACTATGCCAAACCAAATGATGTGGTAATCAACCATAGAAAATGCAGTGTTACTCACTTTCGAAAAAAAAAGGCAAGATGGTCCCACTTTAACTGGTTAATTGATAGCGCACAAATTGACTTCATGAATGAAAAAGTATATTTGAATCTCTCTTTTACACCCCAAAAGGGAGGAAATTGTCCAAAGAATTGAACATAATTTGGATAAACTAGCCCATCAAATGAAAACAATATGTAAGTACTGTAAATTCTAAATACAACTACTTCTAAAGTTCTATTTGGGGTAAAGAATACTGAAGGTACTGTATGGGCTAGAGTTTGAAATAAAGGTCTATGATTTTCCTTGGGATAGATTGGAGGGCACAGTGTGGAAGAAGGTTTTGAATCTGCCCTCCTCCCTTCCCATGGCATCCTTGCACTACAAACTCGGACTCACCTCTATGCGAACATGGATCAAATGGAGAGTGATTTCGCTATGGGGGAACATACTGCTATCTGAAAGTGACAATTTGTATGATCTATTAAAAACACAATGTGGGATAAGTTGTCTGATTTGATAAATAAACTGGATGCATAAAAGGCCTCCCTACTAACAGATTGTGGTAGAACATTGACAGACTTGAAAACCCACTAAAGGTGAAGAACTCTCTAAAGGAGAGGTACTGGATAGATACTACTAATAAAACTCAGTTATACATAGCATTCCAGTTTCTCCAGCGTTAATAAAGCCTGGGAACCCTTCCAAAATATCTTATTCAATATCCCTGTTGCTTCTTTAGAGAACAGTTTTTGAGGTTCAGGCTTAATCTGCTTCCCACAGGATAAATGAGGTACATCCGAAATAAGGATTGTAATTTGGAGGAAACATTTTGTAATAATTGTAAACTTCCAGGAAAAATTCAAACTCTAAAACATTTACAGATTTAATGTCCATCATTAGTAGAAGTTTGAACCAAATATCTTGGTTGCTTTTTAAGTAAAAGTCCTTGCTCATCTGTAGAAAATGTATGGGACAGAGTGGGTGTGGGACATTAACTATTTTTCACTATGGAAATTATTAGAATGCAACATGAAATAGGCCTTTTCAAAAAATGATGAATTGGTTAATGTGGGTTGTTTTTAAACATGTCTTCTTCTCCTGTCATTTTATTTGTCAAGAAGTGTTACATTCTTTTATATAACTGAAAAAGATAATGAATTTAATGGTTGTTTTTTAATATATTAATTTCTTTTTCCTTTCTTGCTCCTTGTAACTTTATATGTAACTATTTTAAAATGTAATACTGTTTTGAAATTGCTTCTGAAAGACCATAGATTTGGTCAAAACACAATAAATAAAACAAAAGGAAAATTCAAAACAGAAAGTTTGTCAACGGTTCACCCCCTAATTGCACATTTTGGAAACTATATGCTGCAAAATGAAAAAAAGTAATACGAAAAAAAACACCAATGTTTTTAGCCCATTCATTTTCCCATAGAGAAAAGGTGCAGTTTTGGAACATCCATAGCTCAAAATCCACTGGCAGATTTGGAGCAAATCAGAACCAAATTAAACAATGATTTACATTCCTTGGCTTGCTTTGGATAAATCATCCAGTAGTTTTTAAAATATTTAACAGAGAAGGGTGTGCCCCCTGCTCCTTAAAACCTTTATATCGGCCTTGGTGCATTTAACAGTAGTGAGGCTGAGCGAGGCTAATAACTTTTTACTTGCTGGATGGATGTGGATAACATTTTCCAAACGAACAGTTTGTCAAGCGCTCCACTAAACTGGAATTTATTGTGAAAAATGTAGCAGAAAATAAAAATATTATTAAGAAAACATAAAAAGGCTGTTTTCAGCCTCGAGTATACGTGCAGTTTTTTCGATTAGCCATAGTGAGAAAACCTGCTTGACAGATTTGGAACAATTAAGAAAAATATGGGCACAAAGTGTTGTCCTTATTTTCTTGATTGGTTTGGAGTAAATCCATTCAGTAGTTTTAAAAGTTTTCGATAGAGAATGGGGTCTCCCCTGCACCTTAAAACCTTTATATCAGTCTTGGTGCTTTGCAGCAAAGAGGTTAAGAGAGGCTAATCACGTTTGACGTGCTGGATGGATTTAGATGAATTTTTCTAAACTAAGTATTTGTCAAAGGGCCCCCCCACAAGCTGGATGTTTTGGGAACACTTTGCCAACAAATGAAAATGTTATTAAGAAAACATAAAAAACTCAGTTCTTAGCCTACTGCTCATTTTCCCATAGAGAAAAGGTGCTGTTTTTTAACAGCCATAGTGTGGAAACCACTTGGCAGATTTGGACCTAATAAGAAAAATAAGAAACAATGCGGCACAAGGCGTTGACTTAATTTCCCTTACTGGTTTGGTGTAAATCCATCCAGTAGATTGTAAAATATGCAACATAGAATGTGGTTCCCGGCAACCAAAGAAACCTATTGATGCAACATGTACAGTGGCCACTGCCAAAGGTTATGGCTAGTGGACCCAAAGAAACCTATTGGCACAACAGGTACATTTGCTATGGCTGAAAGCCAAGGGGCCCCATAGAAACCCATCGGTTCAACATGTACACTGTCCACAAAAGAAGAGCTGACAACATTAGGTTCTCCATTTGTGGTACAGCTTAATTGCTGGCTTAAGCAAATTGGTGATTATTTACTTGAGCGAGTAAAGTGTGTGTGGGCAGAAAAGCCTGAGATCTTGCCTAAATGTACTAAATGTAAGGAGACTTTGGATGTGTTTCATGGCACAGTGGCCAGATAGGTCAAATGGATGTCTAAACCAGTTATGGTCTGTAAATATGGTGAGGAAGTGAGGCAGCTTGGTTGATTGGGCAAAGAAAGAGCCATAGGAATATTGAATGTATTCTTTGGTGGGGATTCCTCTCACCTCTCCCTGTAACATAAGCATGTCTTTTGAACATGGTAACAAATATGTTTATTCCAATAAGGTTGGCAGATCTGTGGCTAAAATGGACCAACATTTCTCAAAAGGTGCCCTGTGAGTGTGTGACCAAGATACTATTTGGTAGATGGAGGAGTCTGGTTTATGTTGAACGGTTTCAAAAGGTGATTAAAGAACTCTCTGTGGGCAAGGTCCCTAGATGAGGTTGTCCCTGATCCAAATATTATAAAGTGTTTCAAGCTCTTGTGGTGCCATGACTAATGCTTGTGTTTGAAGAGGCTCAAGTCAATCAATCTCTTCCTCTTTTCATGAGACTCTTAACTGACTTTTGTGGGAACCTAATGAAAATGCCACCTGTGCATCTCACACCCCGTTCGCCTTCAGGAGGGCAGGAGCCCGCTGAATCTGCTGCCACACATCACGGGAGAGGGAGCCCTGTTGAGCCTCGTGCTCTGCACCGCCGTCGACCTGCCCCTCTGCCTGGATTAATCTAGTGGGTAAGCCTGCTGCACACGCTGCCCATACCTGAAGCTACTGTCCCTTATATTGTGCCTACACCAGCTTCTTTATGCTGCCATAACGCTCCGATCGCCATTCCCCACGAGGAGGACACCTAAAATGGCCACCATCAGTTTCTTTACATTGCTCATAGGCAACCTTTGCCAATGCCGATAAGCTGCTCACTTCAACTTTCGTGACACAGGATCACCGTAAGGCGTGAGCCGGTCGTATCACGAAGGGTGAATACAAAGGGTGCTGCCTGTCTGCGCCTTCACACCCCGTTCGCCTTCAGGAGGGCAGGAGCCCCCTGAATCTGCTGCCGCGCATCACGGGAGAGGGAGCCCTGTTGAGCCTCGTGCTCTGCACCGCCGTCGGACCAGCCCCTCTGCCTGGATTAATCCAGTGGGTAAGCCTGCTGCACACGCTGTCCATACCTGAAGCTACCGTCCCTTATATTGTGCCTACAGCAGCTTCTTTATGCTGCCATAACGCTCCGATCGCCATTCCCCACGAGGAGGACACCTAAAATGGCCACCATCAGTTTGTTTACATTGCTGCTAGGCAACCTTTGCCAATGCCGATAGGCTGCTCACTTCAGCTTCCGTGACACAGGATCACCGGAAGGCGTGAGCCGCCCGTATCACGAAGGGCGTATACAAAGTGTGCTGCCTGGCTGTGCCTGTCTGCGTCGGACAGCAAGGAGCAGAGCAGCCCAGTCTCTTGTAAGTACTCTTTTGCCCTATACATCAGCGACACTAAAACTACCCGCACTGACCCCTGCCTCAGTCTACAATTGTATGGCCGCCGTTTCTACCCACGCTCTGCCCTGTCATCAATAAGAACTCTATCATACATCTGCTGCTACGCTCTGTCCTACCTTAACTGCCCGCTATCATGTCTGCCCTGTTTCCCTACTCCAAAGGAGGGATTGCAGCATCCGCTCAAACATTACGCTAAGAAATTGTGTATCGCACTGTATCACATTGTTTCTATGCATTTATGACCAACATGTCGGCACCTTGTTATCACTGTTAAGTAGTACGCAGCACGTGTGTGAACTTATTATTTAGATCCCACTGTGCTTATCTGTATCATTGATATCTTGAATTGCCTGCATGTGTTCCCACACCTTAACTCAATAGTGCTGTATCGGTTCACAGCTATCTGGATAACGCTTCTTAGCCCCCACTGTGATTTTAAATTTTGATTGACCTTGTTGCTATAATCGCTCCTGTCTGTTGTTACATTGCCTTTAGCTCATACTGTGACATTCAAATCTAGAAGGACCCTGTTGCTATAATCGCTCCTGTCTGTTGTTACACTGCCTTTAGTTCATACTGTGACATTCAAATCTAGAAGGACCCTGTTGCTATAATCGCTCCTGTCTGTTGTTACACTGCCTTTAGCTCACACTGTGACATTCAAATCTAGAAGGACCCTGTTGCTATAATCGCTCCTGTCTGTTGTTACACTGCCTTTAGCTCATACTGTGACATTCAAATCTAGAAGGACCCTGTTGCTATAATCGCTCCTGTCTGTTGTCACACTGCCTTTTAGCTCATACTGTGCCTCCTAAACCCAGGTGTTCATCTGTTGCTAGAATCACCTCTGCCAGTTCATGTCAGCCTTGCCTGTGTCACCCTCATGAATGTGTCTTAGCCTATGTGCACCAATATTTGTTATCTCATTGCCTCATCTGGCATCATAGCAATGTGACTACTATGCCCCACTTTGTTCGCCTACGCTAAACTATAGGCACCAGCCCCCGCTCTAAGTTTCCTCCTGACACTTAGTATCGGTAGCTATAGACAGGCTGCACTGTTTGCCACAGTCGCCTATCTAACATCGTGAACTACTCTGTTAAGCTAGTCCCTACGCATTGTCCAGTCCCGGCTACTCCAACTTATCATCGGCCTGTGCCTTATCTGCTTCATCACCCGACGTAGTTGTCTCTTGCCACTGGGGAATTATTCGAACACCATGGACATGCTGCCCCTTCCTTCGGCAAGTACTCTCACATTCATCCTAGCCATCACATGGTCCTTAGCTAAGGCATACTGTGCAACGCCCACTTGCATTTTCTGCACTCCTTGCAACATCTCCTGTGCATATTCCACGACAATGCACCACAGCACACCTCCACCACCCAATGCCAATCCCTACCTCAATGAACCAGCCCTGTGGCTAAAACACTTCGCAACCAAACCCACTCCAAACCAACCGTGCACACTTACACTTAGAAATGCTAGACTCGGATCTAGACTGCTCCGCACTCCGCACGCCTAACGCCAACACACAAACATCACCCGTGCCTCTACTCAGACCTCCACCATACCATCCACGACCGTACCTAAAGAATTGAAAGGAGGGCTTATCAATGCTAGATCCCTTACCGCTCATGCCCTCGATATCGCCGACCTCATTACCAACCAGAACCTCGACTTCATTGCTATCACAGAAACATGCCTAGACGCTGCTTCTGGCCCGCTCTTATCCCTCGCAATTCCCGATGGATACTCTATCCTCAGAATTGATCGCCTATCTAACCTGTCTAAAGGTGGCAGCGTTGCCTTCATACACAGGGAGAATATCAACATGAGACTGATCCCCAACACCCATTGTTGCTCAGCGGAATCATTATCAGTAAAACTTTCACTCTCACCCACCAATACAGCGACACTTCACCTCATCTACAGACCACCCGGTTCATTCTCCTCCTTCGCAGAAGATATCACGTCTATCCTATCCAACAATACTAAGCCTAACTCACAAGTGCTGCTGCTAGGGACCTGAATCTTGGACTGTCTGACCCCAAGGATCTCATGGCCACTGAAGTCGCAAGCATTGTGTCAAACCTAGGCTTCCAACAATGTAACCTCGAACCGACACACTCGATTGGATCGTGGACTTAAATTGTAATACTACGATAAGTTCCAACTCAGCCTGTGCTTGGTCTGACCACCCTGTATCTTCCAACTACCTGCCACCACTCCCAGCACCAAACCTCCAATAGCCCCCTCTATCCCCGCCAGTAATAAAAAGGACATCACCAGGGACAAGTTACTCCCGCTTATCCTACTGACTCTGAACAACTGTGCCACATCCTATAACGACCCTACGGTCTTGGTGGACACTTTCAACCGAACACTGCTCAAAGCCATTGACACTATAGCCCCGCTCAAACTCAGGAAAGCTATACAACGAGCACACTTGAACTCGTGGTTTACGCCTCATCCTAGAGCTCTGTGCAAAGAAAAAGGCAAGGCGGAATCACTTTGGAAAAGTCTCCCTTGTGCTTCTAACAAAGACAACCTCTTCATCACTTCCCTTAATTACAAGGAAGCCATTATACAGGCTAAAAAAGAAACGTATAACGTGCGCATCTCGCAAGCCGAATCTAACACGAAGGAGCTCTTCAAAATTCTTAAAGAATTAGAATTCCCTTCGCCTATACCAGATACGTGTAACAAAGGCATCTCCTGGTGCAATAGCATCCAAAATGCTCTCGTCTCCAAAATAACCACCTTAGAAGCGAAAATCAATGCCAATCCAAATTGTCTTCTCTCCAAACCTCTGACACCTAAAACACCCACTACTTTCACCCAGCCCCCATTTCGCTTCACTCCTCTTACTATCTCTGAGGTTGAAAAAATTATCAGCAACCTTAAACCCTCTAACTGCCAAAGGGACTCATGCCCGGCCCCTATCATTAAGGAATCGGCCCACGACCTTGCTCCCTTCATTACCACCTTCATTAACTCCTCATTTCATTCTGGAATCATGCCCAACAACCTTAAGGACGCCTGGGTCATCCCACTGCTGAAAAAGCCGACACTTGACCCATCTATATCAACTAATTTCAGACCAATCACAACGGTCCCGTTCCTCTTAAAAATCTTCGATAGAGCGGCCTACCTCCAGATACAGAAGTATCTGGAGACTAATAACTTACTTGGTACAAGACAATCTGGATTCAGACCCAGGATTGGGACAGAAACAGCCTTATTAGATCTGAAAACGCAAATAGAAGACTTCAAAGATAATGGTAAACTAGCCCTACTACTACTCTTGGACCTATCTGCGGCCTTCAACCTGGTCAATCACCAAATCTTATGCCAACACCTGAAATCTGCTGCCCACTTTTCTGAAAATGCCACGAACTGGATCAGATCCTTCCTTGACAATAGACTCATGAGAGTATTCTCACCCACGGACTCCGCTGACCCATCGCCAGTCCCATGTGTAGTTCCCCAAGGATCGTGCATATCTCCCACGCTCTACAATGTTTTCACCAAGCCTTTGTTCGATGTGCTTGACTATCTGGGTGTCACTTACAGCAACTACACAGATGACACCCAGATACTCATCCCCATCACTGGTGACTACATCGCAGATGCCAAAGCTTTGAACGACGTATACCAAGTCATCCAAGCATGGATGGCTCATCATGAGATCTGTCTCAATGATGACAAGACAGAGCTCCTCATCCTTGGTACCCAACAAAGACTTAGCAGGCTTGACCCGTCCTTCAGCACTTTCAACATTGATGGTAATGCCATCAAAGTAGCTAAAGAGACCAAAACCTTCGGTATCTACCTTGATTCCACACTGTCCCTTAACCGACAAACCAACGCAGTCTCTGCTGCATCAGCCTACACTTGTAAATTGATAACAGCCTGCCGCCCATTCCTCTCTACGCAGAACTGCATTACTCTCACCAGGACGCTGGTTATGTCTAAACTTGATTACTGTAACGCACTTTATCAAGGTACTAACCAACGTAACCTCATCAAACTCCAGATCGTCCAAAACAATGCGATCAGAGCAGCCCTCGCCATTCCTAAGTCGGACAACATCTCGGACACCAGGAAGAGCATACACTGGCTCTCTGTCGCCCAAAGAATTTCGCTCAATCTCTGACTCTCACTCACAAATGTGTTAACAACCAGGTCCCTACCTACTTAACTTCTCGCTTCTCTCAATACAGCCCCTCACAGACACTAAGATCTGCCCAAAACAATCGCTTACTATACCGAAATACAATCTGCAGACTGCCGGAGGCGTCAGCTTCCCAGTCCTCGCATCCAAACTTTGAAACACCGTGCCACTATCCATCAGAACCCTCCCGTCCGCCACGCTTTTCAAACATAAAGCCAAGCTATGGCTATCCTCTACACCTCATTCACTACTAGCCTAAGCCACCTGCTCCACTACTCATGCACTACCGGCACTTTTGCTTGTGAATTTATTGTTTGCCTGTACCTGTAGCCTTGCCACTTTGTACCTCTGTGCCTTTAGATATGCACCTGTGAATATAACCTTTGCCTGTCTGTAACTGTATTAATGCCATTTTCTGTACCTTGTGCCTAAGAAATGCGCCTGGTTGCCCTCGGGCCTAGTGCGCTATACAAATAAATAAAATACAAATACAGGTCTTTACCCCTCTTCAATATTGCACTTGTGAATGATGCTGAAGTCCTGGCAAACATATTGAATATGCATACAATGCAATGCACTTGATTCACCCTGATCCATCTGGTTCCAAACCTAGTAGTTGAACTGATCTACATCTTCTGAGGACTTTGTGCCTCATGTCCCAGATCAACCTTCTAGTGTTTCTGGCTCTGCAACATTGCCATTCCCTGGATGTTCTTTCTTCCCTATACTAATAAGAAGGAGAACAATTCCTAACGTAAAAAAGTATCAAATATTTTTAGGTTCACACCTACGGGTAAGGATGCACTTGAGTCACATGTGTTTGAAAACTTTTCAATTGCAGAGTGACACCTGCCTTGTGTGCTCCCGCTCTGAAAACACTTCTGCTTGTTTTGAATGAGCTGTCAGTTCCTGGGGGGAATACTTGGTGGTGTCTGTTAATCGCCCCAAGTCAAATTGTGTTCCTTCTCTAATAGGCAACTTCAAAACTTTGTATACATCAGGGCATTGAAAGGTCCTCTGGAGGCATTGCACATCTTGGTGCAAAGGGTTCTGACAATAGCTAAGAATACTGATGTTGCCTTTGAAGCCTTATCTCTCATTCCTATAGGGCAAGTTCAATCATGGAGGGTGTTTTCCAAGACCATCATTGATTTGTGCTCTCTTCAGTCACATATATTATGTTTATATCCCTCTAGTTCTTTCTGCCAGGAAGTTTGAGGTGCAGGTCAGGCTAGCTGGGGTAGACTTTGCTGGTTATACCATGTTCAAAAGTCAGTTTTGGCAGTAGGTGGAGTTTGAGGCCTTGTGTTGTTGTTCAAGCTCAGTACTAATCCCACTCCTATATTTGGGATGTGACGATATATCTTGGGATTCATGTCAATTGCAATGCATCAGTGCTTGTCCTCACAGATAGCTGTTGATTCTGATTGCATTCAATTATTAGAACCATTATAGGTTTCACCAACTTCATGACAGAGGTTTTTCTTGTCAAGGGATTGTTGAGAGATTTGTGTTTCACCAGACATATACACAATACATTAGTACGCACAGCATGAACATCAAGCTAATGATGGACAAAAGCATAAAGCTTGCCTGTGCTGAGGCTGGTATTTGTAGGCTCGGCTGCATTTTTCAAAGGGAGGATTGCTTCTTTCGTATACTTCATTCATTGTCCAGTTCAGTGGTTACAAGTGGCTGGTTTCTATGTCAGACTCACTGGTGGAAAAATCTGAAGGCATCCCTGTCATCTTGGTTAATGTTGATTTGGAGCTGGCTGGGAAAGGAGTATAGCAACTAACAATGGCTCATACTTGTGAGTGTACCAAACGGATGTTGTTCAACTCAACTTGTCAGCTGACTGAATTTCTATTTAACAAACTTCAAATGGTTTTTCGAATTCTCGTAGCAACGTTGCAGATTTGCAGAAGGGCCTAATAAGATAACAACTTCCAACTGTTCAAAGCTAGACTCAGCTGGATTTTCAAGTACAATTACAATTTGTAGTATGTTAGCATGAAATGCTTTACATGTGCGCAGAACAAATCCACACAGATTGACTGGTGTGTTACCTTATGTGAATTATCACTTTATGATGGCCAGCAATAGTACATATCGCAATCTATTCCTGGATGTCTTTCACATATTGTTGGCCATTTGAACCAAAAGTATACACTGTAATGTGTTCCCTCTTATTCTAATTGTGTTTCTATATTATATGCTGTATAAGCACATAGACGTCACCTTTGACCTCCTCTTAGCCAATCAGAATGTTCAGAGTGCAGTCAATAACAGCTGGCACTGACTGCATTCTGAGCATATTGACTTCAAGGCAGTCAGGGACACACAATGGAATGTCCATGCAATCTTTCTTTCAACAAGACTCTTCCTCACTGGGAGGATCTTTTTTTGATGCAATGTCCTCTTTAACACACCAAAGAAAAAGCTAAAACATTGGAAATGCGTTCACTTTCTTATAGAGAAAAGCAAATACTTTTAAAGGACACTTAATGAATGCTCATGTTAAATGCGCTCCGGTTTGACTGAGTTTGTAATTACAATACATAACCTATGAAGACAAACCTCTATTTAAATATTGCAAAATAAAACTACATTTCATTTTCTGCTTGTCAATTCACTTTACTCACTATTAACATGTTTTACATCACCACCAAAACGACAACATGTATTGCTAGTACCAGCATGTGCTAATAGCTTTGTAGTCCTCGGGAGCACATTATCGCGTGGGATGATGACCATTATGTCCCCAAAGTATATCATGGGCACATTCTTTCCCTCCGCAGAAGTTCCTTGCATGGTATGCATTCTTTAATTCACAAAAGACATTCCCTATCCATGACACTAGGGGCAGAAATACAGTGTGTTTGAATATGTCCTATTGCATTACACACAGTGCAAACGCAGTGCAAATATATTTATACTAAATGTAATTTCATTGCACATTGACAAAAGGGATTTGATTGTTGTTAAACACACCATAATTCTGCAATACAGTCTACAAACTCTGAAACTCCTATGGTGGTGATTGGCACAGTACAAAACGTAACATAACATAACTTGGTTTCTACGGACTGACTACATTCATGTTACGCGTGTTGGGTCTGATTTACACTGATTTTTCATTGATTGACTGTACTATTCATACTAATTGTCAGGACTTGTATGTAAATTTCCTAGAGGCTGAGGTTGATCACTGTTTACATCATAGTGAGGTACATGTCTCTTGGCACCCTGCAGAAAGATCCAAACATAGACCCAGAAACCAGTTAAGTTTAAAAGTAATCCTATTCCCTTCATTTGAACTTGTCCAGAACTGTTTTATTGAATCTCAGTTGTCTATCCTAAATTCTCATCTCCTCCACATAATTCTTGATAAATTGTAGCAATAATCGTCTTTGCGCTGATATTTTTCTGAAGAGGGACAAGTGTTTTGACGGACAGAGATCAGAGCGGAGGCACTGCTGTTCTGGTGGCTGCCCGTTGAGTGTCTTGCTTCTTCATAGCTCCTTAGTATAAGCCTATCCTTGTTGGTAAATCTTTAAAGCGCATCTGTCATTTTTTTAAAATATTGATTCTGTTTCTGAAAAATCTACCTTCACAAAAACCTCTGTAGCATTTGAACCACACGTCCTAGAACTGGAATTTAGCTGTCATTTTGAAGCTAAGATCCTAAGCTTTCTAACGAACCTAAAACGACATTCCAATTCCTATAGTTTTGTTGTAATCCTGTTTCCCGCACGCAGAAAAATTGCAGTGAATTGCAATTTAGCTCAATTTCACCACTTGTCAAAATAGCTGTTTCTTGTTTTCAACTGCTGAATTTCGTTTTCAATCTGATAATAATTCATGAATTATTGCTAGTGTTGACCTGAACCAATCCAATGTAACTGTCACTTATCCTGAATCTCCTTTAGTGAATTAAAATCATTTTAGCATATTGTCCCATTCATTGCAATCACATTCAAAAGTATTTTGACCTGTGTTTAAAATCATACCTGTTTTCTCTAAGCTTGCTGGGGGAACTGGGATTGAACTACATTATTGATTGTATTCCTTAACCTGTGTGCCCTCATTTCCATCTTTTAATATTGCATAGTGGGGGGAGTGAGTAGTCACAGGGGAAAAAGTGATCATATTATCGTTTTGATTGAAATCATATCAAGTTTATTTCTGTGTTGCATTCTTTCCTATCCTTGCATTTCCTTGAATCATATAAAGTATTCTCTGTTTCCTTATCCTTCCTATTCCTACTCCTAACTAATTAAAGAGATTGTTGATATTGTAATATTACCCATTGCTGCTCACTGTACATATTCATAAGTGTGCTACTCAGATATTATTCTATTCATAAAAGTGTGATATATATTGTTCAATTCTTCAAATAAACCTTTTAATTTGCAAAACAAACCTACTTCTTGGCTCAATGAGGTCAGGGAGATTCAAAGAGAGGGGCGTTATATAAGGGTTCATCATCCAGATTTAAAGAACTTTGACATAAAATATATAAATAAGGGCTTCCATTGGCATTCCATACTAGGCATTGACTTAGTTGGAATGCTGGATTGAAGTCACTTACAACTTCTACTGGCCCAAGATGGGGGTGCAAGTAGAAAGTCACTGCAGGAGTTGTGCCTACTGCCAGTTATCTGGTAAGAGTGGTTCAACAATCGAAGCTCCATTGGTACCACTCCCAGTTGTGGTACCAATGGAGAGGGTAGGGATTGACATAGTTGGTCCCCTTGACCCCCAAACATCCTCAGGTAATAGGTTTATCCTAGTGCTTGTCGACCATGCCACCAGATATCCTGAGACCATCCCATTAAAAACTGTGACTGCCAAGTCAGTTGCAAAAGCTTTACTTGGCATCTTTACTAGGGTTGGCTTCCCTAAAGAAGTTGTGTCTGTCAGAGGCAGCAACTTTATGTCGAAGTATATGCAGGCTATGTGGAAAGAATGTGGGGTCACCTACAAGTTTTCTTCTGCCTACCACCCCCAGACCAATGGTCTGGTGGAACGGTTTAACAAGATCTTAACAAGTATGATTGGGGCTCTGGAAGAGCCTCAAAGAAGAAAATTTACCATGCTTACTGTTTGCCTACAGAGAGTTACCACAAGAGGTTGTTGGCTTCAGCCCCTTCAAACTTCTGTTTGGTCACCCTGTGCGGGGACCCTTAGCCATAGTCAAGGAGCGATGGGAGATGCCCACTCCCCCTATTACTACCAATGTAGGAGACTATGTGCTAGGGCTCAGAAAAAGGATGGTACTCCTGATGGGTCTGGCTAGTGACAAGTTGAAGGTGGGACAGGCTCTGGTGTAACATTGGTATGACCAGAAAGCTTCCCGCATCAACTTCACACTTGGTCAGCAAGACCTGATCATGAATCTCATAAGGCCCAGAGCTTTACAGGATAAGTGGTCAGGCCCTTACACAGTGGTGTAGCCCCTGGGTGAGCTCAACTATTTTGTGCACCTTGGAAGGCCTGGACAGGCTCCAAAAGTGTTCCATGTAAATAGGCTGAAGGCTTTCATCCCAAGAGTTAAAATTGCAGCACTGCTATTGGCTTCAGATGTCGAGGAAGAGGAGTCTGAACCTCTCCCTGACCTGTTTCAAAGCAGTCCTTCAGATAGCTCCTTTGAGGGTGTCCGAGTGGCCCCTCAGCTGATTTCTGATCAACAGGCAGAGGTGAAAGGTTTGCTTAGGCAGTTTTCCCCCCTGTTTTTACAGTCCCCTGGTTTGACACCTTGGTGCAAACTTAACATAGACACAGGAGACAGTGTACCTACCAAAAGTAGGGGATACAGGATGTCAGACAAAGTATGATCTTACATTAAGACGGAGGTCAACAAAATGTTAGATCTTGGGGTGATTGAACCTTCCAGTAGTCCTTGGTCCAACCCTGTGGTTTTGGTTCCAAAAGCAGGTACTTCTGATTTGAGGTTCTGTGTGGATTACAGGGATCTGAATGCTGTCACCAAGACAGATGCACACCCCTTGCCTCAAACAGATGAGCTGGTGGATACCTTGGGTGCCTCCAAGTATCTCAGCAGGTTTGACCTCACTGCAGGCTATTGGCAAATAGCCCTTTCAGAACATGCCAAGGAGAAGAAAGCATTCTCAACTCCAGAAGATCTTTACCAGTTCAGGGTAATGTCTTTTGGATTGAAGAATGCACCTGCCACTTTCCAGAGGCTTGTGAATCATGTGTTGAATGGGTTTGATGATTTTTGTCTTACATATCTGGATGATACAGCAGTTTTCAGTGCCACCTGGGAAGACCATGTGAAACACTTTGGTGTTACAGGCTCTTCAGAAAGCCCATTTGACCATAAAGGCCAGTAAATGCCAGATTGGACAAGGCTCAGTGGTTTACCTTGGACATGAAGTAGGTGGAGGGAGGATACAGCCTCTACCCAGTAAAGTACAAGCAGTACAAGACTGGCCTACCCCCACTACGCAGACCCAAGTGAGAGCCTTCTTAGGACTCATGGGGTATTACAGAAATTTCATGGGAGACTATGGCCCCGTAGCTGCCCCTCTGACTGCCCTCACCACAGCTGAGAATCCCAAGAAGGTAACTTGGACTGAAGAGTATGAGAAGGCCTTCAATGGCTTAAAAGACTCCTTGTGCAGGCCCCTGTTCTCAGGGCCCCTGATTACCAAAGACCTTTTATTGTGCAGACAGATGCCTCTGACACTGGGATAGGAGCTGTACTTTCACAAGTAGATGAGAAGGGTAAGGAACACCGTATTGGCTTCATTAGTCGCCAGCTTAAGGACAGAGAGCTCAGATGGTCCACAGTAGAGAAATAATGTTTCTCTGTTGTGTGGGCCCTACGGAAGCTGAGGCCCTACCTCTATGGGACCCAATTCACTGTGCAAACTGACCATAAGCCCTTAAAGTGGCTAATGAAAATGAAGGGAGATAATCCAAAGTTGCTTCGGTGGTCTATAAGTCTGCAAGGTTTTGACTTCACTATTGAGCATAGGCCAGGGGTCCAACATCGCAATGCTGATGGGTTGTCCAGAATGTTTAACCAACCTGAACAAGAAACTCATCCAGGGGTGGATTAGTTCCCCCAGTCCTTAGTCTGGGAGGGGCGAGTGTTAGGAATGATTTCATAATTGTATGTAATTTTCCCTCCATGTGTCAACCCCCAAACTTTTTGCTGCTGTTTTACACCCTGCTCTAGACTTTGCCAGAGAAGCGCAGCCTTCCGCCACACTCCTCTGGGCTTTCGCTCAATTCTTATGGGGAAACTGACATGCCCTTAAAACAGTCAGTACTGGGAGACTTTGTTTCCCTTAGTCCTTTCCTCATGTTGCAGCTTTTGTGCAACATGAAACAAGAGTGCACTGTAACTTACTTTACCGCACTCTTGGGTCTCTAGTCATTCCAAAGGCCCAAAAAACTCTCGCTGGACTTATTGATGAACTGCGCAAGTGTGTCATGGACAGGACTGGTGGCAGCTATCGTTTCTCTTGTGTTTTGAACCCTTTCTTTCCACGTTATCTGCGCTTACCGCATTTGGCACAAATAAGTTGACTGGCTCCAAAATGGCCATGCCACGAGGTTCTTTGTCCTGTCCTTTGGCCACCTTGCCCCTTCACCTCCCCCAGGTTGAACCGACCCGGGTCCGTCCTTATTTGGTCATGCACTTTCCCGCGAAACCCAACACTTTCGTGGGCTTCTGCATGCCTCGTGTGAATGCCTCCAGGATGTGGGCTGGGATGTCTGTTCCCAATATACATCCTGGGTGCCAGAGAGTCTGGAGTGTCTTGAATGCCTGGGACCACCGTGGTCCATGATAGGTCCACATATGGTGTGAGTGTTTGTGAGCAGATCTCCCATTGGGTCCTCTCCGTTTTGGCGTGAAGGGAACTTTGGATAAGAGGAGGCTGGAAACACCACTACCATGTCGATCTCCTGAGTTCACACCAAACAAGGAATAAGAAGCCAAGTATCCTGCAACAAGAAGCTGAGTCGAGGAACCGCTAGTGACCTGCTGAAGGTTTGGCACCCTGAACCATTGTTGTCCTGCGAGACCCCTCTGCATCTGATTGTCCTAGAAGGTCTGTGAAGGCGCTTCGACCCATTGGAATAGTGGGATCAACTATTCCCGGCACCTTCATCAAACCCTGCAAGTAAGCCTCTTTGGAAGTTTCCCTGGGCCAACCAGTTGGCTGACCAGCTTACACAGGTTGTTTGCTCTGTCACCACCGCCGTTTCAGGGAAGCCCTTGAAACTTGGCCTACTGCTAGCTCTGTGTCCACGGCACTCTCACCCCGAATATCGTACACTTGGCACTCCCAGGTCTGAAGTGATACGAGTGCGCCTGGACCAGAGTAAATGCGGTTGCCGTGTTGCCCTGCTGTGGTAACAACTTGTGCACGTTCGCTGCATTTGGGACACCCTCGTCCCCTGCATCCTGCTACCGTGGAATCTACACAGTGTCGAGACGTCCTGATCATCGCATCTGAACCTGCCAGCAACGTGAACTGAACATCGGGGACCAGTGAGTAGCCCATACCCCAACTGGTGGCCCCTAACGCAGGAACCCACTTCTCTTCCACCGCTGTTGCGAAATAGCGGATCTGTCCCACACTCTCACCCTGCCTCCGCCCGCAAGTGGAGGTTGTGCTCGAGTAGTGGGGGACCTGTTCTTCATCGCTTCATCCACCTTCCTGAACAGTCAGAAACCCTTGAAGAGACCCTATTTTTGTCCATTGGCACAAGCGCGTGCATGTACTTTTGAGCATAAGGCTCCTCTCTTCGTAGGGCTCGGACTTCCTCCTAGTTAGGTATATTTCTGATGTTGAACTGGGTCTAATGATTACTTGCACTGCCTGTTTTCCTCCCCATCTAGGTGGTCTACCTATTACGTGATCATAACTCCTTAGGCCCCTCGGTCTTGTATATATATTCTATTGATTGTGATGTGTTGCTTTATTTTAGTATTATTGTGATTCTTTGCTATGGTCGATGTTGCAAAGGCCTTGTAATGAATGTGTCTATATTTTTAATATAACACCTGTCTGGAGTAATTTGTAAGTGTCCTTGCTTTGTGTGCTCATTGAGGTCTTTCAGTCACCCTCACCCCTCTTGAGACTTAGTCTTGACCACCGCCATCGCTAACCTGATTGGTCTGGCTTGTCCAGAGGTTACCCTGTTCCAAGAAACTAGGCTGGCCTTCTGAACCTCTGCCCCTCCAGGTCCGAGTTCAGAAATCCATCTTAACACCTGCCATTGGAATGCCCTTCCCACTCTCCAAAGAATGATCGAGTCCCATCAAGCATTCTGCAAAGCAATCAAAACCAAGCTTTTTGTCTGATTGAATACTGACAATGATGACTGATGTAATAATGACTGCTATGTAAAACTTACTGATGTATGTAACTTTGGACCTCACCTGTCATCTATGAAGTCACTTACCACTAATGTACCTGTAACCAAGAGACCACCTTGGTCCCCTGTAACCACTTAATCAAAATTTCCTACAAACTTCATGTAACAGCGCCTCGATGCCTCTGGGATGTAAGTGTGCTATACAAATACAAATAAATAAATAAATAATCCCTTATAAACTGGCGTTTCACTATGGTTGAGTGTCTTTGTGGCTTTAGAAGGAAGACCAAAAATTGCGGGCCCTGAAATTGTGCCATACCAAAGTGTAACTTGACATAGCATGGATTAGCCTAGCATCACCCAATCTTGCATAACAAGACATAAAGGCTGGACAAAGAATATTTTTCATCTAAATAAATAAATAAATAAATAAATAAATAAATAAATGTAACCAACTGTGAAGTTCCAAAATAGAAAAAGGTTGCCTCCTGTTGTTGCTGGAGGGTCTGCTCAGCAAGGTATAGTAACAACAAACACCTCATATCACCACAATCATCCAGCCACCACACTAACCAACAAAATATCTTAGCACATAACTCTAGTACCAAAGCAATACAGGTTAGCATCTCAGAACCTGCACCACCCAAAAACCCATGTTTCTACACAGCACACTAACCCTCCACAGATACATGACTCTCCAGGTTCTTCTTAATTACAACTCTGTGATAACCATTCACACAATTTACATTATTAACCTAGATCACACATTAACCACTGCTCTGGACAACTTACAAAATATCTGAAACATACACACCTTGGATATCCCTATCTTCTCAGACCTGCAAACAACACTGAAAGAAAGCAACTTTGCCCTGCTCCCTATGCTCTTTTGCTAGTCCTCTACCCCTGCACTTCAAGATCCTGGAGCACAAAGAAACCATGACAATTCTAGATACTGTTCTGTAGAAGACTCAATATAAATGTGTCACATGGTATTGCAAAGAAATGGGAGAAAAAAATAAATTAAGGACATGTTCGATCAATAGACATACATCCACATGAAGTACCATGAGAATGACAAAAGGGCAGTGCTAAAATACCCTCATTGTAGATGATGGCAATGTTTTCTTTTTTTTTTTTAATGTGTGGGTCAAAGCCTCTAATGTTATAAGTGAAATCTAAGTGAAATTAA
The DNA here is from genome assembly GCF_040938575.1 of Ambystoma mexicanum. Classification (NCBI taxonomy): domain Eukaryota; kingdom Metazoa; phylum Chordata; class Amphibia; order Caudata; family Ambystomatidae; genus Ambystoma; species Ambystoma mexicanum. The sequence goes on along the minus strand of NC_090934.1, from coordinate 1,429,937,599 downwards.
ATTGTTTATTCAGGATCACACACTTTGGTTAAGCAGTGAAGCTACAATGTTAGCCCTCTCTACAATTTAGCTACCTGACCACATGCCTTCTGAACTAACTGTACAGATTTTTGCTTTAGCTACCATTTTTTTAGGGAACGCCAACATGGTTAAAATCAGTGGGTGGTACCATCCTTATTTTAAGGCACAATGATTAATCACGCCAATGATGGAGTGACCACTTGTCATCACAGATTTAAAAAAAGAAAAATCAATGGAGATCCTATGTGAGGTTGATTACCAGCCACACATAGGTCAGGAACTAGATATATTTTAAAGCGTTATTGTGTATTATGTGCTCAGTTCCAACCGAATTCCACCACTCACCAGGCTACTTTACAAAAAGAGGAATTACATTACCATGGTCTGATCTTCAGATCAACTTAATTGGTCCATTGAGTTGCTCTAAATGTGGTAATAAATCTATGTTGACTGTTAAGTGCCTCTTCACCAGGTGGATTGAATGCCTCCCAGCCCCAAATTGCAAGGTGGAGACTGCAGCAATGATATTATTCAATCACATCTTTTCTCATTTTAGCCTTCCTCCAAATATTGAATCTGACCAGGGTAGTCCTTCAACCAGAGAGGCAATTACAAAGATGTGGGGCATTTTTTATGTGTCAAGTTGCATATTGCTTACCACCCTGCACCCAGCTGGAGGGTGGAGTCATATTTTTAGGAATTCTAATCAGGTTTTTGGTGGATTATGGACACTGGGAGGATGTGCTATAGTTCTCTGAAAGTCTGCCATTTTCTTTTGCCGAATGGCACTTTCATCAAATTTATCTTCACCTCATTTGCCCTCTTTTTAACTACTCTTACCATCTGCTAAAACAAAGTGAAAAAGAAATTTGTGAAAATGAATTTGATGAAATTGCCATTCGGCAAAAGTGGCCAATACCCTAGCAATTACCTAGTCCTGATCTCTCAGAGATCTGCCCCTACCTCTGCTGTTAAAATGTCTCCTTTTGAACTTATTACTGGTAGAAAAATGATCTTGTCTCAACATCTGCTGTACTGAACACAGGAGCAGACGTTGATCAACACCCCTTCCACTCACTTTTTCCGGGTGCACAAAGTAACCTGGAGAAGGCTGTTGTAAGTATGAACATGCACTACAAAAGACCTCCAAAAAAGGAATATAAGGTCGGTGATCAAGTTTACCTTTATAATTTCCAAAGTAACCAATCTAAATAGTGCAAATTCTGGCCATCTTGGCCTGGATCTTTGAAAATCACAGATAAGATCTCTCCTATTGCCCACAATCTCAAGAAATGAATGGGGGGACGGACAGAGGAACACTGGGTCCATGTAACAGCTAAAGACCTGTCAGCCCGAAAAAATCCTGAATGGACTGAGGAATCATGTCCTCCCAATGAGACAACCTTTGAATGAAAACAAATCTGCATTAAAATGATAAATACATATGCTTAAGACAAAAGATGAAATATTTGTGTAATGTTCTATGAAACATAGAGATACATTTAGTTATATATGCAACATTTGATGTGAACATTAAGATAGAACATATTATGTATGATGGAATATGCATATTAAATGTCAAGGTGTCATACTAAACCAGTCTTTCTGATCCTTTCTCTTAGTTAAATACTTTGATCTTCCTTTCATTCTTCAGGATTGGGAGCGATGAAGGAAAGGTCAAGCCCTCAACCAAACGAAAGAGGAGGCAGGTATACCAACCTCTTCACTTCTGAAGATCTGGATTTCCCTGGAAAACGAAACCAGAGTCTCGGCGGTCAAGAATGTTAGTCAAAGCCTTGGGGAAACAAGACATAAAAAAACACTAATGACACAAGCAAAGAAAAATGCATTCTATTTTCTGAAGGGACAACACAGACCTGCCAGTCATTTCCCTTGAGACAATGGTGCTGGGGACGAGGGGAGTATTAGGGGAAAACCAAAGACAGATGGAGACTGGTGTGTTGCTTCATTTATAACAACAATGTTATACCTGTGAGGTCCAGATAGGTACTTACTTCCACCAGAGACCTGGCAAATGGCACAGAGTTTGCCACATATCAGCAACAGTACAATATATGCAAACCACCAGTTTACAGCGTAACTCTTTGCAGTCATGCTAAGTTGTGCTTTGTCACACTGGAAAACACTGGGAAAACATGCTGAAAGCTTAATACAACCAGCACCAGTTTCTAAAATCAGGAAAGCTTTATTCATGTGGAAAACAATCCCAGCCTATACATTCACTCATAATTTTGTAAATGAAAGTGTTGGTACCTGTTCAAAATGAAGCCAAAATGAACAATCTATTTATTTTATTACCAGTGTTTGAATTGCAAAATGAATCTTATTGAGAACATGTTGAACACACAAGATCAAGTCAGTGAAATGTTATTTTATAACACTAGCTTGCAATTTGTTATAACAATAGAAGTAAACAAGCCCCTTATGCATACAAGATCATATGAGGTTTTGAGTTGGCTTAGACAATGCTGGAGATATCTCCAGTGAAATCTCTCACGCATTAATTGTTTTGGTTTGCCCTGCATTCAGGTTTCAATGTGGGTGAAGTTTATGTGTCCCATGAACTTTGCCTTGTTCCATATGGAATGAATGAGCTGTGTTTGCATTTAATCATGAAAACCCATTAGACTCACAGAACAAAAGGCTCTGTGGAACAGAACAGCTGAGTTGATAGGTGAATCCCACCGCTGCAAGTTCATCTAAGGAGACAACATTTCCAATAAATACAAGTTCAAATACCAGTAAAGGCCGAAATATTAATCAAAATGAGAATCAGAATTTCTCACGTCATAGCTCAGCCTGTCCTTCTAAGACCGGGTCTCAAAGTAACTTTGGTGCACATAATTTGTCATCTTAGGACCTTGGTTTCTCATAAAACATGGCCAGATGGTCAGTCTAATGGAAACTCAAACAATGGAGGCCTTTTGTCAATGTATCCAGGTTAATAATAGGCTGAGAGGTTATTTTAACCACTTCTATGATTACATTTAAAAATGTGTGTTCATAGATCCACTACTAAACCATGTACAAATTAACAGAAAAAAGTGTTTCAAACGTGACATATTCATCTGTCATATGAAACCTAATTTCAATTTCTTGCATTTATTAACATTAATACAATTATTAATCACAATAACTTTATGAAAAATAACTGCACACATTCATGCTTCATATGTTTTACACAAATCCATGTTTGTTTCATATTGCTGTGATTACATATTCAAGAAAAACTGATCTGTAATTTCACTTGAGTAAATTGGCCCCCACCTTTTTCATATTCACATATATGGACATCCAATGGAGAGTGAGGGATGTTTTACGGTGAAGTGTTGCCTGTGAGATAAGCCAATGGAATCTCTTCACCAATTCAAAAGTGTGACATAATCATGACAAAGCGTGAACATATCACCCATGACAAAAAGGGAAACACACATGAAATAGGAGAGCAGACTTTAAAATAAAAAGCTACACAAAAGGGATACCACATGTTCCAAATGAATGATTGTTGAATCTGGACATTGACTGGAGATATGGGTCCTATCCATGAAGAGTATATTACCTGGAGAAGATCTACTTTCCAAGAGCAAGAAGAAATTGACTGGGAGTTCTTTGAAAACTCATGAGGGGACATTCTAAATTGCATCTTAAAGAATAGTTGAAAGTGAGTATGGAGATTCCCCAAATGCAATTAGTAACATCCCCTAGAATCATACCCTGCTAAATCCCTTGAGTGGGAGGGATTGGGAGGTCAGTTCTATTAGTGGATGCTCATTCAAAATGGAATATCTTGGTACTTTTGTGGGAAGAGCAACAGTGCTAAATTTAAAGCCAAGTGAGATTTGACTGCTTGTAGAACACACAGGTCCAGATGATTAAAAACCTGTGTTGGCACAAGTGAGGGAATGTGCTTTGGCATCTCCTCACTTGTGCCAAGAAAAGAGTGTCCGTTCAATTCACAAATGTCATCTAAACGGGTGCATCTTATATGTGTTTATTCAGATGATCTTTTTTCCCCGTCTTTGTGCATATGCACAAATAAGTGGGTGTTTAGGAGCATTTTAAAGTGCATCCTGAATTCACAAAAGGGATGCACTTCAAAATGTGCAGAAGCAAGGTTCTTCCTCCTGTGCCTGTTCAGAACACGGCCATACTAGCATTTACATACCTCAATGGAGATGGTAATGCTTTTTATATGCTTTGTTTATATGGCAGAGTTGGGCCCATTATGGGACCATCACAGTGAAATATGCTGCCAGCAACCATGTCGTTGCAGTGAGCCTGTCAACTTCAAAATGAATGTATGCAAGGGGGCTGGACAGCTCATCTTTTGCCACTGGCCAGCCCCTCCTGAAATGTTCAGGTCACCTTTGTGAATAAGGTGACCTGAGCATATCAGCAATAAGCGCCAATGAAAGTGATGCTATTTGTGATGTCATCTTTGATGTCCTAGGTGTTAGTCTTAGCAGTGCTTGGTGGTACCTCAAGTTTTGCTTTCATAGCTTACTCAACTGGAACATTTATTTTGTTTTTTCGATTTTACCCTGCAACCATAATATCCCTTTAGAAAAGTGTTTTCAATTAATTTCATAGGTTTTTATTAGTGCCACGTAAACATAATGTCCCTTTAACAAAGTTTTTTCAGTGAATTTCATAGGTTTTTTTATAGTGCAACTTAACCATAATGTTCCTTTAACAAAGATTTTCTCACTGAATTTCAATGTTTTTATAAGTGAAAATGTTTACAGCACTGTATATAAGTTCTTAATAATTCCTCTTTTAACATACAAGAAAGGACTATAAACCTCCTTTAATAATCATACTTTTGTAGCACATATTGATGTGTGTCGTTTTCAGCAGTGCATGCTGGGGATGTAAGTCATGGTTGAATTACCTGGGGCATGATGTTTGATCATAACCCCAGCCCCACCAAACCACCCCCATTACCAACTGCACCTAGCACGCACACTGGTCCAGTGTCATCCCCTATAATGAGACCAATGGCCAGTGCTTATGGCTTGCAGCCATGGCCAGTGCCCACAAATACACGAGGCATGGGCGTCAGCCATGCTGCAGGCTCGAATAAGCAAATTAGAGTTGACATTTGTCCTTGCCGTGGGCCAGGCCTACTGCCCAGGCACCAAAGTTAAATCACTATTTTTTGTACATGCATTTTGACACTTTGGATAAAATAAAACACAGTGCAGATGTGCAAAAGTATGATTTCAGGTAGTTGCTGATTCTCCACGTGCACGTTTGCTGCAAACCCATCCAGCACTACGGGCTGTACCCGCAAGCAGAATTGTTATTCCATTCAAGCCTCTCCCGATTTGTAAAATGTTACCACATAGCCGGTCCCTGGTGGCCATGCCCACTTTAACCCTATTGCTGGTCCTTGGTGGCCATGGCCAGTGGCCAGATTGTCTGGGGCATGGCCACAGGATATGCCTAAGGCATCAAATTTAAATCACTATTTGTTCTACATTCATTTTGACACTTTTCAAAAACAAAACACAGGACAATTTGCAAAAGCATGTTTTTGGGTCCTTGCCTATGCACCGTGCACGAGTTTACTGTAAATCTGTCCAGCACTTCAGGTGGTAGCCATGAGCAGAATACATTTTCCATTCAAGCCTATCCCAATTTTGAAAATGTCAGGCCACCCCCACATGTTTGCCCCCTTGTGACAGAATCCCTTCAAACTTTGCACAACCATTCAGAGTTGGGTCTATAATCTTCAATCTGTTTGCAGATATTTCTGCAGATTCGTCAAGCGACACCAAAGTTATACGCCCTATATAAATGTTGGGACCCCACCCCATCTAATTTTGCCCCTTCTGACAAAATGGCAACAAACTTTACAACAGCATTCAAAGTTGGGTCTATATTTGTATTGCAAACCTTTGGGCAATACACAGCACCAAATAAATAAGTAATCTACAAATGTTGGTTCCCCTCTCTAATGTTGCCCCTCTTGATGAAATGGCACAAAACTTTACATCAACATTCAAAGTTGGGTCTATATTTTGATGGAAGAATTGTATGCAGTTTCCCTGAACGGCACCATACGCGGTCAAACGCTGAGCAACAGGGGGCACATAGTTAAGGTGGAATTCCTTGAAATGCGATTGCTGAATTTCAGGAGTTTTGTTGTGTTAAATATGATTACCTTAACTCTCTATTATCCAAGGATATTTCCACTAAATTTCAGCAGTTTTCTCGCTATGTATTATTCACACTAAATCTGATTACCTTAGTTCTCTCCTAACTAAAGTTTTTTCTCTGAATTTCAAGGTTTTTGTTATACTATCGTTTCTTTGTGGCCCACTAGCCACTGTTCATGTTGCACCAATAGGTTTCTTTGGGACCCACTAGCAATGGCCTTCATCCATGGCCATTGTCCGTGGCCTTAGGCTTTGGCCACTGTACATATTGCACCAATATGTTTCTTTGGGGCCCACTAGACATGACCGTCAGCCATTGCCATTGTCCATGGCCTTACACTGTGGTCACTGTACATGTTATACCAATAGGTTTCTTTGGAACCCACTAGCCCTCGATTTACAGCCATGTCTACTGTACATGTTTGCCCAATTGGGTTTCTTAGTGCCCACTAGCCATTGCCCTGTGGCAGTGGCCATTGTACATATTTCATCAATAGGTTTCATTGGGGCCCACTAGCCATGGCCTTTGGCCATGGCCTCTGTGCAGGCTGCACCAAAAGGTTTCTTTGGGGCCCACAAGCCAAAACGTTCAGCACACTGATTCATTGCCCTCTGTCTGAGAGATGTAATCACTGAGGTGTAAAATTAGATTTTTTATTTCACTCTCCCGATTTCTATGGGATTTCCAATATATTCCCAGTAAAGATTAGCAAAACTCTCAATGAGTTTTCTCTTCTATGAAAGCTCACACAAATAGTATTGGTTCTACCACATCCTATTTCTTTAGATTGCTATGTGGCATTTGCCCCTTCTTAGAATTTTAGTTGTCTTGCTTGTGTCGTTGTTGGAGCTAAGGTTGATTACTGTGGTAGTCTCTTGGCAAGGCAACATAAATAAGTTATAGACAGTTCAAAATAGTGCTGTCAGAATAGTGAATTAATATTAAACTTCGGGATCATGCTACTGAGGCGTGTCGCGCTTTTCACTGGATGCCAGTGAAAGAGAGCCATATTTTTAGAATTCTCTTTCTTGCTCATAAGTGTTTGCATGGGACATGTCCATCCCACCTAAAATCGAGGTTCATTCCCAAACCCTATGTTCGGACATTACGATCCAGCAATAATAATTTGATGTTTACTCCTCATATCAATCGGGAGAGAGGTAGTAGACTCCCTTCTGATGCAACAGCCCCATATCTGAGGAATGGTCTCCCATCGGGCCTAAGAGAAATATGTTCACTCTCATTTTTTAAGAAGGCGATTAAGAGGCATCTGTTTAAGTTATGATATTACTTGATCTGCTTATAAGTCGTTCATAATCACAGTGTTTGTTTGTTCCTGCTGAGCATGTTTTGACTCTTTCATTGTGCTTATGTGTGTCGAGTCAGTTTGTTGTGTGCCTTAATGCCTTTGGGTCCTTGGCACCTTATAAATGCATATGCATAATGGCAATGAACTACATATAAAGCAATATTGAACTATCCATGCCCACAGAATTCCCCCAGTATTCCCCAGATAGCGCTTGAAAATTCAAAACTCTTTGCTGTTGGTTTTCTCCCCATAGCTGTTCAAAAACTGCACTTTCTCTCTATTGGAAAATGAATGCTAGTAGGCTGAAACAGTGTTTTATGTTTTTTTAAATAGATTTTTTCATATTTCTAACACATCTTTCCCAGAATGTACAAAAAAAAATATTGGTGGATATAACAGTCTCACACAGTTTAGCTGACTGATACATTTCTAAATGTAAGAAAGCCACATAATTTTCTTTGCAGCTGGACTACTCATCAAGGCTTTTACAATCTTATGGGAGAGAATAGCTTTTGGGTTTGACCATAATGCCAGCGTATAATGAAGTGTATTTATCAACATTGTATACAATAAAGTCAAATACAAAATAGTTTCACTGTGAGTAAACTATGTTTAATACTCAAATAAATACAATTTTAACATCAAGAAAAAAGCTGAATTTCTTCATTCACTAATTGTTCTGTTCCTTTTATAGGTAGGTTTGTAGAGAGAAAGTAAATTCAAGCAAGTAATAATCTTCAGAAACAATCTCATAACAAAGAATCAAACAATAAATAAAAGCTGGTCTGTGTGTATTTCAACTGCATTATATTACATCATAATATGTTGATACAATCAGTACATAATACTATGTGTTTCGGGGGTTCCCTGACCCCTTCTTCAGGTGTAGACATTGATTGTATTTCATTACTGTCAGAAAATGTGAAAAGACAGAGTCACTATAAAATACACTTTTCCAAGTGAACACCTATCATGGTCATAGTCTTATTTAACTAACCTTTTTGGACACAAGCAAGTCTTCTCCTCTCAGTCTCAAATAAAGACGGTTGTATGCAAGGATAACTCCTTCATTTGTTTCCAACAATATCCTGTCCACTTAATGGTATCCGCAAAGTCTAATCCCAAAGGACTGTTTAAATGTTATGCCCAATCTAAAAAAACATAAGTAAACAGTTACTTTAATTGAGGGTTTCCACAATTGTCAATGTACAACTCAAGAAATTAGTCCAATATTTCCCCAGCATTCACTCTAAAGAAATTTCTACCCACCTCTCTGTCATTTCTTTTAATCACGATACGGGAACGGGAACACGGCTGCTGATACAGCCTCCCATCCTGCATCGCGTTTAAATCTATTTACACGGCTCTGGATTGTACGTGCGCTTGATAAAATATTGACGCCCTCAGAACGGGCCGGCAAATATTCTCAGCCATATTCTACAATGTAATTTGCTATGGAAAGTCAGATTTGCTCAATACTGCCATTGTTTAACATGATTATGATTGTATACAGATGCGCAATTCACTCTCCCCACTACGGTCACCTGATCCCATTACTCCGATGCCATTGGGTAACTACAAAGTCACGTATTTTAATGGTCCTGACAATATCAGTGTACTTTAACTCGACCGAAAACTCAACCCACCCTCATATGTTATAAAAGATAATTTTGTTAAGGGATAAGTATGTTTTAACACTCTTTACGGGCTTATCCATCAATAAGACATATACCCAATAGTGCATAGGTCTTCACTCGAGGGTGTAATTAATTTCAATAAATGGCTGCTCACAAAAATACAAAGCATTTAATCAACAAGATCCCCATACTGAAAACACTATACATAATATGGTTGCACCTATAATGTAAATTACTAAAGTCAGAGTGATAAAGGAAAATAACAAAGAAAACGAGAAATAATCCAACATAGATTGCAAATTCAAATATAGCATGATAGGTCAAAATCATTAGTCATCCCTTTCGGCTCTATAGAGTCCAATCTTTCAATCCATTCAACCTCTTTCAGTCCTAGTAACAACTTTATGTCTCCTCCTCTCTTTGGGTATTTCACTTGTTCAATAATTATTTGCTTCATTTGTGCTACAGTATGGTGAAAAGTTTTAAAGTGTTGTGCCACTGGTGAATGGATGAACTCATTTGGATGTTAGATTTGTGTTCAGTCCACCTAAGCTTTATTTTCCTTGTTGTAAGCCCTACATAAAATATACTGCATGGACATCTGATCCCATAGATTACATTGCTCGTGTCACAGGTACTTGTGTGTTTTAATAATATTCTTTTCCCTGTGTAGGAATGATTGATACTTGAACCTCTAATCACATTGTGACAATGCTGGCAATTATTACATGGTAAAGTGCCTTTGAACATGTTTTGACAAGATGAAGATGGTTGGTAGTCTGCTCTCATTACAAAATCTTTAATTTGTTTGCTTTTTCTGTAAGCAAACGTTGGTTCAGTTGCAGACAGTTGGGGCAATAGAGGATCAATTTCAAGCGTTTGCCTTTTTCTTTTTTTGTTTTTTTTTATTTTGTTACTCTGTTAAGAATAGGTAGTCACATAAACCAGTGATTCCGAGTCTCCTGTGACATATGGCTCCAGAGTTTGAGCTCTCTGAATTGTTGAGGCTTTAGTCAAGGCTAAGGATAACTGTTCTTGTGAATATCCTCTTTTGAGAAATTTCTCTTGCAAATTCTTTGATTGGTTCTCAAATTCCAGTGGTTCCGAAATAATTCTTCTGTAGCATAGAAATTGACTATAAAGTATGCTTTGTATAGTGGTGTTCGAATAAAAATTGGATGCGTAAGGATGCTGTTTCTGTCAGTTGGCTTGTTGTATATCGTAGTATGTAGACAATTTGCTTTGGTATACACCACCACATCTAGTAACTGAATACGATTCCTATTCACTTGAGTTGTAAATTGTATCCTTGGTGCTAATTGATTCATATATGTAAAGAATTCCAAAATGCTTTGATGGGGCCCTCTCCAAATACCCAAAATGTCATTGATATATCAAAATAGTAGATATAAATCATTTAACTAGAATGTTTGAGATAAAACATCTTGCAAATGAGAATAAGGAGCAACGCTGAAAAAAAATATCAATTAAAGATAGTGTACCAATGAATGGGGGATATACAAATAAAAACAAAGTAGATAATTTGATCAAATACTCCGAATTTCGTCCACACATAAATTTGGAACTACCTCTCAATAGGGCTAATATATTCAAACTCTTACACAAAATCCATGAACTGGGGAGAATAACCACACTAGATATTGACTGTGTAAGCTTTCTGTTTGAGATTCAAATGGATTTAGCAGAGGTACTCTGGTGATCTTCTTTTGTGGTTAAGTCTCTATTGTAGTAAAAAAGTGAGCTCCTAAGATCTGCATGTCTTGTATACCAAGAAAGGAGTGAGATAAAAAAACATTGCTAGAAAGACATGTGGGTGTATCTGGGGATTTGCAGATTACACAAATCTCACGACCTGTAAAGATACAGGCTAGTGCAAGTAAAGATAAAGGTAATGCGGGTAACTGCCTTGAAAAAGGGAGAAATGTAAATATGATGGAAGCACAAGGAAGCTGGTCATGGGTATTGGATACACTCAAGTGAGAATTTGCAAAGGAAGAATGCTCTAACAAGCAACTCTGACCGTTAAGGGCCTTCGCCTAATTACTTGGAACACAAAAGTTTTCACTAGTTTCCTGAGGAATGAGAAGGATAACTCAATGATTAGCATACACAATATAATTTGCTTCAAAGAAACTTGGGGGTGGGATAACGGCTTTAAGAAGTACAAAAGTACACACCTTATGGATCATCTCAGATAGTGTACCTGACATGTAAGCAATTGCTCTTGAAATTCTGACTCCTAAAGAAAACAATTTCTCTATATTCCTGTTAAATATCTATTGGAGTTCTGCAATAGTTGAGTTGGAAACCTTTTTTATATGACATCACAGAAATAATAAGCAATTGGTTTGCTGTAGGGGAATTGCATGTGATACTAGTTGGGGATTTAAACTCAAATTGTATACTAATAAATCATATTGCTAATAATCAAAGCATGATAAATGGAAGAACATGGAAGGTATTATTCTGAACTTGGGACTAGCAGATAGTGAATGGTAATGTGAATGGATATCTGCAGAGGGAAGCCACATGGAAAAGGGTATTCCAATCATCAAACATTGACTATGTAATTTTATCAAGAATATTGTTTGAGAAATGTAATACCTTTAAGGTAAAGCAAACAACTTTGATTGATCATATGAACTTGATTGTGATCCAGGGAGGTAATAAAATAAAAATATTCTCCAAAGAATGTAAACAATTAGTGCATAAACATGAAACATTCCATAATCATACTCCTATGGAGGAAATGGTGGCTGTGTGTTCTATAAAGGAATTAAAGAATTTCTTTTGGGAATTTGAATTGCCAATAAATCGACAATCGCTTTTGACAAAGAGTTATGGAGTAGCAAAACATATATATAAACACCAATTAAGGCAATTAATATTATGCCACTTAAATGAAGTGATCAATAGTGAGAAGAAAATAGAACTATCTAAAAGGTACAGACATTGGGTACATAACCATAAACATCAAATGATACAGAAGGATGGTGAGACAATGCTTGAGTATCTATCTCAAAATAATTCCTGGAATTTCTGGTCCTTAAATATTCAGATGAAACCACAAGATGGGTATCAAAGTAGTCAGATAAGTGAATCTAGATGGCAAACCCACTGGATGGGAAGGAATGGCGATGTGGGGATTCCTAAGATCATGCCTAATTCAGTGACCTGGAGCCTTGACTCTGAGAGAGAAGACATGGAAAGACGCATTGTAAAAGCCTCCAACTAAAATGCCATGGGTCCAAATGGGTTATCGAATCAAATACTAAAACTCAATAAGGATTTGTTGTCAACACTTTTATTACTTCTATTCAAAGACGTTCTGAAACATCAATCTATGCCTGAACGTTGGAGGGAATCAAACATCATCCCTATCCACAAAAAATGTAACCAAGCGGATCCTGGGAATTTTAGGCCTGTAGCCCTATTGGACTTTGATAGTAAGATCTTTTCTGCTCTGGTCTTAGAGAACGTAGAACTATGGATACGGGAAAACAATATTTTATCCAAATTTCAAACAGGGTTTAGAAAGGGGATGACTACGACATGCAATTGAATGACCATATCAGTGCTGAAAGATCTCGTATGGACAGGGGAAAACCTGATTGCCCTCTCCATATGTGGCAATGATCAATTTCTCAAAAGCATTCGTAAAATGAACCGGCACATTCTTTGGACTAAATTGAGAACATTAAATATCCTAGGAAATCTATTATCAATTCTAGAGTACTAGAATAAAGATCTGAATGGATATGATGGGGAGTCTCATACACAGTATCTCTACAACAAGAGGGGATGCATTTTGGTTCCCTGTCTTTTTAACCCATATTTGGTAGATTGAAATGCTATCCTTAATAATGTAGGACTGGTTAGTCTGAAATTAGGTGGTGAATATATTAAAATGGTTGGCATATGCTGATGATGTCACCCTCTTGGACATTACATCAGTTGGTCTCCAATGGTTATTAATGACCTTAAGCCACTATGCCAAACCAAATGATCTGGTAATCAACCATAGAAAATGCAGTGTTACTCACTTTAAAAAAAAAAGGCAAGATGGTCCCACTTTAACTGGTTAATTGATAGCGCACAAATTGACTTCATGAATGAAAAAGTATATTTGAATCTCTCTTTTACACCCCAAAAGGGAGGAAATTGTCCAAAGAATTTAACATAATTTGGATAAACTAGCCCATCAAATGAAAACAATATGTAAGTACTGTAAATTCTAAATAAAACTACTTCTAAAGTTCTATTTGGGGTAAAGAATACTGAAGGTACTGTATGGGCTAGAGTTTGAAATAAAGGTCTATGATTTTCCTTGGGATAGATTGGAGGGCACAGTGTGGAAGAAGGTTTTGAATCTGCCCTCCTCCCTTCCCATGGCATCCTTGCACTACAAACTCGGACTCACCTCTATGCGAACATGGATCGAATGGAGAGTGATTTCGCTATGGGGGAACATACTGCTATCTGAAAGTGACAATTTGTATGATCGATTAAAAAACACAATGTGGGATAAGTCGTCTGATTTGATAAATAAACTGGATGCATAAAAGGCCTCCCCACTAACAGATTGTGGTAGAACATTGACAGACTTGAAAACCCACTAAAGGTGAAGAACTCTCTAAAGGAGAGGTACTGGATAGATACTACTAATAAAACTCAGTTATACATTGCATTCCAGTTTCTCCAGCGTTAATAAAGCCTGGGAACCCTTCCAAAATATCTTATTCAATATCCCTGTTGCTTCTTTAGAGAACAGTTTTTGAGGTTCAGGCTTAATCTGCTTCCCACAGCATAAATGAGGTACATCCGAAATAAGGATTGTAATTTGGAGGAAACATTTTGTAATAATTGTAAACTTCCAGGAAAAATTCAAACTCTAAAACGTTTACAGATTTAATGTCCATCATTAGTAGAAGTTTGAACCAAATATGTTGGTTGCTTTTTAAGTAAAAGTCCTTGCTCATCTGTAGAAAATGTATGGGACAGAGTGGGTGTGGGACATTAACTATTTTTCACTATGGAAATTATTAGAATGCAACATGAAATAGGCCTTTTCAAAAAATGATGAATTGGTTAATGTGGGTTGTTTTTAAACATGTCTTCTTCTCCTGTCATTTTATTTGTCAAGAAGTGTTACATTCTTTTATATAACTGAAAAGATAATGAATTTAATGGTTGTTTTTTAATATATTAATTTCTTTTTCCTTTCTTGCTCCTTGTAACTTTAAATGTAACTATTTTAAAATGTAATACTGTTTTGAAATTGCTTCTGAAAGACCATAGATTTGGTCAAAACACAATAAATAAAACAAAAGGAAAATTCAAAACAGAAAGTTTGTCAACGGTTCACCCCCTAATTGCACATTTTGGAAACGATATGCTGTAAAATGAAAAAAAGTAATACGAAAAAAAACACCAATGTTTTCAGCCCATTCATTTTCCCATAGAGAAAAGGTGCAGTTTTGGAACATCCATAGCTCAAAATCCACTGGCAGATTTGGACCAAATCAGAACCAAATTAAACAATGACTTACATTCCTTGGCTTGCTTTGGATAAATCATCCAGTAGTTTTTAAAATATTTAACAGAGAAGGGTGTGCCCCCTGCTCCTTAAAACCTTTATATCGGCCTTGGTGCATTTAACAGTAGTGAGGCTGAGCGAGGCTAATAACTTTTTACTTGCTGGATGGATGTGGATAACATTTTCCAAACGAACAGTTTGTCAAGCGCTCCACTAAACTGGAATTTATTGTGAAAAATGTAGCAGAAAATAAAAATATTATTAAGAAAACATAAAAATGCTGTTTTCAGCCTCGAGTATATGTGCAGTTTTTTCGATTAGCCATAGTGAGAAAACCTGCTTGACAGATTTGGAACAATTAAGAAAAATATGGGCACAAAGTGTTGTCCTTATTTTCTTGATTGGTTTGGGGTAAATCCATTCAGTAGTTTTTAAAGTTTTCGACAGAGAATGGGGTCTCCCCTGCACCTTAAAACCTTTATATCAGTCTTGGTGCTTTGCAGCAAAGAGGTTAAGAGAGGCTAATCACGTTTGACGTGCTGGATGGATTTAGATGAAATTTTCTAAACTAAATATTTGTCAAAGGCCCCCCCCACAAGCTGGATGTTTTGGGAACACTTTGCCAAAAAATGAAAACGTTATTAAGAAAACATAAAAAAACTCAGTTCTTAGCCTACTGCTCATTTTCCCATAGAGAAAAGGTGCTGTTTTTTAACAGCCATAGTGTGGAAACCACTTGGCAGATTTGGACCTAATAAGAAAAATAAGAAACAATGCGGCACAAGGCGTTGACTTAATTTCCCTTACTGGTTTGGTGTAAATCCATCCAGTAGATTGTAAAATATGCAACATAGAATGTGGTTACCGGCAACCAAAGAAACCTATTGGTGCAACATGTACAGTGGCCACTGCCAAAGGTTATGGCTAGTGGACCCAAAGAAACCTATTGGCACAACAGGTACATTTGCTATGGCTGAAAGCCAAGGGGCCCCATAGAAACCCATCGGTTCAACATGTACACTGTCCACAAAAGAAGAGCTGACAACATTAGGTTCTCCATTTGTGGTACAGCTTAATTGCTGGCTTAAGCCAATTGGTGATTATTTACTTGAGCGAGTTAAGTGTGTGTGGGCAGAAAAGCCTGAGATCTTGCCTAAATGTACTAAATGTAAGGAGACTTTGGATGTGTTTCATGGTACAGTGGCCAGATAGGTCAAATGGATGTCTAAACTAGTTATGGTCTGTAAATATGGTGAGGAAGTGAGGCAGCTTGGTTGATTGGGCAAAGAAAGAGCCATAGGAAATTTGAATGTATTCTTTGGTGGGGATTCCTCTCACCTCTCCCTCTAACATAAGCATGTCTTTTGAACATGGTAACAAATATGTTTATTCCAATAAGGATCGCAGATCTGTGGCTAAAATGGACCAACATTTCTCAAAAGGTGCCCTGTGAGTGTGTGACCAAGATACTATTTGGTAGATGGAGGAGTCTGGTTTATGTTGAACGGTTTCAAAAGGTGATTAAAGAACTCTCTGTGGGCAAGGTCCCTAGATGAGGTTGTCCCTGATCCAAATATTATAAAGTGTTTCAAGCTCTTGTGGTGCCATGACTAATGCTTGTGTTTGAAGAGGCTCAAGTCAATCAATCTCTTCCTCTTTTCATGAGACTCTTAACTGACTTTTGTGGGAACCTAATGAAAATGCCACCTGTGCATCTCACACCCCGTTCGCCTTCAGGAGGGCAGGAGCCCCCTGAATCTGCTGCCGCGCATCACGGGAGAGGGAGCCCTGTTGAGCCTCGTGCTCTGCACCGCCGTCGACCTGCCCCTCTGCTTGGATTAATCCAGTGGGTAAGCCTGCTGCACACGCTGTCCATACCTGAAGCTACCGTCCCTTATATTGTGCCTACAGCAGCTTCTTTATGCTGCCATAACGCTCCGATCGCCATTCCCCACGAGGAGGACACCTAAAATGGCCACCATCAGTTTGTTTACGTTGCTGCTAGGCAACCTTTGCCAATGCCGATAGGCTGCTCACTTCAGCTTCCGTGACACAGGATCACCGGAAGGCGTGAGCCGGCTGTATCACGAAGGGCGTATTCAAAGGGTGCTGCCTGGCTGTGCCTGTCTGCGTCGGACAGCAAGGAGCAGAGCAGCCCAGTCTCTTGTAAGTACTCTTTTGCCCTATACATCAGCGACACTAAAACTACCCGCACTGACCCCTGCCTCAGTCTACAATTGTATGGCCGCCGTTTCTACCCACGCTCTGCCCTGTCATCAATAAGAACTCTATCATACATCTGCTGCTACGCTCTGTCCTACCTTAACTGCCCGCTATCATGTCTGCCCTGTTTCCCTACTCCAAAGGAGGGATTGCAGCATCCGCTCAAACACTACGCTAAGAAATTGTGTATCGCACTGTATCACATTGTTTCTATGCATTTATGACCAACATGTCGGCACCTTGTTATCACTGTTAAGTAGTACGCAGCACGTGTGTGAACTTATTATTTAGATCCCACTGTGCTTATCTGTATCATTGATATCTTGAATTGCCTGCATGTGTTCCCACACCTTAACTCAATAGTGCTGTATCGGTTCACAGCTATCTGGATAACGCTTCTTAGCCCCCACTGTGATTTTAAATTTTGATTGACCTTGTTGCTATAATCGCTCCTGTCTGTTGTTACACTGCCTTTAGCTCATACTGTGACATTCAAATCTAGAAGGACCCTGTTGCTATAATCGCTCTTGTCTGTTGTTACACTGCCTTTAGTTCATACTGTGACATTCAAATCTAGAAGGACCCTGTTGCTATAATCGCTCCTGTCTGTTGTTACACTGCCTTTAGCTCATACTGTGACATTCAAATCTAGAAGGACCCTGTTGCTATAATCGCTCCTGTCTGTTGTTACACTGCCTTTAGCTCATACTGTGACATTCAAATCTAGAAGGACCCTGTTGCTATAATCGCTCCTGTCTGTTGTTACACTGCCTTTAGCTCATACTGTGACATTCAAATCTAGAAGGACCCTGTTGCTATAATCGCTCCTGTCTGTTGTTACACTGCCTTTAGCTCATACTGTGACATTCAAATCTAGAAGGACCCTGTTGCTATAATCGCTCCTGTCTGTTGTTACACTGCCTTTAGCTCATACTGTGACATTCAAATCTAGAAGGACCCTGTTGCTATAATCGCTCCTGTCTGTTGTTACACTGCCTTTAGCTCATACTGTGACATTCAAATCTAGAAGGACCCTGTTGCTATAATCGCTCCTGTCTGTTGTCACACTGCCTTTTAGCTCATACTGTGCCTCCTAAACCCAGGTGTTCATCTGTTGCTAGAATCACCTCTGCCAGTTCATGTCAGCCTTGCCTGTGTCACCCTCATGAATGTGTCTTAGCCTATGTGCACCAATATTTGTTATCTCATTGCCTCACCTGGCATCATAGCAATGTGACTAATATGCCCCACTTTGTTCGCCTACGCTAAACTATAGGCACCAGCCCCCGCTCTAAGTTTCCTCCTGACACTTAGTATCGGTATCTATAGACAGGCTGCACTGTTTGCCACAGTCGCCTATCTAACATCGTGAACTACTCTGTTAAGCTAGTCCCTACGCATTGTCCAGTCCCGGCTACTCCAACTTATCATCGGCCTGCGCCTTATCTGCTTCATCACCCGACGTAGTTGTCTCTTGCCACTGGGGAATTATTCGAACACCATGGACATGCTGCCCCTTCCTTCGGCAAGTACTCTCACATTCATCCTAGCCATCACATGGTCCTTAGCTAAGGCATACTGTGCAACGCCCACTTGCATTTTCCTTGCAACATCTCCTGTGCATATTCCACGACAATGCACCACAGCACACCTCCACCACCCAATGCCAATCCCTACCTCAATGAACCAGCCCTGTGGCTAAAAGACTTCGCAACCAAACCCACTCCAAACCAACCGTGCACACTTACACTTAGAAATGCTAGACTCGGATCTAGACTGCTCCGCACTCCGCGCGCCCAACGCCAACACACAAACATCACCCATGCCTCTACTCAGACCTCCCCCATACCATCCACGACCGTACCTAAAGAATTGAAAGGAGGGCTTATCAATGCTAGATCCCTTACCGCTCATGCCCTCGATATCGCCGACCTCATTACCAACCAGAACCTCGACTTCATTGCTATCACAGAAACATGCCTAGACGCTGCTTCTGGCCCGCTCTTATCCCTCGCAATTCCCGATGGATACTCTATCCTCAGAAATGACCGCCTATCCAACCTGTCTAAAGGTGGCAGCGTTGCCTTCATACACAGGGAGAATATCAACATGAGACTGATCCCCAACGCCCATTGTTGCTCAGCGGAATCATTATCAGTAAAACTTTCACTCTCACCCACCAATACAGCGACACTTCACCTCATCTACAGACCACCCGGTTCATTCTCCTCCTTCGCAGAAGATATCACGTCTATCCTATCCAACAATACTAAGCCTAACTCACAAGTGCTGCTGCTAGGGACCTGAATCTTGGACTGTCTGACCCCAAGGATCTCATGGCCACTGAAGTCGCAAGCATTAAACCTAGGCTTCCAACAACGTAACCTCGAACCCACACACTCGATTGGATCGTGGACTTAAATTGTAATACTACATTAAGTTCCAACTCAGCCTGTGCTTGGTCCGACCACCCTGTATCTTCCAACTACCTGCCGCCACTCCCAGCACCAAACCTCCAATAGCCCCCTCTATCCCCGCCAGGAATAAAAAGGACATCACCAGGGACAAGTTACTCCCACTTATCCTACTGACTCTGAACAACTGTGCCACATCCTATAACGACCCTACGGTCTTGGTGGACACTTTCAACCGAACACTGCTCAAAGCCATTGACACTATAGCCCCGCTCAAACTCAGGAAAGCTGTACAACGAGCACACTTGAACTCGTGGTTTACGCCTCATCCTAGAGCTCTGTGCAAAGAAAAAGGCAAGGCGGAATCACTTTGGAAAAGTCTCCCTTGTGCTTCTAACAAAGACAACCTCTTCATCACTTCCCTTAATTACAAGGAAGCCATTATACAGGCTAAAAAAGAAACGTATAACGTGCGCATCTCGCAAGCTGAATCTAACACGAAGGAGCTCTTCAAAATTCTTAAAGAATTACAATTCCCTTCGCCTATACCAGATACGTGTAACAAAGGCATCTCCTGGTGCAATAGCATCCAAAATGCTCTCGTCTCCAAAATAACCACCTTACAAGCGAAAATCAATGCCAAACCAAATTGTCTTCTCTCCAAACCTCTGACACCTAAAACACCCACTACTTTCACCCAGCCCCCATTTCGCTTCACTCCTCTTACTATCTCTGAGGTTGAAAAAATGATCAGCAACCTTAAACCCTCTAACTGCCAAAGGGACTCATGCCCGGTGCCTATCATTAAGGAATCGGCCCACGACCTTGCATTACCACCTTCATTAACTCCTCATTTCATTCTGGAATCATGCCCAACAACCTTAAGGACGCCTGGGTCATCCCACTGCTGAAAAAGCCGACACTTGACCCATCTATACCAACTAATTTCAGACCAATCACAACGGTCCCGTTCCTCTTAAAAATCTTAGATAGAGCGGCCTACCTCCAGATACAGAAGTATCTGGAGACTAATAACTTACTTGGTACAAGACAATCTGGATTCAGACCCAGGCATGGGACAGAAACAGCCTTATTAGATCTGAAAACGCAAATAGAAGACTTAAAAGATAATGGTAAACTAGCCCTACTACTACTCTTGGACCTATCTGCGGCCTTCAACCTGGTCAATCACCAAATCTTATGCCAACACCTGAAATCTGCTGCCCACTTTTCTGAAAATGCCACGAACTGGATCAGATCCTTCCTTGACAATAGACTCATGAGAGTATTCTCACCCACGGACTCCGCTGACCCATCGCCAGTCCCATGTGGAGTTCCCCAAGGATCGTGTGTATCTCCCACGCTCTACAATGTTTTCACCAAGCCTTTGTTCGATGTGCTTGACTATCTGGGTGTCACTTACAGCAACTACGCAGATGACACCCAGATACTCATCCCCATCACTGGTGACTACATCGCAGATGCCAAAGCTTTGAACGACGTATACCAAGTCATCCAAGCATGGATGGCTCATCATGAGATCTGTCTCAATGATGACTAGACAGAGCTCCTCATCCTTGGTACCCAACAAAGACTTAGCAGGCTTGACCCGTCCTTCAGCACTTTCAACATTGATGGTAATGCCATCAAAGTAGCTAAAGAGACCAAAACCTTCGGTATCTACTTTGATTCCACACTGTCCCTTAACCGACAAACCAACGCAGTCTCTGCTGCATCAGCCTACACTTGTAAGGTGATAACAGCCTGCCGCCCATTCCTCTCTACGCAGAACTGCATTACTCTCACCAGGACGCTGGTTATGTCTAAACTTGATTACTGTAACGCACTTTATCAAGGTACTAACCAACGTAACCTCATCAAACTCCAGATCGTCCAAAACAATGCGATCAGAGCAGCCCTCGCCATTCCTAAATCAGACAACATCTCTGACACCAGGAAGGGCATACACTGGCTCTCTGTCGCCCAAAGAATTTCGCTCAATCTCTGACTCTCACTCACAAATGTGTTAACAACCACGTCCCTACCTACTTAACTTCTCGCTTCTCTCAATACAGCCCCTCACAGACACTAAGATCTGCCCAAAACAATCGCTTACTATACCAAAATACAATCTGCAGACTGCCGGAGGCGTCAGCTTCCCAGTCTTCGCATCCAAACTTTGAAACACCGTGCCACTATCCATCAGAACCCTCCCGTCCGCCACGCTTTTCAAACATAAAGCCAAGCTATGGCTATCCTCTACACCTCATTCACTACTAGCCTAAGCCACCTGCTCCACTACTCATGCACTACCGGCACTTTTGCTTGTGAATTTATTGTTTGCCTGTACCTGTAGCCTTGCCACTTTGTACCTCTGTGCCTTAAGATATGCACCTGTGAATATAACCTTTGCCTGTCTGTAACTGTATTAATGCCATTTTCTGTACCTTGTGCCTAAGAAATGCGCCTGGTTGCCCTCGGGCCTAGTGCACTATACAAATAAATAAAATACAAATACAGGTCTTTACCCCTCTTCAATATTGCACTTGTGAATGATGCTGAAGTCCTGGCAAACATATTGAATATGCATACGCAATGCACTTGATTCACCCTGATCCATCTGGCTCCAAACCTAGTAGTTGAACTGATCTACATCTTCTGAGGACTTTGTGCCTCATGTCCCAGATCAACCTTCTAGTGTTTCTGGCTCTGCAACATTGCATGTGAAAAGTTTTTTAAGCCATTCCCTGGATGTTCTTTCTTCCCTATACTAATAAGAAGGAGAACAATTCCTAACGTAAAAAAGTATCAAATATTTTTAGGTTCACACCTACGGGTAAGGATGCACTTGAGTCACATGTGTTTGAAAACCTTTCAATTGCAGAGTGACACCTGCCTTGTGTGCTCCCGCTCTGAAAACACTTCTGCTTGTTTTGAATGAGCTGTCAGTTCCTGGGGGGAATACTTGGTGGTGTCTGTTAATCGCCCCAAGTCAAATTGTGTTCCTTCTCTAATAGGCAATTTCAAAACTTTGTATACATCAGGGCATTGAAAGGTCCTCTGGAGGCATTGCACATCTTGGTGCAAAGGGTTCTGACAATAGCTAAGAATACTGATGTTGCCTTTGAAGCCTTATCTCTCATCCCTATAGGGCAAGTTCAATCATGGAGGGTGTTTTCCAAGACCATCATTGATTTGTGCTCTCTTCAGTCACATATATTATGTTTATATCCCTCTAGTTCTTTCTGCCAGGAAGTTTGAGGTGCAGGTCAGGCTAGCTGGGGTAGACTTTGCTGGTTATACCATGTTCAAAAGTCAGTTTTGGCAGTAGGTGGATTTTGAGGCCTTGTGTTGTTGTTCAAGCTCAGTACTAATCCCACTCCTATATTTGGGATGTGACGATATATCTTGGGATTCATGTCAATTGCAATGCATCAGTGCTTGTCCTCACAGATAGCTGTTGATTCTGATTGCATTCAATTATTAGAACCAGTATAGGTTTCACCAACTTCATGACAGAGGTTTTTCTTGTCAAGGGATTGTTGAGAGATTTGTGTTTCACCAGACATATACACAATACATTAGTACGCACAGCATGAACATCAAGCTAATGATGGACAAAAGCATAAAGCTTGCCTGTGCTGAGGCTGGTATTTGTAGGCTCGGCTGCATTTTTCAAAGGGAGGATTGCTTCTTTCGTATACTTCATTCATTGTCCAGTTCAGTGGTTACAAGTGGCTGGTTTCTATGTCATACTCACTGGTGGAAAAATCTGAAGGCATCCCTGTCATCTTGGTTAATGTTGATTTGGAGCTGGCTGGGAAAGGAGTATAGCAACTAACAATGGCTCATACTTGTGAGTGTACCAAACGGATGTTGTTCAACTCAACTTGTCAGCTGACTGAATTTCTATTTAACAAACTTCAAATGGTTTTTCGAATTCTCGTAGCAACGTTGCAGATTTGCAGAAGGGCCTAATAAGATAACAACTTCCAACTGTTCAAAGCTAGACTCAGCTGGATTTTCAAGTACAATTACAATTTGTAGTATGTTAGCATGAAATGTTTTGCATGTGCGCAGAACAAATCCACACAGATTGACTGGTGTGTTACCTTATGTGAATTATCACTTTATGATGGCCAGCAATAGTACATATCGCAATCTATTCCTGGATGTCTTTCACATATTGTTGGCCATTTGAACCAAAAGTATACACTGTAATGTGTTCCCTCTTATTCTAATTGTGTTTCTATATTATATGCTGTATAAGCACATAGACGTCACCTTTGACCTCCTCTTAGCCAATCAGAATGTTCAGAGTGCAGTCAATAACAGCTGGCACTGACTGCATTCTGAGCATATTGACTTCAAGGCAGTCAGGGACACACAATGGAATGTCCATGCAATCTTTCTTTCAACAAGACTCTTCCTCACTGGGAGGATCTTTTTTTGATGCAATGTCCTCTTTAACACACCAAAGAAAAAGCTAAAACATTGGAAATGCGTTCACTTTCTTATAGAGAAAAGCAAATACTTTTAAAGGACACTTAATGAATGCTCATGTTAAATGCGCTCCGGTTTGACTGAGTTTGTAATTACAATACATAACCTATGAAGACAAACCTCTATTTAAATATTGCAAAATAAAACTACATTTCATTTTCTGCTTGTCAATTCACTTTACTCACTATTAACATGTTTTACATCACCACCAAAACGACAACATGTATTGCTAGTACCAGCATGTGCTAATAGCTTTGTAGTCCTCGGGAGCACATTATCGCGTGGGATGATGACCATTATGTCCCCAAAGTATATCATGGGCACATTCTTTCCCTCCGCAGAAGTTCCTTGCATGGTATGCATTCTTTAATTCACAAAAGACATTGGCCCTCATTACGACCCTGGCGGAGTGGGTTTCCGCCAGCGGTAATCGTGGCGGACCCGTCCGCCCTACTACGAGTTCCCGTAGCGCCATGGAGGTTTTCTCCGCCTGGTTTTACCGGGCGGAGAAATCCATGGCGCTAAGGGACCTCGTTGTTAATTACGCCACCGTACTTTACGGTGGCGTAATTAACGCCTTCCCCACTCCCATTATACCCTATGGGGCAAGAATGGGAATGGGGAAGGGTAAAATGGGGATTGGGGATTTACCGCTCCGCCAAGGTCGGCATGGGGTGGTAAATCCGCCAACCCCCATGGCGCTATCGGCGGCTTTCCGCCATGCTCCGCGGT
The DNA here is from genome assembly GCF_040938575.1 of Ambystoma mexicanum. Lineage (NCBI taxonomy): Eukaryota > Metazoa > Chordata > Amphibia > Caudata > Ambystomatidae > Ambystoma > Ambystoma mexicanum. The sequence continues at coordinate 1,429,913,020 of NC_090934.1, read as the reverse complement.
GCATTTAGCAGCGCGAATTCCGCCAGGGTCGTAATGAGGGCCATTGGCCCTCATTACGACCCTGGCGGAGTGGGTTTCCGCCAGCGGTAATCGCGGCGGACCCGTCCGCCCTACTACGAGTTCCCGTAGCGCCATGGAGGTTTTCTCCGCCTGGTTTTACCGGGCGGAGAAATCCATGGCGCTAAGGGACCTCGTTGTTAATTACGCCACCGTACTTTACGGCGGCGTAATTAACTCCTTCCCCACTCCCATTATACCCTATGGGGCAAGAATGGGAATGGGGAAGGGTAAAATGGGGATTGGGGATTTACCGCTCCGCCAAGGTCGGCATTGGGTGGTAAATCCGCCAACCCCCATGGCGCTATCGGCGGCTTTCCGCCATGCTCCGCGGTGCATTTAGCACCGCGAATTCCGCCAGGGTCGTAATGAGGGCCAGTGTGTTTGAATATGTCCTATTGCATTACACACAGTGCAAACGCAGTGCAAATATATTTATACTAAATGTAATTTCATTGCACATTGACAAAAGGGATTTGATTGTTGTTAAACACACCATAATTCTCCAATACAGTCTACATACTCTGAAACTCCTATGGTGGTGATTGGCACAGTACAAAACGTAACATAACATAACTTGGTTTCTACGGACTGACTACATTCATGTTACGCGTGTTGGGTCTGATTTACACTGATTTTTCATTGATTGACTGTACTATTCATACTAATTGTCAGGACTTGTATGTAAATTTCCTAGAGGCTGAGGTTGATCACTGTTTACATCATAGTGAGGTACATGTCTCTTGGCATCAATTACATCAACTTCCTAGCAATCTGGATTACTTTATTTGTCCATCTGTTCACATCACTCGGCATTTACATTGGACTGGGCGCAGCTACCCGTGTTGCTCTGAGTGACCAGTACAAGTCACCTTTTTCTTCTGGATTCCTCTCTCCTTTACTGCTTTTGTGGGTCAATGTCATCCATAGTAGCACTCAATCCATATTTTGTGAATTGAAAAAGGATAACTGTTCCATGGAAACATATATGCACTGATTAAGAAAAGATGACAGTAACTTCAAAGTATGACCTTTAAATGCAGACATGAAAAGTCCATCCTTTGGTTAGAACCTCTGTAATATGGTGAGAGACATAGAAGGCCATATTACATTACAAATCCCCACCCACCATCATCGTATCTGATGATGGTGGGTGGGGATTTGTGCATCCCTTTTCCTCCACAGTCCATGGTTGTCAGTGCCTTTGACACTCCTTTCTCCCACTCCAATGTAGGTGCTGGGAATCCTGTTGTGTCCCCTGGATACACACATCACACTGAGACCTGCTGAAGGCAAGTGTTGATGGCGGCACTTTTCTACATTCTTCTACTGACACTGCAAGCCTAAACCTGATTGCACTGTCAAGGGTGGGAGGAAAAAGTGCATATCTTTGAGGTATGCACCCTAACATCTGTGCACTCTTCATAAGGGTCAAGCTGATGTCGCCATCAACAGGGCCTTCAAACATAGGAGAAACTACACTTTGCTCTTCTAAGTGGTTTGAAATGGGCAAAGAAAGTTAACTACATGTGGGTGACCATATTAGTGCTGAGCAATACATTCCCCTTATTTGCCTTTTATAGTACTCGGCTGATTGGCAAAGTATTTTGACTTACCTAAAATGGTACAAATCTGATCCAGTTGATTTTATTCTTGTGTGAACTTAACAGAGGATATTTTGGTTGATGACATGCATTTGTTATTTATATAGTGTTTACAACAAAGCATTGGACATAGAATATTTACACACCATTATCAAGAAGGCAAAGTTGTTGCTCATTAATCAACCGCAGAGGAGAGAAAGGCTGAGTTGGTCTTACCGGGATTTGAACCTCTCACCTGCAGATCACAAAACAGATTGAAGCAGGAAGTGCTGAACCCGCAAAGCTCTCTTAGCAGCAGCAAGGAAACATTATGGAATGGATGTGGGTAAAAAATAGATTAACAGAGAGCACACATTTTCTCCCATTTTCTCAAGGGAAAAGGCAAAGAAGAAATGTTCTTTCCTCAACATCCTCAAAAGGATCAAATAAATTAGTAAAACTATCGTTTTCCTGACAGAAAATGGTTTCCGCATCAAAATTAAATTTACTGTTGCCACCACAAGGTAAGAGTAATGCAAACAAAGTAAACTTTGCAAACACACCGTATGTAAACCATGTTATTGATGCAAATAATAAGGTATGCTCAAATATGAAGTTAAATACACCAAGACAAATTATGTTTAGTGGTTTTACCTCTGGTGCCATTCAGCTCAAATGTTGGCCCTAAAAGCTTGTTATTCGAAAGGATAATTTTGGAACGTCTACTGGTTGTACATGTCTGGACTGTAGTATCAATGTTCTACATATACCTTTTAGCATCAATTTGCTCATTTGGTTCAATCTCTGCAAAAGGCAGGTAAGAAAATCTGAGGTATGTTTGTACTTTTGTTTATTATTATTATTATTATTATTATTATTATTATTAGTAGTAGTAGTAGTAGTAGTAGTAGTAGTAGTAGTAGTAGTAGTAGTAGTAGTAGTAGTAGTAGTAATTTAATGCCTAATCAAACTCACGGATGTTTCCATGAATTCATAGGTTGCACAAATAAAGGGATTCTGTCCAAGCCACATCTGTTAAGTTTACATAAGTAAACACTGTTGTCACATCCTTAATTTATGAAACTTCAAGCACTATTGGAACCCTAACCCTCACTGCTTTCGATTCGTTAACACTTGCATGCTTTCATGAATTAATTATGTTTTGGGTAAATATTTCTTTTATATGTGTGCTTGTTTGTTTATCCTTAAACTGTGAATGTGTCCTAGAGTTTAATATAAAAGTGTTATATTAATACACCCTTTATAACACGCTTCAACTCGAAGAGCAGTCTCTAAGCGCAGGATCAGGATTTGAACCTGTTGGCTCTACAATTGTCTTGTGCAAGACAAATGGATGGCCTCTAAGCTATCTTCCTGACCCAGTAGTAAGTGGTAAGACTATATATTATTGTAATGCACGCGTGTGTGTGTGTGTGTGGGTGTGTGTGTGCGTGTGTGTGTGTGAGTGTGTTGCAGTAATGTGCCGGAAGCCAGCTCCTTTCATTTGGTAAGGCCATCAGTAAAGTCTACCAGCCTGTCTGGACCTGTGCATGCCTCCCTCCTCCATTCCACATAGGAGTGAGGCGCTGCACTCTTGGACACTACATCCTGCCTCATGGAGATCAATGCATTGCTAAGATACCACCACCTTCTTGGTTCCTTCAGAACTCACTTTATGCTGGAAGGAGTGTCTCCTTCCATTCACCCTGATTGGACAAGCCAGCAGCCATCACATGCCTCCCTTCAGCCGGCAGGTGAAGTCTGCTCATTTCATCAGGAAAGGCCATCGGGAAAGGCTTCCAGCCTGTCTGGGCCTGTCTGGGCCAGCTCCGGATATACTGCTGTTTTGATCTCTCTCCAGCTATGGTTAGAGGCACAGCTGCCCCTCATCCCACCTCCATTCCGCTGCCACTTTTGGGCCTGTTACCCTCCAGGACCTTCTGCGTAAATTAATTCTGCCCTATCCTCCTGGGGCTGACTCTACCCCTTCTCAAGCTTTCAATCCCCTCATGCTCTGTATTCTTTCTTCTGATTCCACTTCCCTCCCCGTCACACGTTCCCTGACTACCCTTCTTTTGTAGGTGTCGCCTGGCGCCCTACCCGTTTCAAGCAGCCACTGGATACTCACTCTGCTCCCTGTTGTCCAGCGAGCGGTATCCGTGTCTGCTACCGGTCCCTCCCTGTTTGCCTTCGCAGCCTTCCTCCCCTTCTCTCCTTTGTTTTTTTTTGTCTTCCCATCATACCTAGGCCACCCCCTCTAGAGTTGCACCTGGCCTATAGCGCTGTCTTCTTCCTTGTAGCGTTGTTCCTTCTCCTGTTGTCTCCCTCTGCCGATTGTCGTGCGCCCATGTTTTGTACTCTGCTTGCACCTCTTATTCTTTTCAACTGACTTGTGACTTACTTTGCAGTTCTGTATTCATTCAACTGACATTTCCTGCTTAGTTTTCTGCATTCGTTCACTTGACATTTCTTGCTCTGACTTCTGGATTCTTTCAACTGACTGTTGATTTCCTTGCATCTCCCGTGTTGCTCTGAGTGACCAGTACAAGTCAATCCATTCAACTGCTGTGAGCAACCTTTGCACCACACTGACCTCCCTCCTCAGCCTTGGAGATATCTGCACTCCTACCTCCTTCCTCCTGGCTCTGTTTCTTACCACTTTTTATGTCTGTATGCCTGATGTAACCCCTCATTCCATGAGGTGTGGTTTTTCCAGGCTGCAGTCATGCATACCTGTTTTTACCTGTTTTACCACTTTGCATGTCTGAATTCCTGATGTAACCCCTCATTCCATGAGGCATGGCTTTTTCCATATTGCAGTCATGCTTACCTGTTTTACCACGTTGCATGGTTGAATGCCTGATGTAACCCCTCATTCCATGAGGCATGGCTTTCCCAGGTTGCAGTCATGCTTACCTGCCTGTCGTAATTGCACTTGGGTTGCATTTCACAATGCAGATTACCTACTTGTCCCTGCACTTTTGAAACTTATTTGCATATAAATATACCTCACACCCTCTTCTCCTCTTATACTTCCCTCCACCCCCTTTGCCTCTTTTCATGATTTAGCACTTGCACATTCCAAATCGTCTGACGACCTAGTTAGTGTGTTTTGTTTGTTTTGTTTGTCTTTTCCCTCTACCCCTTCCTACACTCCACCTCATTCCCCTCTACCCTTTTCTCATACTATAGCACTTGAACGTTTGGAATGTTCAAGACTTTTTAAAAACGTTTCTGTTTTTGTTTTATACCTTTTCATTTTCCATACTCCTCCCTTGTCTTGATGCTCCTTGAAACATAATTCTGCTGTATAGTATTCATTACAAATGACCAATAAATAAAATAAAAAATATATATGAGTTTTGATTGCAGGTATATGTTTTGACATCGATTTGTGTGAGGAGCGATTGAAAGCATATGTTTTGAGGTTGTTTAATAATTAGTGTTTGTTATTAACATTTAGTCACATGATACTGTAATACTGTGTTACATTTTTGTTTCTTTTCGGCCTGTATATTGGGCCTCATTACACGGTAGGCGGTAACCATGGCGCTATTAGCGCCATGGTTGCCGCCGGTATTTTACTGTGTCGGCCTTGGTGCATGGCGTAATTACCACCCTACTCCAAGGTGAGCGTGGGCGGTAATTCCCCATTCACCAAGGCACTTCCCCATTCCCATTTTTGCCCCCATAGGGCTCAATGGGAATGGGGAAGGAGGTAATTACGATACCGCAACCAGCCATTAAGGTTGGGTCCCGCAAAGGGACCTCGTAGTAAGGCGATAAGGGTTTACCGGTACCGGTGCCCTTACCGGTACCGGTAAAACTTACCGCCTACCGTGTAATGAGGCCCATTGTGTGTTGCAACAGTATAGTTATGTGATGGTGTTACCTTTCTAATTGTAATTTGTGAGGGTGATTTATGTCTCCAGAAATGTTGTTTAAATGCACTTGTATTTGATGTTATGTTTACTGGTGTATTTATGTTTAATATTATGCCAAACATGATTACATGGTGATTGGTCTCAGTAATTCAAGCAATGACCACTTTTTTTTTATCAATAAACAACTAAAATGCAATGAATATTGGCGTTGCCAATGCTTGATATTTCATACATTTTAAAAATGCATGTGTGGTCATAGTAATTTAAAGTACACTCATGTTTTTGTCATCAATGAACAACTGCAAACACTAACACTATTCCCTCTGGCAAAGCTCATTATTTCATATATTTTTAAACATGGATGGGATGTAGTAACTGAAGTTAGGACCATATGTTTGTGAAAGAATAATGGCTAAACTATTGACTTTTCCAAAACCTGGTGTGCATACATTTTTAGAGAATGATTGGTCGATATAATAGAAGCCATGACCATTTCTTATTCATTCCATTTGTACATAGGGATTGGTAGTTGTAATGGAAGCTACAACCATTTTCTTGCCACTGAACACCTACCAGTGCCAAAATGATTAGCTTTGTCCATGCAAGTAATTTCATCATTTTTGCATAAGTGATTGTCTTTAGTAAATAAAGTTTCACCCGTTTGTTTGTCAATAAATAACTACAAACACCAAAACGATTGTGTTTGTCAGTGATAGTTATTTTGTATATTTTTACACGTTTGCTCATGGTAATAAATGTATGACCGTTTGTGAATTAATTACTGCAAACAACCAAACTATTGGCTCTGCTAATGCGTGTAATTGTGTTCATGTGGACATATTGATTGGTTGTGGTAATTGAAGCTAGAAGATGTATTTGTCAATGAACAACTGACATCGACAAAAATATTTAATTTCCGGTACGTGCTATTTCACATACATTTTATGGCGTGATTCCTCATGAAAGTGTATTTGGAAATGTAGAATGTAAAGGGTACATTGTGAAGGGACTGTGTCTGTCAAATGTATTTCTAGATGCCTTGTATATATATTTTTTTACTTTTGTACACATTTTACGAGTGATTTCTCATAGTAATTGTATGTGTAATTGTATTTCATGTTATGTTATGTTATTTGGCATTTATATAGCGCTCTATATATCATTGGTATGACCTCAAAGCGCTTGTAGGTTGAACGCCATCGAGGACCAAGTCCAGGTCAGTTGAGAGAGGAAGGTGTCATAGGGTGCTTGGGTGCACTATTTATGTGTGCAGCTGGTGCAATGCCCTAATGGTAGCTGCAGCCTAGCATTGGGCGTGGTAGTATTTGATATCAGTTGAATGAGTGCAGTCTGGAAGATGGACATCAAGACTGGGTTCTGGCTGTGTTAGGCCTGAGTAGGACGTTTATGTGCGCAACTAGGCTGGTATTCGTGGGATGTAGCTGCATTATATTAGAATTATGAGGTGTTCATGGAGTAATGTTTGTACGTGAGCAGCTAGGCTGAAATTAATCGAGGGGTGTAGCTGCACTCTAATTGTGTGTTGGTGTAGAGTAGAGAGTAAGCATAGTGATATTGGAGGTGAGTGTTTGGTTGGAGTTATAATCTCAAGAGCTTGCTATTCCGGATTTAAAGCACGTGTTTGCTTAATAGTGACTTAATAAGCGTATTCAGTGGCATCATTGCATTTGTCATCGGGTTGCAGGTCTTAGTCGCCCGTGATGGTCATAGTCGGCGTTACGGAAAGAACCAGGTTTTCTGAGCTTTACAGAAAGTCATATAGTTTTGGGTGTGTCAAATATGTGGGGGGAGGGATTTCCACAGAGTTGGGGCCAAGGTTGAGAAGGCAGATCCTCCGATCCTGACAGAGTTAGAGTTGGAATCACCAGAAAGTGGGCAATGCTTTATCTTAGGGTGTGAGATGGGCGGTAGGGTTTTATCTTCTCTTGTAGGTACATTGGATCAGTCTTGTGCACTGCTCAGTGAGTGATGCATAGGGCCTATAATGTGGCCCTTCATCCGACTGGGAGGCAGTGGAGATTTCAGAAAGCGGGTGAGGTGTGGTCTCTGTGTCCCAGGGTGAGGAGCAGTTTTGCAGCAGTGTTTTGGGCTCTTTAGAGTTTGTTCAGTTGGTATGCTGGAGCCCCCAAGCATAGGGAGTTAGCATAGTCCAGTCTTGACATCACAACAGACATAACTGCAGCAAGTCTGTTGGGGTAGGAAAGGTAGGGAAACATGCGTCTGAGAAGTCTGAAGTGGTAATGACAGCATTTTGACATGTTGTTAATCTAACAGGAGAGGGTAAGGCCTGAGTCCATAGTGCAGCCTAGTTTTTTGCCTACATCAGAGTGGCAGGGAGGTGGGCCGAGGGACGGGGACCATGGGAACGGATGTGGGAGAATGGCAGTATTGCTGATCACCATGATTTAGGTTTTATCAGGGTTCAAAAGGAGGTGGTTTTTTGCCATCAATCGGTCAATATCATAGAGACAAGCTTCAAGGTCGGGATGAGGGTTGGTGCTTGTCTTGGGGATTCTTAGGATAATTTGTGTATCGCCAGCGTAGTCGTAATGGGAGAGGTTGTGTGTGTGTGGATGATTCCTGGGAGAGTGTTCAGATAGATGTTGAACAGGATAGCCAATAGGCATGCGACTTTGGGTACTCCAGTGTTCACTGAGTGAGTAGTTGAGACAAAAGGGAGAGGAAAGGAATTTGTTTCCTATTGCAGAGGAAGGAGCCAATCCATTTGAAAGCAGTACCACAGATTCCAAAGGAGTGGTGGTGGTCAGGGAGGATTGAATGGTTAACCGTGTCAAAGGGTGCAGAGAGATTGAGGACAATCAGTGCTGCACAGCACTCAAAGTCTGCAGTGACCTGGAGATCATCCCAGATCGGGATCAGAGTGGTTTCTGTTCCATGACGTGGTTTGAAGACCGATTGTGCGGGGTCAAGGAGATTGTTGGATTCTACAGAGGAGTTGAGCTGGGAGTATGCAGTCCGGTCAATGAGTTTCACTAGAAATCTGGTGTTGGAGATTGGCCTGTAATTTGTGGGGTCACGTGGGTCAAGGGACGCCTTTTTTAGAAGTGGTTTGACATGTGCTATTTTGAAGCCCTCAGGGAAGATGCCAGATGTGAGGGAGCCATTTAGTATGGCTCTCACATGCTCTCCTGCGCAGGTAGAGGAGAATATTTCTTTCAGGACAGAGGCAGGGCAGGGGTCGACGGGCGAACCAGAGGGTTTGCTGGCTGATAGTAGGTCAAGGAACTCGTCAAGGAACTTGTCAAGGAACTCGTCTATGGAGATGGGTTTGAAGTAGTCGCAAATAGGTAAAGTGGGCATTGGGGCAATGGGAAAAGGAGGGTCGTGAAGGGAAGGGGGAGAGCACGGACAGTTTAAGAGTTTCCATCCTATCAAGTGCGGTGTTGAAGAAATGTAGAGAGAGGAAGTCACAAAGTGATTGTTTGGGGGTAGATTGGGCAGAGGTGCATTTAGGTTTCACAAATTTTGATATTATTATAAGGAATTCTTTACTGTGGTTGCCACAGCTGAAAATGTGTGTATTGTATTAGGCTTTTTTGGCATATTGGATTTCTGATTTGTAATTACAGTGGTGCAGGGCGAACATGGATCTGCTAAGATCAGTTTTAGATGCTCTCCATTTGTATTCAAGAGAGTTATTTTGTTTTTTGACATTCCTCATGTGGGCCCTGAACCATTTGGGGGACATTCTCTTTACGTGAGGGAGCGGGCACAAGGGGGTGAGAGTAATTAGTGAGTCATTAAGCCATGAGTCAAAGGTATCGATGGTTAAGGGTCTAGTACAGGGCAGCGTAGCAGAGGGGCGGAGAAGCAGGGCTTCGGCATGGTCAGGGAGGATGTTGACTTTGTTCCAGCATTTGAGATCAGGGTTGGGGGCCGGTTGAGCTGTAGGAGGAGGGGCAGGTGTGTGGATAGAGAAAGGGATGGCAAAGTGGTCAGTCCAGATGAGTAGTTTTGGACAGGATATATAAACCAGGTCATGCAAACTGAAAATTTCATCAAGGGTGTGCCCACCTGAGTGGTTTGGACCAGTGGTATGTTGGGAGAGGTTGAGCGCATCAAGACTGGCAACCAGCGGATGAGCCATGGGGTTGTTGGGCATATCAAACCAGATATTGACATCTCCCAGGAGTGTAAGAGAAGGGTGATTTACTTGAATGTTAGCTATTGAGTGACAGAGACTGTTGGCAAAATGTCTGTTGTATCCAGGGGGTCTGTAGTTGAGTAGGAAGCTGTGGGCGAAGGTCGATGGTAGCGAGAGTTTTATCAGAAGGGATTCACAGGAGGCATTTGCTGTCTGGCATTCAACGAGTGAGATGGAGGAATAGATGGAATTTTTTCTTGTATATCTCATATATCTATTGTACATTTTTGCACTGCACATATCAAATATATAAATACACTTGTGTTCTTTTCTCAAGTTTATTACCTGGTGCATTTTTCAAAATGTTTGCACTAGAAATAGATTGACAGTAAGCTTCATGTTTGTGGCAACAATTAGACAAATCAAAGTGGAAGATTTTAAGAAACCATGGTTTGAAAATCAATTTTCCTTATGGAGCTCCCCATCCTGACCACTCTTGAACTTGAAAATAAACACTTTTTTCAAAATGATCTTAACCTGTCTTCCCTTTCCATGGATGACATGAATATTTAATTGGCCAGAATCATTTGCTTACCAATTTTGGTGAATGTCTATCAATGACTTAAAACATTTTTTAAATGTCCCTATGTAATTTTTGATTTAGCCTTAACTGTAGAGACACAAATATGTCTCTAGGGTATATGTAAATGTCTTTTTCTTCTGCAGTCTTCATTGTTCAAAAGCTTTTTGGAATTATTAAGCTATGTACCATTAAACACCATGCTTTTGTTGTCATGAATATTCTGCAAGCAGCAAAACTATTTTCTTTGCCCTTTTTGCTATTTCACAAATATTAATCTTAGTGAATTCTCGTACTAATTGCATTTGGAATTGTATTACAGGGTACATTTTTAAAGTGAAGGTGGCTGAATGACTAACATATATGAACATGTTTTTCTCACGTCCCGGGAGGATAGCTCAGTGGCAACGTGCTCGCCTTGGAAGCAAGATGACACAAATCAACACAGGTTTGATCCCTGGGTCCGTGCTGAGAAACCTCTTGGTATTTAAGCGTGTTATAAATATGCAACTAAGACAACAAAAAATCAAAAGAAATTCTGTAACAGCGCCTCAATGCCCCCAGGCTGTGTGAGCGCTTTAAAATGCTAATTGTAATAAACACTGTCCGGATGTGGACACAGCGCAGCGATCTGGCAGCGCTTTACCGGTCTCCTTCCTGTAACATGGTGGATTTCAGTACTGCAGGTGGCAGACTAGTGCTGCAAGCAGTGACTGACCTATCCATGGCCACGCCCCCCTACGCATGCAATGCTTATCATGAGACGGCGACGGCAGTTCAGCGCGTTGCTACTCTCCACAGAGCCCAGCTACGCTTCGTGAGTTCGTTTACTAACTACTTACTACTTCTCCTTGCCATACCTAGAATTATCTCTCTAGCTCTTCCGTCCTGACACTTTAACCCTTGTTCTGGCTTTCGTCCCAATCTTTTCTCCTAGCTATCTGGAAAGGAATCCCTTCTTTGCTCCAGAATACTTCCGCCTGCACGGCGCGGCGGAGACGTCTCCTTTGACAACAAACGCTCGCTGAGCGGGTACGTCTCTTCGTATTCTTCCCTTCTGCTCTCTCATCATATAGCGGTGAGAGATCTTGTGGCTTCATACGTAGATCTCATTTCCTGTTTTTCTTCAGGCAAAAGCTCCAATTCGTCCACAAGGGATGCGACTCTCGTAGCTATTTTCTCCGACCCACGTTCGGAGCGGAGCTCTTCTCACCATCTTTCTCCAAGGGTAAGGTTCCCCAAGAGATTCTCTAGGAAGTCAGTTCAGTTCCCTCATCTACCTGGTTCATACTTTTCTGCTTTTTTCACAGCCTCTTGGTCAGTTCCTACTAACATCCCGGGTCTAAGATCGGGGGCCACAACTTTCCTCTTTCAGTGCTTATCGTTTGCTAGTTCTGGGTAAGCCTCCCAGTTCCTCTTTCTTATACTCCATTTATTGTTTAATAAATGCATTTGTGGGTTAAACTTTAATGTCCTCTTATATTGTTACCCATATTGTTACCTGTTTCCAGTAGTCCTTACTGACTGCATGAAGATCATTTATTACATTGAGAAGTAACATCCATATCATCCGGATCATCCCTGGGGAGCAGCTATCTGGACACCTCGAACCCCAGCAGCTCTTCTCGGCACAGGGTTTTTTCCCCTACGGGGGTTTTCCCTGGAGGGCTCACCCCTGGCCTGGACCTTGTCATTCCGGTCAGCGGAGGGACTTCTAGGTATTTCCCCATTCTCGTCCTAGTCTCAGGGAAAGGATTCAGGTAGGTGTTTCCTATTTTTTGATCAAGCCGTGCTAAAATATTTGTGTGATAGTTATTACAGTTAGCAACGCAAAAGAAAGAAGAAGAAGTATTTTGACACGGCTTGGACATATCTAGGTGACACCTAGAGTAGGATGGATCAGCAAATCCAGCAGCTAATAGCTGCGGTACAGGCATTAACTTCAGAGGTTCAGACCCTCAAGCAGGAAAATGCTGCACTATTACAGAATCAGCAGCAGGCAGCCCAACAAGCTGCCCAGCAACAAGTTGCACAACAGCAGGCGGTACAGCAGGCTGCAAGCGGGAGGATCCCTCAGTGTTCGGAGGTTCCTCCTGGGGCTCTACCAGGGGGACAGTTTGATGGGAACCCTCATCGGGTAAAGGAATTTCTCGATGCTTGTACCGTACAGTTTGCTTTCAAACATGCCTTTTTTCATAATGATAGGGACAGGGTTGGTTATATGATTTCTCAAATGTCGGGACCAGCCTTAGCTTGGGCCACCCCATTGGTAACTTCCAATAATCAAATTCTTGACTCCTACACGGCATTCAGTAACAGCATCCGAACCATGTTCGCTAGGCAGGAAATTAGGGTGGCCTCTCAAGAACATTTGCTAGATCTCAAGCAAGGGAACCAAGACATACTAACCTATATCACCCGGTTTAAACAGATGGCTAGCGAGACAACATGGTCAGACGATGCTCAGGTTACAATCTTCCGTAGTGGTCTGTCCGAGGAGCTAAAAGATGAGGTCTCCAGGGTACCTCGCCCATCATCCTTGGCAGAATTAGTGGCGTTGGTTATGCAGTTGGATTATAGAATTCGAGAACGGAACAATGAAAGACGAAGAGGCAGAGTCTTGCGCCCGTTTCCTTCCCAGTCCTCATCGGCCACTAACAAACCCAGTTCTGAAGAACCTATGCAATTGGGAACCACTACCCCTCGAGGTCCTTTGTCCACAGAGGAGCGTACCCGGAGGAGAACCAATAACTTGTGCATGTATTGCGGAGCACATACTCATGTGGTTCAAGATTGTCCCGACACTCCCCCTAGAAAGTCGGGAAACGCCAGCACCCGGCCGTAGGAGGAACCACGGTTCGGGAACCCTCTCTAGTTTCAGGTTCCTCCCATAATTTGCAATATTCACTTTGTCTCGATTCCTCTCTGACCTATATGTTGGTTCTAAGAGTAACTTTAAGATTCGGAGAACATTTCCTTCCCGAGATCTCAGCACTGGTGGACAGTGGAGCTGCTGGTAATTTCATTGACGACCAATGGGCCAGGCAAAAGAACATACCCTGTATGGCAAAACCCGAAGCGATTCCTGTCGAGAGTGTGGACGGAAGTCCTCTAATTTCTGGCCCAATTATGAGCCAGACGAATCCTTTGTCTATGTCAATATCCACTCATCATGAAATCATAACTCTGGACATAATCCGTGCCGCCCACCATCCCATTATATTAGGGTTGCCTTGGTTAAGAAAACACAACCCTTTCATTAATTGGACGGCAGGATCCCTTTTCTTAGGGTCCCAGTTTTGTGTGGGTCATTGTATTGGAGACCCAGGGAAGAACAAAGAAGCTCCTAAATTCTCAGTCTTAGAGAGTCCAAGGACTAAGATTGTCAGCTACATTTCAGGTTTACCGAAGGACTATCAGAATTACGCTGACATCTTTTCTACCTCAGAATATACGCAACTACCACCTCATCGTCGCGGCGATTGCGCCATTGAACTGGTTCCAGCACAGCCTCTCCCATTTGGAAGAATGTATATTCTCTCTAACACCGAGAAAGAAGTACTGCGAGAATATTTAAACACTCATTTAAAGAACGGGTTGATTACTGAGTCCACATCCCCGGCGGCGGCATCATTATTCTTTATTCCAAAGAAAAATTCTTCAGAACTCCGACCCTGTATTGACTACAGGGGCCTTAACAAGATCACCATTCCGGACAAATATCCAATACCCCTAATTCCTGATATATTAGAAGCCGTCCAAGGGGCCAAAATATACACCAAACTTGATTTGAAAGGGGCATATCATTTAATACGAATTAGACAAGGGGACAAATGGGAAACTGCTTTCAGGACTCCATTTGGATACTATCAATACCAGGTGATGCCCTTTGGTCTTTCGAACGCCCCGGCAGTTTTCCAGAGGTTCATGGACCATCTCTTCTCCGACCTTCTCCTTCATTCCGTTATCGTCTATCTTGAGGATATTTTGGTTTTCTCAGACAATCTTCCAGATCACAAATCCCAGGTCCAGGAAGTCCTTAGCAGACTACACCGGAACCATTTATACTGCAATATGGAGAAATGCATGTTTCATCAACCACAGGTGACTTATCTGGGGTATATATTGTCTGCTCAAGGTATTTCGATGGATCCGGAGAAGGTTTCTGCCGTCAAAGATTGGCCAGTACCCACAAGCTGTAAGGAGATCCAGAGATTTGTGGGATTTTCTAATTTCTACAGGCGGTTTATTCCAAATTTCTCCTCCCTTACACAACCCATGACTAATCTACTAAAGAAAGGAGTTCAATTTGTCTGTACCAAGTCTATTCAAGAATCTTTTGAGGATTTAAAGAATCGGTTTACCACCGCTCCTATACTGAAGACTCCTGATCAAAATCAGGGTTTCATCATCGAGACTGATGCCTCCCAACATGCTCTAGGAGCAGTCTTGCTACAACAAGACGATCAGGGCCAAGAACGACCTATCGCATATTTGTCTAAGACACTATCCCCTTCCGAATGGAACTATACTGTCTTGGAAAAAGAACTTCTGGCTATCAAAAGAGCGTTCGAAGAATGGAGACATTTATTATTAGGGGCCGTCATTCCAGTGGAGGTTAGAACAGACCACCACAACCTGCGTATTTTACAATATGCTCAAACTTGCAACAGCAGACAGGCTCGATGGGCTCACTTTGTCTCCCCTTTCCGGATATCCTTCTCATTTATTCCTGGGAAGTACAATTTGCAAGCGGATGCCCTGTCTAGAAAGGACCCTACTCCCTCGAGCCTCTTCCGATCAGAACCCATCTTTTCTTGCTCCACGTTGAAGTTAAGCAAACCCTTCGAGTTTGTGACACGTCTGGAACAACAGTCTGGACCGGCAGTGTTGAAGAAACTTTCCCCGGCCCACCAGAAGACGCTGACGAGAAAGGAGGGTTGCTATTTCCATGGTCTTCAGGTTTACGTACCAACCAAGACTCTACGGAAGGAAGTGTTGAAATGGTGTCATGATTCCAAAAGTTCGGGTCACTGAGGATGCATTACCATCTGAGAATTGATCTCCCGTTATTTCTGGTGGCCAACGATAAGAAGGGATGTGCAAAAATATGTCGATTCTTGTCCTACGTGTCTTCAGACTAAGAGTCCCCGTCAACATCCTGTAGGGACATTAGTAAAGATGCCTTTACCCACAAGACCATGGCAAATTATCTCCACTGATTTTGTGGTAGATCTACCTCCCTCGGGAGGTCATTCGGCCATTATGGTAACCATTGAACCTTTTACTAAGATGGCAAATTTCGAGCCACAAAAGGGACTTCCGTCCGCAGCGCAAATGGCCCGGAAGTTTATTGTCAAAATATTTACCAGGCATGGATTACCGGAAGTCATCATCTCTGATCGAGGGTCACAGTACACATCAAAATATTGGAAGCAGATTTGTAAGATCTTAGGAATCACACAAGCTTTAAGTTTGGGGTATCATCCCCAAACCAATGGCCAGACTGAAAGGCTCAACCAGACCTTGGAAGGTTATTTGAGAAACTACATCTCAGCTGCTCATGATAATTGGTCAGAGTTATTACCACTAGCAGAATTTGCATACAATAATTCTTACCATTCCTCACTCAAAACCTGACCATTTTTCTGTTCATATGGATTCCATCCGACCGCATTCCCCAAGAACAAATACTCGGATGTCAAGTTCCCTGACGTTGAACAGCTGATGGTACAGATTCATGATGGTCATCTCGCTGCCTCAAATGCCCTCACAGAGTCTCAAGAAAGAGTGAAGAAGTTCGCTGATCGCCTCCGGACCCCATCTCCGGTTATCAAAGCTGGTGACTGGGTTTGGTTGTCCTCTCGTTTTCTCCCCAGACATCTTCGGCCCTCAAAACTTTCACCGAGATTTCTGGGTCCATTTCGTGTGGTGGCCGCTATGGGTCCAGCCGCCTTCAAACTAAAACTCCCAAGGACCTGGTCCAGAATTCATCCTGTGTTCCATGTCTCCCAATTAAAACCGGATCTCCGGAGCACATTTCATCCTAATATTTCGGTACGTCCTCCCCCTTTACGAGGGTACTCAGGTTCAGAATAAGAGGTGTCAGGAATTTGTGACTCCAGATTTCACCATGGGAGATTACAGTACCTGGTTGATTGGAAAGGGTACTCCCCTTCGGACTGAACTTGGGAATCAGAAAGGGCTGTTCATGCCCCCAAACTTGTACGTACTTTTCATTCAAAGCATCCTAACAAGCCAGGGGGCGGTACCCTTAGGAGGGGGCATACTGTAATAAACACTGTCCGGATGTGGACACGGCGCAGCGATCTGGCAGCGCTTTACCGGTCTCCTTCCTGTAACATGGTGGATTTCAGTACTGCAGGCGGCGGACTAGTGTTGCAAGCAGTGACTGACCTATCCATGGCCACGCCCCCTACGCACGCAACGCTTATCATGAGACGGCGACGGCAGTTCAGCGCGTTGCTACTCTCCACAGAGAGTTCGTTTACTAACTACTTACTACTTCTCCTTGCCATACCTAGAATTATCTCTCTAGCTCTTCCGTCCTGACACTTTAACCCTTGTTCTGGCTTTCATCCCAACCTTTTCTCCTAGCTATCTGGAAAGGAATCCCTTCTTCGCTCCAGAATACTTCCGCCTGCACGGCGCGGCGGAGACGTCTCCTTTGACAACAAACGCTCGCTGAGCGGGTACGTCTCTTCGTATTCTTCCCTTCTGCTCTCTCATCATATAGCGGTGAGAGATCTTGTGGCATCATACGTAGATCTCATTCCCTGTTTTTCTTCAGCCAAAAGCTCCAATTCGTCCACAAGGGATGCGACTCTCGTAGCTATTTTCTCCGACCCACGTTCGGAGCGGAGCTCTTCTCACCATCTTTCTCCGAGGGTAAGGTTCCCCAAGAGATTCTCTAGGAAGTCAGTTCAGTTCCCTCATCTACCTGGTTCATACTTTTCTGCTTTTTTCACAGCCTCTTGTTCAGTTCCTACTAACATCCCGGGTCTAAGATCGAGGGCCACAACTTTCCTCTTTCAGTGCTTATCTTTTGCTAGTTCTGGGTAAGCCTCCCAGTTCCTCTTTCTTATACTCCATTCATTGTTTAATAAATGCATTTGTGGGTTAAACTTTAATGTCCTCTTATATTGTTACCCGTTTCCAGTAGTCCTTAATGACTGCATGAAGATCATTTATTACATTGAGAAGTAACATCCATATCATCCGGACCATCCCTGGGAAGCAGCTATCTGGACACCTCGAACCCCAGCAGCTCTTCTCGGCACAGGGTTTTTTCCCCTACGGGGGTTTTCCCTGGAGGGCTCACTCCTGGCCTGGACCTTGTTGTTCCGGTCAGCGGAGGGACTTCTAGGTATTTCCCCATTCTTGTCCTAGTCTCAGGGAAAGGATTCAGGTAGGTGTTTCCTATTTTTTGATCAAGCCGTGCTAAAATATTTGTGTGATAGTTATTACACTAATAAATAAATATCTATTTTGTGCATTTCTACACATTTTACACACGTAATTGCTTTAAGTGATTGTATTTGTAATTGTACTTCCTAGAAAAGTACACTGATATATGAACATTGCTTTTGTATATATGTGAAATTTTATCATAAATATTGTGTAAATATGTCATTGCGCGTACCAAATATAAGCAACGTTGGTGTTATTTCACATGTCCTGTTTGGCTGGTGCGCTTTTCCAAATTGTTTTACTTGAAAGAAGCAGATGGTAAGCTTTGTATTTGTGGCAAAAATTAGAAAAATCAAACTGAAATGTTTTGTAGAGAATTTCCATTCCATGTTATCATAATGAAGTCAACGCTTTGTGAAAGAGTTTTCACTTATTTCAGTGTAAACATCGTGATTGACTTGGGTAAGAACTCATTAGTTTACAAAATAAATGATTATTATTATTGTATTTGTGGAGCGCAGACTTAGCTTCGAGAAGCAACAGAGCACTTTACAGAGGCATACAACAGTACAGATGCATAACAGAGCGCTTTACAGAGGCATTCAACAGTACAGATGCATAACAAAGCACTTTACAGAGGCATACAACAGTCCAGATGCATAACCGAGCGCTTTACAGAGGCATACAACAGTACAGATGCATAACAGAAGGCTTTTCAGAGGTAAGAACAGAACAGATATACAGCGGGGGGTGGTATACAGAGGAGCACCGAGGAATGGTACAGCCGTACCGGGTGCTTGCCTTTTCAACATTAAGTTTTGAAAAAAATAGAACTGGTGTGTAGTTGTTTTGGAATGTTCTAGAACAAACCTCCATAATTGAAGGTACTTATAAAGATGACAATTCACATTCAGCTCTGGGGACACCTTCAGCGTGTCAAAGTATTTCACTTGTGACCTGTGTGATAGATCACCAATCATTGTTATCCCATCTGCCTTGCATGCCTGATTGCCGGGGTAAAGGAAGGGACTGTGCGGTGTGTGGGGTGCCTGAGACTGTGGGACATGTTTTGCTTGCGTGTGAGAGGCATGTTGAGGAGAGAGAGTTGATGAGGGTTCGGTTGTCTGCGCTGGGAGTGGCTGAACTCAGTGGGAAGGCTTTGCTGGGAGGAGTCGGGTGAGAGGCAGGGAGAGGAGCAGTGTGCTGCTAGATTTTGTGGGAGGAGTTATGAAAATGTGAGGGCTGTGTGTAAGATTGGTGGGGTAGGTGCACATCATCGTTTTGGATGGGGAAGCGCCTGCGTGGGTCCGCCCACGCATTCGATAATTTGAAAGAAAGAAAGGTAGGAATCCTCAGAACCATCTTTAGGGCGTGTATTTTATATGTAATGGAATGCTAGATATTAGACATATTTGTTTGTTTATTGTTTGTTTGTTTGTTTGTTTATTTATTTGGTAATGCGCTCCGAGCCCGTGGGCATCTGGTCGCAGCAATACAAGAGGACTCGAAACTTAGTTACAATGCCTGACACAGGCTATTACAGAAAAACAATGGTTGCTTACAATGGGTGATATAGATACAGTACAGATAAAATAACATAGGTTAAGCACGTAAGAGTAACACCTTAACAGGTTGTAGCATTTCCGCTAGGATGAGGATCGTTGCATGTCGTTGTTGTGCAGCCATTTGAGGGCGTAAGATCTGAATCTTGTGTAGGGTAGAGGGCGTCTCAAGTCGGATGGGAGTGTGTTCCATGATTGTGCAGCTCTAACTGGGAAGCCCGCACCGCCCGCTGTGGTAAGTTTGAATCTAGGGACTTCCAGTAGGAAGGTGTTGGCAGATCTCGTCAGTCGGTTGGAGGGTCTCCAGTTGATTCTTTCCGCTAGGTAGGGGGGTGCTTGATTGTTGAGGCATTTAGGGGTGAGGGAAATAGTTTTAAGGAGGATTCTGTCCTTTATCTTTAGCCAGTGGGCTTCTGTCCGGTGTTTGGAGATATGCTCTCTGCGTGGGATGTTCAGAGCTGCTCTGAGAGCGTTATTTTGTAGCCTCTGGAGTTTGTCAGTGACCGACTTGTTTGCGCCTGAGTATAAGGCGTTGCAATAGTCGAGTCTGGACATGACAAGGGCATTGGCCAGGGTGAGGCAGCTGGCACTGGACAGGAAGGGTCTGGCGGCGCGGATCAGTTTACACGTGTAGGTGGTTGAGGAGGCGAGGGAGTTCACTTGCTTTTTGAGGGTAAGAGCTGAGTCAAGGTAAAAACCTAAAGTTTTAACCTCGCGCATAACCTTAATAGTATTGTTATCAATGTTAAATGAGGCATAGTCCGGGGTGAGTTTGGATAAGTTGTGGTCTGAACCGAGGAGCAGGATTTCAGTTTTATCGTCGTTCAGGCAGAGGCCATGAGTGGCCATCCATGCTTGAATGAGGATGTAAATTTTATTCACCAAAGCCAAGTCCGCTTCATAGTTGCCCGACAGAGGTATGAGGATCTGGGTGTCATCTGCGTAGTTAGTGTAGGTGACGCCCAGTCTGTCCAACTTGTCGAACAATGGCTTGGTGAAGATGTTGTACATAGTGGGTGAGACACAGGAGCCCTGTGGGACTCCACATGTGATTTGGATGGGATCGGCACAAGTGGAGGGGGAGAATACTCTCATGGTCCGGTTGGCTAGAAAGGATTGGACCCAAGCTATAGCATCTCTTGTGAAGTTGGCAGCCAGCTTGAGGTGGTTGCATAAGACTGCATGATCCACCAAATCAAAAGCTGCTGACAAGTCCAGTAAAAGTAGCAGCGCTGTTTTCCCATTATTCTTAAATTCCTCCATTTTAGTTTTAAGATCTATCAGGGCTGTTTCAGTGCCATGGAGTGGGCGGAAGCCCGAATGGGGCGAGCCTAGTAGATGATTATCTTCTAGGTATTCTTGAATTTGGAGATAGGCTACTCTGTCGATAATTTTTAGTAAGAAGGGTACTGTGGTGATTGGCCTATAGTTAGTCGGGATAGATGGATCGAGGGTTTGTTTTTTGAGAAGGGGGAGGACCCAGGATTCTTTTAAGTTGGCTGGCACTGTGTTGGATTTGAAGGATGAGTTGATAAGTTTCGAGATGAAGGGGGCTAAGTCTCTGGCAGCGTCCTTTATTATTTGCGCTGGGCAGCTGTCGCCCTTACAGTTGGAGGGCTTAAGTGAGAGGATAGCCTTTTCAGTGTCGATGATGGAGATGGGTTTAAAGCTAAAAGGGGGGATGGTGATAGGTTCAGTTGCTAGGGGCACTTGTTGATCAGTAGGGGAGAGGGTGTCTTTTTTGTTCATTATTTTCAGTTGGAGGGTGGAGATTTTGTTAGATAAGGCATTCTGTATATTAGTGCACCATATCTTGTCATTAGGGACCGTATCAGTAAGTTGGATAGGGGATTCCATTTCCCGGAGGATGGCAAAAAGTTCCTTGGTATTCGATTTGGCATTGGTAATTCTGTCATTGAATATGTTTTTTTTAGTGTTGATAATTTCTGACTTGTAGTGTTTTGTAACTTGGGTTAGCTTAGTTTTGTTGTCATTGGTGGGCGAATTACGCCAGATAGTTTGGAGTTTTCGTTTCTGCTTTCTAAGGTCCTTCAGCTGGGGGGTGAACCAGGCATTGAGGTGGGTTTCTTGCTTGGCTTTGCAGAGTTTTGCAGGTGCAATGGTGTCTAATGCGTGAGACATGGCTTTGTTGAAGGTGTCTACTAGTATGTCTGGGTCAGTGTTGTCCTTCAGACCGTTGATAGTGGGCAAGAGGAGGGGGATGAGTTTTTCTGTAGTAATGTCTTTTTTACTTCTGGTAGGGAGTGGTGGTATCATTTTGATGGTTTTAGGGCTGGGGAGGTCAAGTGTGGCAGTGAAGTTTATTAGAGAGTGGTCAGTCCATAGTTGAGGGGTAATGGCAGTGATGACTATGTTGCAGTTGAGTTCTGATACCCAGTCAAGGATTCTGCCTTTAGCATGTGTGGGGGAGAGAGAACTTTTTGGGTGAGGCCTTGGTCATTTAGGATAGCTGTTATAGAGAGGGCGTTTTTATTGTCTGGCTCATTGAAGCCGATGTTAAAGTCGCCCAGCAGCAGCGTTTGCGAGTGACTTTGGGTATTGTTCGCTATGAGAGTGGTAAGGTCATCTTCAAAGTTTCCCAGGGGACCTGGGGGCCTGTAGATCAAGTGAATGGTTAGCGTGCGGTTGTTGGAAAGTTGCATTTTTGCTGAGAGTACTTCGCAGGAAGCACAGGGTGGTGAGGTGATGAGTCTGATAGGCAAGGTGGTTTTTGCGATGATTGCTAGGCCACCGCCTTTAGCATTAGGCCTGTCTACTCTATGGATCTGGTAGTTGTCAGGTATGGCTAACATCAGTGACGGTCCTGCTGCCTCATGGAGCCAGGTTTCTGTTACGGCAAGGAAGTCAATACTACTGTTGTTTAGTATGTCAGCAATTTCAATTGCATGGGCTACCATGGATCTGGCATTGATAAGGTCTCCAGTAAGTGATAAGGTGTTCTTGGGAATAGGGTGACTTACAAGTATGTCTGTATGTTTATTTGGGCTCCGGCGTTTCGTTTGGTGGAGGTGAGTAGGAGTTAGGGTTGGAGTTAAAGGTGAAGTAGTTAGAGTTTGCTTATCCCTGTGTGTCTGTATAGATGGGAATCTAGCAGTATTGTTAGTACTGTTTCTTTTAGGTTCGTATATGCAAGGTAACCTTGCCCTGAGTCTCAGGTTTCTGTCTGTGGGGGGACGAGTGCTAAAGGTAGCAAAGGTCATGATTGTAACTAGGAGGGTCAGGGAGGTCAAGTTTCTGCACATGGTAGTTGGTGTGGTTCCCTTGTTTCGCTAAGATGTCTGGCTAGGGTGACGCAATGTGTAGTGCAGATGGCTAGTTGAGGCCAGGGCTGCGCCTAGTGTTAAAGGGCATGATGAAAAGGGCCACAGCACAATCAAGGTGGTCCGTTAGCGACTATGAGGCACAACACAGTTAAAGTGGTCCGTTAGCGACCATAAGGCACAACACAGTAAGGTGAGCCATAAACACCTAGGTATAAGTAGTACCAAGAAAACTAGGGTCTAAGTATGAGGACACAGCTATGGCAGTTATCGTGGGTACGGGTCTAGATCAGATCATGCAAACATGAATCGGTGCATTAACAATGCAATGGGACACAAGTTAAATGCATAAGTCAGGGGTACCTAGATTCGATTTTAGCAGGAGGAGCCAAAAAGGCACTGGCCAATAGTGCAATGGGACACCATTTGAATGCATAAATCAGGGGTACCTAGATTCGATTTTAGCAGGATGAACTTAAAGTTCAGTGGGCCACAAGATCAAAATGCATGAGCAAAGAGAAAAATAAGAAAAGAGCACAACAATGTAAAATGCCAGAAGGTGAATGGGCATAATAAGCATAGTAAAGATACTCATCAGGGTATGGTGGCGCAATGTTATGGCAGTTTAGGCAACCTGGACGTCCCGTGCAGTGACTGCAGCGCATGACATGTGCTAGAGCGGCAATGTGGAAGCCGTTTGGGAGGATAGAGCAGGTAATATAGCTTAAGGCAGATATAAGTTACTCACTGCCTCAAACGGGCAGGGGGTATGGCCCTGGGCTCTGGCCAGCTCAGGACAGTCTCTGGACAGTTGTTGGCCTTGCCCTCAGGGCCTTTCCAGGAAGGGCCGGCTCACGCCTGCCGGCTTCCCATAGGCTGTAGTAAATGAGGCTACAACCAATCAGCAAGAGGCTATCCTCTGCTGTGTTGGTAACACAGGCACATCAGGCCTACAACACGGGCGGCCATCTTGGAATAAGAGACACCTCGTGTGTCGTAATGGCGAAGTAAAAAAGAAACAGCTTGCATGTGGGCAGCACGGATGTGTGCAAGACAGATGCCTAAATAGGGCGTACTCACAGTTGCTGGGATTATTGTCGGCGGCTACCGCGCGGAATGCGCTAAGAATAGCCAAATTGGTGCACGCGTTTCGTTTTGCGTGGGAAGGGTCAGCAAACCTCCAGATGAGGTCCGCTTCATCGGAGGATGGTGATCAGCTGCTCCTGAAGCGATACGGAGCTCCTGCTCCAACTCTGGCTGGGCTACGAGAGGCTTCGAGGGTTTGGAGCAGGGATGGCCTTGCCTTTCCAGGAGGCCCGGCTCACGCCTGCCGGCTTCCCATAGGCTGTAGTAAATGAGGCTACAACCAATCAGCAAGAGGCTATCCTCTTCTGTGTTGGTAACACAGGCACATCAGGCCTGCAACACGGGCGGCCATCTTGGAATAAGAGACACCTTGTGTGTCGTAATGGCGAAGTAAAAAAGAAACAGCTTGCATGTGGGCAGCACGGATGTGTGCAAGACAGATGCCTAAATAGGGCGTACTCACAGTTGCTGGGATTATTGTCGGCGGCTACCGCGCGGAATGCGCTAAGAATAGCCAAATTGGTGCACGCGTTTCGTTTTGCGTGGGAAGGGTCAGCAAACCTCCAGATGAGGTCCGCTTCATCGGAGGATGGTGATCAGCTGCTCCTGCAGCGATCCGGAGCTCCTGCTCCAACTCATACATATGTATACTATACATATGTATCTCTATTCAAGTTAAATGTAACCAATGGATTATCACAAACATGAGCGCTCTACGGACGGGCCTCCTATTAATAACAGAGCAATACATGGTCCTCATTATTCCTCTGGCCCACTCGATGTGTGGACCTGCATGTCAAGTCTCTGGGAAAAAAAATGTTGCCAAGCCACGGGCGATATATAGCACTGAGGTGGGGACACTTGGTTAAACCCTAGCAGAGATTACACCACCTTGCAAATGCAGTAGACCCGCTTGACGTGTTCCTTCAGCTGCAATCTGTGGTTCCAGGTGTAAATGAATTGCGCGTGGAATGCTAGGACATGTTGATCTGAGCGTACTGGAGATGCACTTTGCCATCTGGCAGAGTTCTGATCAATGATAGAAGGCTGTGATTCTCTGATTCTATATCTAGTTCAAGAGGGAGGTTTTTGTGCACTTCCATCACATGCTGATCTTATATGTGTGCTGAACATGAGTGTGGGACAAATTGTCAGGCACAAATGGTCCCACTTTGAAGACTGTGGATAAAAGGCATTTAGATAAATGTAGGGAATTTCTATTCACACATTTTTTGGTTAATGTTTCAAAAATGATTTTATTAATTTTGTTGAGATGGTTCTGTAGCTCATCAACAAGGTCTTTTGAAAGCACTTTGGGATTTCGAACCCAGAATATATTATCTGTGTTTCCTTCTCACACAGTTTCTGTGAGCCACTTTGTTTTTAGGACATTTCCGACAGGACAGCAATTGGAGAACTCATCTTCTCTCACAGCTTTTATCAACCACTTTGCTACTTCAACTATACCGTTCATGATGCAGTGCCTGTGGTTTCCTTCTCTAACATTCCTCATTGGGCAGATGTATACTTTGAGTATAGTTCTCAGAGTGTGGTGTCTGAACAGTCCTTCTCTCCCAGCACTGTTTAGATACTTGTATAGTTTGACTGCTTTTCCTAGCATGAAAGGCCAGGCCATAGTGCTTGTTTGTTCTCCCACTTGACCATGTCCTAATTAATCTTCTTGTTTTGGCTCAGGTTTTCCAATTGACTACCAATGTCAGAGTCTCCCCAGCTTCGACCAGCATGCCACTCAGTTTTCTAAATATAAATCAAGCCTCTCCCGCTCCAGCAGAACATTTCACATATCTCAACGTAGCAATGCCATCGTACAATATTCCTTGAGTGACGCTGTCTCTCAGGTTTGCTGATGACTTCCTGCGGTGCTCAGTGGTCGCAGAACCTCTACTGCAGCTTGTATTCTGTGGCAAAGCCTATCACCTAGGTCCAGCCCAACAAAGGCACGAGTGCTTTCTGCTCACAGCACGCTCTAGGCAATCTATAGTTTAGGTTTCACAAGATACAGTTGTTGTGTCGCCTCTTCCAGGTGTCCACAGCTTATCTCCGTCTACTTTGATATATGTCTTGAGAGGATAGCTCAGGGGCAATGTGCTTGCCTTGGAAGCAAGAAAGCGTGGAGCAACACAGGTTTGATCCCCTTGTCTGCGCTTAGAAACCTCTGGGTATTAAGCGCATTATAAATAACCAATCATATCATACCATATCATGTGTGTCTTGTACTTCACATTGTTTAACCTCGTTGATAAGGTGTTTCATGAACTGTTCTCGCTGGTCACATTCGCCTACTGGTTTGTGACTATCCCAACATTCCCAGTCTTGGACCTCTAATCACATGGCCTAGTGATTTCATTGCCATTTTCTCTTTAGCTGTTTGGTAAGTGTTCTATCTGGTTTATCGTGGGTGTGGTGGCCATGTCTCTACTTCCATCTGAGCATGCAAGCCAGAGATAAGTCACTTTTTTGGGAGTGGCATTTCTGAGGACATCACCCTAGCCTCCCAAGGCATTCACGCCAGCTGCAAACACTTGGGCTATAAACACCGCTGGTGGCATGTGTCACATACTCACGGAGCAGCATCTGAGGCATGCGGATAAATGTCAGAGAGGTTAGGCTAGCTCCAGTCAAGGGTTGACAGAGAGGCTGGGGAAGAACCTCAGTAGGGGTCTGTGGGGCCACCGTGAACTGAAGCCAACACAGCCAGGAAGAGAATTGGTTGACAATAAGCTCCTGGCATACAGACATGCCGGCATTGTGATTAGAAAAGTAACACCGGCAGCGTCACATAGTTCCAAGTCTGTTTCCAGATTCTTGCTAGATTGGATAAGATATTATATGATATGGCATTTATAACGCGCCTATACACAAGTGTTTCAAGGCGCGACGAGGCAAAGGAGGGGAAACAGAGGGAGGACAAAGACAACGATCTTACTAGGCCAAGTGACATTGAGATTGCACAAGTCCAGGGGAGAGGGGAGAGCAGGGGAGAAGGGAATCACAGATTTTCACCTACCTTCCCTCCCCTGAAAAACAAAATTGCCTTTCTCTACCCGAAAAACAAAATCACCACAGAAATGCCACATTATCATGAAAAAACACCATTCCTTATAATCCTTTTCATCTGTTTTGCTTTTGTTTTTTTAATTTATTTGTATTTATTTATGTATTAATATGTTTTAGTTTATAAATAAACTTTTCACATAGTGTATACATCATACACATAATAAAATATATGTATTATCCATACATATAAACGAATACAAATATCTACAATCTACTGACTTAATTCATCATTCCTACTAAAATCATGCACTTAGCATAATTAAAAAAACCAAGGTTAAGAGCTACACTTGTGTTTGTTTTAAACACGCACCTACATTGTTTAATATTATGTTTTTTTTGTTTTTTTATGTTTGCGGTTTTCATAACATAGCTGCAGACCTACTGAAATACTGCAATTAAAAACAGTCTGTGTATTTTCCTTTGAAAATTGACTTTTTAATGCACTTGGCGTCCTGGCACGTGTGTTGACGGATGTCACCTCACTTATGCTCGACCCGGTTTTCCAACAAGAGCTTCCGGTAAAATGTGGGATTCCTTCAAACTTTGTTGCCCTAGCGTTTCAGGAGCCAGGAGGGGAGAGACGGACTTCCTGCTGGAAAACTAATGTCAAAGAGAGCCTTGTCAAGGAAATGAACCCTCGCCGCATCCCGCACCTCATTTGTCACCGCGATGGGTTGACGAGAAGTGACATTTACAAACCCAGAGTGAAAGCCCATCCATTTTACCAGCCTGACACCCTGATATAATAACTATTTACCTTGAAAAAGAGGGCCTGCGATTTCCGATTCTTGTGAATCCTCTTACTTTCGGCACTTATTTTTCCCACTCTGTCAAACAGCTCGAGATTAATGGAACAATTTGCTCAACAAATCATATTAGGAGAAAGCACACAGGGCAAGGAGGGACGGGAGGCGGTGGGAGCCGAGCCCTTGCACTCCTTCATTGCAGCGGGATCTGTGCAAATAGAAATGTAGTTATGCCTGACATTTACAAAGGTATAATGTGAAAGGCAAGGAGTGTAATGACTTCGGGCGGCCGGGAGATCACTTTGCGAGAACAGTCCTACTCTGAGGGGAATGCGAGAAAGTTAACCATGAAACCTGGATTCTGCTTCTTTCTGAAACACGGTTCCCAAACAAAGGAAGACGTGTCTCTATTTGGAAGCAGTTTCTGTGTGGAAATAGCGCGAGCTGGCCACTTTTCAGGCTGCCTAGCGCAGGTTTAGATGGCGCAGCACTATTGCCAATGGACAGGAGGCTGTGACTGACTGAGCGACACAGTCAATTCCGTTCGATCTGAATATATGTTTTGATGTCATATTCTGGCATTAGGCGAATTCTCGCCCCATGGTGCTGACATTTATTAACAGCCAGAAACATGGTCCTTTGCTCAGCAGGTTACCCCGCATTAACCCGCTGGCAAAAAAGGCCCCTACGGCTTTAGTTACGAACAGGCGTTGCTAAGGGTTCGAGGGGGGCTATAACCCGGGTTGTTGCCCTGAATAGAAGCTCAGGGGTTACAACCAAAAAGCTAGCGAGCCCCGAGTCCTGACAGTCCCGACATTAGCATAACCCCAGATCTTTTCCAGACACAGCAACACCCCTGGGAAATACTATCTCGAAAAGGGGTCTTCATAGATATATTGTCAGAAACGAAGGTGCAGAGGATATGAGCATTCCCAGAATATGGGTTGGGCAGTGGAAACTCAGTGCTGACTCAGCATACGACCAGAGTCCTGATTCATCACGTTTATCCATTTATGCAGGACAATTGCAAGTAAAGAAAACACTACCAGTGTGAAAGAACAATCACTCACGCAAATGAGTCCAGGTGCACAAATTTCACCCGTGCATGTACAGTAAGGGGCCGATTCATGGAATTTATTGTGTGGAAAATAGGCTACTTGCCCCCAATGTGTGCCCAGTCTGCACGCACAACCCTGTCGATCATGGAATCCAATGCGCTGCCCTTTTCCTGGACTTGTGAGGATTTTCCGCCGGCCTGGCACGCCTGTGCGAGCCGTCGAGGGCCTTGCGTGAGACTCAGAGCAGAGGGTTGGCATGACCTGCGCAGAGGGCTGGGAAGGGGGCGAGACACCAGAAATGGGGACTAATGTGCAAAGAAGTGGGCATTCCGCGGGACAGCCTGCAGGCAGTCCCTCGCATGCCCATTATTGTGCGGCAAGAGATGTAATTATGGAATCGATCGCACAACGTCTCGGCTGGAAAATGCTCACGCATGTACTTCATAGGATCTGCCACCCGAAGGCTGGCGGAAGTACACTTGCGTGTATGCTTTTCAATGTGCAGGTGGGATCGCATGTCGGAATTCAGGGTGCGTGTACTCGATCAGGGTTCCGATGTAATGTAGGGGTGCATCTAATCTATGTAGCGGGGTATACAGGAACATTTTACGTGGGTTCACATGCACATTTCCCGAGTTATTGCAGAGTTACAAATTTTCATACACATGTTGGTGGGGTGCCGGATACAGTTACGGGTGACTCCGCGCAGGCTCCCTGAGTCGCACGCCTGCTTATGGGGTACTTGACACACTGTTTGAAGGGTATGTGTATTTGCGCCCGGGGCAGCACGCAGAGGTAGCTGTTCTGGCAATTTCCGGCATTGCATCTGGGTGTGTCGGGGGCGTACCAGCCGTGACTTACAAATATGATTACTTTGCGCGAACAATTCCATGAATACGCATTGCGCGCATTTTCTTTCTGCAGGCAGGCTTAATGCTCTGGAAAATTGTGCAGCCAGACTGCAGTTAGGGAGAGTGCAGGAGCAGGGAAAGGCAAGTGCACCCCTGACTCATAACCCCTGTTTTGTGGCCACCCCGTGTTGCAGATCGGGTGCAGGGGATTTCTCTGTGTTACCAAAGGTCTTTTCAGGGCCCGGGCAACATGGTCCTGCCTACGATAGAAATATTCCTGCTATATATACATCCTGCGTTGCTGCATTTTAACTTTCCAATTCGAAGAAGAAGGTGGAAATGTAAAAAATAAAAAAAGAGAACAACCAACAGCCATTTATAGCTGGCCACTGCAAATTGACTCAATCACACCCCCTCAAGGATAGTATGCTGACCCAGTGGTCAAATGCACGTTCAAGTGTAGGAGTGTGCTCAACATTTGAACATGTATGCAGTGGATTTCTGAGTGTCCTATGACCCGCAGGGCACTTCTTCACCTCACCAGGGTCCACGGTTAATCAGTGACTTTAGGGGTTAAATACTCAGGAATAGAAATGGGGGTGGGGAGCACATTGCAGCTGAGTATATAGCTAAAAGTGAACTGCGGCTGAGTTTTTGATGGCACGCGTGTAATCTGAGGCCAGCAAAGCAGAAGGTAAAACTGACATGCAGTAATGTCCAAACTGCTGCCGTCCTATTTCTGGATGTGTCCCTTTCGGCATGACGGCGGTATTGTGTGTGTTTCATTTCCTGTACTTTCTGCTGACATCAAAGACGCATTCAATCACAGTGCTGCAGGTATCATTTTTCATTCAAATTACAGCCATGCAAATTACAATGTTTCTATATATACTTATCAGCAAATTACCATGTTTCTATATTCATAAACCTAGAGTCAAATTACCATGTTCTATATTTGTCTAGTATATGCAAATCCTGGTCTTTACATATTCATATTTACTGGATGTGTGTACTGAGTGGATGACACCTGCTTCACAATTAACTCTTTCCTGCCTGGGGAGTTAACAGCCAGGAGAGCCAAGAGCGACTTCCCTGGGCAACTGCACATTTTGCTGTTGTCTGCTGCTAGCGAGCGTCACACATGTGTTTGGTGCATTTCCAGGTGAGGGTGACAGAATAAAAGAATCATTTTCTAACGTCATAGACCGGCTAAGTGCTACCACCCATATCATTATAATCACCATCATCACTAGAATTTAATTTAGGTGATATCATTGCCCTCCTCAAGACCTCATTAATCTAGCCGGCTGAGTAGGATTTGGACTCATACTCCACTCTTTACACACTGTTGGGAGCCAAGGGTACATTTCAAATAGTGTTCAGGGGGGATGGCATTGGCTGGTCCTTTGGGAGAAAATGAAGCAGGCGTAGGAGAGGGGCGCGTATTAGACCGAGCACGTTGAGCCGAGTTAGGCGCCGGTTGCTGATCGGAGTGAGCTCAGTCAGCGGCCGCAGAGTGTTTACGTGGCTTTTTTTGGATGTGTCTCGGACTCCCCATCAGGGAGCCCTAGCTTTGCTTTCTGCTTTTGTCCTTGCTTCATTTTTGCAGGTTGGTGACTGTTAAAAGCAAAGAGGTAGCACTGAACAAGCAAAACCCTTGAGCTGTAAATACTGTGGTGGGGGGCACTTTGCAGGACACAGGGCCTCATCATGAGTTTGGCAGTAGCCCTTAAATGCGGCAGTAGCGCTGTTACCGCCACATTTAAGGGTCCGCCAAATCATTGCTTCGGCTGATTTCCCCCCAGCTCTGAGCTGGAGGGAAATCCACTGAAAATTTGACAATTTTCGGCGCGTTTACCGCCGGCGGAAAATCCGCTGGCGGTAATAGCGTGAAAATTCCCCATCGGGCCCAAAGGGGAATGAGGAATTCCTGAATGGGCTCAATGGGGAATGGGTAATACCCATTCCGCCAAACCCGTGATTCGGTGCTAATAGCGGCGGGGGTTTGGTGGTAGGGCTATTAACGCCAGCGCTATTAGTGCCGGCGTTACCGCCCAACTCCTGATGAGGCCCACAGTGCTAAAACAGGCAGAGCTGCTATGCAAACAAGTAGAACACCGAAGTAGATATGACTCCCTGAAGCAGGCCCTTCAGTAGATGATAAGCCCTTCAGTAGATGATAAAACATAAGCAGAGG
Organism: Ambystoma mexicanum; assembly: GCF_040938575.1. Lineage (NCBI taxonomy): Eukaryota > Metazoa > Chordata > Amphibia > Caudata > Ambystomatidae > Ambystoma > Ambystoma mexicanum. The sequence continues at coordinate 1,429,881,500 of NC_090934.1, read as the reverse complement.
CCTTGGGAGACACTCCTGGCTGCAAACAATAAGAAACTAACTTTTATCCAAACCAGCAGATTCACCACTCACGAAGGTCCAAAATATCCCAGATAATGTCTCCAACTTGGTCTCTCAAGATTCAGGGGGTGAATTGGAAGAGGTGGTAAACACAGTGGTTTTTGTGGATAACATACCATGCTCTAAATAATTTGCTCCCCGGCCTTGACCCATATGCTATGAGGATAGCTCAGGGGCAGCATGCTTGCCTTGGAAGCAAAATGACATGGAACAACACGGGTTCGATCCCCGGGTCTGCGCTTAGAAACTTCTGCCATTAAGCGTGTTATAAATAACCTATCATATCATTCATTGCAAGTAACACTTTCAGTAAAGAAGAAATGTTACGTTTTGGGTGCAACACCAATTTTAATCTCACCAAGGAGAAGGTGTTGACTTTCCCATAGAGACAAGCAACCATTGCCAGCAAACCGATGAGTAACAAGAATTGAATTGTCTGTTATGACGTTCCACAGGCATCAACCATCAATTAAGGAAAAAGCAATATTCTGGGGACAATTTCTCAAGAATTAGAGAATATAAAACAAGTAATTTGACTCTGAATGGTGCTACTTTACGGAGGTGTGAAAGCCAAAATAAGCAATTATGGCTGTTAGTCAAAGAAGAACAACACGTGAAACCCCTGATGCCTCTGTTGATAGAAGAGGCAGCGTTCACAAGAACACCACAGTCTGCAGTTACCATAGAGAAAAGCACGGATAAACCTCTGGCCCTTCATTAAGCCATCTAAATAAAGCGGTAGGAGTAAACAAGGGAATAAAAATGGTTTGATAGTGCATCCTTCCATATTAAATGAGATATAAAAATAATGTCAGTCAAAACTCGGTGAACATAAAAATCAAGGGAGAGGCGGGGGGGCATTTTTTCAAATAGTCCATACCCAGTGCTTAATTTGTGGGGGTGTTTGCCAGGGCTCAGCCCAATCACTTATTTCTGGGCATCAGCACTAATTGTCTCAGACTCATATTGATTATGATGAAATGCAAGCCAGAGCACCCATCAACCCCAATGAGTAGGTGTAAGCTATAGTTTAACCCCAAATGTGTCGACACTGTGGGGAGCAGCTGTGGGTGGTGACAGTAATAGTGGGGAACTGCCCGTCCACAGTGTCACAAGCATGCTAGGGCATATTTGGGCCCTGGCAGGTATTTGCATACACATTAAGCACTGCCCATACCGATTATCTTCATAAGATGCATGGTGGCTAGGAAGCCCATAACATCAATGCTAATGTTCGTCCCAGAGAATCCCACTATCTAAGGCAACCAGTGTCACAAAACTTAGACTTTCTGCAAGGCACACCAAATATTCTGCATGGAGTACCCGAGAATAGAGTGCCCTTAACAAATACTATTATACACTGGAATCGATATATAAGAGGATACTGATCGAACATTCCTGACGGAATTCATCATGTGTATTGACTCTCTGACCCCGTGGACAAAAATAAGGATGTTACCATGGATACACTTATTATTGATGTTTTGGTACAAGAATATTTAGCTAGAGAGTTTAAGAGGCCGATTCATGGAATTAATGTGTGCTGAAAATTCCCGCGCAAGCATGCGAAACCATGCGAATCGCAGTGCAAGTGCAAAAAACCACAGTGCAAGTGCGAAAATTGCAGCAAAACCCGCGCACATCGATTCATGGAAGTCCATGCGTGAGTAAAATCTGGGATGTGCGCTGAAAATCTGCGTGGCGCACGCCGGCGCACAGGTCATCTAATTGCGTGTGCTACGGCCACAGCGAAAGCGCACATAGCGCGGCGCACATAACAAAAGTAGGCGTAACATGGGGCGTGACACACGGAATGGGGAACAACGCGTGAAAATGTGGGCGTCACAGGGGAAGTACAGGAGGCAAGTGCACGGAACGCCCACACGCTCGCCTACAACACGTATTCATGGAATCGAATAGGGCAAACCAGCGCACGGGCGAAGACGCGCACAGGCCTAAACACGTCCGCCACACGAGGCAGGCAGTAGCGTCCCTGCGCATGAAAAAAATGTGCGCCAAAATGTGCGCTTACAAAAAGCACGTATATACAGCTCTGATGATTGTCCCATATTGTGGCCCTCTTGGACAAATGACGTGCAAAGGGGTACACGACAAACATGAACACCGGTGTGTCAAAAATAGCATGTGCATGTATTTTCGGGGTGCACGGGAAGTTTCACACGCGATTGGCCTTGGGCGAGCGGGGTGTGTGTAAATCTGGGGTTCGCGGGAAGTTTCACACGCGATAGGCCCTGTGCGAGTGGGGTGAGTGTATTCCTGGGGTTCGTGTGAAGTTGCACACGCAATTGGCCTGGGTACGTTTAAATCTCGGGTTCGCGGGAAGTCTCACACATGATAGGCCCTGTGAGAGTGGGGTGCATGTATTCCTGGGGTTCGCGTGAAGTTTCACACGCGATTGGCCTGGGTACGTGCAAATCTGGGTGGCGCGGGAAGTTTCACACGCGATTGGCCTTGGGCGAGCGGGGTATGTGTATTTCGGGAGTGCGCGGGAAGTTTCACACGCGATTGGCCTTGGGCGAGCGGGGAACGTTCATTTCGGGGGTGTGCGGGAAGTTTCACACGCGACAGGCCCTGTGCGAGTGGGATACGTGTATATCTGGGGTGCAGGGGAGTCCTACACGTGAATTGGCAGTGTGGGTCCTCCCAGGTGTTCCCTCTACACCCTCCACGGCCCCTGCAGGCAGCCCACACCACAGGGGACTACCCTGCACCCCTGGTCATGTCCCGCAGGCAGCCCATCCACCATGGGCATGCCCCGCAGGCAAGCCACATGTCAGCTTGCACTACTGATCACCAACACATGACCCCGTCTACCCCCACCCCCCAGCAGTGCAGGGCACCTGCTAGCAGGCCCCCACTCATGTCCCACTCATGTCCCCTTGCACCCCCAACCCCCAGCAGTGCAGGGCACCTGCCAGCAGGCCCCCACTCATGTCCCCTTGCACCTCCACCCCCCAGCAGTGCAGGGCACCTGCCAGCAGGCCCCCACTCATGTCACACTCATGTCCCCTTGCACCCACACCCCCCAGCAGTGCAGTGCACCTGCCAGCAGGCCCCCACTCCTGTCCCCTTGCACACCCACTCCCAGCACTGAGGGGCACCTGCCAGCAGGCCCCCACTCAAGTCCCACTCATGTCCCCTTGAACCCCCAACCCCCAGCAGTGCAGGGCACCTGCCAGCAGGCCCCCACTCATGTCCCCTTGCACCCCCACCCCCCAGCAGTGCGGGGCACCTGCCAGCAGGCCCCCACTCATGTCCTTTTGCACCCCCACCCCCCAGCAGTGCAGAGCACCTGCCAGCAGGCCCCCACTCATGTCCCACTCATGTCCCTTTGCACCCCCAACCCCCAGCAGTGCAGGGCACCTGCCAGCAGGCCCCCACTCATGTCCCCTTGCACACCCACCCCCAAGCACTGAGGGGCACCTGCCAGCAGGCCCCCACTCATGTCCCCTTGCACCCCCACCCCCCAGCAGTGCAGGGCACCTGCCAGCAGGCCCCCACTCATGTCCCCTTGCGCCCCCACCCCCAGCAGTGCAGGGCACCTGCCAGCAGGCCCCCACTCATGTCCCACCCATGTCCCCTTGCACCTCCACCCCCCAGCAGTGCAGGGCACCTGCCAGCAGGCCCCCACTCTTGTCCCCTTGCACCACCACCCCCCAGCAGTGCAGGGAACCTGCCAGCAGGCCCCTACTCATGTCCCCTTGCACCCACACCCCCCAGCAGTGCAGGGCACCTGCCAGCAGGCCCCCACTCATGTCCCCTTGCACTCCCACCCCCCAGCAGTGCACGGCACCTGCCAGCAGGCCCCCACTCATGTCCCCTTTCACACCCACCCCCCAGCACTGAGGGGCACCTGCCAGCAGGCCCCCACTCATGTCCCACTCATGTCCCCTTGCACCCCCACACCCCAGCAGTGCAGGGAACCTGTCAGCAGGCCCCCACTCATGTCCCCTTGCACACCCACCCCCCAGCAGTGCAGGGCACCTGTCAGCAGGCCCCCACCCATGTCCCCTTGCACACCCACCCCCCAGCACTGAGGGGCACCTGCCAGGGGGCCCCTACTCATGTCCCCTTGCACCCCCACCCCCCAGCAGTGCTGGGCATCTGCCAACAGGCCACCACTCATGTCCCACTCATGTCCCCTTGCACCCCCACCCCTCAGTACTGAGGGGCACCTGCCAGCAGGCCCCCACTCATGTCCCACTCATGTCCCCTTGTACCCCCTCCCCCCAGAAGTTCAGGGCACCTGCCAGCAGGCCCCCACTCATGTCTCACTCCTGTCCCCTGGCACCCCAACCCCCCAGCAGTCAGGGGCACTTGCCAGCAGGCCCCACTCATATCCCACTCATGTCCCCTTGCACCCCCACCCCCCAGCAGTGCAGGGCACCTGCCAGCAGGCCCCCACTCGTTTCCCCTTGCACCCCCACCCCACAGCAGTGAAATGGAGATCTCATGACACAAACTAAACGTCAACTATGTACATCAACACATGTCCGCCACACGAAGGCAGGCGGTAGCGTCCCTGCGCATTAAAAAAATGTGTGCTAACAAAAAGCCCGTATACAAAGCTCTGATGAATGTCCCATACTGTGGCCCTCTAGGACAAATGACGTGCAAAGGGGTACGCGACAAACACGGACACCCGCTGTGTCAAAAATAGCGTGTATTTCGGGGGTGCGCAGGAAGTTTCACACGCGATTGTGTCTGGGCGAGCGGGGTACGTGTACTTCAGGGGCTCGCAGGAAGTTTTACACGCGATTGGGCCTGGGCGAGCGGGTACGTGTATTACTGGGGTGGGTGGGGAAGTACAGGAGGCAAATGCGCAGAACGCCCACACGCACGCGCCAAAAAAGACGCGCTAATGCGGAAACACGTACGCCAGCAGGCGTACGTGGACCCATGCAGCATAAAAGTGCGCGCAAACAACAAGCAAGCTCAGACACCAGGATGAACATACCGTTCCTAGCAGCAGTGGTCGTGGGATACCACAGGAGGAAGAGGAGGATAGTCAGGCCAAGAATTTTCACACCCAGAACCAGCCTTTTTGGCATGCCTGATGACCAGGTGTATGGGAGGTACAGGTTTCCACCTCACATAATACTCGACCTGGTCAGTGAGTGGGAGGATGACCTCACATCACCCACCCTCTGCTCCCAAGCACTCAGCCCCCTGGAGAAGGTCCTCAATGTACTGCACTTTTTGGCCACCGGAACATTTCAGCGGACAAGTGCCATAGTGGGGGGGGGTGTCACAGGCCACGCAGTCACGTCCCCTACACCAGGTCTTGTTAAGAGTGAGGAGTGATAGGTCGCCTTCCCCTACCTATAGACCCTAAATCACACTATGTTATATCCAAGGTAACCCCATTTAATTTTAAGATTACACATACCACACCTGATACTTTTTACTTTTCAATTTATTATTCAAATCGTAAGTCTAAAAAAGCCTAAATCTATAAAAACAGGCTGTGTTAATCACTTACAGTCTAACTGGTGACTGTCCACCAAATTCTTACAAAATATCAAACAGAAAGGTAATGGGAACAACAGTATGTATTACTGCTAGTATGCACATGCACAATTGCTGGGAAGAGTCAAAATATATTGCAATCTCCCAATTTTTGATGTTTACCTTAAAGGTTTTGTAAACAGAGCGAATGATCTGATTCTGTATTTGATGTCTTGGTCGCTCTGTTTAAGTTAGGTTGCGTTGATATAGGGTCGCTGCGAGTTGTCTAATACAAGCCAGCTATCCTATTCCAAGTTATTCAAACTGAGAGATAGTAATCTACAAATACACAGGTTCCTGTTAGCATGTCGACATATGTTTCGGCCCTAATGACTCATACGGAACTCTCTCTTGTGCCGTTGGTCTGGATGTTAATATGGCCATCTTCAGGACAAGGAAAATGTTATTTTCGTAGTGAATACTTTCCCATTAGTAGGACATCTAGATTGAAATACATGAAAAAAAAAGGAATGTATAAAAAAGGTGTTTTATTTGGAATACCTTATTCACCATGTCTTTAAAGCAGTGTGGACTAGCAGTGTTAAGACTGCAGTTTCTTGGACTAACCTGAGAGTTCCTCCATTTCTTCGGGTCGTGTATGGTAATGGCACTTTCTTCAAATTCTATAAAGATGCCGTGTATTCAAATTCGTTTCATACAATATTTCTATGAAAAATATGTACATTAATCAAGTAGGCGCTTGAATTGGCTCTAAATTCTTTAGTCAATTCCAAATTGATCAGTTAATAACAATAACTTGTTACAGGTACCTTTCGTGTTTGAACATGACACCAGGTCTTGGCCATCATGACTGCACGCCCATTAGTCCGCAGGCACATATACCTGCCCAGAACACCTGCAGAAAGGCAGGCTGCCGTCCAGGATTTCTACAGGGTGGCACAATTCCCCAAAGTTCTAGGTGCCATTGATTGCACCCATGTGGCTCTAGAAACCGCAAGCACTGGCATTCCATCAACGTCCAGGTAGTATGTGATGCCAAGGGAATCATCACCTCAGTATATGCCAACTATCCAGGGTCCACCCACCACAGTTTCATTTACAGAATGTCAACCCTAAACCGGGACCTAGAAGCTGGGCGGCATGGCGATACATGGCTGCTTGGTGAGTATAAATGCCACAGCACATACATGCATGCCAGATACTGAGTAATGTCACAACCCTACTAATGATACCTATCACCACCTCCCCAGCAGACAGTGCCTACCCTCTGAGCACCTACATGATGATGCCAATTCGGAACCCCACCACGCCACCCGAAGTAAGATACAACACAGCCCATATTGCAACCCGGGGCATAGTGGAGCGCACATTCGGAGTGCTCAAGTCACGCTTTTGCTCCCTTGACCGTTCTGGCGGGCAGCTGTTATACGCTCCCCCAGTAGTGTGCAGGATCATAGTAGCAGCATGTGTCCTGCACAGCGTTGCAACATGCCGGGGCCTGCCGGTGGACATGGTGGTGCCTCCACATCCCCAACCACATGCATGCCCGCTGCTCATGGGAGTGGAAAGGGCACGGGGTGAGGCAGCCCGAACGCAGCTGGTGGCTAATTACTTCACGTAGAATCACACCCCTGTGGAGTGCACACAGCCCTGCCACATACCAGCTGACAATCGATGATGACACAAGGGACAGTCAACTGTCACAACCATATCAGCCTGAGATTGGTCACCTGGAAGTGTCACAATGTGTGCATTCCTACCTACAGAAAGACCACCAATGCTGTGTCATCAAAAGACACATATGCTGCTAAATGCATGACCCCCTTGAAAAATACAACATGAGAACAGTGCAATGTCACCCAACCCCTCCCCAGCACCACCACCCAACACACCATGGCATGTCATGCTATGTGAGAGCAAACAAAGCAATCCCGAAAACCTGACACACGTGTCACAAAGTACAGTGTCCCAAAAGGAAACTGGCCACACACAATATGCTCCCAGTAATGTTGAACTAACAACACACATGTCCAAATACTTACCAACAATACAATGCAGCTACACAAGCTCAAACATAACTAAAACATTACAGTACTAAGTTAAAGTAGTCGTAGTCTTACAACCTGAATATGCCACCACATTGCCCCCTTCCAACTGCAGTCTTGCAGGCTTCAAAACTTGTCTGTGTACTGCATACAACATGAACTCCATCTCCAAAGTAGACGGCCTTGTGAAGACATGAGGAATGAACCTGCAAATTCAGAGGGAGACATGGAAACAGAAGCATACATAATTCCAACATGCAGTGTACAATACAACAACAATATACACAAGGAATGTCTACACAGTATTGACTAAAGACTGCCCACACAGCTCATGGGAGCCCAACATCACTGTGTACATCACTGTCACTTGGTCACACCCTTTGTAAACCCATGGAAACGGGAAGCAGGAGGGGTGTGTGTCTCACGAACCCAAGCATCAAACCCAAACTCAGGGCAAGCCTGCATGTGCCCAGCCGGAATACAGTGGATGCCCACGGGAGCCACATAAGGCAACACACTGTTAAAAAATAATAAAAAATAAAAAATAAAAATAAAAAAATCAATAATCAAAAATGGCCATGTGGGGGGTGGGGGGGGGTGGGGAGGCCACCCAGGAGGTCCGAGGACAGGGTGCGCACAAACAGCCGCCTGTGTGGATGTTGGGAAAAAAAAACACCTCCATGGGCTCATGGCCTGCACGGCTATGCCAATATGGGAGAACTGCTGCTGTCGCTCTCATTACCCTCTTCTGCTGCCACAGGAGGTGGTGGTGCTATGGGACGCAGCCCACGCAAAGCCCTGGTATGGTCCTCCATGACAGCAAGCATGCGGGTGTGGAAGGTCTCGTGCGGAGATCCCCATGCAGCACCTGACGTGATGCCCGGATCTCCTCCCGGGTTGCCTGCATCTCAGCTGAGAGCGAACATGTGAGCCGCTCCAGCTGCTGTTCTGTCCTCAAGTTAGTGGAAGTCTCAAGGTCAACAAGAGTCTCCCTGAGGTGATGGAGTTCTACCCTCAGGGCTTCCCTGTGGCCTTGGGAGTCTATTGATATTGATTGGCATAGATTCTCCAGTGCCGCCCGTCTGTCCCTGTTAGACGCCAACATGTCCTCCCTGTGTGATTGGCAAATGGAGTCTGTTGCCTGCTGTAGTTGCTCCATCTGCCTTTCAGGGGGGACAATGGAAGCGGCCACCCTCTCCATTGCTTGAGCCATCATCTCAACTGATGCTGCCTGTTGGGTTGCCATACCGTACATGGATTGGTCCCATGCGGTATTGCCTGGTGGCATACGGCCACCACGTCGGTGGGCACCACACCTGTTTGGGGCAAGGCGATCTGCGCCTTGCTGTGCCGGCACTGCCTGAGGCTGCAGGACTGCATTCCCCCTCTGATCTGCTGGCCCAGGAACAGGATCAGATGTTGTGGAGTGTGACCCTGCACCCATAACCGCCAAAGGCTGACTAACCAACACTGACATCCCCATAGAGGGTTCTACCCCTGGTGCAGGTGGGTTGGACAGAACAGAACCCCTTCAGAAACACTTACCTGCGACGCCACTTAGGTCTCATCATCTGAATCAACACCTGAATAGAGGTCTGGGGAGGTGCACCCAGAGACACCCCTGGACAGAATCGTCTGCAGCAAGAGTGGGTTCTCACCCACCACCACACCACGTTCCCCACTGGTGGCCGATTGTGCCTCAGATTCCTCCAGGGTCTGCACCATCTCCTCAACCTCAACAGCGTCAAGTGTGTCATCCCCTGCAAAAACATGAAAGACAAAAAATGGAAACAGGCATTAGCACCATAGCACACAAATAGGCCTGACAAGCTACAGAACCAGTACATGATTTACACATGTCCAACATGACTATAACCCTCCCATGCATGCACTGTCACAGAGTTGGAAGGGGAGGCAAATGTCTGACACTGATGACACCAAGAAGGAAGAGCAACACATTTGCTGCATGCTGGGTAGCACTGCCATCACACATTGGCCTGTGAGTGGCATGTCCTATACACATAAATGACACATGCCATCACATAGATGGCATGTACCATAGCCATGGTACATTCCACAACTGCATCCATATGTCAGTGAATGAGTACTGTCACCCATCCATGTGAGATGGACATGAAGAGATGAAAAATGCAACATAGTGTGAAAAGATATGCCATGTGCCACACACTGCAACACATCCAGTGTACAAAAATACAGTGATTGCAGGGCCATGTACACATCAATGGTTGTGCACTTCAACATGACAGGAAACAACTAGCATGTTCCACATTCAAACAGGCCCAAAAACATCATGTGTTCAGGACAATACTCATTCAGCCTGGCTGGTCAAATAATGCAACTACCAAGGTGACACATGCGGGCCAATGTGGGGTTCTTCAATGACAGAAGCATGTCACACATGTCACAATAGGGATGAGGAATGTGTTGCAAAAGTGGGAGAATTGAAACAATCAGCCTGAAAGAACACTGAAAAATACAAACAATGTTGTTGCATGATGCCACCTCAAGGGCAACTGCTGTAATGTTGCGCTAAATTACTACTGTGGGCAGAAGGGATAGTGTCACACCCAAATTCAAGGCCGCAGAATGTTTTGGGTGAAGCACATGGGTGACCCATACTACTCAGTCACACACACCCTCACCTGCCACTCAATCAGAACCCGTCACCCAAACAACATACACATGCATTACACACACGCATGGGCACTCACCGGACAATGTGTCATAATCAGGTAGTTCTCCCACACCTCGGATCTGTTCCTCTGTGACGAAGGTCCCAGCATCAGACTCATGTTCAGTGAGTTTGTTGTCCTCTTGTGGAGACCCACCGCCAGTCACCAGAGTAGCGGCATGACTTGAGGCCAGCTTGTTCTTTGCTCTGCGTTTCAGGTCGTTCCACCGCTTGTAGCAATCATCAGCTGAGCGCCTCACAAATCCAAGGGCACTTATGTGGTTGGCGATGTTCTGCCAGTGTGCCTTACTTTAACCAGGTGTGGTCTTGGACCCTGCAGTCACCACCATTTGGTGGCTATGTTGCAACACATAGCTCACAAGTGCATCAAGTTCCGAATCATTGAAGCAAGGCTTCCATGAGGTACCGGAGTGTGTTGCCGTGCCTGGGGTCTCAGCCTGTCGTGCCAGAGCACCCTTCTTCCTCTTTTTAGAAGGTGGAGCGGAGCTAGAGTGGCAAACGCTGCTCTGGTCAGTAAGGGCAGAATCACCAGTGGACTGGGTTGTTGGAGTGTGCGAATGCACATTGACCATAGGACTTGGTGCAGGCATTGTCTGAAGTGTGATGTTGGCAGGGGGAACATTAGTATGATGGACCAGGACAGACACTGTCCTGGCTGGGAGAGTCAGAGCTGGGGCGGATGGAGCTGCAGCTGCCCCTGCATCCTCACCATCCTGCATACTTGGGGCAGCAGATGACATAGCTGCCCCAAATCCACGTGGCTTGGTGACAACTTGCACCACCATACGTGGCTTAGACCTGCTGACCTGGAAGTCAGCCAGGGAGTCATCCTGTGCCAGGTCAGGTGCCACAATGGGCTGGTCCAACAAGGGCTGAGCTGGGATGGTCTCAGCCACGTTTCCCTCAACCATGGGGGGGTCATGGGTGTCCCTGATTGGTCCTCCACACATGGGGGTATAAGGGCACCCTGCAATTCCTGGCCACGTCCCCTACCTTGCCCACCACGTCCACCTTTTGAAGGTCAGCCACCTTTGCCTCCCTTACCGCTTGGTCGCCTCCCAACCATGGCACTGATGTTGTTGTGCGTATGGGAGGAGCAGTAAACTATTGTCCTGGGCAATTGGGGGTCAAAGGGGTAGGGTACTAGATGGAATTCGTACCCTAGTGCTCTAACAACACTGTCTGTGACCCCAGGGGGAAGGCAGCCCAAAAACAAAAATAAACGTGCACGCAATCCCTCGTAGACCACGTGCGTGGAAAAATGAACCCGCACTACGCTGTGGCATCCAGAAACACAATAATAAGCATACCTGTGATACACACAGTCTACAATGACCTCTGAAGGGGTACGCGACACACGGGGCAAGCACAGTTGCTAAGTACGTGCGCAACTCACAGTCTGCCTGGAAAAAGAACGTGAAAAATACGCGCGTTGGCAACACCCCTGCCAAAAGAAGAATTGAATTGTACGCTGTCTGAGGAGACAGGACAAAAGGAGAAGTGAACACTGTTTGAGGAAACAAGCCCAAAAAAAGTAGAAAAATGAAAGCTGTCAGAGGTAACAGGGAGTACGAACTTGAAACGCTGTGAAGAAATCGCGTGTGAACCGACAAGAAGTACAGAATCCACCCACTCGCTCTCCACAAAAAGCATGTACAAGGAAATGGCGTCCTACACGTACCTTTTAAACCGGCCCACACGTACACGTCACTTACGCATGTACGCGCCCTTTCCTCCAATTACTTGCGCTGACACTGAGACGTGCAGCTTTTCCACGTGTGCTCTATCATCAGTTGCTATGAGGGAAACACCCGCGCGCGTTACATCACCAACGGGTTTACGCGCTAAGGGCCTTTGGTCCAATGAAATTGCGTACGTGCGCTGATGCGCTTACGCGCTAAGGGCCTTTCCTCGAATTACACGCTGACGTGCAAGATTTTCACGTGCCAAATCACTCCGTATCAAACTGGCCATGCGTTCACACATGGAAGACCACGCTCCTGCCCAGAAGGCTGAATTACTGCCCCCCAGAGCCCCGAGCACGCTCCCACCTGCCATCTGCTGCTGCCTGATTGCCTGCTTCCCACGTGCCCTGCTATTTGCTGCCTGCATGTCAGCCAGGGGTGGAGTTGCTGTGACCACCCCTGCTGGAACCGAAGACTCCCGAATGGGATTCCATCGCTCCACAGCCCAGCCCCAGGACCCAGTTGCCCACCCACTCCTGCATCTGGGGTTGCCATGTCCAGCACTACACCATCTGGCGGCACTGGCAACCCCCAGCCAGAGAGTCAGAGGTCCACCAGCTTCACTGCCACCGAAGTTGGTGTCCTGGTGGAGCAAGTCCTGGGGCAGTATGATTCCCTCTTCGGAAGTCGCGCGCCAACAAGGAAGGACGGACCAGGATCTGGATAGACATCGTGACTGCCATCAACGCGGAGGGGGTGGCAGTCCACGAATTCCATCATGTCAAGAAGCGCTGGCAGGACTTCAGGTCCAGGACCCTCAACAAGGCCCGGCGCCTCTTGAAGGCAGCGGATGCTAAGGGGCACCGGGGCCACCTGTCGGAATACCAAATGAGGGTCCTGGAATGCGTATGCCCAGCACTCCAGGTCCAGGTCCTGGAGAGACCCACCCGTCTGGAGTCGAGCGGTAAGTGTACATGCATACTGATTGGAAGCTGTGCGTGTGGTGGTGTGCCAGTAGTGTGCAGGTTGCACATGTAGTTTTGTAGGGCCATGTATGGATGTGTATGTACACATGCAAGTCCTTTCATGTGTGAGACACATGGATGGTGTATTTGTGGGTAAGCATGCAGGCCAAATGCAGATGTGTGAGCACACATGTTTGAATGACTGTGTATGTCAGTTGTCAAGGTTGTGGTGTCACACATGGATGTTGGTTCCAGCTGCATGTATCTGCACTGTGTACATGTGCATGTATGTGTATCTGACAAATGTGCAACTGTCATGCAACATGGATGCATGTGAAACTGATATGTAGAAGACTGATTGCCAGATGTGACATGGATGCCGATCTCATCACTGCAACACTTGGTGGCGTGAGAGCATGTCTAGTGCACTCCCTGTGTCTCATGTGATGTCTGGCTCACCTTTGCCTGCTCATGCTGTTGTATGTGTATGGATGGTGCTGGCTGTTGCAGTATGGCTGTGGAATAGCTCATGTGTGTGATTTGAAATGACATGTGTGTTGGGGATTGTGATGCCATGTCTGAAGTTTGACAATGACACTCGTGTGCAACTGTCATGTGTGTATGAGTCCATTGTACAGTTCCCTGATGCCTGTGTCCTATCTCTCCCTGTCTGCAGCATCGACTGATGAAGAGGGCGGAGAGGATGCTGTGGAGCACAGCGGCAGGGATGGCACCACAAGCTGGAGACGCACGGCCCGGCTCCCCTCCCAGGTTGTCATCTCGTCGGGGAGTGAGGAGTCCAGTACCGCGTCCCAGGTCGCAGCTGCCAAGGGGAGGTCCAAGAGGCAGAGGTCGGAGTTGGACTCCTCGGCAGCAGAAGGGGTAGCTGAGACCCCACAGGGCCCGATGGAGGAAGATGGCACAGAGTCATCCAGGTTGGTGGGGGGTTTGGTGGAGAAGGAGTCCGTGCAAGGGACAGAGACGGGGTCTGGAGGTGGGGATTCCACTGGTGCTAGTGGTGCAGTGCAGGGGCATGGACAGGAGGCAGCACAGGCCGCCACGGAGGTGCCTGTGTGTAATCCTGTACCCGATCCTGTGACTGCATCATCTTGCACCAGCAGTGATACCTACGTCCAGACCCGTTTTCAGGCAGGGGATGAGCTTACGACAACTGGCCTTCCTCTGCCTGCGGACGTGGCTATCCGGGACTGGGTTGAGCCTGTCCTAGTTGGTGTGGCGTTGCATCAACGGGCCATGCGAGGCGAAATGCAGTCTTTTCATGGGGAGACTGCATGTCGTCTCGAATGGCTCGTTGACCACGTCGACCTACTGGGACAGGTCACCAGGGCGGATTCCTCCGTTTGCTGGGCCTTGTTCCGACCCCCTCCTCAACTGAACCCCCTATGCACCAGTCGTACTCCGTGCCATGTTCCCACCCATGTGTCACCTGGGTGCCCTGTGGAGCTGCTTCTGACCCTGCGTCCAGGCTGGTGGAGGACACATCCCTGCCACAGTCGGGAGTCGGACGTCCAGCAGGGGTCGCCACCTCAACAACTGCACCTCAACTGGAGGAGGATGTGCAGGCATCAAGAGCCAGGGCACGGGCAGAGGCACAGCAGCAGCAACAAGGTGGGAGCCATGATGGCTCAGGGCCCTCGTCATCGGAGGGGCAGGCATCGGCCAGAGGGCAGGAGGACCCAGGACAGGAAGTGTCTTCCGTGTGGCAGTAGTTAGGACATGCCATAGATGCGGAGCGGCAGCGGGCAGAAGAGGCACGGCTCACGATGGTCAAGGCGGATAACTCCATGCGGAGGGCCCTGAGGCGGGCCGAATGCCGCGAGGCAATTCGCAGTGAGTTGGAGGAGAAAATGTCGTCGTCCCTGCGAACCCTCGGGGCCATGGAAGAGGACCACCTCCGGGACATTGAGCAGGAGTTCTATGATGCCCTGGCCCGGGACATCCAAAAGTGAGCCGTCGGACTAGCCCGCTGCCCTTGTAAATAGTTAGATAGTGTTAGGTTTCCTTTGGTTTTTTCTTTATTTTGGTTGCGCTTGGACAATGCACCATGTTTCTGTATATAGTTTTTCATTAGGTAGTATTTTTGATAGGTTTCATTTCTTCGGTTGGGATCATGGACACTGGATTGTTCATCTGTATATAGTTCACTATTGGATTCATCTCTTTTTTTTGGATTTCCCCATGGAGCAATGGTTTTCACTTTTGTTTTTCCCTTGGATTTGCTTTGTTGGACTGTGACTTTGGACACCTTTCCTTTGGATTATGATTTCTTGTTTTTCATTATTTTACGGACATACAGCTTTTCTTTTTTTATTCCCATTGTTGTTTGTTTGATTTTAATTCCATTCATGTTGCTTTTAATGCATTTTTTTCTTCATACTTTGATGTGTGGTATTATCTCCTTGGTTTCATGCATGTCATGATATGGGTTTTCACATTCACTTGCAACCATTGTGTGTGTGTGATGGACATGTGTTCATTTACATACTTGCCATTATGGTTGTATCATGTAATTGCCTTTTCTATGTGGGTGGATGCAATACTTGGTTGGGTCTTTGGGCTGGGGAGGCTGGCCATAAGGGCCATGTTGAGGATCGTCATGACCTGGGGGCAGGGGGACATGAGTGGGACATGAGTGGGGGCCTGCTGGCAGGTGCCCCTCAGTGCTGGGGGGTGGGTGTGCAAGGGGACATGAGTGGGGGCCTGCTGGCAGGTGCCCCTGCACTGCTGGGGGCGGAGGTGCTGGGGGACATGTGTGGGGGCCTGCTGGCAGGTGCCCCTGACTGCTGGGGGGTGGAGGTGCAGGGGGACATGTGTGGGGGCCTGCTGGCAGGTGCCCCTGACTGCTGGGGGGTGGGGGTGCAGGGGGACATGTGTGGGACATGAGTGGGGGCCTGCTGGCAGGTGCCCCTGACTGCTGGGGGTGGAGGTGCAGGCGGACATGTGTGGGGGCATGCTGGCAGGTGTCCCTGACTGCTGGGGGGTGGGGGTGCAGGGGGACATATGTGGGACATGTGTGGGGGCCTGCTGGCAGGTGACCCTGACTGCTGGGGGGTGGGGGTGCTGGGGGACATGTGTGGGGGCCTGCTGGCAGGTGCCCCTGACTGCTGGGGGGTAGGGGTACAGGGGGACATGTGTGGGGGCTTGCTGGCAGGTGCCCCTGACTGCTGGGGGTTGCGGGGGACATGTGTGGGGCATGTGTGGGGGCCTGCTGGCAGGTGCCCCTGACTCCTGAGGGGTGGGGGTGCTGGGAGACATGTGTGGGGTCCTGCTGACAGGTGCCCCTGACTGCTGGGGGGTGGGAGTGCTGGGGGACATGTGTGGTGGCCTGCTGGCAGGTGCCCTGCACTGCTGGGGGGTGGGGGTGCTGGGAGACATGAGTTGGTGATCATATTGCAACGTGACATGTGGCTTGGCTGGGGGGCATGCCCATGGTGGATATGCTGCCTGCGGGACATGACATGGGGTGCGGGGTAGTCCCCTGTGGTGTGGGCTGCCTGCAGGGGCCGTGGAGGGGGTAGAGGGGACACCTGGGAGGACCCACACTTCCAATTCACGTGTAGGACTCCCCGCGCACCCCCGAAATACGCGTTCCCCACTCTGACAGCAAAATCGCATGTGAAACTTCACGCGCAGCCCGGTAATACACATACCCTACTCCAATTGCGTGTGAACCTTCCCGCGCACCCCTGAAATACACGTACCCAGCCCAATCGCGTGTGAAACTTCCCGCGCACCCCTGAAATACACATGCCAAGCCCAATCACGTGTGAAACTTCCCGCGCACACCCGAAATACACGTACCCAGGCCAATCGCATGTGAAACTTCTCGCGCACCCCTGAAATACACGTACCAAGCCCAATCGCATTTGAAACTTCCCGCGCACTCCTGAAATACACGTACCCAGGCCCAATCGCGTGTGAAACTTCCTGCGCACCCCCGAAATACACGTACCCAGGCCAATCGCTTTTGAAACTTCCTGCGCACCCCTGAAATACACGTACACAGGCCAATCGCGTGTGAAACTTCCTGCGCATCCCTGAAATACACGTACCCAGGCCATTCGCGTGTGAAACTTCCTGCGCACCCCTGAAATACACGTACCCAGCCCAATTGCGTGTAAAACTTCCCGCGCACCCCCGTAATACACATACCCCACTCACACAGGACCTTAAGCGTGTGAAACTTCACGCGAACCGCGTAATACACGTACCCTGCTGAAATCGCGTGTGAAACTTCCCGCGAACCCCTGTAATACACGTACCCCACTCGCACAGGCCCTTTCGCGTGTGAAACTTCACATGCACCCGAGTATTACACATTCCCCGCTTGGCATTTGCTGTTTGGCAGCCCTGTAAACTGGTCCAGGGTTAGTGCAGCCCTTTGCGTTGAATTCGGAATTTTGATGGCTTTTCCTTGCCCGAGGGCTTTCTTGGGGGCGTAGCTGGTGCTGCTGCAGGGTCACTGCGCCACTCAGTGCCACGGCTGGTTTTGGAGGCTAAAATCCATGAATAAGCTGTGCGCGGAAATCGATTTTAGCGCACGCGGCTGGCGCAGACATTCGCACACGCACGCTGTGCGCCAGCCGTGTGCGCCACTTTTGTGCGAAATTCTATGAATTACCCTGTTAATCTTTGCCGTCTGATCACTTAGAAATACAATTTAGGAGGTGAATGTTGTTGGTGCCCTAAATTTATCTATCTACCAAGAATTTTAATCAGGACCTAATGGGGAAATTAGAAAATTGTAATGACATTGTCTTCCCTCCCTCTCCCTGGATATGCATGGAAAGTTTCCTTGGCCAGTTGTATCAAAAAAGGAAATATCCCAAACAAATACCCTTGAAATTTTGAGTTGGACTATAGCAGGTTTGGGTGGCCAAGTACACAACGTTGTCGGAATGACATGGGTATTTTTGGGGATTAAGTAGAAAGCTTGAATATTGCCCTTGTAATCTGGAAGCAATGGCATACACATATTTAAGATGCTGCTACCTAGCCATGAGGACATTTCATTGTTAAATGTGTACATTAGGCCCTCACAGGAAGAGCAGGCTAATGTTTTCATTGACACTTTCGAGAATTTAGTGGACCAATATGAAGCTCGTTGGAATACAGGAGAAAAAACATGGTATTTGAATAGAGCCTCTGAAGCTTTGCCTAGAAACATATGAGGAAGATTCTCTTTAGAACATTCCATTTGATGATGTCTCTTCTCCATACTATATTCATCCAAATGACCCTAATCAGGCACTTCTTTGTTCTAAGCTCAATGTGCAAGACAATTTTGAATATAGTAATCTTGATTATATGTTGGTACATGTTGGTACATATAGAATCATGATACCCAGTGAAAGATCTGGTAATTGAGCAAGGATTTGGAAGTTATCTCGATCGGGATCTTGAGAAAATATAATCCATACTGTGACATAATGACTACAGTTAATAGAAAAAGTGTAAAATAGGTGAAAATTATTCTTGATGAATCCTTATTCTTTTGAATATTTTTAGGAAATCAAGGTTTGCAGTTAACTTAATGTAAACCATACTTTCAAATGTGATACAGTTTTATACTACAAAGCCTTTCGAACAATATCAATCTGTGTGCAACCTAGAGATTTTTGGCTTTATATGGAAGGCACAGAACAATGTATTCTCTTCTAGCTACATTAAAATAATTTGGTACAGCAAATTATGAAGAGAATACAAACTCATAGCATAGTATAAACAATGAATTACTAGGAAAAAGTAAGAGTTAGTGTAGAAAATGGAGGCTATATAGAGCAATGTTCAAATAAGTTAATAGCAATTGATGGTAGTAAATGGGATGTGACAATGCCCTGTGCTGTTTTTGCCATTAGGAAAACACCTCAGGCATCTTTGGGTTGTTCCCCTGATTCCATCTGACAGGGTGAAAACTGTTTTTTCTACACCACTGGGACTCTTCCATTTTAAAGTCCTACCCTTTGGGTTACATGGGACTCCCAAGGTGAATGGTCAAAGTACTCAGATTTTGCAGGTGCCTACCTTGACAATATCGTAATCCATAGCAACATCTGTCCAGAACACATGCACCATCTCTTCGAAATTACTTGCACCTTGCAGAGATCAGCCCTTCCTGCTAAGCCCGAGAAGTATCACCTAACTCAATGAGTGGCAAAATATCTAAGTTACGTTGTGGGAATTTGGTTAATTCAGCCTTAAGCTGAGAAAGTCAAAGCAGCCCAGTTAACACCGGATTAACAACATATCATATACAGTAACAGCTTAGTAACATTTACTTCTACAAATAACAATATATATATATACATCACATTTATAGTCATTAAACTGTGCATAAAAAATGCAAACATGTGATATATGTGCTAAATTAAATGTAGCAAATAATGCAAACTGTATATATTGACACAACACATTACTTTACTTTCACTATAAAGCATTTTAGATAAAAAACAAAATATTGTAAAACAAAAACAGGGTGAGATAAGGTCATCATAATATTTGCTTTTAATATATGTTTTTTACATTCATTAATACATTTTATTATGTTGTTACCTTAACTGTATTCTTTCTGATGTCTGTAGATTTTAAGTTTCTGTTCGTTTAACTTGAACCCTTTTGTAAAAAAAGAAATCCAAATAATTTCAACTTTTTTGTGGTTACATGATTATTGCCTCTGTGGCCACCTCTCCTCCCTCTTTGCTGTGGGATGTATTGACCCACTTTTGCTCTGCTATGCTGCATCACTCTGTTATGATGGTGCCAGAAATAGCAAAATGGCCGCAAAACCCTTGTGTGCACCAAAACCCCTGAAAATCGCGCTCTTCAATGCACAAAAAGATGGCTGCCCAATCTGCCACGCATGTTGTCTGTGGTGGAACAGAGCTCTCACTACTGGAATGTGTCACGGGGCCCCACAACAATTGAAAGTGGAGTGCATAAGGAAAAAGCAGTGCTTTGCTAAAGGAAACTCCAAATATTGCCTTAAGGCACTTTTTCCTTGTTGCTGAAACTTCAGAATGCCGATACAGAACACCTTCAAATATTCAAAATTCTTGCTGGGTGCTACAATTCACTTAGATCAAGACATCATTGTGAACTTACAAGGTCCTGAAAAGCTGAGAGCATAAAGAGAGTTCCAAGCAAAAGTGGCCGGCCTATGGATCTGTCAAAAATCTCTGTACAGCAGAGGGCTGCTGTGATGACAGCTGTCAGGGGCCTGCCTGATTAAACATTAACATGTATAAACTGAAAATCAAATGTTTGCAATCTAAGAGGCCTGTTCCTGATAGTAACCCACATTATAATTGTTTTGATCCCATGGTTTAAAATCTTGAATAAGAATTCTAGCTGTTATTTGAGAACAAGTTTGTTTTGTGCTAAGGAAAGACCACAGAATTTAACAATTAATTTAAACCTGGCTGAAGCTGCAGAACTTGAATAAAAGGTTTTTCTCACAGAAGGAAGGTCTTTCCCCCCAGCAGGAAATCACGGAGAAGTGTTAATTACAGGGTAGGAAAAAACCTGGTCTACAGAGGCAAAAGGAACAATGACCAGCTGCAACTCAGGAAATTCGAAGTGTGAAGACAGTCGTAAATGGCCTCTGCAAGGAACAAACATGGGGGATGGCTCCTGGGCTTCCAGGGAGAGACCAAGGGGTGGAGCCAGACAACTATTTGTTGCTTAACATGGACAAAGAACATATTTTAAAAAGACTAATAACTTACTATTTAAAATTGTGAAAAATATAAAAATATCAGAGTTGTTAATGTAATGTCTGTCTGCACGGGTGAAGAGGCGCAAGAACTGTGTGACATGTTCTGGACAGCAATGGCAGAAATGTGACGTTACACAAAATGTATTTCCGCTAGAATTGTGAAACTTTATACACTTATTCCCATGTTAAACACACACACACTTGTAGACATTTACTTAAAAAATTGGACATCATGTTCATAATGAAAAGGGAAAAATTATGTGAAAAGCGGAGACAAGATCCCACAGCTAGGGGGTTTTGAGGAGTAGCTGCTATGTCAAATATGTAATCTGTAATAATATGTATGGTGCCAAAAGTAAACTTTGTGTTCCAGGGGCTAGGGGTGGATTCTCAGCCTCATGAAATTGCACCATAAAGATGGCACTCTGTTTCTCTCCTCCCATCAAGGCAGAGAGTAGACTCTGACACAATCACCTTTCAAACGGGCAAGCTTAGGCTAATACGGCCCACACACCCCCTTATGATGTCATTTTCATAGCATAAATAGAGACAACTCACCACACATAAGAACAGACAGATTCACTCACTATCTTGATGCTGGTGGAGCACCCTGCTGCTGAACTCTACATCTTCCTTGCTCCAGACTCCAGAAACTTGGCAAAGAAAAAGGCCTATTGCATAGCTGAACCATTCTCAGCTAGGCCTCAAATTCTAGAACAGAACCCCACAAGCCTAAGGGGAAGCATCATAATACAGCCGGGCTGTGCTGTTACTGCTTGCCTGCAGTGAAATATCCCCAGAACCAAGAAGGGCCGATCCAGTCCAGTCCTGTGCCATGCTGTGACCAGAACGCATTGCAGATCCTTCCAATCTGATGTGCCAAGCTGTCTTTCCTAAACCAGATCCAATTCCCTGACCAGAATTGAAGGTCCCATTTAAAAAACAGATCCAGTGAGTATAAATAGGAAGAATTGTGTCACTTGCATATGTACTTTGGATAGTCTTATCCCTATTTTAGACCCATCCTATCTTGTATTCAGAACCTGTATTGTTAGGAGTATCTTGCATTGTCTGAACCCTCTCTCCAAACCATCCTATCTTTCCTCCAGAACTAGTATTGTTAAAACCATCTCTGCGCTGATCTTTTTCTCATCTGAAGAAGGCGAGTTGCCTTAGCAGGCAGTCACCCTAATCAAGTGACTGTTTTCCTGTGTGGTATTCGTTTTGTTCATAGTCATCCTCTAGTGTAAGAAACCCTTTTTGGTCATTTTTAAAAGTGCTCCTGTTTTTCCATTCTTGAGCCTAACTCGAACAAATGACCTCTACTAAAACGTCTGTAACTCCCTCAGTGTTTGGGCTAGAAACAAAACCTCAACTTCTGCTTGTAGCTAAGATTCCTATCTATCACACCTAACACCGCATTCCAAATCAATGCAATTCTCCCGTTATCGCGAATATAGCCAGTGAAAGGTTTGCCGCAAATTTTCATTTTGGGAAATTTTTACACATGTAAGCAACTATCCAAAGCGGCTCCCAAAGAATTCATAACAATTTCAGCAATTTTTACCACATTTGGTGTTTTTACCCAGCCCATTCTAAAGATAACTTTAAAAGCCATTCTGACAGCTTGACAGTCAATTCCGTTTTCTCTTGTGTTTCAAAGGGGGAAAGTGGGATTGATATTCTATTTGATTTCAGCCATTCCTGAATACCTGCTCTCTCCTCCTATCTCTTTACATTACCTTGTGGGGGTTGAGGGGTGGGCAGGGGGAACCCCTAACCACAGTGCTATCAGATCTGAACCAACACAAAAGTACTATTTCTGTGCTGAATTATTTTGCTCATTATTTACTCCTTGTGTATTAAAGATATTATTCAGTGTTACATCACCCCATTGGTGATTGTTGTGTACCTATTAAACCTATTAAACCTATTGTGATTAAACTTTTAAATTCATAAATAAATATTTACCTTTGTAAACCAGCCTGATTCTTGGTTCAGTGTGACCGGAGGGATCCAGTAGAAGGGCGTGATATGAGTGGTATATCGTTCAGAATAAAGAACTTTTAGACACAAATAAATAAGGATTTCAGTTGTGCACTACATGCTAGTCGTTGACTTGGATGTGTGCCAGATTGAAATCACTTACATTGCCTTCCTTTCCTCTGTTTTTCCCATCTCTCCCTCTCTACCCCTCAGGCCAAGCCAATTCCAGCAATGCAAACCTACCTTCTCGTTCATCCGACCTATGAAACGTGTGTCAGTTGAGGCTTTCGCTGCCACTTTCTCCCCCCACCCTCCTCTGTGTGACTCGCATCCTGACACAGCACTTTCCATGCTTTACTCTTCTGTCTCTGACACTCTTGATGTTCTTGTCCCTGTCATGAGGATCCCCCTGAAGCCCAAAGCCAAGTGCAACTCCTGGTATGACTCTGACCTCATCACTCTTAAATGCAAGTGCAGGGTCTCAGAGAGGAAATGGCTAGTTTCCTGCACATCCTCTGACAAACTAGCCTGCTGCCTGCTCCAAAGGCACACTCCTGGAAAAGCTGGCCATCTCCCCACTTAATCTTCACACTGAATCTGTTGGTTGTCTCCATGACCATCAGTCTGGTTTCAGAGCAGCCAGAAGCACAGAAACTGCTCTCCTGAACATCCATGAAGACCTGCTCTCTAACCTTGATTCTAATCTCTCCTCTGTCCTCATTTTACTCAATCTCTCTTCTGCCTTTGACACGGTCAACCATGCCATCCTGCTCAATCATCTGCATGATGACCTGGCTGTCCTTGTTCCTCTCTAATTGACCTTCCCAGGTCCAACTTGGGTCCTTCCTTTGCTCTATCTCACACTCTACCTGTGGTGTTTGCCAGGGGTCAACCTCTCTCCCTGGCTGTTCAACCAATACCTGGCATCTCTCACCCACTGCATTGCCGCTCTCTGCTACATCTTTCAGTGCTATGCAGATGACCCTCAGCTTGTTTTCAGGCTCACCTCTGTCACCTCTTCTCCTTCTCTCATCTCTGACTGTTTGGCTGCTATCCGGGAGTGGTGTGCTGCCAACAATCTCTGCCTTAATGCCAGTAAGATAGAGATTCTCCTCATCAGCACACTGCACCCTCCTTTCCTGTCACTCTCTGGCCGGCCTCTCTTGGCCCTCTTCCTGCTCCCACCTGTGGGGCTAAGAACCTCAGGGTCACCTTCGACTCCACACTCTCCTTTTCTCCTCACAACCACCTGGTTAACGCCGGACTCGTATTACCATTCCGCCTCCGTGATTCCCGGAATTACCGGGGCATCACAACCCCGGTGACCCGGGAATTACGGAGGCGGAATGGTGTTAATCCCCATTCCCATTGAGTCCCAGAGGACTCAATGGGAACGAGGATCATGGAAACACCTGCACCATCTTGCCGTGATGGGGCTGGTGTTACCTCGTCTGCCTGCAGGCGGGTGGTGTTAGACCCGCCAGGTCTGACCTGGAGATTTTGACACCTCCGCCTGCAGGAGTTGTGATCACCCGGCATGGAAACAACGGTGGCGGCGAGTTTACCGCCACCGTTGTTTCCATACCGGGTCGGTTGTAATGAGGCCCCATGTGTCGTAAGATTGTGTGTTCTACAATTCTTTTGTTAGTCAGGTGTGGTACTGCGCCAAGGCAATGAAATTCATAGTCAATGGTCGATATATAAAAAAATAGATTGTTTACTAAAGATTAGATCAGAAGGATATGCAGGGTCATTTTAGGTACAATCCTATTTTATGTGAGTTTAAGTCTAGGCCAGCATTAACCACCCTGTTATGGTCTTTGTCAAGGCATAGTGGTAAAAGTTGTCAGCATTAGAAACAATAGAAACACAAGGTTTTTCCTGTTCCCAGGTGGTCTTTGGTTATTAGCAATGTGTATAACATTTCTCTATCCCAATGTTAATAGATTCTTGCATTATTGGTTTGTGTTTCTTTGCAGAAAGAGTACTTTGCATATACATTTAGGCCATTGGCCACTTAACATTGTATCCCAATATTAATAGATTCTGACATTACATATGCAATTAAGCCATTGCCCATCTTATCGGCACATGTGTGCACCCTTTTAAGGGTCGGCTTTTATGTCTGCTGATAAGGTTCTGGTGATACACACAGTTATTGGGCCTTGATACGGTCTAGTAAGACCTGCGGGTAGTTTATGCACTTGGACTGTTGTCCTGCATTTTCGGTATATGTATTGTCTTTAATAGGAGTGCAGGCTGTAATGAGCTTTGGAATCTGGGTGGCTTTGCTCCACCAGATTCACATGTGTTGTAGTAGCATGTGTTGTAGGAGCTTGTGTTGCAGCAGCGTGTGTTGTAAGAGTGCATATGCTATCATTGCATGTCGTAGGAGCATATGTTGAAGGTGTGTGTCATTGAAGTCTGTGTCATAAGAGTGTGTGTGGCAGGAGCATGTGTTGTTGGAAATTCTGTCATAGGTGCAGGAATCAAGGTTGCATGTGTCCTAGGTGAATGTTTCCTAGGTGCATGTAAGAGCATGTATTTTACGTCCACATGCTAAGTGTAGTAGGTGTATATGTAGTAGGTGAGCATGTTATAGGAACATGTATAATATGAATGTAAGTTGTAGGAGTAGTTATTATAGCAGCATGTTTCATAGGAGCATGTGTCCTAGGAGCGTGTGTCATAGGAATGTGTGTCAGTACAGTGTGTGTCATAAGAGTGTGCAGTATGTGTGTATCATAAGAATGTGTTTGGTAGGAGTGTGTGTTGTAGGAGCATGTGTCATAGGAGCACATGTCAAAGGTGCCTGTACCCTAAGTGCATGTGAGAGCATGTGCTGTCTGTCCACATGTCATGTGTAGTAGGTCCACATATAGTAGGAGTATGTGTTCTAAGAGTGTGTATCACAGGATCATGTGGTATAGGATCATAAATTGTAGGAGGGCATGTTGTAGAAGCATGTAGAATAGGGTGTGTATGCAGTAGGAGCATGTGTTATAGGAGCCTGTGCTGTAGGAGTATGTGTTGTAGAAGTGCATGTTGCAGGAGTGTGTGTCAGAAGAGTGTGTTGTGATAGTGTGTGGTAAGTGTGCATTGTAGGAGTTTGCATCGTAAGGGTGTGTCAATAAAATATCTGTGGTTGGAGCATAAGTGGTAAGAGCATGTGTTGTGCATCCACATGTTATGTGTAGTAAATAATGCAGGGGTCAAAAGTAGACTTTCTTGACCTGGAGCAAAACGCAGCTTCTGGATATCAGGCATCACACATTAGGCAGGAGCTGCGCTGGGGGATCCAGGAGCTAGTATATAGAGCATGTAGCTTTTGCATAAGATGCTAACTCTAACTTTTTGTCCATTTATATATTATCCAGTGCTTTAAAAGTCTCTTAAGTGTGTCTATTATTCTCTTGTATACACATACCCAAATCTACACAGTTAATATTACATAGCCGGGTTTGTGTAGCACCACTTGCCTGGGGAGTCAGATTTAGCTCCTAGTATAATTTGGTTTCAAGGTAACAGGTTCTGTTTGTCCATTGCCATAGCCAGAAATTAAATAGCTCCCAGCCCCTGGCAATTCTGTACACTATGTGTGAATAGTAGTGTATTATAATAACATACTTTATAGTAGGGTGTATTGTGGGAGCAAGTGTTATAAGAGTGCATGTCATAAGAGCACCTGTCATAGGTGCATGTGTCCTAAGAGTGCATCGTACAAGTGTGTTGTAAGAGTGTGTGTGGAAGCAGAATGTTTAGAATGAGGGTGTTAGTTTGGAGCATGTGTTGTAGGTGCATCTGTCATAGGTGTGCTTGTCATAGGCGCATGTGAGAGCACATGTATGTCCACATGTGATGTGCATTTTAGTGGGTGCACATGTCATAGGAACATGTATGATAAGAGTGTGTGTTGTAAGTGTGTGTGAAGTAGGACCTGCCTCATAGAGCATGTGCCTTAAGAGCATTTGTCCTAGGAGCATGTGTTTTAGGTGTATGTGCCATAGGTGCACACTCTGTGTACAGTTCATGTGAAAAGTGTACATTAATTCCATCACCTTTAAAATGACATCAAAGTCAACTCATACGCCCTGTGGACAGTTGAAATTGAAAGTGTAAATGTATTCAATCATCATAAAACTCACATTGAATATGTGTATGTGAAAACATTCTTAGAAACTGTAGCACATTAAATACTTAATGAAATAAATTAAAACTCACATTAAAGTCAGCTGAGACTTGCCTTTAATGTGAGTTGTTAGGAGATCTAAATTGTATTTATTGTAAAAATCATACCATTTGTGGACAGTTCTTACTGAAAGTGTACATTTATTACATAAACTTCAAACTGACATCAATGTCAGCTTTGGCTTTCCATTGAATTGAGATTTTAGAAACTGTACATTTTGTAATGTACAACTGCAAAACTCATGTTGTAGGTGCTCCTGTGGTAGGAGGATGTGTTGTAAGAGTGTGTCGTAGGACCATGAGTTGTAGGAACGCATGTCATAAGATTGTGTCATAAGAGCCTGTATCATAAGAGCATGTGTAGTAGGAGCATGTGTGATAGGAGCATGTATGGTAGGAGCGTGTATGGTAGCAACTTGTAAATTAACAAGGGGGGTCCTGGGAGTCCCTCTGCCAGACATTAGTCCTGGTTGCGAGAGACTTACCCAGAGTCTTTAGCTCACTATCTTTCACAGAGAATAAATATCCCAAACATGTCAATCTTTGTCCTGCCCTGGGGCAGTCCAGCACCAAAATGCTAGGCAATTCTCCTCTGAACAAGAGTACCAACAGAAACCCCAGACACGTGGTTCGGTCTGGTTGGACCTCATCAGTAGGGTGGATCTGTCCCTCTCTAAGAATAGTGAGCAAGGGGTCCACGTCTGGATTCCCCTAGTAACTTAGGGTGAGACCCAAAGTTACTTAAATATGCAAATTAACCAGGGGGGTCCTGGGAGTCCCTCTGCCAGACATTAGTCCTGGTTACGAGAGACTTACCCAGAGTCTTTAGCTCACTATCTTTCACAGAGAAGAAATATCCCAAACATATCAGTCTTTGTCCTGCCCTGGGGCAGTCCAGCACCGAAATGCTAGGCAATTCTCCTCTGAACAAGAGTATAAACAGAAACCCCAGACACGTGTTTTGGTCTGGTTGGACCTCATCAGTAGGGTGGATCTGTGCCTCTCTAAGAATAGTGAGCAAGGGGTCCACGTCTGGATTCCCCTAGTAACTTAGGGTGAGACCCAAAGTTACTTAAATATGCAAATTAACAAGGGGGGTCCTGGGAGTCCCTCTGCCAGGCATTAGTCCTGGTTACGAGAGACTTACCCAGAGTCTTTAGCTCACTCTCTTTCACAGAGAAGAAATATCCCAAACATATCAGTCCAGCACCGAAATGCTAGGTAATTCTCCTCTGAACAAGAGTACCAACAGAAACCCCAGACACGTGTTTCGGTCTGGTTGGACCTCATCAGTAGGGTGGATCTGTGCCTCTCTAAAACTCTGGGTAAGACTCTTGTAACCAGGACTCATGTCTGGCAGAGAGTCTCCCAGGACCCCCCTTGTTATCTGGTAGCAACTTGTGGCATAGGCAAGTGTCTCTTAGGTGCATATGTCATAGGTGCATGTGAGAGCATGTGCTGTGCATCCACATCTTATGTGCAGTAGGCACATGTGTAGTGGGTGCACATGTCATAGAAACATGTATGAAAGGAGTGTGAGTTGTAGGAATGCCTGTTATATCAACACATGGTGTAAGAACACATATTGTAGGAACACCTATTACAGGAATGTGTGTCAGTAGAGTGAGTGTTGTAAGAGTGTGCAGTAAGTCTGTGTCATAATGGTGTGTGGTAGGAGCCTGTGTCATTGGAGCATGTGTGGTAGGTATGTGTGCCATAGGTGCACAATCTGTGCACAGTTCATATGAAAAGTGTAAATGTATTCCATCACCTTAAAACTGACATTAAATTCAACTCATAGGCTCTGTGGGCAGTTTGTATTGAAAGTGTACATTTATTGCATCACCTTAAAACTCACATTAAAGTCATTGAGATTTGCCTTTAGTGTCCGTTTTTAGGAGATTTTAATTGTGTAATGTATGTATTGTAAAACGCATACATTCTCTTGACAGTTTGTATTGAAATGTGCATTTATTCCATCACATTAAAACTGACATTAATGTCAGCTGTGGCTTGCCTTTGCCTGCAGTGCATGTTGTATCAGCCTCTGTAGTATGTGTTGTATGATTGTGTCTTGTAGGATTGCTCGCATATGAGCATGTGTCATAAGGAGCACATGTATTAGCTGCATGTGCCATAGGAGCACATGTTGTAGCAATGCATGTTGTAAGAGTGTGTGTCATGTTATTGTGTGGTAAGTGTTCATCATACGAGTTTGCATTGTAAACATGTGTGTGGTTGGAAGATTTGTCTTAAGAGTATGTGTCATACACCCACATGTTAAGTGTAGTAGATGTGTGTGTACAAGGGTGTTATAGAAATATGTATTATAGGAGTGTTTGTTCTATAGTGTTATAGCAGTGTGTGGCATAGGAGAATGTGTCTTTGAAGTGGTGTCATTAGATTGTGTGTTGTAAGAGTGTGTGTGGAAGAAGCATGTGTTGCAGGAGTATGAGTGATAGGAGCGTGTGTGATAGTAGCATTTATCATTAGCGCATGTGTAGTTGGTGCATGTGTTATAGCTGTATGTGAGAGCATGTGTTGTACATCCACATGTTATATGCAGTTGGCACATGTTTAGAAGGTGTGGGTGTCAGAGAAACATGTTTGAAAGGAGTGTATGCTGTAGCAGTGCTTCTTATAGCAGTACGTGTTGCAAGAGCATGTGTTATAGGAGCATGTGTTACAGGAATGTGTGTCAGAGTGAGTGCTGTAAGAATGTGTGATAAATGTGTCATAAGGGTGTGTGTGGTAGGAGGGTGTGTTGTAAAGTCAATTCATACACTCTGTGTACAGTTAATATTGAAAGCATACAATTATTCCATCAACTTAAAACTCACATTCATGTCAGCTGAGATTTGCTTTTAATGTGAATTTTCAGGAGATGTAAATTGTGTAATGTACGTATTGTAAAACTAATACGTTTTGTGGGCAGTTCATATTGAAAGTTTACATTCATTCTATCACCTTAAAACTCACATTAAAGTAAGCTGAGACTGTCCTTTAATGTGACTTTTAGGAGATGATAATTTTGTAATGGACGTATTATAAAACCCATACTCTCTGAGGAAACTTGTATATATTCCATCGCCTTTAAACTGACATCAAAGTCAGCTGTGACTTGCCTTCGATGTGAGTTTTTAGATGTTAATTGTTTAATCTACTTACTGTAAAACCCATACACTCTGTGTACAGTTTGTATGAAAAAGGCACATTCATTCTGAATGTGTGTCATGTATAGACACATTTCAAATGTTGATACCTCAAAATTGGCAGAGTTGATTTTCAAATTACTTTTTCTGTGCAACAATTTTAGATGAAATCTAGGTGTCTGCTGGACATTGTGAGAATCAAAGCACACAATCAGAGTTATTTGTGCTAATTTTCTTTTTTTTCTATTGGAAAACCCCATGTTAAAATGTGTTCAAAATGTGATCAAAGTGAACATTTTATAAACTATAAAGCCATTCATGTACAAACCTGACATGTTGCATCCACAGTCGACTGCCTCAAAATATTACTTTGTAATATTTTCAGATTTGATTATGCAAGCGTTTGGTAGTTGATGAGAGAAGTCATTTTCTGAAACGGCATGGAGTGTTTACGTTAATCTTAACTATGCCTTGTGCTAGCGCGAAGGCATAATTATTGGAAAACAAATACAATAGTTCAGGTTATACCAAGAAAATATACAAGTCTACAAACATGAGAAATAACGTTGAGGTAACAACATACAAATATATTATCAATACATTTAAATAAAAATTATACTTAAATCAAATATCATTGTAACCTTAACTCTCCCTGTTGTTGCTTTGTAATATTTAGCTTGGGTAGTGACACATTTACAGTGAAGGTGATGTAATTCGCTTTCTTAATTTTTGTTTATGTTTGCTATACAAATTAAATATGTTTTATTAATTTATGTTCTTAATTTGTATTATATGTGGGCTGCTTTTTTACTATTGACTTTTTTGCAATCAATTTTTATTAGAAACTAGCAGAAATATCCATTTTCATATTGGGTTCTGTAGACAGACATGATAAGACTGATCCTGTAGATCGCTGTTCTGATTTGCCTATTGCTTGATGTGCTTTGCACCCTGAAGTAAACTGCAATGAAAATGGGCGTGTATGGCTGGCAGCCGTAGCCCGGAGCACACATTGGGGGGAGGCGAGAGTTGATGTGCTGCTGCATCCTGGGACCTTCTGTGCTCTCTCCCCACCTGTTGTCAAAATATCTTGGAAACTGTGCATCCTAGTGTCTAGACCTCAAGTTTTGTTCCCCGTGTCGAGACCGGTCCTTCTACAACCACATTGACGTCTCACCGATTTCAGGAAACCATCAAATGTGTGAAGGTGCTGAAATCCGGGGAAAGGGGAAGGGTGTCTGAATGTCATGTAGCCAGTAATGCCAACAGGCAATTATGCAAAATCTGGTGCAGATTGTTGAAATGGTGTGGAATTGTATGAGGAACAACCCTTCGGCCAAGCCACAAACCCACAAACAGATTTTGACCTGTGCTGAAATACAGAGAATGGGCTGGGGTATCTAA
This sequence comes from Ambystoma mexicanum, assembly GCF_040938575.1. NCBI lineage: Eukaryota > Metazoa > Chordata > Amphibia > Caudata > Ambystomatidae > Ambystoma > Ambystoma mexicanum. Next base: position 1,429,850,077 of record NC_090934.1, on the reverse strand, counting down.
ATGTAATTTAGCCAGTAATGTCCGGGGGGTCATACCAGGTAACTATGCAGAATTTGGTGCAGATTGGTGAAATGATGTGGAATTGTATAAGGAACAGAGATTCACCAAAAATCCCACCACAAACACATTTTGATGTTTATGTATATGGATTGGATGGTTGTATTTGTGTTAATGTAAATTATTACTATTATAAATTAAATGTTTTAAGTTTGTAAATTGAATACGTTGTGTATATATTGATGTTACTTGTTGAAATACATTTTTCTAAATAGTGCATATTATATTTGCCCTGCTGTTCTTGGCCTCCTCAAGATGGTCACACTCTTTGCTTTCCTCTGGAAGCATCCTGTGGCCTCAGCCTGGTCCCCCACCATTGGCTGCCTCAGTCCACATCACCCAATCAGTGGAACTGCGAGGCGTGAGCTGGCCCATTCAACAAAGGGCCACATTGAGGCCAGAGCGAGTTATTTCTCTCTTTCATCTCCGGTCGGGAAAACATCTGATGAGCTTGCTCTGGCAGCCATGCGGCTCTACACCTACTTGTTCTGCCCTAAATACATCTAAGGCCCTGTCTGTGACTGTTGGGCATAGGAGGGCCTGAAGAGCCACAGATTTACATCTCTAACTATGATGCGTCCACCAGACTAATTCCTGGAATGCTCGACTGCTACTGGTTCAAAGGCAACCCACGGTCCAGGCAGTCATGACGGTGAGTTTGGCTGACCTCCTTAACTAAATCTCCTGAGGCATCATCACTGCTTTTCACCTCTTCAATCCTCACCTAACTAACTTCATTCCTTTCACTGCATTTATTACTCTCACTTGTGTTTAGCATTACCTGTGCACCATCTTCATTGCGTTGTTTGCTGCCTTAATTTAAAGTCACTTTTGGGGGGTGCTTTTAAAACCGAATTTGGGTGTTTTGTATTACCTGTGCACCATCTGCATTGCATTGTTTGCTGCCTTCGTTTAACGTTGATTCTGGGGTGTGCTTTTAAAACCGAATTTGGGTGTTCTGCATTGCTGCCTCCATTTTTAAATCAATTTGCTGTGCGTATACTAACATCTCTGTGCCATTCATCCAATGTACTGCTATTCCTGCTGGGTTTCACTTATACTCTCTGACTGAAACTACTAGGCCCCTTAGTGAGTTCAGCCAGAACTGTACAGTGCTGCCACTCCTACCTCATGTTTTTGCCCCCTATGGCTCTCTCCATCTCTCCTATATTCCATTACTACTACACTATCACCTATCTCCCATCTCTCTCCAAGTCCGGCAGGAAAAAACCCAAAAAAGTAATCCTGAGTGAAAATCCTGGACTTCCCATTGCAGACACCTATGTCAGTGCTTCCTATAGAGAAGATTTCACTGATATCCTTTTCTCTGTCCCCTCTCCTGATCGCTGGACTCCCGATCTCATCCCCACTCTCTCTCCCTCCTCACACTCCTCTATTAAAGGTGGCACCAATTGGGAAGTCCTCTTGGCTGGTTTTGCATCCTCTCGTTGCTTCGCTAATGTCTATCACACTGGCACCATTCTGGTTCAGAGCCCACAACCCAAACCACTTCTCTTTGACCGCATCTTGCCTTCTCTCATTAACTTCCTTCATTTGCCTGCATCTCCCTCTCCTACTCTCTCTATCCCTCCTCTGAATGGTGTACCACACCCCCGTACCCCAAGTCAGGAAATGTTCAAAAGAGCTGACCACCTCCACCTGGTCAATGTTAACACCCGCTCTGTCAACAAGCACTCCTCTAATATCTGTCTCCTTCTTGAAGACACTGACCTCAACATTCTCGCTCTTACCGAGACTTGGTTCAGTGCCAGCTCAGTCACTGCCTTTGACTACCTCCTTCCTGATGGCTTCAAGATCATCTCCAAGCCTTGACCTCACTGGCAGATGGTTGCCTTAATCTTCCCTGAGTGGGTTCCTGCTTCCATCCTACCTAGCCAGACCTATCTCTCTTTTGAAAGCCTGGTTTGCAAGTGGGTCACCTCTTCACCCTAAACCCTGACTGTTGCTACCATCTACCGACCTCCAGGCACCACTTCTCTATTCCTCAATGAATGGGCTGACGTCTGCTCTTCTTTACTTTCTTCCACCTCTAACCTTCTCCTCCTCTGTGATTTCAACATTCAAATGGACTCCGTAGGCTCTGCATCCAATCTATTCACTAATCTCTGCTCCTCACATTCCCTCTCCATTCTCCCTTCTGGGCCGACTCACACAGTTTGACACACTCTGGATTCTCTCATACACTCTCACCTCTCTCTCTCTCTCCCCCCCACTAGTCACCCCTGTCTCCTGTTCAGATCACTCTCTCCTCTGCTCCCATCTGGATCCCATTGGCCCTCTGATTTCCCCCCCAAGAAAAGTCGCACCAGCCTCATTCACTTACACCCACCTGATGAAACGAGTGACTGCAGGTGCCTTTGCCTACACCTTCACCTCCCTCACACTCCACCTCTGACTCTACCTCTGACTCTGCCATCAGCAACCTCCATCTTTGCATCACCAACACTCTTGACATCCTTACCTGAGTCATGAGGATCCATCTGAAACCTGTCTAAAGTGTAACACTTGGTACACCACCAAAGTTGCAGCCCTGAAAGGAAGGTGTGGGGCAACAGAACGGAAGTGGCAAACCTCAAGCTCATCCTCTGACAGACTGACCTGCCACCTGATCCATGGGCAATACAGACTCACCATCAATGCAAAGAAAAGTGCCCACATTCCAGCACGGGTATCTGGCACAACCAATAGCACGGCTGACCCTTTCAAAATCTGCAGGAATCTAGCCAAGCTAACCTCTCAGCAGTCTACTCCTCTACCTCGCCTTCCAAGGCCCTCTACAATGCCCTTGCCTCACACTTTGCAACAAAAACTCACAACATTCTAACCACTCTTTCTACACTCCATCACAACCCATCCCACTCCACCTCCACTCCTCTCCTCCCTCCTCCTTCCTCCTTTTCCTCCTTCGCTCCTGTCACACCTGAAGATATTACCAGAGTTGTTCGCTCCATGAAGGACTCTTGTAAACAGGTCTCCCCTTTCCCATCCAGTACCATCAATGATAACATAGGTTTTCTTGCCCCGGCTCTTGCTGATTTCTGCAATTACTCTTTTTACACTGGATCCTTCCCCTTCCCCCTTAAGCACTCCCTTGTACTCCATCACCCTCTTCATGGAGACGCTACTTGAGATGATGGCCTTGCCCCAACTTAACTCTCACACTGAACTTGTTGGTGGCATCCACAACCATCAATCTGGAATCCGAGCATCCAGAGGCATGTAAACTGCTCTTCTGAATACCCATGAAGAACTACTCGCATCTCTGGATGCCAACACCCCAGCTGTCCTTATCCCTCCCGATCTCTTCTCTGCATTTGACACAGTTAATCATTCCATCCTCATGCAAAAGCTCCATGATACACTTGGTATCTTGGAACTGGCACTGGATTGGCTGTCCACATTCCTCACACACCACCCTTCCCAAGTAATCCTGGGCCCCTTCTCCTCTCCTAATTACATCTCCACCTGTGGTGTCACTCTGGGCTCTATACTCTCCCCCTGGCTCTTTAACGTCTACCTTGCTCTGCTTGCATGCCTCATCTCCTCCTTCTCTTCCAACTTCCAGTGTTACGCAGATAACACAAAGCTCTTTTTCAGACTCCCTGCTGACCCTATTTCACCCTCCATCATCCCTGACTGCCTATCTGCCATCCAGGCCTGGTGCAGCTCCAATGATCTCATCCTCGATGCCTGTAATACTGAAATCCTTCCCATTGGGACACCTGCCCCCCTCCTTCTCTTCTCTCTGGCCTTCCTCCTTGGGCTCTCCCTCTGTGCCTTCAACTGAAGCCAGGAACCTTGGAGTCATCTTCGACTCCTCTATTTCCTTCCTCCCTCACACTCAGGACATTGCCAAGAAGTCCATCTATCTGCTCTTCCTTCTCAAAGGAATTCCACCTCGTCTCACTTTCTCTCAGAGGCTCAATGTGACTCAAGCACTGGCACTCTCAAGACTTGACTTCTGTAACAGCCTTCTCCTGAATATTCCTTCTTCCACTCTGCAACTTCTGCAGCTTATCCAGAATTGAGCAGCGAAATGTATCCTTGGACTTAAGCCCAGTGACCGCATCTCGCCTGCCCTAAAAAGTCTTCACTGGCTCCCGGTTAATACACGGATTAAATTACAATCCCTGTGCATCATCCACACGGTTGTCTGGGCACAGGGACCACACTATCTTCAACTTTATCTCACTAAATACTCTCCCTCTAGACCACTTCGCTCCTCTGGTGCCAACTCTTTGTGGGTAAAGCACTTTACTAAACAGAGGGCAGGGGGTTGCTCACTTTCCTCTGTGAGCTCCCTCCTTTGGAATAGCCTCGCCCTGTGCCTTGAGCAGGATCTTCTCAGTTTCCGGAAGCTCCATAAGGCTTTTCTCTTTTGATCCTCCTTCCCTCCTTCTCTCCTTGATAATCTCATAGTTGCTGAATCAGTGTCCTTGGCCCTTATGCATCTTCAGCGATGTGACCTCCCACACCAATTCTTAACAGCTCGTGTCTTTCCAGAGCACTTTGCATCTGCACAACCTCCGCTCTGGAGACGCACACTTTCACCTCCCATGGCCCACGCCTTGTAGCACTCAGGATTTCTAGCACGTTTTCCATGGCTCACCCACAGGCTTGTACTCCCCAGCACTTACCCCCTTTTGCCTCCTCCTTTCTGCACTTGCACGTTCTGAGTACTCACAAGGCATAGAAGGTTTGTCCCCCTCCCCCTTCACCCTCTGCTCTTAAATATTGTATTGTAATGTTGTAATGTATTTCCCACTCCCATCCTCCCCCAGTCTGCCCTGTAGGTGCTTTGATACAGTGTATTCCTATTGTATAAGCTCCGAACAAACAAACAATAAATAAATACATATAATGTAATTGTTTTTTTTCATTTAGTGTATGTTTTATGCTTATATGTACTGTATGCTGTATTATGCACATTGTAAAATGTAATTTGTTTATTTTTTAAAATACAAAATTGAAATGTTTATTTAAATAATGACTTTTTAATTTGATGTTAAATTATGTTTTTAATTTACAATATGTGTTGTACATAAATGATATGTATAACATGTGTTTAATTATGTAGTATTTTGTATTATAAAAATATGCTAGGGTGTGTTTGAGAATGTATTTACAGGGTACATTGTTAATACTTTTACTTTAGAAAAAAAATGATTTTTTTGTTTGCTTTTATGTTTATATAATATATTATATTTTATATTTTTAGGTTTATTGGTGAGTTAAGGTTACCATGCAATTTGATTTAAATATATTATTTATCGAAATCTATTGATAATATATTTTTATGTTGTTACCTTAACATTATTTTTCTAATGTTTTCTCTGCATTCATTTTTTGTTGGTTTAACCGTAACACTTCTGTAAAGGACAAAGAATTAGGCAGGTTTGTCATATTGTCTGAGCCCCTTAGATGCACCCCTTGGTGCTCCTTGCATTCGAGTCAAGGATCCAGGATAACCATGCATATCAATTTTTTGTTCTCCCCGTGTGCTCCAGAATGTACTCCCCCGCTCAATCCTCCCCGGACATAAACACCCCATCCATCACAAATAAGAACAGTAAATACACACAATCTAATACACACGTTATGCAGATCTTCGAAAACGAATCCATGTCCATAACACCTGACGGTCCTGAGTATACTATGTCTCAGGATATGAACTGAACGGGCCTACAACTTGTGAGGGTTAACTAAGAACCTGTGTGTTAATTCTACTCTGTGGCTTTCCCAGACCCACCACCTTCGCCAACACCATCTCAGTTTGTTTGTGGGCTATCCTAGGTGTTCCAAATGGCCTTCTGTATTTCATTACCAAAGTGTCCTAGTGTGGGAACCCCTGCTCCATGTACCCCCAAGGGCCACTCTGCATGACCTTATACCACAACAGCCAAAGTGAGCGTGTTATGATTGACTATGTCTGTCCCAGGGGGGACCCAAATCCTTTTCTCAAGTATATCGTGGGACCTTGGACCAGGCCCAGGGCCTTTTGTTTAATGAGGGAATTTTAGGAGGTTTCAACAACCCTGCAAACTGCATCTTCGTCAGGCCCTAACAGGTTCAGCCCCTCATGCAAAATGGTAATGCTGTGATGAGCTTCATGCGTTTGTAGTGTCGTTGGAAGAAAGGGAGATGTGTTTTAATGTGCTTGCCAGAGTATGTGTGTTCAGGATGAGCTGAGAGAATGTTGATGTGTGAATGTTGTGTAAAGGTTCCACCCTGAATCAGTTGGAAGTAGTTAGCCTGGGTGATGGGACCCAGTGGTTTTTCCTATGTACCACCTTTAAGAGGTTTACAATAAAGCTCTTCTGAAGAACCTATCAAAGTGTCAGGAAGGTCAGTATACTACAAGTAATCTGACATTTTGGGCCTTGAAGAGGAGGCCAAACAAAACGGTCCATCCATACCTGATCCCCCATTTGATGAGTCCTCTGGTTATCGGCCCCATTTATCTATTCTACTGCAAGGTGGACAGGGCAAAGTCCCTATATATTTCCACCTCTTGGCCATTCAGGTGGATTGGTATCCTTCCTCTTTCTGCTACCCGGATGCTCACTTTCATAGGAGCAGGAGGACATGGCCACCAGAACGTCCCTCTGCCTCTAATTCAAGTTGGTACATAGGAGACCGGTTCAATGAGCTCTAGCCATCAAGACCAAGTCAGGCATTGGGTCTCATTACAAGTTTGGCGGTAGCCTTGCATGTAAAACCGGCAGGCTGCTGCCAAACTTGCAAATTTTTCCGGCGCCTGTGAATGGGCAATTACCGGGTCATTACGGCCTTGCCGGATCCGATAAGGCACCCGCAAGCAGGACTTGTAGTTTGTCATTCCAGTAACAACGGTACCGGCAAACTTATCAGTACCATTGTTACCTGACTGGCAAACTTATATTGAGGCCCATTGCATCTTCTTGCAGGTCCCCAGAAGGTTCTGGACAGTGACTTTCATTATCTGTTATAACCTCTGAGAGATTTTGGAAACAGATTTTCAACCTTCTTTAGCAGTTCTCAAGGTCTTTGCACTGTAATTCCAGATTCTGTGTGACCCAGTTCAGGTGTTCTAGAAGCTCGCCATTCTTCTGCACTTCTTTCCCCATGTCTTGCAGGGCTCTTTCATTGATACCAGTTATTTCTCGTAACTGTGCCACCTCACTCTTTATTTCCACTATGGCTTGTTTAAGTCGGCCTTGAGTGACTTGAACTGATCTTGAATGGTAGTTGTGGATGTTTCCTAGAATGTGCAATGCATGCTGCAGCTCTCCCTTTGAGAGCATGCTGTTTGCTTGAGTTGTGTAGACATGGTCCCCAGAAGCCATTTCTGTACACCTCTTAAGTGTCAGCACTACACATCCCCGGCCCAAGCAGCACTGAAGGTCACCTCCGGCAGGTGCACTCTGCGATTTCAAGCCTGGAATGGAGGTCGCTTTTTTACCCCTTGGTATTGGGCAGGTAGCTGGTCTGGGGTCCCCTACAAGAGGTGCTCATGTGCGCTATGATTCTTGCCTGCCTTAATGTGGGAGAATTGTGGTCCTGGTTGCAGGGCAGTGTCACTTGCTACTAAGGTGTATTTTTTATTCCCCTCATGTCATTTCATGTGCCAATCAAGGCGTAGTTTTTTCCACAAATCCAACCCAGGCAGCCCTCCACTATCTTAGGCCCTGCCACATTGCAAGTGCTACTTCCTCTGCCACTGCACCCCCAGCCCATGAGTAGTCTTCTCAGAGCAGTACCCAGATGCCTATGAGCATCACATTCAATTCAAAGCAGAATGTCCCATCAGCTCTACCTCTCTTAGTTGTTGCATGCTCATAACTGGGGGCCGCCAGCTCCTTCATCGTGCCTCTCCTGGTAACTACGAGTCACATATTCCGTCCCCAGAGAGGGTCGGAAGGCTGCCATATATAAATCATATCAAGCGTCCAGGTCCCTTCTCAGTCCCAGCCAAGAGTATCTCTTGCCCGATCTAGGGTGCCTAAACGGGCTGCGTCCTTCATGGAAAACAGATCTTCTAGTCTGACTTGGCTGGTCTTGCAATGGCAGCAACAAGTCTTGTGGACAGGCCCGACTTAAGTCAGACCTTGTGATTGGCGCTGTCATCATTTTGGGGGCCCCGAGCCCCCCGGGTGTTCTAGGCAACTTCATCTTTTGTGGATCACACCACACCCACTACGGCATCTTCTAAGGGGGTGCACCCTGAGGAGCTCCAGAGCTCACTTCTGCTAACAACCCGGGGCCATATTGGAATAGAAATATATGTATGCTAATGACAATGTAAGTACAATTACTACATATATTTTTTATTTTAAAGTATGGAATATGTAAAATGTTTAAATCAATTGGTGATATATTCTGAGATTATGCAGTAATAACTACACTTATTAGTTTAAGCGTACAGTTGTACAAACTGTACATTAAGTTTTGTGTGGTACATTTCGTTATGTGTATGCTGATGATGTTAAACACACTAAAGCTGTTACTAGTAATTAGAAACAGTCCAAAGGAAATTTGACATTATACAAGTGTAACATTATTTATTTACGCTAATTATGTTACATCTACTGTTTGGTGTATACACATGGTGAAGCTGCAAAGCATATCACATGTACACAGTGCTACACATATTACTCCATTGTATACATAAGTGATGTGAAAGTTGTATTACTTTTAGCATACAGTTTTACATTATGTTTATTGTGGGTATGTTTTGTTATTTGTAAACTGTTGATATTGTACGTGCTGTTTGGCCTATAAACCCCTTGTAGCAGTGCTACCAAAATTACATGAAGCATACAAACGTAATTAACAATGGTATACTATTATGACAATGGCACACACTTTGAAAAGCTTAAGGCTACATTTTAAAGAAACATTACGTATACATGAATACGCAAGTGATATGAAGCATGTTGTTTTTTAATCTGTAGATTGTGTATTGTTGGTTAAATGTTTTCTTTATTGAATTTTGCTTATATTATTCATACTGTCTAGCATAAACACTTGTACGTTATAATTGTAAGGACACATGTCAAATATTATATGTAATTGTCAGTAAATTTGTCAAATATTAAAGAACCATAATGGATAAATTTTGCATACACCCCAGAGAAACTATGAAGTGTATGAAGCACATGAAATATATAACACACTATGGTACATACGTATTACTAAATCAATTACATAGAGCGTACATGAGTAATAATGAAAGCTATATTATAATGTTGCAGTTTATTACACAATCTCACTCAACTCAGGGAGTTCCTTTCCGCACAATGAATGTGGCGCACAACAAATCACTATGTTTTTGATTCAGGTTCTATTTGGTAAGGCCTCCAACCCGTCTCGCACTCAACCCCAAAAAATTCCAGGTGCCACAATGGACTAGGAACCGGGCTGGTGTGTAGTAAGAATATAGATTTATAAATGTATTTAAACCAAATTTGACAAATAGACTAACATCAGCCACCAATGCTGTGGCAACACAAGAACGAAAATCACTTCCGTAATGGCACCAACGCATAGATAATACTGAGATATGCAGTCACAATTTCCAGCAGCTTTCTTTTTCAATCAACCACCAATACAGAAAAGAACAATTCAAGACACACAGTGATTGCTGATTTGGTTATAATACTTTCTCCCAGGAACCCCCACCCTCCAAACATCAATACGGCTTGGCCTCTCTGAATTTAAGGCCAGGGCAGAGAGTGGGAACACAATCGGAAAATCGTTCTTCAGATTCTGATAAAATGCACTCTTTGGAAAAAGGTATTCAAGGGGCATTTTTTTTTTAAACTTATTACTACAGATGCAATATGAGGGAAAGAAAAGCAATGGGAACATTTCTTTTGACATACCTAAAAAGAACAGGCTGGGCTTTGTGGTTTTGGTCAGAGCACAATGGGAACACAGGGGCAATTTTGTTTTTCCCACCACACATTCAAAGGAAATAAAAGGCCTCACTTCTGATATAAAATCAAGGGGACCAATGGGGAATTTTGTTTTTCACCCTGCACCCTTGCATGAAAACAGGGGTTTGAGATTCATTCTTTTGGCAAATTGTTATGTCCATACCGGCTCTAAACCCACAGGAAAGAACTTGTTAATTTTGGATGCTAACATAACACATCCTGTGATTTTATATGGGAATATATTGATTTACTTTAATTAAATATGCTGCAGATCTACACAGACAAACGGGACATGTTGCTATAGGGTAATGAATAAAACAATGCTGGAAAATGCAGGGCCTTCACAATCTATGGCTTTGGGATCGTTTTATTTACAGGAGAGGCCTTGGAATGGGCATCAGGTAACAGCAGGGCACCTCTGGGACAGAAATGGTGCCAGTCAAGGATAGTCTCCTCTGGCGCCTCAAATGGGTCCCAGTCAGCTTCTATTTCTCCTGGTTACTGTCTCCAATGCAAGATTTGGGGCCTCTCTGGTCGGATGTTTCTCCCAAGAGTTCACGAGCAGGCCACCCCCCGGAATATATGGAAAAGCCCAGTTCTGATGCAAACTGATTTATTTATAGGGCAAATGACATCACAAACCTGACATGATTCCACAAAAGGGATTGGTTGGTTTTCTCTACCCACCTCCCACCTGTGTACTAACAGGACACGGAGATGAGGGGTGTGAGTTAGGAAAGCTGTGGGAGGAGAAAGCTTTGTCATCCCAAACTGACATGTGGGCTCGGCCTGTTTAGACTTTGAAAATCTACCAACATAGCAAGTACCCTACTTTTTCAAATCTTTACTTGTATGGATATATTTTTAAGGCAAAACAGCTGATGCTAATATGAAGTCGGCATGCCCTTCCTATGCAGATAAGTTTTTTCTTTGTTTACTTAGGAGCTGTATCAGTGACAAATATGCTGTTTCATAGTTCCCATGTTAATTTTATCCTTCACCCTCACACCAACTTTCAAATCTCTCGGACTCAATGAAAGGGCCAAATAAAATGTTCACTAATACCTTTAGTTATGTTTATCAGACACAAATCGTTTTAGCATGGTTCAATGGGTTTTACTGTCACCTTTAAAAAAAAAGTAGTCACAACAATGTTAGTGCAAGAAGGGCTTAATAAATGATTGATAACTCAACTAATGGAGATTCAAGGGAGTGCACCGCAGGAAGAGCAGGAATTATGGAAATGAAGGGGGTGTTCTTAATCCCCCATAGAAGCATTATGGCGTAAAGACAGCACTGGAAAGCCAGTGATACCAGTAGCATTATTGAAAGTCCCACTTGAACAGCTGAATTACCCTGCTCTGTAACTAGAGAGAGTCTTGCTACTATGATTGCGGAAGACTGGTTCATTCTGAATTTGTTGGAACACGTTGCACTTTCTATGGTAAACTGCATTGTGTGTCAAAGGTTTACTGCTGGGCATACACTGAGAACAATTAGAGGGGTGATACCTCGACCGTATTGTCCATTTCAGCATTTACATAACGTCTATGTCGATATGCTGCAATTGTGTAATGGAAATAGATATCTATTAGTAGTGGTGTGTCTCTTTTCAGGTGGATCGAGGCAGGTCCACGTCCACTCCCTGATGCCACTTGTGCAGCAAAGTTTTTAGTGTGCAAAGTCTTCCCAAAAATGGGGTGTGTGTGAAGTGCTGAGATCCGACAATGGGCCACATGTTGGTAATGAGCTATTACAACAGATAGGGCTTCTACTGAATATTAAACATACATTGTCTTCTGCTTATCACCCACAATCGAACGGGATATGTGAGAGACTCAACCTTTGCCTTAAAGAAAGGATTACCAAGATTAAAATGACTTTGAAGAGGGGATGGCTATGTTGCCTACCCCTAGCTTTGTATGCCCTTCGGAATCAGCCAGGATCAGACCATCACCTCACCCCTCATGAATTAGTGGCAGGGTTGCATATGAGAACGCCCTTTACACCTCCATCTAGGTGTAGAAGTGATGCCCAGAGCGTAGCTTAAACCTTAGGTGATGAAATGCACAACCATTTGACATGCATGACCTCTAGCATCTCTCTTATTTTAGATCAAGTCAAACACAAGGGAGGGTTGGTCTCAGACCACAGAAGAAGACAATTCAACAGCCAACCCAATTAAATTACTAACAGCCTCTAAGTTATAAGTTGGAGACATAGGGCCTTATTACGAGGAAGGTGGTAGGGGGTTAACAGGGCCGGTAGAGCTGCCGGCCCCGTTAACCCCCTACCGCCTCATTACGAGGTCTCCTCGTGGCACCCGCTAAGGACGCCTGGTTTTACCAGGCATCTTTAGCAGGTCCTGCGAGCAGACCGGATGTAAACAACAGTCCCGTCATTAACAGGCCTGTTGTTTGCCTCCTCCCCATTCCCATTGAACCCTGTGGGGGCTCGAATGAGAATGGGGATGTACAGCTTCTGGGTTCCTGGAATGGGGAAATACTGGGCCCTCCAAAGTCGGAATGGCCCGGTATTTCTCCATTCCAGGAACCCGGACCCTGTACCCACAATGGGGGTAGGCATGCTGCAAAAAGCGACATGATTACCTCCATCCTCGTAATGAGGCCCATAGTCTTAATTAAGAACTTTACTCGAAGGTGGCATGAGCCATGTTTAAATGGTCCCTTTTGCATTGAGAATATAACTCCTTCAGCTGTGAAAGTCCAAGCAATACGAGCTTGGCTTCACCTATGTGATGTGAAGACCCGCCCCTCCCACCTTTGCTAATCCAGAAGCAAAACAAAAGAAGAATTTCAGCGTGTGCAAACTCGATCGTTGACGAAGAAAAAGGACGATAAAGTAACCAGTGGTTAATAAAGATTCATTTTGGACAGAAATTCAATTGGACACTCCTTATTAATATTTTAACAGTGAGTGAAAAGACTTGTAGATAATTTCAGTGGTTTAAAAATGAACTTTAGAAATACACATTGAAGCATTAGAGTTACACCTAAATGTCAGTTCTTGGTCAGAAATTGGAAACAAGATCAGTATCCAGATTCATTTTGTGAAAAATACCTGTTCTAAGCAGTTAATCATATGGTGCTTACCGACAGTGACAGTCATTGACTTTTGCTTGCTGTCTTTGTGTTTATACTTTAAGTTTACCCTGCTCTTGTGAGAAGAAATGTTGATGTTCGCACTTTCTTACAGGATCCTAAAAATGGCCCAGTGATAAGGAGACTCCTTATTGCCATCGTTGAGCAGATTTTGCAGTTACAAGCATAAATAATGTAATGATTGTATTAAAACATATTAAAGAGGAAAGTGGCATGGTTCAAGGCTAAGAACAAGTGCAATGAGTAGCAGAATGGTGCGAGAAATGGATGCCTATGTTCTTATGCATAATATATGCTTGCATGATTGTTCTCTTTGTCTTTCTGTTCCTCATCTTTTACACTCTCTATAATGTTAGTATTTCTGCTGAAGGAGAGGTCCCTATGGCTCTTCCTACTGTGAGAACTACCTTTGACTTTCTTCATGAGCATTAAACAACCTTTGGGAGATACAGGAGAAATGCAGTGGAAGAAAGTGGGCGGATAAATACTTATCTAGATAATGCAGCACATTTGGGGAATAGCATGTGGTATCAGCACATGAGGAAAGTGGGAGAGAGAACATCGAAGGAGAGTTGCAATGATGCACTCTCATACCCTATGCCATGAATACTTGCGAAATGTCATTGCTAGAGAAGTTCCAGAACACAATGCTAGGTGCCTCAGCCATCTTGCCGCATGCATGACCAGAGGACACTTTCAAGAAAGGTGGGCCACTTTGCGATGGAGATCGAAATGGTTGTTTCCACACCAGGATGACTACATTAAGACTGCACAGATGGAAAAGGAACCTGGATGTAAGAGCAAGATGCTTGTGTATCCTGCAACAGGAAAGGATGAGATGGTCATTGAAGAGATGAAGAAAATTATTTGCCCTAATGTGACAGAAATATCTGGATCGCCTTGATGTTGGGAGCAAACCCAAGTCTTAGTTTATAGACAAGTGAAATCCAAGAAGGTATGGGAAGAAGGGCTGATGTCCTGTGCAGCTCATCTACTGTAGCCAGAATATGTACAAGAGTTACAGAGCGTAAATGATGGGTGTTTGAAGTCATGGGCTAAGCAGCCAACACTGCTGATATGGGTAGAAGATTAATCAGATCCCATGGCTGTTATCCTGTTGGCTAATGCAACATTGTGCTTCCAAAGATATGGAAAGAATCATGTGGGAGACAACAAGGACTGTAGAACTACAGTCGACGTTTCCAGGATGGGAGCAGGGACAGCCGCCGTAATGGATCGATATTGGGCTTGTGGGTCTAGGGCCTACATGAAGCTGCCCAAGGATTGGGGAGGAACATGTTCCTTGGTGCTCATTCATGTTCCAACATTAGTGATGCCTCAGAGCGACCTGAACATTGGAGAATTTCCAAAAACAGATGCCCATTTTAGAAAAAGAAGATCACTTGAGTTTCTCTATCAGACCAGAAGAGATAATTATTTTTCAGCTGAATCAATAGGAGCATATGATACCATTCCTTATGAACACATGTTGTTCAGTAAGACTGCTTCAATCTTCATGACTATCTTCATCCCTGGTATCCAAACGATGGCCAATGCCAAGTGGTTGCAGATCACAAGATGGAAAGCTCCTGCAGACGATAAATACCACCATAAAGGGATTCAATGCTCTCAAGGGAGAGCTGAGGGCCATATGACTAATGACCCTGCAAAACAGATATGTCCTTGAAATGATCACAGCAATGTAAGGAGGAGTTTGCGCAAAAATCGGACCTTCATGTTGCACATTCATACCTTCCCATAATGATGAGAATGCGACCTTGACAGAGGCCCTAACGTTGTTAACAAACCTGCATAACAAGATGGAAGATGAGACAGAGGCCATTATATATGACAGTTAGTTTCTCAAGCCTTCTTAAGCTCATCTTAGCGCCTCACTGCACGTGGGCTGCAGTGCACTTTACAGATATAAATAAATAAATAAACAAATAAATACATAAATAAATAAATAAATCATTTGAGACCATATTCCCATGGATTCTGCAGTGGTTTGCAAACATATTCAAGATCCTTGGAGTAATATTGGTCATGATGATGTTTGGATTCTGTGTGATCAGGATAATAATTGCCCAATGCAAGAAGACAGCAAAGAACACAGTAGGAATGAAGATCATGATCAATTTTGAATCAGGGTATGGACCCAAGGAATTGATGGACAAGGATGTCAGAAAATACATTGAGGCCAGCATTGTTGCACCCGAGAGAACACAGTTCCTGTATCCCAAGAATCACAAGAAGTACGTGGGATGATGGGTCTATTGTATTTCAAATGGACAGTGCAACTACGTGACCTGGATCATGGATGAGCATGTTAAATCAGCTGGCACCGTGAGGTTGGTGATGAAGATTTGGACTCAGAAGAAAAGAAAATATGAAGATGTGGAGACCATTGAAGAGGATGTCGAGGACTTGACCAGAGGGGGAATGTAGAAGAGCAGCTGCATGCCTCTGCAGGAAATCCCGCCCCCCCGACCTCCTATATGTTGGAAGTCGGAGACTGTGCCATGTTTGACACCAGCAGTTGTGCCAATAATGTAGCGAATATTTGAGAAAAGATATCCACTGAGAAAACCCAATTGAATGTATCCCCGGAGAGACAACAATTTGAGGGAGGAACTCCCTGAAGCAGTATGAAAAAGAGTAAAATAGAAGCTAGCGATGTCACAAGAGATGAGCATGACGCACTGAGAATACTGGCTGAAGAGAATGCATGGATTATATGGAAACTGATAATGAAGATCAAAATCGAGTAAACTTTCATATGCAGAAAAGAAAATTGTACGTGTGTGAAGAGCTACAGAAATGCAACTGTTCGATAACTGAACAGATGCAGAAACGCAAGTAGACTAAGTAATCATAGAAGCTGGCTATACATAGTGAATAGACTGCAGGTGGAGCCGACATTATATAGGAACTGGACATCTGTGTCATGAATTTAGTAAGCTCAGACCCATGGTGAGGAAAGTCTGAGAATTGTGTTGCAGCAAGAATAAGTTGAGATCGTGGAAGAGCCTGGAGAGGCTGTCTGGCCTGGCATCAAAACAGAAGTTGCAAAGGTTGGTTATCTATTCTTGATAGCAGTGAATGTGGGAAGGGTGAATCACCCCTTATTAAGAGGCAAAGAAAGAACACCAAGAATGCCATGTTTTATTCATTTAAAACATTCAAATGCTGCAGAATGGACCAGAATCCTCGTCTCCTGTCACATGAGCTGAGGATGGAAATAGAGTTGAGCTTGGAGTCTTAGAACACCGAAAGTGAGAGCCTGTACGCCCACATAGTCCCACAGACTATAGTTTGCAAGGCCAAGTTCAAACACAGTCGGCATGGCAGAAGGCATGGTTGATGAGAGATGTTGGGCTAATTGGGTGGGGAGGTCCACCTCCTCACCTGTATATGAGCTTATGTTCTTCTAAGTGAACAGAATGTTCCAGACATGGCACGAGCATGCCAACCAATTGTAGAGGGCCGGATAATGAAGGGCCTTATAGTATGAGAGCCAATGATATACTGGGCCTCATTCCGAGTACGGCGCTAACCAATGGCGCTATTAACGCCTTGGTTGACGCCGTACCCGGACCGGCAGCGCCTTGGTGGATGGCGGAATCACCGCCCCATTCCAAGGTTGGCGGGGCGGTAATTCCCCATTCACCAAGGCTCTTCCCCATTCCCAAATGAGCCCCCATAGGGCTCAATGGGAATAGGGAAGATGCAAATAACGGTGACCGTTCATTACGGTCACCGTTATATGCTTGGAGGCCCCTTTGCGCCCTCGACTTTAACACCTGCTCAAAGCAGGCGTTAAGGGCGAAGGCGCAGAGGGAACTCGGAGTATGGCGGTAAGGGAATACCGCCACCGGTCTCGTTACCGGTGGCCGCTATCCCTTACCGCCATACTCGGAATGAGGCCCACTGTGTACTTAATAGTGTAGACGATTACATGTTTTAGAGGTAAGCATAAGTTGTCCACCTGATAGTAGACAGCCAATCACAGTCCTAGTCCTTATAGAAAGTATACTTAGATGTTCCCTATGAACCAATTATAATCGGTTGTAGGTTTTTCTTATTTGCCACATATTATGACATCACTTCTGATGTATTTAAGTGTATGTTTTATGAGAAATTTGTCGAGAGCTGAGCGAACGTCCGTTGATGTCCCATGTAACCTCCCTTTTTTAGATAATTGTTAATAAAACAGCAACCTTTGCCATCCTCCTGAGTTGGTTCAATTATTTGGACTCAGAGTTATTCTGTGAACCCCATCCATTGCATGCATGTTACTAAAGAACCATGAATTCAGCATGCTCTCAGACAGAGAGAGAGACAGGAACCATGAACAGGGAGAAAGAGAGAGGAGCTTAGAGAGACACCGCAAGGAAGTGGTTGAGATCCTTCAAGAACATACTCTTTGAGATAAAGAGGAGGAAGGGGCTACACGAAGGAGGATTGTCAATGTGTACAGGAGCAGAATGGATGGCTCCAATAGCATGAATGGGAGTTGAGGAGGTTATCTGCAAGATGGGGGAAGGAATATATTGGATGAGGAGATGAGTGGAAGTTATAGGAAGAGTCACCTTGGGAGATTCAATTTCAAAGACAAAGAAGATGATGAAGATGATGACAGTGACAATAATATGTTAGAAGATGAAGAAATAGAGGAACATGGAGAGAAGTAGGCCACATGAGCCCCTTCTACAAGCATTTGGGTAGGAAAGGAGACAGCATGTTTAGATTTGGAAGAACCTGTGAGGATGCCAGAGCCCGCTGAATATCCCAGATGCACAAGATGTGATCAAATACTTTACTCAGTCAGTCAGTTTAACTTTATTTCGGTCAGCAGGCCATAAAAGTAATAAAAAGTTACAAATCACAACCACAAACAAACAAATTCACTGTGCATTTTCAGAACAGCTCACAAAATACATTTTGCAGAGTTCCAGTGTCAAAAAGTATGAGAATTTAAGCGTAAGTATAAAGAAATTCATATAGTTCTTATAATATCCCTAGGATACAGGTTCTCAAAGTGCATGGTGTTATAAAAGTAGTGGTCCCAATAATAAAGAGTGTCTAATAAGGTCATGAATTCTTTAAATACAAAAACGCTTTCGGCAAAAAATGCAAAATGTTCACCCCATTTGACTACAGGTGACAAGATTAAGTTATACAGCGTAGTCTTGCCTTCCATGAATTTCTCAAGTAGTTTACAACCAAAGTCACTGCTAAATCATCTTTTGGGTTATCGCACAGTGTGAGGGCTTCATTTACAGTTCTGATTAATCTGCGCCTGAATAACGGCTTAAGGTATCTTTTCCTAGCCTGGCAATATGAGGGACAGAATAAAAGAATGTCTGTCACATTCTCAATATCATTTTCACATGAGGGACATTTTATGGGAGAGTCACAGGATCTTAAGTTATAAAGCCCTGGAAGGTTTTGGAGAAACAGCGTCCGGATAGCTTTCATATCCATAGGTCTGCTTGAGGTCCCAATATGTCTTTCCCCTCTCATTACTTGCAATGTCAGTAAGGAGTCCACTTACTTTGGTATACATAAGGGCTTCTTTGATCCATGGTCTTGTTCTTTGACTGATGGATTGGGGGTCTAACAAAAAACTCACAGTATCCCATCGAATTAAAGGCATTCTTTAGATATTTCATCCACGGCGGAACAACCTCCCGCCTGTGATACAACGTCTTTGAGGACCGATCTATACACAGCTATTTCAGGGAAGGACCATACCCAACCCAGTAGAGTAAGGGTTTTAACTTACATAGAGGCCCAATTCTCCGCATATCGACCTCCTGAACGGCAGGAATATTTGGAGTGCTACTAGGGATGTGTATAAACGTTGTATTGCCATAAGAAGGCCGAGAAGGATCCCCATATCTCTTAAAGTAGTCCATAGCATCACCCTGTGTGACTTAGCAAAGGCTGTATTTAAGTCAAAGAATGTAACATATTTAATCTAATTTAGGCATTGGTCAATTGTATTAAAATGTGGCTGGAATCCAGCCTGTAGGTGATGCAAAATATTATTTTCTACCATCCAGGCCTACAGGTGGACCAATAATGGCTAGGAGGATATCTTCCTCCCCACATCAAGCAACGATATTGGGCGGTAGTTCCCAGGGTCCTCTCTACCGCCTTTTTTGTGCAACAGGATGATTTTTAGCCTGGGTCCATGTCTGAGGGACAAGATTTGCTACCAGGGCGCATTGAAAGGCTTGGTGAGATGGTGGGTCCATATAAGGGGTTTTGATTTATAAAAGTTAACCAGTACCTTGCCTGGGCCAGGTACTTTTTCAGCTCTTTGACTGTTGAGAGCAGTGGTAACTTCACCCAGTGTTAGGCGTAGGGGTGCAGGGTCTCCCTCGCTGTCAAATGTAACAGGGGGGCTAGTATATGTAAGCACTCTGGATTCTGCATATAATGGTGAAAAATGTGGATGCCAGACTGATTATGGAATGTTGCACTGGATTTGCATTTGGCCGTCATGGCTTCCCGACCCTATAAGAGTCCAGAATCGTTTTGAGTCTTTTTCAGTAATGCCATTACGGAGGACATTCCAGGTGTCTCCACAGTGTTCCCCCTCTTCCTGTTTCAACATACCCCTATATTGGGAGCAGGCTGCTTTATTGCCTCCTTCCCCCATGCAACAACACTTTTGATCAGGTTCTGCTTTGCCTTACTGCAACTTTATCAAACCAGGGGTTTGATTTTATTATATTCCTATGATTCAGTTTAGCACTGGCAATGAATGATGCTATTACATTATCTACAAACTTAACATGTGACTTTAATACATGTGAGGGTACTGCACCATCATCTAACAAAACACTTTCAAGTGTTGGGAGGATAGATTCATAAATTGCAGCCACTTTATCAGTTTGGTTAATTTTAGCCCACTTAACTGTTCTTCTGGCATTTCCAGACAGACTCAGTGCTATATTATCCAGAGGTTTCGTCACTTCCACAAGTCTGAACAATTCAGGAACCATCCTTAGGGTCAGTGAGCGGTGGTCGCTCTCAAGCACTACAAACTCCATCATCTGAGACCATATTTCCAGGTTCACCACAATGTAGTCTATAAGAGAGCATTGAGGGCCATTTACATGTGTGTTTGGCTGTCGAGTCTCTGGCGAACCTCCCATTGCATGATTGCATGGGCAGAGATTTGAAGATACTTGCAATCCTGATGGCATTCTTTTTCTGCCATGTGGGGAGGCTCTCCAAAGTCCAGAATCTATCCTCCTCCTCACAAATGCCAGTCAGCGACAATGCCTCATATTGGAGATTGAAATCCCTAGTGATAAATACCTTTGGACTACATGGGTGTTTCAATCTCCATAAATTATCTCTGGCCTTGGGGAGATCAAACATTTGACATTCTTTATCTTGGCCTGGTTTGTTATACACATTGATTAATAGTATGTTGGGTCCTTCCCCAGTCGTCAAATGGAGCTCCAAAGGCTCCTTGCATACATTGCAGATCTGCTGTGCTTTAGTATCTAGCAAGGCTTTGATCCATATTAAGAGGCCCACAATCTGACTCCGTGCCTTCCCTTAACTGCTGAGATCTCAAATGTTGTGTAGCCCTGAGGATGGATCATCTCTGTTACCCAGGTCTCCTGGAGACAGATAATTTTCTACCTTCTGACAAAATATAGCCACTGACTATCCATCATGTCCTGGGTCCACCCGGCAATGTTCCAAGATAGAATGTGCACCTTTGACTCAAGGGATTTGAGTTGATCGTCACCAAGGGAGGTAGGGGGTTTGGTCGTGGCATGCATGATATCATGCCACTGCCCCTCTTTCCGCTCTACTCATCTGGGGAAACCCTCTCCCATTTGTGCCATTGTCCTTGCTACATCAGTCATTGAGGGTGGACCCAGTCGGCATGAGACTGCTGGGGTCCCACTGTGTATCTATGTGCCTTGTTCCACATGACTCTATGTGAATATTCAACCTTTGGCTAAGGGACTGCTGACCTCAGAACAATTTGGGACCTGCTGGTGGATACGACTGCAACTCTATGGATACCAGTCCCTGTGCTAGCTATTCCCCAGCCCGAAACACCTGTATGCAATCCATGGTAGTATTAGGCATTTTCTTTTCTTCGAAGGCACTTAACAATGTTGTCTCATATAATTGAGAGGCAACCTTTTTTGTGACATATACAGTAGAGAGTCGTATTAATTAGAGACTCCAGATTTTCCAATGAACCCTAGGCCAATCTTGGGCACATTATACATACTTACAGAAAAATGTGTGATGCGATTTTCTGGGAGCCTCACTATGGGGGCCGGTGCACCTGGATGTCTAAACTGTTGGACCTCTGGGTCTAGACGTCCTCCTTTTTGTGCTTTAGGAGGGGTGGCAATGGGATCATAACGGCTGCCGTGGTTCCAACCTCCTTGTATCTTTTAATGGCATCCACGATCGGATCAGCCCACCTCATCTTATCTTTGGCCTTCATAGTCACTCCCTTCTGGACCTCTTGTTCCTGTCTACTACACTTAACTCCATCTTGTACCAAGTTGAGATCATTACCCTCCCCTTGGCCCCTGCCAATTGATTTCGGCTGGTAGGTTTGGTCTTAAGAACTTCTCATGATGATCTACCACCTCTTTCTTCAACTCAAAGACACTGGTTTTTAACTGATACACTAAATTGCTGAGGTTTCTTAATTCCCCAAGTCAGTGCTATTAGGTGCCACTGCGCTGTTACCTCGCTGGCGTTCTCCCGCCCATTTGGTTTTAGATATACCTATCTTTTCCAGGATTCCCCTTTTCCCGTTTGTGTGAAGCAATTCCTTACGGCAAAGTTCCGATCCCAACCCTGGTTTTGGCTGTTTGGGCTTACTCACTCCAGTTTGAGGGCCACCCTCAGGGTTCTGGCATAGCTCCAGATCCTCTAGCATTAAAAATCGATTTAGGTCTGGTATTGAAGGAGAGAGTACTATTTCCTCAGCCATAGACTTTTTGAAATCCATCAGGAGGTTACTAGTGTGAGGGACTTCCAATGGAGTACTCTTGGTATCCACTTTTGTGCAAGGCTCAATAACACATGATATGCTGCTGGACTCCATATTTATACTCTCCACTAGTAGGAGAGATAATTTTGAACTCCCTTTTCGTCTGACCTTTTGTGTGTTTCATATACATCTAAGGATTCCTATAGTTACTCAACCGGCTTCCCGTGGGCATGATTACCACCCACCCTAGCCGTCTTTACAATATCCAGTGTATCTTCAGCAGTTCCCATGGCATTAATCTCTAATGATATGATATATGATATGACATTTATAACATGCATATACAGAAGTGGTTCAAGGCGTGACGAGGCAAGGCCTGGGAAACAGAAGGAGGAAAACGACAGCGATTTTACTAGGCCTCGTGACAATGAGATTGCGCAAGTGCAGGGCAGAAGGGAGGGGAAAATGCCAGGGGAGGTGAGGTTGGGCAAGTGCTGGACATGGCATCAAAACAACAAACAATGTGTCCAACAAGTGGCAAGTGCGGGTGTTAAAGTGCAAACAACAGGTGTCTAATAAGTTCAGGTAAGGGAACAGTAGGGTTGCAGATATAGACTACAAGTGCAGGGATTGCCAGGAGGCAATGAAGGAGTCCAAATGGGTGGGCGGGGACCTGAGCCCTAATTCAGAGGGTAACCACATGACCAGTGCAGTATCAGAAAGGATATCAGCAGGGAAGAGGAAGGGAGAAGGCAGAAGCAAAGAGAAAGGTCTTGAGGCGCTTCCGGAAATGGAGATGGTTCTGCTCAAGTTTCAGAGAGGCAGGGAGGCTGTTCCAGATGGAGGCACCAGCCAAGGAAAGAGATCTGCCCTCAACTCGTTGCTTGAAGAAGCGACTGACCCTCAAGAAGTTGGAGGTGGAGGAGCGAAAAACTTGAGTAGGCAGATATTTCTGAAGAGAGAGTTGGAGATATTTCGGTCCCAGGCCCCAGAAGGCCGTGTGGACAATGCAGAGGGTCTTAAACTTGATCCTTGCAGCCACCGGGAGCCAATGGAGAGATTTCAGGGCTGGAGAGATACTATCCCTGGGCTTGAGGCAAGGACGATTCTTGCAGTCCTGTTCTGGATGAGTTGTAAAGGATGGAGAGTAGAAGCAGGCACATTTAAAAAGAGGCTGGTGCAGAAGTCCAGCATAGAGAGAACCAGAGCTCTGGAGACAGTGAGCTTCTGGGGGAAGGTGAGGCAAGGAAGAATACTTCTGAGGAGGTGCTGCTGGTAGTTTGACTTCTTAGAGACATCAGGGATGTGAAGAGAGAAGGAGAGTGTGGAGTCGAAGATGACCCTGAGTTTCATAGCCTCACAGATTGGAGCAGGGGGGGGGCCAAGGTTGGCCGGCCAGAGAATGACAGGAAAGGAAGGTGCAGGTGTGCCGATGAGGAGAATCTCTGTCTTATTGGCATTAAGGCAGAGATTGTTGGTGGCACACCAATCCTGGATTGAGACAGAGAATCCAGGATGAGAGACAGAGAAGAGGTGGCAGAGGGGAGCCTGAAAGCAAGCTGAGTGTCACCCGCATAGCACTGAAAGTTGGAGCAGAAAGCAGCAAAGGTTTCTTGAGGAGGGGGTGCAGAAGAGAGTGATTCAGGGGGAAGGGGATGTTCCAGTGGCAAAAGAGTGATTGCATACTTCGGCCAAGGCTGGAGCGATGGTGTCAATGTGGTCCTTGATGGTTTTTGAAGAACAGGGAAGAACCTGTTTTGACGATACTTTCATAGATCAGACTTGTCTAGAAGCCTTGTCAGGAGTGAACAGAGGCAAGGCACAGAAGAGCAGAGGAGAGGTGGCTGGAGGGGGGCAGGAAGTAGCGGAGAAGGTTGAGGAGAAGGTAGAGGGAGAAGGTGGAGAGGAGGAGAGGTGGACAGGATGTGCTGCATTTTAGAGATGAAATAAGAGGCCAGGGCAGTGCAGAGTGCCTGGGAGGTGACAGGAGAGGTAGAGACTGCAGCAGGATTAGCCAGCTCCTTGCAGATTTTAAAGAGTTTGGCTGAGTTGTTAGATGCCGCAGAGACTCACAAATGGATGTGAGCTCACTTCTTGGTTTTGTACAGAGAGTCGGTATTGCCTTTGGTGGAGGCAGCAGGCCAGTTTGTCAGAGGATGCACAAGATTCCAGCCATTTTCTCTCAGCCACACTTACACTTGTGTTTAAGAGTGATGAGGTCTGGATGGATCAGGACTTGCACTTGGCTTTGGGCTTCAAGCGGATCCTCATGACAGGGGCAAGTACATCAAGAGTTTCACAGATAGAAGAGTGGTGCTTGGAATTGGCTGTGTCAGGATGTGAGTCAGCCAGAGGTGCAGGAGGGGGAGATAAAGTGGTGACAAAAGGCCTCAACTGACACACATTTCATGGGTTGAATGACCTAGAAGGTGGGTGGCAGTGTGGGTGATGGCTCGGCCTGATGGGTAGATAGAGAGAGGAGAGAAGAAAGTGGTCACTCCAGGAGAGAGGAGGGGTGAGAGGATTAGGTCTGTGGAGAACAGAACATCCAGAGTGTGCCCTGCAGAGTGAGTCATGCCAGAAGGAAGAATAGTGAGAGATAGAGAGAGAGAGAGAGAGAGAGAGAGAGAGAGAGTTGCAGATGTCACAAAAGAATCCAGAGGAGGACAGGAAGCATCCAGGTGGATGTTGAGGTCTTCAAGGAGTACGAGTTGAGTGGTCGAGGAGGGAGGAGGAGCGGTACGCACACTTGGAGAGGAAGCAGGTTATCTGATCAGGTTGCCGGTAGATATTAGCCACAGTGAGAGAGAAGCCAGGAGAGAAAGAAAGCCTGCAGACAAGATATTCAAAGGAGGAGTAGGCCTGCATATGAATGATTTAGGAAGGAATCCACTATCCAAAGATCAAGGCTATACCCCCACCAGAACGGTTGGATCTGGGTGCAGAGAGGGTCTTGTAGCCATCGGGAATGAGAGTGCCAATGCTCTTGACAGAACTGGCCTTGAAAGATGTCTCAGTGAGATTGAGAACATCAAGGTCGAGTTCTTCCAGGAGACGGCAGATGTCGGAGGAGTGTTTGACAGCTGAGGGAGAGTAGACAGTGGCAATGTGGAGAAGGTTTCCCCCCCTTGAAAGACTTCCAGGGAGGGGTATAAATCATAGGTACTCCTTGTGGAAGTGTAGAGGGAGAGGGAGGAGGAGGAGTGGACAAGGTAGCCAAGGAGGAGGATGAGGGTGCCAAAGAGGTGGCAGAGGAAGGAGGCAAGGAAGCTGAAGAAGGGGGAGAAGGGACAGCAGGATAGGAAAGGAAATTGATAAGGCGCGGGAAGCATCTATCAAAGAGGAGGAGGTTGACTTGAGGGCCTTGGACCAGGACGGTGCTATTCAGATAACCATTAATGATTACCTTAGAGGAGTGGAAGGGGGCCAGGCGAGCTTCCCAATGGGGCCACCATTAATGTGAGAGGAAGATAAATGAGAGAGCACAGAGACCGTATGAGGAGTCCATAGGTCTGGCGAAGGAACGACAAAGAGGATGTCAGTGAGAGTCTGTCTGGAAGAAGCACTGGTATAGGTGTCAGTGATAGGGATATCCGTTTCAACTTCTTCCTACCAGACTTAGTGAGAAGAGCAGGATAGTCAATAGAGAAGCAGTTAGAGGAGATAGGAGAAACAGAGAGCACCATTGAGGATGCAGAGGTGGGGGAAAGAGGAGAGAGGAAGAGGGGAGAGGTGAGGAGTGGGAGAATGGTAAGGGGGACCACTTGGGATGGATACAAGGGGGGTGCAAGCAGATGAGACCGGACAAGACAAGAACAAGTTAGTAAATAAGTAAACTAATTAACGAAGGGCTTGAAGGGACAAGAGAACAGTAATCAAGTAGAAGTGAAAACAAACCAGTTAACAGAGGAAGAATGAGGGGACCTGAAAGATAAAAGGACACAGCAGAGAAACAACCAGCTAACAGACTAAGTCTATGTCTGCAACAATATAATTTGATTTCATAACTCTCTTAGCAGAGGTATTACCCCTACCATCAATATCAAATAGGATGTCCTTAATTTTGGTGATTAGAACATTTACTGCAGTAATAGGTTAAAACATTTTGAATATTGTTTTGGAACCTTTTCCTAGAAGCGCTTCCATTGTTGCCTTCCTTTTGGACAATTTTAAGTTGCAATCAATGTTCAAGTTTTAGAATGAATTTGACTGTTATCAAACAAAGAATACACAAATGTTAGACAACAATGTAAAAGTGCTTACAAGCAGATACATTGTAAAATTCTATATTATTTTTCAGTAACTAGCAAGAAAACCTATGGTAAAAATATCAAAATAAAACAATCAAGAAAGTAAATCTTGTTCGGTCCTCCATATTTTGGTAGCAATTGGTAGCAATTATAGGAATAAGGCTACCAATGTTGCAACTAGGATTGAAATTACAACCATATCAGCATGTTAGAAAAATGCCACTGAAGTGTGCAATATTATAAACTGATCCATCATGCCCTCTGAGGCAAGAGACTTTGCATAAAAGAGACTTGACCCTAGAAGATCCTGATATCATTGACAGGAACTGTAAACTCATGCTGGAGAAGCCCAAGAGTGTGCTGTGCTCAGGAGTCCCGCCTTGTCCCATGCTAAACACGTGGGGACGGGAGACCCCACCTATACCATGTTGACTTATCATTTTGTGAACACTTTCTTGTGAACATTATCCCACACTCTTTATTAGCACAGTGGCAAGGGTGGCAATAGTTTTTCTTAGTATCAACCCTTTTATTTTACTAGAATTCCACTAAGACTGTGTTATTATTATATGATGGTCGTAGCTTGCTCTCATCTTAGATTTAGGTTTAGATTAGGTGTTTATCTCAGCCATTATACCGTTTAATAAACCCCCTTGAACTGTGATCACTTGTGTCTGTCTTTACTGCAATACCATGCCTTCCTTACACCACTCCTTCTGTCACCCAGTGTTTCTCTTTTTTGTAAATGTTATATTATGGTATGTTATTTGGTATTTATATGGTGCCTACTGCCATTGTTATGGCTTCGAAGTGCTGTGGCTGATAAGGGCCCTTCAAAAGACCGTATTCTGTGCAATCATGGAAATAGAAAAGAGCATTATATGGAATGCAAAGGTACTGTGAAGTACTGCTTGTGCCGGGACTGCTGCTGGTGCCATTTACATTGACTTTTTGTCCGTGGACTTGTTTGGCTTTCTGTTTGGAGATTGAACGGCATTTGAACACTTACACTGGAACCCCAGATGTTGTGCTTATCTTTAACTTGCTGAATGCTAAATTATATATTTTTTCTTTCATTTACAGAGGGGTGCTTCGTATTCCTTGAGGCCCCACCCCCCTGTGGCTGTCACATGTATAAATATGAGCACGCGTGCACACTAGCGTGTGCGCACCTAGCGAAGTTGTCACAACCTTGTGTACTAGAAGTTACCGTAGGGGAATTGTCCAAATGCTCCGCTTTCCCACCTGATGCACCACTCTCCTCACCTGAGTCTTCAGGGTCTGATGCTCCGACACCGTGTCGGTGGGCAAGGTAATCCTTTTTTCTCTTCGTTGTTAGAGCTCTGACACGGAACGAAGCCGTGGTGGAACTCTGAAATAGTTACCACCTCGGCTCCGGTCCCGTATGCAGGCTGGTAAGGGGAAAAAGCCCGAAGGCGGAAAAAAACCCTGTGTTGCGGTAGAACTACTGGCCGTGGATTGCGATGAGATATGTAGCCGTAGTAGTAGTAGAATCCAATTGCATCAGGAATCCTCGAGGTAAACAATGCGAAGATTCATCCGGAGAACAAGTGACCAGAGAGGAAAGAATACTGGCAGAGAGCAGATAAGCGTCGAGACGCAAAAACAGAGAGAACCCGGCGGAAGAGGGGGGCCGCCAGGGCGGCAGAGAGGAAGGAGAAAAAGAGGAAGCGAACCCCAGGAGGGGAGAAAAGGAGCGAGCGAGAGAAAAAGCATTGGAAGCGTCTCAGCGTGAAAACGAAAGGAGACGGTTGCAACGCAAGGAACCATGGCTAGCAGGAAGTAAATAGGAGAGAGGAAAGAACAGAGGGAAACACTAGACCATGAACAGAGAAACGTGAACAACGTGGTGGCAGTGTTTAATGGCGGCGAAGCCGTAACAACGGCATCCAACGCCAACCGAGAGGGTTCATGACAGAAGTACCGTGAAGTACCGCTTTGCCGCACTCATTGCAGCGTTGGGGCAAAGCTGTTACTTCAAACAGTGCTCGTACGGTGGAGGATTTAGTTGCACGGGTAGGCCTCTCTTCTCCTTTCTGGATAGCGAGGGTTTTGAAACTCCTTGTGATATGGCCTTTTCTTTAAGAACTGGCATGCTGTTGCCGTATGAAAGCAACGAGCCGACTAATAGACCTATCATTACTACGTTGCCTGCTCGGAAACGCTCAGCAATTCATTTGTGTTCCACACCCAGTGGCCGTTCGCTGCCAAAGCTCTCTAAGTTGTTGAAAAAAGCAGACAGAATGGAAAGATACACCAACATTCGAACTTTTTATAAGGACAGACAAGGTCTGAATGAAACAAATGAAGTCATGAGCACAGCTCCTCCTGTCTCCATCTTAGGAGGGGGTTCCTCATCTGTGGAACTGGAACAAGAGGTAAAAAAACATCATGTATGCTGTGAAAAGGTGGCTGTTGGGGGGGTGGGATGTTCTATGGTAAAGCTTTGTGAGAAGGGCGTCATACTCCCAATAAATGTTTGTGAAAATGCTGTGACTATGCCCGATCCTGTCAACAAAATGGACACCACTGCAAACATCTCTGTCTTGGACAGCATGATTTTAGGTGCTGCTCCTACGGCTACAAATGTGGAAGCCTTGGGATGTCCTGTGGTTGTGCCGTCCAAGGATATGGCAGTGATTGACTTAGATCTCAATAGGTCTTGCTTTTCGGCAAATACGATGGCAAAAAATGTATCTGGTTCGCCGGTCCTATTTGCAGAAATCAGTCACCCGTACTCAAATATATCAGCGTCATTCATTGCCCCCACCCCGAGAAGACCAATGACTGGTGAAAATGTGTCTAAGCAAACCACACAAAAGGCAAATTCTCATAATCTCTTAGAGATCACCTTACATGCAATGAACATGGCTTTGCCGTCCCTAACTAATCTTTTTGCTACCCTTGATGCGAAAATAGCATCACAGTCAAAGCAATGGGAAACGATGTTGGTGTGGCAAAAGAATATAACAGATACTCTACTAGATGTCAGAATGAGTAATGGCTTTGACTCTTACAAACAACTATATACACAGAAATTGTATGCCACAGTTGCTACTCAAACAGTGCCCAGTGAGCTTTCAAATGTAGCTGATACTATAAATATGAATGATAAGGATGAAAGACGTCATATTGAAAAGATAAATCAGGGACCTCACTCGCTCCCATGCTTTAGTAAAGTTATAAGAGAAGTTGCGGAGGAAAGGCCAGCTGCTCAAACAGAACAACCAGAACCAGCGGGGGAAAAGAAAAAGGGAGCTTATACCATTTTTACTGTGGGACAGTCAGCTCAAATTGGTACTAAAGACAAGTTAAAGAGAGGAGTCCAAAATAAATTAACTAAAAACCAAAAATCTGTGAAGATTTTGAATTCCTCCTCGACTGCCAAACAATTTTTTAGGTCCATCAAGTTACTACCAAAATGAAAAAATCTGCTTTTGGCTTCAACTGCTGTATCTAAAAAGTATCAACTCCTAAATCAGATGAAAACAGCATCCTCTGATTGCGCGTTGCGCACAAGGGATCTGTCGTATGCCCCTTTGGATGATTTAATTGAATTAGCGGTTGGAGGTGAGCAAAGTAAAGTTAAAACTAAAATTACAAATAAGACTACTCAATCCGTCAGACCAAAAACTCCGAAAAGAAAAAGTGTATCAGTACAACACACTGAAAGTCTTGATAACTAGATGTGGTGCGAGATCATCAAGATTTATCCCTAGCAAGATGGAACACAAGGGTTTTTTGTCATTTGATAAATAACGATGTAAACAAGTTGGGTAAACATTCAGTTGTTTTGTTACAAGAGACCTGGATGGTAACCCCCCCCCCAATATGGGATGATTATGAGATTCAGTTAAATCTTGCGATTAAAGCCTCCCGAGGTAGACCTTCTTCTGGCTTATTGACAGCAGTCAGAAGTGGTATGGGTCTGAAAATGGAACCTTGGACTATTCCGAATCCATTCATTCAACTTGTAAGAATAAACACCTCTGCCTTTGGTATTGCTATTTTTAATCTCTATTGGTATCCGATGGGGATCTTAAACACCAAATTTATGAATGACTTGAATGACTTGATGAATGTGGTAATGTTAGATACTTTTGTAACTTAGGTTATTTTGGCTGGTGATCTGAACTTGCAATGCTTGATCGATGATGGAAAGTCTGATAAAGTGAGGCTATCCATGTGGAAAAGTTTTGTCAAATCAAGAAATGTGCATGTTTTAAATGGTTCATATGTGTCTGACTCACCGCCCCATCCCACGTGGCCAAGATGCAACTCTACTTGCATCATAGATTATATTTATTTTAGTGATGCTATGGTTACAAGTGTAATGGATTTTTGTGTTGTTGAAGCCACAGAAAGTGATCATGATTTGCTTGTAATGAGGTGGGTGCATGGAACCCTAGACACGTCTAATCTCAAAATGATTAACCATAGTAATATTAGAGTAAACCCCCAACAAAATAGGCTCCAATGATCGGAATCCTCTGTAAGAGCTTTTGGATCACTTCTCAATTATGAACTAGGCAAAGATCAAGCCATAGGAAGATCAAATGATATGATGCAATTGATCCAATCGCGAGTACAAGGTAACTCAGGTTCGAAACCAAAGCTTCATGTCTATAATCATACAGTAAAAGTGAGAAAAGCGCTATATAAACAACAGATGTTCCAAGTCCTAAATTATCCTGCAGAACAAAGATCAGGTATGCTTACAAGCCTCCGTACTAATTACAAGAATTGGTTATGTAGCCGAGAAGCGGCCTTATATCAAGCCAATGTTGCCCTAATGCTAACTTACATTGCAACAAAAAACACTGCCAATATCTGGGCAATTTTGAATTAAACCACACAGGGTGCACAAACAATGGTCCAAGCAAATGGGGTCTCTAAAGCAATATGGATTACACACTTTTGTCATCTATATTCTTTGGTTATAGGTAATTCTAGCCTTGAAACAGTGGATTTAGCTAATCCAGTTCATTTGAATTTTCAGTTAGATGACATTAGCTTTCACATAGCCAAGATAAGGGGCTCTAGTGCACCCGGTCCTGATGGGTTATCTTACATTATGTTCAAGCAACATCCGGAACTGTGGGCCTCCATTCTATATGACATTTTTACAACAATTAATAACCCCCAAAGAATACCTAAATCTTGGAAACACTCCATAATTGTGCCTATATTTAAAAAAGGCGATAGGAGTAATGTCCGTGATTGTCCGTCTTTGGTGGAGAGACGTAATTTGTTCTTTAAGGGTCTTCTTGCCTCTCACTGTCCAATGGAAAGATCACAAATGTATCAAAAATTATTTGCTAACGCCAAACTGGCAGTAAGAGTGGCAATAGTTCATTTTTTAGATGCAACGTTGATGCAGGAGCAAATATGAATTTCTGTGGACACTTTGGGTGGAGCTGGCAGCTCCTTTTGCAGCATCATACGTAATGGTATGGTGTATTAAATTTAGAAGCATACTATTTAATCAATGCTAACATTGTATAACAAGGATAGAGATGTACAATCACTATGACTTAATTTGATTTTATTTTCAACTGTGCTTTGTACAATAAGTAATTAATTGTTTGTTTTCTGTTTTATGTGTGATGCAATGTTGTAAAAGCTTTTTAGTGTTATGAAAATGAAATATTTTGTATGATTGTTAAATTTTAAAAGTTGATTTTTTTCAACTAAATCAAATAAAACATAAAATAAAAATAAAATGCAGAATGCAGGAAAGCAAAGTAGAAATGTGCAAAGTGCAAAATGCAAAGCGCCAAAGTGTCAAGGTGCCAAATTGTGGGAGTACAAAACTCAAGGTGCATAAAATGCACAGTGCACTATATATACCTAAAGCAAATGTTTCTGACTGTCTGTTCCCAAGCCTATTTTCAGACTATATATACCACCTTTGCTCTACCATGCAAGTTCACATGATGATGAAATGCAAAATATTGTAAGGCAGTAATAGCAACAGAACCTCCTCTACTTGCCACTGGCATCGGTGTTGTTAAGAAAAAGGCCCATAGCTCTATAAGAATCATGGTAGAGTCGTACTCCCTGATTAAGGAAATCAACCAGTTTTTCGGCACACATCAGGAAACCTGGGGTGACAATGACCCAGTCAACAAGCCAAGGGACAAACCACATAACTGCATTATCAGAGTAATCACTAATAGCCCCGAGCACCTGGCCAGAAACAATCCCGCAGATAATGTTACGGCAGACTCATTAACTGACCCCTTAATGGCTGAGGGCCTGCCCAGCGACCCAGGCAGTCACAATCATTGCAAAGGGGGAATAGGGGGCTGCAACCGAGCCACATAACCACCCCAGGCCTCGAGGCTCTGATCCCAAACAATCACCCAGAAATGAGTTCCATCACCACCTCCTCTGAGACCCACCTAATAAGAATCGACATGAGCAGAGACGAACTACCGCCTGTGTCTGTATCAGTGTTGGCGAGCATAGGCCAGAATCTTGCAAATAGTGCACAACCAAACTGGACACGTGGGGCCTTTGACCAGGAACAGCCCAATGAGAGTTCATAAGGATGATGAGATCCTAACATTACCAGGATGCCAACTACACAATGAAATACTGGTGTCAACCTCAGGCCCGAACAGTGTTGCGGCACCCACCGAAATGTATTTAATTGAGGGCATGTTGGCTAAACGGTGCACTCTCTCTGACTCTGTCTCTACACTAGCCCCTGACCCCTTATAAGCACAGCCCCAAACAGGAAGGAGTTCGACATGTGTCTTGGGAGTAGTCCCCTGCTGTGTCCCAGTCCTCTACGTGCCCCTACACAATCTGGCTCACACATCTTGCATCCTTATGATCCAGTTGTGAAGGGGGCACCCTGGGATATTGGATGCAAATGTGGCCTTGTTTCGTCTGAGCTAGCAGATCTAAAGAGGTTGCTACTGGCCCTTCTAGATCCCAGGGGAGAGAGGAGGCAGCCCACCACAATTATGATGTCCACACAAATATAATGAACACCAATAAGACTGGATTGTGGCCCACTCGTGTAAATGGAGAGAGCACTGGTTCTAACATTGCCATGGCCAATAAGGTGCCCGAAGCCCCAATCCAGACTGCCCACCCCCCCTGTGTATCTGGGATTTTGCTGTTCCCAAATGTACTGATGGGAGGTACATGTGGGTGATTTCTAACACAACCCTGCAGTGGCTTCTGGGGACTACTATCTGGGATCGAGGAGTTCCTTCATTGGTGGTCTCTCCTCTAGACGATAATCCCTGTTTCACAAAAATAAAATAGACTGTCTTTCTTTTTGCTTTCCTCCACAGGGATGACTCTGAGCAAGGTCTCAGCCAACACAGGGTCATTTCATAGCGCAAATGCCAAATATGGCATTCTCCCAGTTTGCCCCTCCTCAATTTTCTGTTTTGGCAAACCTAGTTTTGGGTCTGGTCTTGGTCATCAGGCTCATGCTTCCAAGCAATCACCAACTTGGATACCAACTAGATGAACTTACTCTTGGGGGCTATGAGTTGATGCTTCTATAGGTATATCGCGGCTGCTGGAGAGGTCAAAACCCTATAGACTCCCTAGTAGCAAACAATGGGTTAGATGCACAGTCACTTTGTTTTATGAATTCTAGGGTCCCCCATTTTGTGTCAACTAGGTCAAATCCCACGTCTGACACCATATGTAAGAGTGCAGAGGGAGAAGACTGACACACAGGTGGCATGGAAATTGCTATAGACTTTTATTAGTCAAGAAAATAAAGCGAAAACCTAACTTTCCCAAATGCTAAGAGGGATTTCACTGCCTTAACTAAAACACTAAGGGCTCTGTCAGAATTTCCCTGTAAATCAATAGTTCACCGTCCTGTATCAAAAGCCTACTTCTGTCCCTTACACTTAAAACTAAACAACTAGAGATAAAGTAGACCTTCTTGGTCCAGAAAGATTACTCACTTCTTCTGGACTGGGGATAAAAGTTCACTTCCAGGCTCTGTCTTCTTCTTAGGCAAATTACTACCTTCCGCATGTCAAATTCTCCTCCAACACAATAGACAACGTTCCAGCACTTCTCTTTGATAAGCACACTGCTTATCTTTTAACACTTCGTATCAGAAGGTCTTTTCAGCTTTGGTTCCCAGGGGAATTACTCCTTCGCCTGCCTGGTATCTTGGTTTTACAGTTCAACACAACCAGGAGGAATGACTCCCTTCCCTTGGCCTTGGTTACCTGGAAAATAACTCCCTTCACCTGGTATCTTGACTTTAGAGTTTGGTATAACCAGGGGGAATGACTCCCTAACCCTGGTCTATTTTTCATGTGTTTGTACAGTTCAACACCAGCTGGTGGAATGACTCCCAGCCACTTGCCTCTCTTTGACTTTAGTTTCACGTTTCAACACTTTCAGTCTTTCACTTTGATGGTCCCATACCCAGGCTTCCCATATCCAGACTTGGTTCAGTCTCCTGCAAAGTACTGCCACAATGAAGATGGTTTGAACTTCTCTTCTCTTGTGGGTGCGGGTCTCAGACCCGTATTTGTCTACTACTTTGATTTGCCAGACCTGGGTCACTCACCTGCCAGGTAATGCCATGAAGAAGATGACTTGTACTTCTTCTCTCTTGTGTGTTCATGTCCCAGACCCGTATTTCTGTTCTGTTTGGTTCTGGCAGATATGGTTTACTCTCTTACCAGGTACTGCCATGAAGACGATTACTTATATGGATCTTCTTTTATAGTTCTGGGTCCCAGAACGTAGTTTCTCTATTCCTGCCTTTGGAGTCCTTAATAATGTTCTTTACCCCAGGGGTTCCATTCTTACCCCTGCACTGTGGGTTTAGATCTGTTGTTCTGAGTCTTCTCTGACTCTGTTGTGCCCCCACAAACCCAGGTACTATTAGGGTTTCAGCAGAGTTCTCTTGTCGGTCTCAGACCTTCCTTCTTTGTTTTCAGTCTTTCTGTGGCTTTCTTTGCCCTCTGGTGCACTGAAGTGGCTCTGCAGGCTCTGGTCCCCTCGCAGACTGTGCATCTGTGCTTGACTGCACGGTCTAGCTTCTTTGAGGATCTGGACGTTTGCTTCCCCAGATTCTGAACTGGTCCTTGCAACCTTCAGACCATGTAGGCAGGTATCCACCTTCTCGTCAGTGTCCTGGTCAGCAGTTTCTTTGATTTTCCAGGCTGAACAACGCCTCTGCTTGCAGTTCCTCCAAGGAAGGCTGGACCACATTTTAAGTCCTTCTTTCATTTTTTATCACAAGTGGACACGGATGACTGAATGTCTCTTGCTCTTCCTTGTTCCACACCTCTCCTCGTCCCAGTACTTTTTAAGTATGTCTCCCTTAGGTAGTCCTTGTTCTTCCTCATCTCAGTAGTTATTCATTTTTGGATTTATTATTTGGAAGTATGAGATATGGAGTTGGATTTTATAGGTTAGGAAGGTGTGCAGGGTGTGGGTGGAGTGTTTGCATACCATGTTCTCCCTAGATGTCTGTCTTTAATCCCAGAAGGTGAGTCTCTCCTCATGAGATCCTCCCACTGTGCACCACACCCAGGAGGATTATCTGGGAGCTGCCTCACCAGCCTGGCCTCATGGTGAGGGGCTCCCAACTGGGGAGAAGTGATGACATATAGGGATTCGTCACACTGGATAGACCTGATCTGAAAAAATATTTGCTTGTGGCTAAAGTCCACATCTCTGGATTAATTTGAACCAAACTTGCACAAGCTGGACCGGCCTGGTCCTGAAAGCTTTCATTTGCAAATTTGGTGTTAATAATCTCAATATATGTTTTTAAAATGCCCAAAATGCAGTTCAAAAATAATTTGCGATATCTCTGCTTGGTCCACAGACTTCCTTCCCAGTTCAGTGTCCACAGATGCCTCTGAGCCAAACAGGAAGCCGTGCAATGTTCGCAAACATTCTACACATCCGCTGGTTGGTCAATTAAGAAGGTGAGGTGCATCAAAAGATTTGAAACAGGCAGCATGTTGGATTGGTGAACTGCACCCACAGGAAATATATATTCAGAAACACAACCTGCCAAAAATGTGGTGTTTGTTCTTCACCAATGTCTACAAGCTTGACAGGTGGTCGGGGACATTGATCTGATTTCAGAACATGACAAATGTCTGAGGACAACCATGCACATGTGTGCATTACACCGTCGATGAAGAGAAGTTATTGGATGTTTTATAACTTTGGTGCCTTTCAACATAGCTGCACAAGATTTAGAAATAGAAATATAGAACTAAATATTAATGGTCTTGCAAAGTATTGTACAGTTTCGACAAGAGTGGGTATAATTAGAGAGGGGTATCAGAATTTCTGAACGATTTATAAATTTGGCTTGGTTTGACAGAACCACACAAAGGTTTGTAAAACAATCATACTCCCAACTTTGAATGTATGTGCAAAGTTTGAAGGGGGCAAACCAAGTGGGGACACAACATTTTCAAAATCGGGATAAGCTTGAATGGGAAAACAAATTCTGCACATGGATACTTCAATTTGTGAAGTGTATTGAAAATTACCCGAAAGCATGCATTTGCAAATGTGTACTGTATTTTAATTTGAAAAGTGTCAACATGTAGGTACATAATATAGAGATACAACTTTGGTGCCTGAGGCGTAGCCTATTGCTGTGGCAAGTGGCCATATTTTAAGGGCCACCAGCGACTGGCAATTGGGTTGGGCATGGCCACCAGGGACCGACTGTGTGGTAAAATATTCGGTATCGGGATAGGATTGAATGGGCAGGGCTGTGGTTAAAGTGGGCAATATGACTGGCCCCTCGAAAGGACAGGTACAACAAATCTGATAGAACGTTGGTGCCTATGCCTGTGGCATAGCCTGTGGCCATGGCCAGGGGCCATATATCCGTGGCCTGGTCCAAGGTCACTGGCCACATTGTGGGGGTATAGTGGACAATGGAGCAGAATGCAGGCTAAATGCAGAGGATAACGAGGGTTGATTGGTGGCAACACAACCATGACTTGCAACCACTGGACGAGCTACTGAAAATGACACACATCAGTATGTGCTGCAAACAATATGTTTGTTAAAGGAGGTTTATAGTCCTTTCATATATGTTAAAAGAGGAATTATTAATAAACTATATACAGTGCTGTAACATCATGCAACCATAATTCGCACCATGACCATGCACTGCTAAGGCTAATACCCAGGACATCAAAGATGACATAACCATGTGACAGTTTAAAAGTGCATTTTCACCGACACACATGACTGTCCGTGGTCTCTGCAGTCCCCTTTCCCTCCCAGTCACACTCAAAAGACTGGAATGTGGCACGTGCCGTCTGTGGGCTATCGCTGTGTCCGTGGATTGATCGTCAAATTGAAGGAGGTGGGGAGGTTTACAATGAATTGAAATAATTTATTGAACAATGGTGGCTCTTAAAAGAGAGTTTTTTTTCATTTTTTCATTTTTGAATTATTTTTGACTTTTTTTATTTTAATTTCCTAGAACTACTTACAAATGTTTTCATATGCACTGTGCATCTTTTTTACTTCATTTTCTCAGTGCATTTTAATATTTCCCAGAAAATATTTCCCCTTTCCCCTGCCCCTGCACTTGCGTGATCCCAATCTCACCTGGCCTAGTAAGATTGTTCATCTCTTTCTTCCCTCTGTTCCTCCTCCCTTGCCTCATCATACCTTGAAACACTTGTATATAGGCGCGTCATAAATGCCATATCATATCATAAACATCTGATTCCCAAAGTCAGTAAAATGTACTCCATCACTCTGAAAATTGTTTGCACCATCCAACATGACATTTTCATTTTCAAAAGATGCTAGGCATGGCACCATTCAAAAATGTGCATACACCTTCATTAACAAGGTGCCTACCTTCTTCTATTTCTGCACAAAACACATTTGGGCATATCCATACTTGCCTTGGATGAATCTGTGAAAAAATAATCTAGTTACATTAAGCCTAGGAACATTTCCTTTAATGCAACCTGCAAATATAGGGGAGTAACGTAGCCCAAACTATTTCCTCCATGATCAACAACAATAATATCTGGGCATTGAAAGGGAGCCATAGTCTAACAAAATGATAGTAAACTGGCATAGTTTAGCCCAGACACTGTATACGACCAACCCTCCACTCCCTCTAAACCAATAGTACCAGAGATGCCACACAACTCAGTGTACCTTTTCAAATGAATCATCCAACAATCTGCCAACATCCACACAGTGAGCTTTTTCCTAGCAATAGCCACATCCATGTTCCCTACACACAATACTCAAAACACCTAGTACCCTCTCTTTCTGTACACCACAACCAAAACACCTCATTGGATAATACTCACAGTTCCTTTTCTATGCCAGGCATCCTTGAAAGACTCGGATATGGAATGTGCTGTCTGCGGACTACCATGGTCTCCACGGACATTGCATCCATTCAAAGGGGCGGGGGGAATTTAAACTCAATTTCAGTTATTTATTCTTGAGTGGTGGCTCTGAAAAGAACCGTTGTTTTTTTGTTGTTATTTTGGGATTTGTTAACAAAGTCCATGTTTTCCTTTGTTTTGCTTTTATGTACAGTAGTACTATCACTCTGCATCTTCCCTTACCATTTTCATACAGGAACCTTTTAAATGCATTCCTAACATTGTAAAGAAAATTGCATTTCCAACATCTGTAAAATGAACTCCATCTTCACGATACAAAATCACACCATCAGACCTTATATTGTCATTCTCAAAAGATGGCATTCCTGCAGCATATACAAAAACAGATACATCTTTATTGACAAGCTGCCCCAATTCTTCCATTTGTGGATTTAAAAAACCTGGACATCTCCATGCTTGCCTCTGATTAATTTTAGGAAAATAATGATTTACAGCAAGAAACAGTTCCATTAGGCATTTCAAGAAATGTTTCAGGGCAACCTGCAAATACATTGGAGTCACATACCCCAAACTGTCCCCTCCACAATGCACAGTTGCTATGTTTGGACATTTAAGGTGAAGCACAGTCTGACAGAATGAGAACAACCTTAGCCACTTTAAGCCACAAACTGCATGTCACAAAACTTCCACCACTGCCAATCCAATACTTCCAAAGATGCCATGATTTTCAGCATAACCCTTTAATGATTGAATTAAAGAATCTCCCCAAATCCAAACACTCTGCTTCTTCAAAGCCATAGCATCTTCACTACACACACCAATCAAAACAATTGCTACCCTTTCTTCCTGGAAACCACAACCAGAACACCTCATTGGCTAATCCCCATAGTCCCCTTTCCAAGCCAGGCATCCTTGAAAGACCTGGATGTGGCATGTGCCATCCACAGACTACCGCTGTCCATGGTCTTAGCACAGGGGCAGCCCTTCTATCCTTTCAACTTTCATGTTCTCAACACTCCCTCCTTGGCTGCTTTCAAAGAGTCACATATACATCCACCAATCAAATACAATCAAACTCCCTGTCCTCTCATTTCGACACTTCAGATGTACAGTACATATCTCCTGTCTATCACAGCCATCTGCATCAAAAACTACTGTGAAACTCTCCAACATTTCTATTTCCCGATTCAACATCTGCATCTAACAATACATAGGGCCTCACTACGACCCAGGCGGTAAGTTACCGCCTGGGCCGTGACTTTACCACCATGGCGTAAACTACGTTTACGCCATGGTGGTTGGCGGACTTCCCGCCCCATTCCGACCTTGGCGGGGCGGTAAGTCCCCAATCCCCATTTACCCTTCCCCATTCCCATTTTTGCCCCATAGGGCATAATGGGAGTGGGGAAGGCGTTAATTACGCCACCGTAAATTACGGTGGCGTAATTAACTCCATGGTCCCTTAGTGCCATGGATTTTAACACCTGCTAAAAGCAGGTGTTAAATCCGCCATGGCGCTAAGGGACCTCGTACTCAGGCGGTAAGGATCGGCGCTGTTTACGCTGCCGTAAACCCCTTACCGCCTGAGTTGTAGTGAGGCCCACAGTACAGGTATGCTCATATTACATATTATATACTTTTAAAAATATGTATTTAGAGTGTTCCTGCTACTTAACCTGTAATAAGCATCTCAACACGCATCTTCTATTGTTTAACAACTCCAGCAAAATCCATGCATTGCACCATTCAGTACCTGCTCACATAAAGCAGCAAATACTTAAAATGCTTTGCATTTAAAAATGTTTCTTTAGAGGAGCAATTTGATAAACTCATATGTCCATTAATAGCAGCACTGTATGGAACATTTTTCTAGCAGAAAGAAAACGCAGATGCAAAACCTTTGTAATACATTTTTAAGTTGAACTAGGTGTGTGCACGTTTAATCTGTTGGCAGTACATGCATACCTGCCAACATCACCCATTCCAATATGTAGGAGTTTATCAAGTCTTCATTTTTGTGTTATTTGCATTCTATTGCTTGTAATTCCACTTCTCCCCTTATACAACTCAGACTACAAGTCCCACAATGCAAAGAAAAACAGGACTGGAATGGAATATTCAAAAATGTGACATTTATCTCAAATGGACAATAAAAAATGCAGTGTGTTTAAACATGTTTCTTTTTAGGAACATTTACATGAAAGTTACATAATGCATATGTTCATTTATAACAGCAGAGTGTATAACTTTTTCCTAAAAGAAAGAAAAAAGCAGATGCAAAATATTTCTACAAAATCTTTAAGTGGCACTTGGTATGTGGAAGTATAATATGTTGGCAGTTCATACATAGTTGCTATCATAACCCATTCCAACCTGCAGATGCTTATCCAGTCTTGTTTTTTTGTGTAATCTGGAACTTGTAGTCCACGTTTTATAATGGGAAAAGAAGAACTACAAGTCCCACAAGGAAATCAAATAAACTAGGAGTACATAACCACCTACAATATAGAATTGATTATGTTGGCAAGTATACATGTACTTCCAGGATATTAAACTTCCACATTCCAAGTGTTACAAATCTTTTCCATCTACTTTTCTTTTCTTTTCCGAAACAGTTGCACACAGTACTTCTATAAATGCACATATGCATTTGTAACTTTCATGAAAATGCTCCTCAAAAGAAACATTTGTGAATGCTCAGTATTTTCCATTCCATAAACATGTCACACTTTTCAAACTCACTCATTACACCCATTACACTGCCACCATTGTCCGCCTGCTCACACACATGTTTATACCCCCAAATATCTATATACAACACTTCACCTTACATATAAAGTACTAAAGTACTCTTCTTTTGCAACCTCTGCTACAATACACCAAATAGTGCTACAACACCAATCTGCCATTGCATTGCCACTAGGCTACACGTTCCCTATTCTTACAAAACACTGCAATGCATTATAAATACATTGCCCCACAAACACAGCACTTTTTTTTAATTAAAGTACTACACATGCACCTTTTTCTTACACCCATTTCTGCCCTGTTGTTTGTAATCCCCCAAACACCACTACTCATACTCCAATTGTTCTAAGAACATCCTTAACATACTTTAGTACACCATCTATAACACAACTTTTTAAACTCTTTTTCCAAACGATTCCTCCTACCTTTATAAACAACAACCTACTTGACCAATACATATTAACTTTCTTTTACAATAGCAGGAAAGAAGAACATTCTTGAACACAGCTACCAAAAAAAGAACACTGTTCAAAACCTACAAAGTGAGTATATTAATACAGTAGTCATTGCTCTACTAGTGTAACAATGTACTGTCACTATATATTAGCCTAGAATATTATTTTTATATTATTTTAAAATCAACATTTAGTTCACTCTTCCTATTCCCTCCTCAACACCACCAGTATAACACTCAGTGGTTTCCTAAAAACATCACAATGTCCCTACTTATTCATTCACACCACCACTCTTTTCCTCACTAACCCAAACCAATCATACCTGTAAACACTCTTACTCTTACAAACTTCCCAAGCACAACTATCATCCCACTACACAATCACCACCATGCTATTCGTCTCTACAATCACACCCACACACCTATGCACAAAAAATTCATATACAATGCACAACTTTCAAACCCAAACATAATTTTTTCCAACAGACACAACCAAATGCCTACTAAAAAGCAACTCCATAGAAAAGAGAGAAAAAATAGAACAGATAAAAATAAAAGCAAACCACATACTCATCCACCTCTAAAACAATGTATAAAAATCATTAAAAGAAAAGAGCTAGTAAACTCACTCAAAAAAACTAAACGAGCCACAACTAGAAAAGGTGTAGCCCCTTTTGCAAAAACTAAAATGTAAAACAATATCTAGCAAGATAAGCAAACCTAATAATTAACCTAACACCACATGTACAAGTCTTAACATATCCACCATAAAGCAATTCAAAAAACGTGTGTTACAAACATTTTCCACTGTAGAGTTCTACACAATCTCATCACAAAAGCTGAAAAGTCACAATCTACCCTTAAAAACAACCACAGGAGACTAATACTTCAAGCTCTAATGGACCGGGCATTTCTACTAAAGAGAACATTTTTATATTGATTTTGAACAGAATGCAACAACTAACTAAATGAATTAATAAATTACAATAAGTACTTCTAAACATGCAAAATTTCAATATAGATAATTTTTCAAACTTCGTGAAGGTGAATGGATTAACACTTCAGTACAGAACCATAGTTCAATGAAGAGGCTTATAAACAAGAATATTAAACAAACAATTACCATAGACAGTGGTTGCAGAGGGCATGGAATGTTAGGAGACACCATTATGGCAAAAGAAATGCTTATAGAAAAAAGTCCCCAACAAACTTGCAACCAAATGTTAATTTCGCACAAACAAACCATCCAGTGTGCAATTAGTCATGCAGCTCAATGTGTAATGTAAAGCAACACTCCTTCAAATGTTTAGAACAATTTCTCAATCACTATATCAAACTAAAAGGCAAAAGTACAATGAAAACTTTACAAACCATGGACTCCTGTCCAGTGCGCAGCCATACTGGTCTGTGAGGACATGCATTAGCCTGCATTTCGGGAACTGCTTGCAAAAACACCTTCCACCACATCATAATCTTAGCAAAACACAATTCCCCCATACAAAATCCTGTGCATAGACTATACTGTGCAAAAACGCATGCCCTAGAACTACATCATTTAAATAACATTCTTCTACATGGAACAAGCAAAGAACTCCTTCGAAAAATAG
The DNA here is from genome assembly GCF_040938575.1 of Ambystoma mexicanum. Classification (NCBI taxonomy): domain Eukaryota; kingdom Metazoa; phylum Chordata; class Amphibia; order Caudata; family Ambystomatidae; genus Ambystoma; species Ambystoma mexicanum. Next base: position 1,429,806,520 of record NC_090934.1, on the reverse strand, counting down.
AGCACATCCAAATGAAGGATTTTGGAACTGAAGTTGGCAATTCAGTAACTTCAAAAAACATTGCAGAAAACCTCACACACACCAACCTCCTAACAAACATATACAAAAAAGAAATAGTTAAGTTTCAAAACGTATCTGCTGAAATACCAGACCAAGTATGTGTCTGTTATCGGATAGCTTTTTATAAAAAGAGCACAAAAAACAATATATATTGCCTACAAAAAACAAAACAATGAGGAATCGCAATGGTTCAAATTATATTTATTTCTAAAAGCAGAATATAAATACAAAATAATTGACCACTGAATACTTTGCACGTTCTGCAACACAAAGCTTAGAAATAAGTAAATAATGTTATGCGCTATTACTAATAAGCCTCTCCAACAACTTAACTTGTATGAATGCATTATAATCAAAAACAGTACACCCATTTCAAGCTATAATACGCCTTCAGCCAAAAACAGCCAAACTACCTCCATCTGAGTTACTAAATGGCATCCATAGCACAGTAGTATATTTGCCATTAAATCTTAAACAAAATGTAGAAACTCTAGAAGTACAGTGACCAACAGATCAATCTTTGATTGTACTAGTTATTGGTGTACCTACAAAAGACAAAACAATTTGGCAACAACTAAATGAATTGAACAAAGTTAGACAAGCCCTACAATATCAAAAAGAAAACAATGAATACTACAAAGTTATAAACATAGAAGAAAACTTAAAATAAACCACCCAAACAATTCAAGATTCACCACCAGCTGCACAATTTGAATGAGTAGATCCTATTACTGCAGCCTACATTTTAGACCAGTATAAAATTCACCCACTAAATTCCAAAGGCACCTTAGAAGATGCATTCGATAAATATCAATTTCATCAAGTCAAAGAATCCCCAATGAACATATGGGAAAAAAGTGTAGAAGCACTTTCTTTTCCTATTCTCTTTTCTAGAGGAAAAGGAGGAAGATATGATGAAAGGTCCACACAAATTAGTGCATCAGAATATCGCTCTTTACGCATGTATTCTGAAGACCCCAGATTTAGTCACAATGTAGAATACATTTTCCACCTCCTGATGGAAAGTGAACTAGCAACTCTATGTTATGAAGTGGCACACACATTAAAAAAAACTGATCGCATTTTTTTAACTTGTCCGCCACACAACTGCTTCAAAAAAGAAAAGACAAAGAGGAAGTTTTGCAGTCAAGTATCACAAATCTGTTGCCAAACATGCGTGGTAAAAAAGAATACTGGTTCCGATGTCACGCTGATGTACGTTGTAATCTAAGTAACCTGGGACCACCCACATGGTTTGTTACTTTAAGCTGTGCAGAGTACGCATGAGCCAACTTGCTGACTTCTTACGCACTGCAAACCAAAATAAAGATGGAATTGATGTAAAACCACCAATAGAACTCTGTTCTCTTGACCCTGTGAATGCATCAAGGTACTTTCTCTATCACTTCACTGCCATGCTGCACTTTATCTGCAATAAAACTACCCCTCCGCGTGGAGAATTGCAACCCCTCTTTTGGAGAAAAGGAATATCAATCCAGAGGAGCACCACATATCCACATACTTTTGTGGATAAAGATGCTCCCAAATTTGGCCATAACAATGACGCCACTGTTTTATAGTTTATTGAAGAATACATAACCTGCGACATCCCTTTGGGAACCACAGATAACGACCTACATACACAAATCTTATGCTTCCAAAAACATTTGCTGACGTAAATGTAAAAACAAAGGTAAGTACTATACCAAATGTCGCTTTGGCTTCCCTAGACCTGTTTGCAAAAAAGGACAAGTAAATAGCATCATGTCTTCTGTTAGACACAGCATAAAAGGCAAATCCCCTAAAATCACATACACCATTAAAAGGGATGAGGCATCCAAGTACATCATTGATTACTATGCATTCATTGCCCTCTTGTGGAATGCAAACACACACATACAATACATTGCAGACAATCCCACTGCAGTTTCAAGCTATGCCACAGCCTATCTCAACCAAGCTGAGAAAACAGAGCTAATTGTCCATATTTTATGACAAAACACTGTCAAAAATGTTTACAGCTTCGGTATAAAAATGTTCTCCCATCGAGAATGCTACAAAGCTGCCTGCCATTTAACAGGAAAAGCCTTATATGGCAAATCCAAACTTGTCTAGCTAAACCTTGTTCCAGCTTCATCCCGAAAAACAGTACTAAAATCCTGCAAAGAGATAGAAATAATAGCCACAAAGGATCCCAACACCCTGGACATTTGAAAAAAAAAACAGTTTAATTAAAACATATTTCCAAAACAGTTACCACTCATTCTAAATGAAGCAGAAATAGCAATGACTGAGGTGGAAAATACCATGCGTCATTATAAACAATCTGAATAAGACTTGTTAGTGCTCAAATCACAGCTAAATGATGAACAGCTCACTATTTATCTAGACGTCACTGAAGAAATTGAACATTGTTTTAAATATGAACCTAAAACATGTAGCTGTAAAAATTATAAACCTTTGCTTCTGTATGTAAGTGGGGAAGCTGGTTCTGGTAAAACATGCTTAATTATAATAATCATCACATTTCTACAAACCTTAACAAACATCTTCCTTTGAGCTGTTGGAACACCGCCCACACGTTTACCACTCTAAAACATAGGCGGTGTAACTTTACACTGGCTACTTCTCCTTCCAGTAGAACATGCAAATAAATTAGAGGCTGCTACTGAAGTACGAGAATTTTGAAACAAATGAAAGTGTTCCTAATAAAAGAGGCAAGCATTGATTCTGACCTCATGTTGGCTTTAATTCACCTTCGAACGCAAGAAGTTCTAAAAAACAACTAAAAAGAACTGTTAGGAGGAATAATTGTATTGTTTTTGGTGACCTCCCACAGATAACACCAAAAAGGTGAACCTATTCTCAAAACATTAGGACACAAGCAACACTGCAACACACTTGGAAGCACTGGAAATGTACATTTATGACAACATTTTCAGTGCAGAGAACTAACTCAAAAGATGCGGTACTCTCCAGACCTCACCAGTGCTAAAATTATAAAAAGCATTAGAACTGGCCTGCTTATGAACAATTCAAAATCCATCTTAAATATTAAACTGATTCATGAGCTATATGGGCAAAACACATCGGCTCCTGATGTCATGGAAAGATTAACTCAACAAAATCCAAAAAATATGTACTTAATGCCAACCCTTGCAAGCTGTAATCAAATAAATTCAACAATGTTAATAAAAGAAATGCTACCCATAATGCATATCAGTTCCACAGAGACTTCCTATGCATCAACAAGCAACCACACAATAAATACCTTAGAGAAAAATCTATAATCAACAGAGCTGGATTGAAGAAAATATTAACTCTGTGCATAAACAGCAGAGTAATTCTAAAACATAACCTTGATCAAGAACAAGATTTAGTTAATGGAGCAATTGGTACAGTTGTTGGCTTCCAGACATATCCATATGACAACAACATCCAGTTTGTCAACATCCACTTTTACAAATTTGCAGAAGTTAAATAAATTGGCCGCACATTAGCATGTTTCCTTCTTTTCAAGGACATATATGTACGCAAAGAACAATTTTCTCAATCTCTCGCAAATTCTGTCACGATTCACAAATCGCAAGGTCTAACCCTAGATCACACATTGATTGATATTGGCAGCATAGTCTTTAAGGAAGGTATACGTTATGTGGCAATTTCATGTCTCCATAACCTCATGGGTCTATTCCTACTTAACTTTGATGCAAACAAAGTTAACGCTGACATTCTTTGCATCCTAGAATACAACATGGTATGTGCACTGTACACCCCCCACCTAGATATATACCCTGTACCTCAAAAAAGAAAACATTTGAAAAGAAAAGTAATGCAAACATAATCTACAACAGATCTCCCAACAATACTGCTAAAGAAACAATGGCCAACTCCTTCTCTCTCAAATAATGATATGATATGATATGATTTTATTTTTTTTCGCACCCGTACACAAGTGTTTCAGAGTGCAACAAGGCAAGGGATGGGAACAGGGGAGAACACAACAACGATCTTACTAGGCCCAGTGACATTGAGAACGTGCAAGTGCATGGGAAAGGGAAAGGGGAAAAGTGCATGGAAGGGAGAGAGTGGAAAGTGCAGAGCAGAGGATAAACAGATAAATAATAATACATACAAATAAATAGTTCACAGCAGCAGAACTGGGTAAGTCTGATAAGTTCAGAAAAAAGAAGAAAATGGGGCCATGGACGACTGTATGGGTACAGATACATTCCACAGTGCAAGGGGTGACCAGGAGGCAGTGCAGGAGGGTGACAGGGTGAGCAGGTACCTGGGCCCAAGGGACAGAGGGTAGCCAGGTGCACAGTGCCAAGAGAGAGCAGATCAGCATGGGAGAGGGGGAGCAAAGGCAGAAGCAAAGAGGAAGGTCTTGAGGGGCTTCCGGAACCGGAGATGGTTCTCCTCAATTTTAGAGTGGCAGGGAGTCTGTTCCAGAGGGAGGCCCCAGCCGAAGACAAAGATCTACCCCCAGCTTGGTCCTTTGAAAAATGACTGACCCTGAGGGAGTTAGAGGTAGAGGAGTGAAGAGCTTGAGCAGGGAGGTATTTGCGGAGGGCTAGCTGAAGGTATTTGGGACCCAGGCCCCAGAAAGCCTTCTGGACAATGCAGAGGGTTTTGAATTTAATCCTTCCATCCACTGGGAGACAATAGAGAGAATTCAGAGCTGGAGAGATACGATCCCAGGGCTTGAGGCCAAGGACAAGTATCGCAAGCCTGTTCTGGATTTGTTGCAGAGGGCAGAGAGTAGAGGCAGGTAGATTTAGAAAGAGGCTGTTAAAATAGTTCAACCTATAGAGAACCAAAGCTGGGAGACAGTGAGCTTCTACGGGAAGGAGAGGAAAGGCAGAGTACATCTCTCTGAGGAGGTGTAGTAGGAAGTTTGACTTTTTAGAGACCTCAGAGATGTGGGCGGAGAAGGAATGTGTGGAGTCAAAGCTGACCCCGAGGTTCTTAGCCTCGTAGGTGGAGGTAGGAGGAGGGCCAAGAGAGGTCAGCCAGAGAGTGAGTGGAAAGGCTGCTAAGGGTGTGCTGATGAGGAGGATCTCCGTCTTGCTGGCATTCAGACAAAGATCATTGGCGGCACACCAATCCTGAATGGCAGTTAGACAATCAGAGATGAGAGAGGAAGAGGAAGTGGCCGAGGGCAGCCTGAAAATGAGTTGAGTGTCGTCAGCGTAGCACTGGAAATTTGATCAGAAAATGGCAATGCAGTGGGCGAGAGTTGCCAGGTATTGGTTGAAAGGCCAGGGCGAGAGGTTAGACCTGTGGAGAACTCCACAGGTAGAGAGGAAGATAGATGATAGGAAGGACCCCAGTTGGTCCTGGGAGAGTCGATCAGAGAGGAAAGAGATCAGCCAGGCCAGAGCCTGATCAGTAATACCCAGGTTATCACAGAGATGGTTGAGCAGGATGGTATGGTTTACCGTGTCGAAGGCAGAAGAGAGATCGAGTAGGATGAGGAAAGAGGGAATGTTAGAGTCAAGGTTGGAGAGCAGATCTTCACGGATGTTTAGGAGAGCAGTTTCCGTGCTTCTGGCCGCTCTGAAGCCCGACTGCTGGTCATGGAGACAACCAACAGAATCAGAATGAAGGTTAAGTTGAGAGATGGCCAGCTTTTCCAGGAATTTGCCAAGAAAGGGAGCAATGGATATTGGGCGATAGTAAGCCAGACAGGAAGGATCAGCTGTGGGTTTCTTAAGAAGAGGATGCACAAGGGAGTGCTTCAGAGGGGGGGGGAAGGTTCCCCGAGGCAAAGGAATGGTTGCAGAAATCAGCAAGGGCCAGAGCGAGGATGTAATACAACTACAAAACTACAAAACTGTCTAGTACAAACTCAACTGCATGTCAATCATAAAAGAAAGAGCTAAACAATTATCCTGAAAAATAATCTGCAGACACATCCAATGATGCAGACACACAACTATCTGGTCCATTTGATTAAGCAACACAACTGGAAAAAATTGCTATGCAATTGTAACAATAAATCTTCTCTTCCATTTGCCACCAATTGTTCACAACATTTACTTAAACGGCTCAGACCAGTTGTGTTTGCAAATGCTCATCCTTCATAGAAATGGCACAAATAATCCTGACAACATTTACAGTGCCTCAGGAATAAGGCAATAATTGGACTACTGTGCGGGGATGTTAAAATGTACCATAAACACATAAGAAGATCCTCTGGAATTTCTAATGTACTACAAGTACTGGAAACCAAAAACATCCATATAAATGATATCTTTCAGATTTCATACACTTGTAAACATACATGCACTCTCTGCAACCATGTTTCACAAGAGCAGATTCCTAATTAATGATTTCAATATATATCTATACCAAATTATGAATTCATTCAATTTCAACAGTTTCTGCACAATGCAAATCATGGCATATTGTGCCATTTTTACAACTCAGACAATTGTTCCAGTATGGGAATCATCAGACATAGCCAATATATCCTATGTATGCTTCTAAGGTACAATGCAGAAGATATCAAAAACAACCACTTCAGTGCGCTATACTGCATATGTCAAAAAAATGAGTGGTTGCTTTGAATGTAAAGACACGATCATTGCTCCAAAACATAGGTTAAGAGCACATCTAACAAATGCCTACTTAATATTCCTTCAACCCAAATTTACTCACTAAACTGTAGCACCATAAACAATTAGAATACACCAACAGGTATCTAACTACATGCATAATACTACAATAGCACTTTTAAAAGTCTAGATAGTTAGAATACACCAACAGGTATTTAACTACTTAAAATATAACCTTCATTGCAAAACAATTGAAATATGCCATCACAATTATTGTAACTACAAAACGACGTCTACAGTCTAATGTAATCAGAATATGCCAAAGGTATCTAACTACTTTAAACATCCACTTAATAAAAACACACTGCAAACAGACATACTATCACACTTACACTGACATAATTGTAGTTGTTTTTTTTTCTCAATGGATTTATTTTCCCCATGACTCAATGAGTATTGAAGTCAATACAACAACAGTGTACCACACATTAATGTTGTACCAAACATAGTAAATATAAGATATTGTTAGAAAAGTAAATGTATATGGAAAATTGTATGGTAATAAACCTTTTCAACTATCCCCCTTAACACATTTTCACACAGGAAACAAACCAGAGATTACAGGTTGACTACTTTATGGAACTAAGTAACTGTACCAAGTGTAAACAAATACATATTCCATAACCACTATCCGCAAATGGACTACAATCCTAAATACCAAATACTTTCTACTCCACCTACAGTACCTATAATTACTATAAACATATTACTATTACCATAACCACTACAATATAATTAAACCACATACAAACCACCTGCAAATAACAAAACTCGCCCTGAACCTCCTGCCATTGAATTGGTGGCCGTGGACATCGAAATTGACCACGTACTCGGCAGCACCTGCAGATACTATTTTTGCCTATAGAAATATCTCCAAATCACCTTCATTCCATTCCCCTACCCATTCTATGCCCTCTTTCAGCCATCAAATAACCTCAAAAGTGTTTTCCAAGCTGTTTGTTCACGGCACAATCCGCGGACTACTGAGGTGTCCGCGAAGAGGGTGGCACATGTGCCCACTTTTTACAAATACAGAAACAGCCCATATCATCTCTATTCCACTCCCCAACCCTTTCCAATCCCTTTTTTGGCCATCGAACAACCCAAAATGTGTTTTCCAGACTTTTCTCCCAGTGCAGTGTCCCCGGATCCAACATGGCGCACGTTTCCAAAAATATGACGCACCTCATGCTTTTCACCATCCAATCCATGGGCGTGCCGATGTCCCCGGACATCACACCGGTACTTAGGCCGATCTTAGGCCTGTCCACAGATGGAATAGGAAAGTGGGTCCGTGGACCAAACCCAGATATCACTAATTGCTTTTTCCCTACTTTGTGGGTGTTTTTGAAAATAACTACTGGCCAGATTTACACCAAATGTACACCAAATTTACAAAAGCACGCCTATGGGACTAAGCCACCGCTCCTGCTGCAAATTTGGGGTAAATACATCCAGCGGTGTGGGCTGTAGGCATGAGCAAACCCTTTTTCCCATTGCGTCCATGAGAAAACCCACACATTTTTGGCCCCACCAAGATGAAACCTCACCAAACTTTGCAGAATCAATCCGAGGGGGCCATATACTTATTCTGCAAAGTTTGGTGAGGATTCATCTGGGGGGGAGAGGGCGAAGTTATAATCCTCCCAAAAAGTGCTCTTCCTGTGGGTTTAGCAACTTAACCATAACTACATAGCCGCTACCACAGGCAATGTAATATATATAATATATATATATATATATATATATATATATATATATATATATATATATATATATATATATATATATGCATACACGTCCTTTAACATTTGACAAGTATGCAAATTGCAGTGTCCTCAGAATGTTCAGCATTATTGGAAAAAAATCCAACTCAGTCACCACCTCTCACCTCCCCACATATTTTCATTCATAAGATAAGTGTAATGTTTTTTTTTTTTAATATTTTCTTACCGAGTTGTTCGTGGCTTAAGGGACAAGTTTACAAATCCAATATGGCATACATTTTATAATTTGTGATGTTCCTCAAGTTTCTCAATTGACTAATGTTGGGTGTTCTGACCCACGTTTGGACTATTATGCTACAACATTTGGTGCTGTGGGCTTAGGAAATCCAAGATGGCCGAAAAAGCCCACATGTGCGCCAGAATCTTTGAAACCGCGCAGTTTGTGCGCACACCAAAATGGTCGCCTGACTTGCCACCCCCCGGTGCGGGTGTGCTGGGTCAGAAGAGCCATGAGTGAAATGGGGTGCCAAAGAGAAAAACAGCAGTGCATGTTCGCTAGAAAGCACTTTAAAAATCACCCTTTGTTTCTCTGAAGGCAAGCTCAGAATACCCATTTCAAACATTGCAGAATATCCAACAATCTCACTGAACACCAGCAGACATTTGACAGAATAAAGTTTTGTGGGCATACAAAATCTGGAAAGAGGATGAGCCTAAAATAATGTTCATAGCAAAACTGGCTGAGCTGTGGATTTCAGCAGTTTAAGTAAATTTGGACTGAAAGACACTAAAAATCTAAATGTTTAAAAGAAATGAGTGACCTACTTTTGAGTGTCACATAGGTTGCAATTGTTTAAATGTCATAGTTTTAAACTTAGAATCAGCATTCTAGCTGCATGTGTAAAAATTGGAAGTTTGATTTGGACAGGAAAACTGGCAGCCAAAGAGACATTTAGCTGAGGCCTGGCTTAAAAAGAGAGGGAATTTTGCCCACCAGCTACCCCCGACTGGAGTTGAGACTTGCACAACAGCTGTGTTCCCAGGCCTAGCTGCCTTTTGCTGTTCCCACCAAAAGGGATATGACACTTCTCTGATTGAATTACCTGGGCTCTGCAGGAAATTGAACAAAGCCCTGTCCTGACTCAGGCAAATGTTTTATTGGGGGGGGTCGTAAAAGTGGCTTCCTCCTGGAAGGAAAGGGGAGGAGCACTGCCTGTGAGAGCAAGCTGGCTTGGCAGAACTGGAAAAACCAGAAATCCAACCTTGTGCTGGGGGGAAACCACACCCCTTTGGGGCCAGAACATAAATCTAAAAAGATGGATCATTCATAGAGCGGACTTGTGAAAATTTTATAAGTGATATCATTATTCTTGTGATTTTTCTGTGCACATTTGAAGACTTGTTAGGACCCGGTGGTATGTTCAGGGGGGTTTTTAGCGGAAAAGAGGATATTACTCTAAATGTATGTATGTTAAAAATGTGACACTCCACCACCTAATGCCCACATGCTTTGCGAACATTTGTGTAAATGCGGGGACAAATCCGATATTGGTAACCCGACCAAAAAGTGAAATATGTTGCCATTTTTGAACCCAAGCTCCTAGAAACGACAGAATTGGAACAGGGGCTACCATCAGTAAATGCATGATGTGTGTATGCAATGCCAAACAACTGTCTATCGGGGAAGTATGTATTTGGATCAGATATAGATTTGTGTGTAAAGTTGAAAGGGGTGGGTTCTCTGTATCATAAACAGACCTCATCATGATGACACTTCATTTCATTCCCCCAATCAAGGGGAAGAGGAGGAAGTGGCCAATGACAAGTGGAGAGGGGTAGGGCCTAGAAAGCTAGCCTCTCCACCCACTTTCAAAACACATAAAAGCAGACAGTCAGGACAGATAGAGACATGCTATTCCATCTGCTGCGGGACGCTCTGCCGGGAAAATCCATACTTTACCTCCATCAACCTCCAGAGAGCCAACACAGAGACTCCAATCTATCCACCTTCAGAGACCAAGATTTTACTTCAGAATTGGTAGAAGAGAGGTCAACTACAAGCTAAATCCCTCTTTTGCAGGCCTCAAATCATTGTAAACTATTCACAGCCAGGCGAGCTGTTTGAATTCTTTGCAAGAACTCTTGCCATTTGCCAGAAAGCAGTGTTGTATCCAGAGAGAGACCAGCTGAACCGGAGACCGCTGTATCCGGACCCACAGACCTGATCAGAACCAGAGACCCAGACCAGCAGAGTAGAGCTGACCCAGACGCTGTGCGCAGAGACCGTCCGTGGCGAGTGAAGAAAACCCGCTGACCAGATCGTGACGAGGCCCAGTCCTTCTAAAAATTAGGAGTGAGTATCCGCCAAAACTGTGCAGAACCCAATCTCTTAGTTAAAATAATCTGATTCAAAACATCTAAACTGTTCAAAACTGCATTGAAACCCTGTGTTCATTCTGTCAATTCATAGCTGTCAAAGTGTCCCCTGTCATCTGTCACCTGTCATCCTGAAATCTTGATTTTAAACCCGAAAATCTACATTTATTAAATCGTTCATAACTCCGTAACCGTTTGGGTTAGGAGCAAAATTTATCTTTCATCTGGAAGCTGAGATCCTAGGCTGTCCTAGGACCCCAAAACGATAGTGCTACTCCTTGTAGTTCCTCTGTAATTGCGCCCGGCGCACTCAGAAAAATCTGCCGCGATTTGACATTTTGTCGCGAATTGAAAGGTTAGCTCACGTGTAAAAATCTGCAGCTGTATGCTTTCCGTGGCAATAATTTGTTTGCAACCTGACAACCATTCATAGAGCATTGCTAAAGTGATCCTGAACTCATTCAAAGTATCTATCACTCACCCTGAACCTCTAGAGGGAATTAAAAGCATTTTAGCATATTTTTCACTTCCTTGCAAACCACATTCAAAGCATTGTGGGCCTGTGTTTAAAACTCTGACCTGTTTTCCTCTAAGCTTGCTGGGGGGAACTGAATTTCGTATTGTATTGATTGCATTCCTGAGAACTGTGTGCTCTCCTTTCCATCTCCTTATATTGCATAAAGGGGGGGAGTGAATTTTCAAAGAAAAGTGATTACATTGTCTTTTAGTGAAGTCCTATCAAGTCGATTTCTGTGCTGCATTCTTTTTCATCTGTGCAATTCATTGAAACCATAAAGCATTCTCTGATACTTTATTCCCCCGTTCCTAGTCATAAGTCACCAGAACTGTGCTATTGTAGGATTACTTACTGCTGATTACTGTTCATAGGTCTAAGTGTGCTATCAATTATTAATTTATTTCTAAAGGTGTGATACATATATATATTGTTTAATTTTCCAATAAATCTTTTAAATTTGCAAAACAAACCTACTTCTTGGCTCAGTGGGGTCAGGGGGATTCTAAGAGAGGGGTGTTATACAGGGATAGTCATCCAGAACTCATGAACTGGGCATAAAGATATATCAATAAGGGTTTTCATTCAGTATTCTAGACTAGGCGTTGACTTAGCTGTAGTGTTGAATTGAATCCTCTTACACTAATCTTTATGCGTGGCCGCGAATGTTTCACTGCTTTGCAAGCTGCACAGAGATGAAATCAGGAAGTGACTCTGTAGACCAGATAGAGATATCGCAATTATTTTACCTCTAAATTCACTAGACAGATTTACACCACATTCTCAAAAGTACACTTTCCCAAGGAATTCAGATTCAGTTCTGTAGATTTTTGGAATGATTTGTGAGTATTTGTCGAATGGTGTGATCGTTATTATCAACCAAAAACTGATCTTACGATGGGTAGAGAAACTTAAACATAAATACAGGGTCACTATCAGAAATAGATAAGAAAGAAAGAAAGAAAGAAAGAAAGAAAGAAAGAAAGAAAGAAAGAAAGAAAGAAAGAAAGAAAGAAAGAAAGAAAGAAAGAAAGAAAGAAAGAAAGATATAGAGGAAGCAACATCATTTTAATGGTGATTTTCAAAAATGCACAAAATCCTATTCTACCTAAAATCTTAATGTAAAATAGGCAATTTCAGCTACCATTTTTTTTGCACTGATGCTTACTGTGCTGTGCTGCTTCTGCTTCTAATCACAAAACCGTCTCCATTTCACACTCAGCAATTTTATGTGACCTTGACCGTGTTGTAAATTCTTTTACAAGCAACCAACAAAATATGATGTTTTCTACTTTCTTCTACGTCATTTGTCCCCACTTCCTCCCTCCTTCTTTCACAGCGGTCTAAGGTGATGAAAACTGCTGCGTTCTGTTGTTGGGTTTCCTTTAATTGGGTAATATTTTCTCGTTCTATTTATGTGTAGTTATGTACTAGTCGTGCCCAAATTGACAAAGAAGGATGTAATAGTTACAAGAATACACCCTAATACTAAACATTAAGGGTCTGATTAATGGAGAAGTGTGCATTTCTCCCGCAATTGCTGTGCGCTGAGGATGACACTGTGTTAGCCTGCGCACAGAAAAAATTAAGTAACCCTGTGTATTATTGGAATTCACAGTGCAAAGTAACCGTATTCACAAGTCATACCCCCGACACGCCCTCCCACACAAAGCACACGCTGCCAGAACAGCTAACTTTGCGTGATCCCCGAGGCACAAATACATGCACCCTTCAAACAGTGCGTGGGGTCACCCGCAAACAGGCCTAGATCTTGGGGACCCTGTGCAGGGTCCCCCGTAAGTGTTGACGGCACCAACAACATATGTATGATAATAGGTTACTCAGGTGAATCTCAGAAAGTCTGCGTGTAAACAAAAGTAAACCGTTCCTGCACCCCGCTACACTGCGTACGCACACCCCTAAATTAGATCAGAACCCTGGTTGCATACATGCACCCCTAAATCCAAAATGCAAACCCACCGCTGTGCTACGATTCCTATGCGCAAGTGTCTGTACACCTGCCTTTGGGGTGGCGTAGAGATCGAGGGATTTGAGTGGCAATTTCTCTGCCAAGAGGCTGAATGGGTAGTTCCATGAATACTGGTTGTTTTGCGCAATTGTGGGTGTGCGAGGGACTGCCTGCGGGCTGTCCCTCTTAACGCCCACTTTCTTGCATGCTCATCTCCATTTTCTGTGTTCCCATCCTTCTTTGCAAGCCGCACCTGCGCTCTGCGTGTTGTCTTGCGGTCTTGCACAAGGCGCTCGATTGCTTGCAGAGACGTGCCGAGCCTGCGCAAACTCCACGCAAGTCCTGGGAAAGTCCTGTGCATTTCATTCCATGCCATGAATCGACGAATGGGATTTTGAACGCAGTTTGGCTTGCAAGTTCCCTATTTCCTGTGCAAATAGTTCCATGATTCAGGCCCTAAGTTTGCTCAGATTTTAGGCTGGGGATAAATAATGTGTGGTTATATCTGGGTAAATAGCTCATGGGGGAAGCCTGGAGTGCACAAGCTCGTCCTGCTCAATCATTTATTCTTATCTGGGGTGCTACTAAATTGGCTAATAATTACTGTGCATAGAAGCAGAAGGAATATGGCAACAAAAGACTATGAGGCAACCTGTTAGTACCATTGATATATCGACAGATTCTTCGACAATTGCTTCATTTTCTTGTGTATTATTTGTTAAATCAAAGCTTTTGCATTGTCCACAGAATATCAGATGTTTGAGATATTGAAATAGCAATCACAGCTCAGATAGTAAGTTTGAGATGGAAAACGAATGCTTATTTCGTAGCCGCTGGACCCGAATATTTGCAATACATGCAATGAGCACAATGAACATGCTTGATATTTTTATTGGAAGTCTAATAACAATGCATGGCACCTATGACTTGCTATGGGTATTACCAAATAGCTGAATGGTATTCGAGCCGGGTGACCGTTCGGGGCGCCGCGCCCCCCAGGGCACGATTAGCCCCCATCACGCCAGCTCGGTGGAGTCTTCCAAGGGCTCCCTTGAGCTGGCCTAGAGGGAGAAGACGCAGCAAGTGGGCGCATTCAATGTCAATCGGGTGCTCAGCACCCGATTGACACCAAATGCACCCCTCTGGTCCAGACGCCTTAAACAACAAAAGGCACTGTTAGCCCCACGCCAGCTCGGGGGAGACTTTCAAGGGCTCCACCGAGCTGGCATAGTGGCGGCAGGCGCCTCTTTGTTGGTCAATGCGCCCGCGGCTGCGGAGCGCATTTAGGAACAATAGGGTGCTAATACACCCTATTAATAGAATGACCTCCTCGCCGGAGCGAGGTTTAAAGCAAATAATAATAATTTACACTCCGTGGCCATGCCCCCTGTTGACCAGGGACGCGCGGCGAGGGGGAGAGGGGGGGGGGCGCCAATTCGACCATGGCGCCGCTGACCCTAAGGCCCTGTTCGTAGCGCTATATAAATGCGAAATTATTATTATTATGGTGAATCACACAGTTATATGGATAACTGAGGACATGGATTATCTGGCAAATGGCCCTAAACACATTTTTCAAGTGGTCACGTGAGAAATGCACCCTAATCCTAACACTACATGATTCGTGTGGGACTAAACATCCCACATTCGCCAGGTTCACATTTTTAACTAACCTAAAGAGATTGTATTCTTGAATGCAGGTTAAAATTTGAGAGCAACAGTGTGCTTTTCCAATACACTTGTACAAAGCAGTTACAATGGCTTCTATAATGTAAATTAACCAGTAATCTCTGCTAGTTGGGCATTCATCTCAAGGGGCATATTCTGCAGTCACGTGATTGACAATGTTATGTTCATTTTCATGCTTGTTTAGGCTACGGCGTGCCGAATGGTGACTCGTGCTTGAAAGCCATAACAATGGCTGTAGGCGCTATGTCAATATCAAGCAACATAACATATCTTTACAATGTGATGGAAATGTCTGCAATATTCCAGGCCGGCTGAAGATATGTGAGGGCTTGGGGGGGAAAGGGGAGGGGCCATGATCAACGTGTTGTTTTGAGGCACTCCTTCACTACAGCTGGGGAAAACATTCTAGGCGCTTGTTCTTCTTCTTGCTGATAGATTTTTATCCATCAGCGGTGATTTTTGGATACCGAGGCTTGAGCCTCATTACTCCATCTTCTCAGGTTGAGTGTGTAGTCGTGGGTTTGTATTCTTCTTGGTCTGTGTGGTCTTGTCACAGTAGGGCTGGTTTCACAGGGTCTTCGCAGTGATGGGCCGCGGGTAGCGGTCGAAGGGGTTTGCAGTGGTGGCAGTGAGTCTTCTGATCAGAGGGTTCGGGTTCTGATCCAGTTCTTGGCAGAAGTTCTTACTCAGCTGCGCTAGATGTTCATCCAACATCTCGATGTCCAGGTCTCTGTGAAGGTCTGCTATCCTTGTGAAGATTGGAGCTCCAGACGATATCCGCAGGGCCTTGTTCTGGACTATCTGGAGACTCTTCCTGTGTCACTCATGGCAGGTCATCCATGCTGGGGAGGCATAAGTCAGGGTTGGTCTGATGATTGCCTTGTAGACGTTGATCTTTGTCCGGAGGGGCATGGACTTGCTCTTCAGGAGTGGGTACAGCGCTGCCATCTTTCCTGTTGCCTTCTGCTGAGTATTCTCGATGTGGCTTTCCCAGTTGAGTTTGCTGTCCAGGGTCACACCGAGGTAGCGGCTGCTGCCCTCCCATTTGATGGTCTCCCCGTTGAGGCTGATGTGTGGGTGCTCCTTGATCTTCTTTCTGGTGAACAGCATTGCAGTTGTCTTGCTGGTGTTAAGTTCTATCCGCCAGTCGCTGTACCACTTTGCGATGGTATCCAATGAAGCTTGCAGGTTCTTCGCCACTTCCTTTTCGCTGAATGACTGGGAGATGACTGCAACATCGTCTGCATATAGCAACCAGGTTCGTCTTGTGGAGATCTGTCAGGATGTCGTTGGTGAAGAGGTTGAACAGGAAGGGTCCGAGGTTCGATCCCTGTGGCACGCCTGCTTGGACGGTATGTGAAGAGGACATCTCAGACCGCATGGCGACATGGAAGGTGCGGCCTCCCAGGTAACTTGCAATCGTCTTCACCAGGTAGTTCGGAAATCCCAGGCCAATCATCTTGTGCAGCAGTCCCTTGTGCCAGACTCGGTCGAATGCTTTGGCGACATCCAGGAAGACGATTCCTGTGGACTTCTTGATGTTGAATCCGTGGCTGAACATTCTAGGGCCGCCGATGGGGGCTTATATTACAGTGGAATCAAAAAAATGCAGTAGGGGACGGGCAGACAACAGGAAGCTGAAACAAGTTTGAAAGTAAAAAGGCAATGAGGTAAAACGAACTTCTGCTAAATATTGAAAAGACCAAAAGAGGTAACAGCTTAAAGGCGCCGGCAAAGTCAACCTGTAACGCGCATGCCGTAAAGCACACGTTACTAATGTAGAGGAAACCAGAGTAAAAAGGCAAGGAGGCGTGAAGACCCCTGCTGGATACTGAAAGCCCAGGGAGGTGAATGCCTGCAAATGCAGCCTTTAGCCTGTTCCCTGTAGCTCACAGGTGGGGTCATTACAAGTTGTGCGTATGCCGGCCATACATCTGCCAGGATTCTGCCGCAAGCAATTAGCATTAATGCAACTTGGTCCGGCACTTTTAGCGCTGCATCACACAAGCTGCAGACAGTGTCAGGACAAGACACAATTTTTCCTGAGTCCATAGGACTCATTGGGGAATTTCTGGCGCAAGTACAACGGCGGTAATTACTCCATGGTAATTGCACCGAAAATGGATGGATTGTCAGCGCCTCCAGCTCAGAACTAAAGGTGAATGCTGCGAGGTTCCCCGGTAATGCAGCAGCAATAGAGTTAGCGCCACATTTGTACCACTCCGCTCAACTCCTCATGAGGCTGGTATCATCCTAAATGAAAGGTTTATGGTGCTGTGTCATAAGACTGCCAATAGGGGGCAGCTGTTTACCCCCCACCAGTCTCTGCGCCCATTTCAACGGAAAAGGTTTAAAGGCCCAGACACAGTCCCTGGTGATGCTGTACACATATCCATGCACACGTGTATTCCGGCCACCCACACACATAATATGAACTTCACAATGTGTTCAAGTTCATGTGTTTATAAATGATTGGAGGTGGGCTGGCCGGCCAAACAGTGCGTTTGGCATTTTAAACTTTTACACAAGCATAAAGTGGTCGGCCACCAGACGGCTTATCTATACACCCCAGAACTTCCTCTGAGGGAGGGAGAGAAAGAGAGTCTCTGTGATTGAGCGAGTGCACAGCATGTCGGAACGCACGCGCCACCGGGTTTTCAGAAACCACGGGCATTGCACGCCCCCCCCCCCAAAGGGAAGTCTCTATTGCAGCCCTATAAAACACCTCGCACGTGCATTCCAGGCCCAGGCGCGCACAATCTGCCCGCCGCAGGGATTTCCCGCGGGTTCCGCTGCTGCGGGCGCAGGCCCTCTATCTCTTCCTGTGAGGGCGGCGGCAGCTAAGGGCCGACCTGCCGCCCTCAGGAAGCCGGCCGTCCATCAGCGGCGCTGGCGACGGGGGTGGGGCTGACAAAGACATATTTGCTCGGTGGCCACGGTACCGACACGCGCTGGCCAGGCCCTGCGAAAACAAAAGAGGGATGTCTGGATCAAAAACCAGGAAATGAGGGCGCAGGGGACCAAAGACCAGTGGGACTCAGCCGGTGCTAGGGTTTTTTTCTATTCTATTGTTAAAAAGGGAGAAAAAAAAGAGAAAAGGAAAAGCAGGCAAAAAAAAAGTGGACACATCCTGAGTCCCCTTATCAAGCCATCGACAAGAAAAACAAACAGTCCATTCATGCAGAGGCCGAAGTGTCTGCATTGGGATGGCTCGCTTATGAAATCTGTCAGCCTAGATTAGGTGGGGCGGCCAGAGTCCCATTGGCGATTCTGGAGAATCCCATTGGATACCCGTCTTGTTCTGCAGCACCAATCAGACGGGAGCCCAGGATGACATATGTAGAACTGATGACTTGGGTAATAGTAGCAAGGATATTGCAAGACCATAGAGCCCGGATTGGAAACTCAAATGCAAAACGTTCACTGCTGTGGTATATTACATAATGTTCTGTTGCGACATGCTATATTCTGTTTGGTGTGCTTTTTCAGGAATATAGCTCAGCAGGTTTGCTATCGGTGCGCTAAATGGAGGAAACAAAAAACAATCTTAATCGCCAAACTGCACACACCAACAGAGCAGCAAATCTATCTTACATTTTATTAAACTATCCCGATCCACTTAGGGCTCTTTCAGATCTTCCATAAGCCATGACATGGCAGTGCTGTACAGCAGGGATGGCGTCTGGGCCTTTCAACTTTTTTAGTTGAAAGGAGCCTCGAGCCTCCCGGGGAGGGTCCCCAGAAACGGACCCAGGTTGCCAATCAGCAGTCTTACACCACAGCAATATATTCCTTTCTATGTTACTTTCATGCTGCGCTCGCCTTGCAGGCTGTGTTCGCTTGATCCCTCCTGGCCGTCACTTCCCCTGGAGTATACAGATGTGTTATCACCTTGTTTCCTTTTAAAACTGGTTCCTCCACATGGGACCTACTGACAAAGAAGGATTTATATCTTTTCTGTGGGCATTTGGGAGCTCATGTTCATTAGGGGCGTAATGTTAGTTTGCCCAAAAGTAACAGTTTGTCCAGGACCGTCCCGGAAGCGTTTGCGCAGGCACGGATGTTCATATCGGATTAAATGCTGGAGATCGCTAGGAGGTCCACAGGCTTTATGCATCAGCATAAAGCAGGCACATCCCATATGGATCCATTGTACACGCTGCCCGCCTGCCTTTTGCCATGCACATTTGCACTCCGCCTTGCAAATGACGGACTTTTGGTGGTGGGCACCTGGCTATGCCTGAGTGCAAAAGTACCAGGTCCCTGCCGTCAAATTACATTTTGGAGCAACATGAGCTCCTTAGGGTTTCAGCTCCTGGCTGGCCATCTGGTGATAATCTGTGCCTATTAACCTCCAGGTGTATGTCTTCGTCTCCATTATAATATATGCACCCCAGGGGTGCCTCAGACTGTTTTCAGCTCTAATGAAGCAGGCCCCCAAAACATCATGTTGAAATGGGCCCACAGACATCTTCAGCCGGGCTGGTTTTACAGTATAAATCCTAGTGACATGACATTGTTATATCTGAAAGTATCTACCTTGTTCCGTTTTCACTTTAGCATGTGCCCTTGTGCCAGCAGTCTCCTTTTTTCCCCCGGGGAACTGTGCACCCTGCAACCGGTAACGTTAGCCACAGCTATTGGATAGCCGGTCAGTCCTCTCTGAGCAGAACGTTTCATGGTTTGTTGAAGTAAACCCTCAGAAGAAGCCAAAACTCGCAGCGTTGCATTTGTCGGTAACAATGAAACATGTCATTATTGACATAGACTAGCCAATGTTTAGTCATATGCGATATAATACATTTTCTGGGCTGCAAACGTCCTTACCAAATCCACAGCAAGAAAACAAATGATGACCTGTTTGCCCTTTTCGTGCCATTACCATTTTCACAGTTGGGTAGATAAGAAGCAGTGATCGAAGTGAGCGGGAACAGTCGGGGACAGTGTTCCACAACTTTTCTTTTTTTTCTGTGTGCCATTCCTCTAAGTTTTACAACCATATTCACCATTCTATATGGAGGATGTGTCCATTAATGTCCCTGTGCAAGTGTAAAGTTGCAATAGGAGGCATAGTTACTAGTCACTTAGAGTATTGCAATGCCCCGGCCGCAATACCTTGTCACTTGTTGCACTCTGCTTCCACCTACCCGCTCCCCTGCTGAGACCACAGTTCCACTACTTTTTTCTGTACACTTCTAGCACTGAAAAGAAGGGTTCCTGCTGTCCAGTTCAGAAGTGCTGCTCTGACCATCCCCGGATTTTCTTTTGACTCTGCTCTGCTGTCACTTGAGCCTGTGAACTGCAGGGGGAAATCTGAACTCAGCTCATCGCCGCATGTCCAGTGTACAAGACAACTCACCCATCTCGTTGAACCAATGTGATGGTAGCTGCACTTGCGACACACATGTTTAAGAATCTTATTTGGGCTTTTTACAAAAAAACAGTCAATCTGAGGCACCCTTTGTGAGTGCATGCAATGAGTAACAAAGGGTTAATTCATTTGTTAAATATTTTAAGTGGTTCATGCCTCCCAAAGATTACCATCGCCTTCAGAAACGAAATATCCTCAGTAGCGTGCACAGTGCGATGGTGAGTGACCCCCTAGGCACATTGTCGAGTGACCCCTTAGGGACATTGGCCAGACTCAATAAAGCGCGCAGGGCTCAGAGAGGGCTGAAAGGAAAGAAGGCCAGCAGGGAGGATGGAGAAAGTTAAAGGCCAATGCAAACGAAGAACAGCAGAGAGGGGCAGACAACCAGAGTCAGAAGATAGTTGGGGGGATGTGGGATTGAAGCATGAGGGTACTATGGGTTTGTACAATTACATGTGTTGGCTTTTGTTTATGTTACTTGCTTAAACACAGGGGACCGTAACTACATGAAACAGAAGGTGGTTGGGAGACATGGTAAAAAATAGCAGTTATGGACAAAAGTAAGGCATAATATGAAAAGTAAAGCATAATATGAAAAGTAAGGCATAATATGAAAAGTAAAGCATAATATGAAAAGTAAAGCATAATATGAAAAGTAAAGCATAATATGAAAAGGAAGGTATAATACATGAGGAAGCAACACCTTGCCAGTAATTTATGAACTTGTAAGACGGTGACTAGGCGCACTTTCCTCTGTATGATCTCTGTTAGGGTGATGAAAAAAAATGAAATGATATTTTATTTATATCATGCTCGTACACAAGGGATTCAGAGCGGGACCAGGCAAAGGGAGGGGAACAGGGGAGAACAAAAACAACAATCTTACTAGGCCCAGTGGAATTGAGAATGTGCAAGTGCATGGGAAAGGGAAAAGGGGGAAAGTGAATGAAAGGGGGGAGAAAGTGGAAAGTGCCGAACAGAGGAGCGAACAGAATAAATAATAATAAGGAAAATGAATAAATAAATAAAGAGCATAAACAGCGGAAGTGCAGCCAGCAAGTGGCAAGGGCTAGGTTAATCAGATAGGTTATATCTGATAATTGCAGAAGAAAAAGTGGGTGGGAGACTG
The DNA here is from genome assembly GCF_040938575.1 of Ambystoma mexicanum. NCBI lineage: Eukaryota > Metazoa > Chordata > Amphibia > Caudata > Ambystomatidae > Ambystoma > Ambystoma mexicanum. Next base: position 1,429,785,062 of record NC_090934.1, on the reverse strand, counting down.
TATGAGTACATATGAGGGTGGCAGGGTGAGCAGGTACCTGGGCCCGAAGGGCAGATGGTGGGCACGTGCACGGTGCCGAGGGAGAAAACAGATCAGCAGGGGAGAAGAGGGGCAAAGGCAGAAGCGAAGAGGAAGGTCTACAGGGCCTCGAAAGAGAAGAAAGACTCTACGTGTTTGTGTTTTTTTGTATTATTATTTTTAATGGTCATAGTTTTCAGGTACTTAATCCAGTTGATCTCAACCAAGACTACAAGTCCCCGATTACACTGGTTTTTTACATGGAAACAGTGACTGGCAAACATGTGACCTGGTGGCCACCCTAAAGTTGACTGGGAGAGAAACATAGGAGGGTAATGAGTTAGAGGAGATTATGGTTAATACTGAGTGGGTTCATCTAGGCAGAGGGATGCAATCTGTGGCCCTCCAGTTGTTTGGGACTACAATTATAATACTCACTCACCATTGACTCTGCTGGCTAGGTCTGAAGGGAGTTGTAGTCCAAAACATCCTGAGAGCCAAAGATCTAAGGAAATAACTTCCATTGGTTGCTGTTCTAGGTTTCCAGGATTAATTTCCTTAGTAGATATGTCCAGTTTACTGGGAAAAACACAATTACACAGCAACAGCGTTGACTTGCCTATTGTGAAAACGTTTTATTTGATGCTTGATGTTAAAATCACACGCACAGGTACATGTTGCCCAGTGTTGCGATTGCATGCCCAAAGTTCCATCACTTGCCTGTTTTTTTTCCCGTGATATGTTCACATGAACACATCGTAGGCTTGATATTGCCATCAAATATAAACATATCAATGTTTCTTCCAAATATTCACCCACACGTTGTCAGCTTTTACCATCTGACTCCAGCAACCAGGGGCGTTGATAGAAGGGGGGGGCAAAGGGGGCTATAGCCACTGATCTTGTGGTTTTAGCCCCGGATAGAATCTCAGGAGCTACAGCCAAAAGAATAGCTAGTCCCCAGTCCCAACATCAGCGTAGCCCCGGGTCTTTTCCAGACCTAGCAACTCCCCTGCCAGTAACTCACACAATTTAGTGGGCATTTTAATATTTTGCCTATATGTATGCATCACATAACGGGTATTGCCACCATGTTTCATATGTTGTCATAGTATACGAATAAAATATTATTTATTTATTGTTCATTCATAACACGTAAGTGGTTTCTAAGCGCAGGACCAGGATTTGAACCTGTCTTGCACTGGGTTGTCTTGCTTCCGAGACAAACGCGTTGCCCCTGAGCTATCTTTCCTCGGCACACACAAATGTGTTCTTTGATAGTGTTTCATATCAGATTACCCAAAACCATATAGCGCTGTAATAACTTACCCGATTTTTAATGGAAATCGATGCATCAACCTCAGAAAGAAGACAGGCTATATTGACTATGCTGCTTAAGCAAAAATAAAACATATTGAAGTCAGGGTCTCAGAAAACATGCTTCCAGAACCTTCACTGTATCTGTCAAGGCCCCTTTCTGAAGCCCAATAGTTATGCTCAGTAAGTCCTACAATATTGTACGTTTCGAAACTACCTGTTTGATTTTCATATCTACAAAAAGAAACATTTGATGGAAGTTGTTCATTGGAAAACAACCCAACCGTGTTTATCAGTTCTGCCCTAAATTTTCTTTGAACATACTTTAAAGGGCTTAAGCAATGCCTTACTCTATATTCGCTTATGGAATTGGACAACAGATAATACAAAATATGCGTGATAATATTTAAATTGAACTAAATGGTGGCAAAAGTTGCAAAGATTTGTCAGAATGCTTATAAAATTCTTTTTTTTTTTTAAATCAAGGACGAGACCTCGACTTCCTGGTGGATTGATAGACAATATACACGAACGATTGTATTGTTCTGTGAAAACACGTTCTTCTCATTTTCAATGGGACTCTTTGGGCCTAATTAAAAAAAAAAAATAATGTTTTACAATGGTGCACTCCTATCGAAAAACGTTTGTAAAACAGACCCTTTATGTCCAAAACAGACAGGTTTATAACCTGTTCTGCTCACTACCTTTGATCAGTAGAACAAGGGTGAGCCCGCTGCCCGAGCCCCACCTAAGGCTCTGGCCTGACACCACCACCCCCCTTTCTAGCCAGTGCCTACCCAAAGCAGGGGCCGATCACGTGCCCTGCCAGGTCCTCGCCCACTTAATAGATAATAAAAAGACGCCCTCCTGTAAATGTGCCAACAGCTCTTACAGGAGCCGCGTCTGCCTGTCTTCTGATCCCAGCTGCCCGACTACTGGTCCCTCCTGAGCTACTCTTTGATTGGCTGGGGCAGGGCAAGACGTCAGGCGCAAGGACAGGAATTCAGGCAGACATGCTCCTGTAGGTTTGGCCGGTATGCCAGGCGCATGTCTTTTTTTTTAAATCTCGAGTGGCTGGTGCATGAATGGAACACTTCCTGCTGGTGCTGTGAGACAGTACTGACATAAAAAATGTGATTGCCTTTGTTTCTCCTCCGAGTACCTTTTATCCCCTTCTTTTTCCCCAACCCCTTTAACTGCCCCAGGCCCATTTTGCCCCCTTTCTTGATCCCCAGTGCCATTTAGCCCCCTCTGTTAACCGATAACTTTTTTAGCTGACCCAGGCCCGTTCTTCCCCTTTCCCTGCCACCAGACCCATTTAGCCCCTTCTGTTGCTCATTAACCCATGTAGATGCCCCCAGTCGCATTTAGCCCCTTGTGCTGCCCCTTAACCTTTGTTGCTGCCTCAGCCCTATTTTACCCCTTGTTTTGATTTCCCAGCCCCATTTAGCCCATTGCATTGCCCCTTAGCCCTTTTAGATGTCCCCAAACCCGTTGGTACCCCTTAAACCTTTTAGCTGCCCCAGGTCAATTTTGCTCCTTTTCTTGACCCCAGTCCCATATAGCCTCTTTTGTTGCCCCTTGACCTCTGCAGGTGCCCCCAGGCACGTTTTGGCCCTTTTCACGACCACCCCGTCCCATTTAGCACATTTTGTTGTCCAGCCCCTGTTCTTGTTCCCTCTAATCCCTGTTCTTGTCCCCTTTAGCCCCATTTTGTTGACCCTGGTTCCTTTTGTTGCCCCGTCACCCTTTAGCCCCTCTTCATGCCACTTTTGTAGCCCCCAAACCCTTTAGGCAGTTGTTGCCCACTAGTACTGTTTAGCCCTTTTTTTGCCCCTAGCAACTATTCTTGCCCCTTCTAAACCGGGTTATTGTTCCTTGTTGCCCCCAGCCCCTTTAGCCAATTGTGTTGCCCCAGTACTCTTTATCCTATTTTCTTGCTTCCTTCAGCCCCCTTTCTCACCTAAGTCACTTTTGTTGCCCCCAAACCTCTTTCACCTCTTTTATTGCCCCAATCCCTTTCCTTCCCCAAAGCCCCTTTTTACCCTGACACAGGACCCTCCCCCTTGTTTGGCTGCGTAAAACAAGGGGGAGGGGCCTGTGTCAGCGGCTTGTGTTGGGCCCTAAGAGCCATCCACCAGGTCTAGTGTACTGTCATGTAAAGTAAAGAAAACCTCCTGCATCCAGAGAATGGATGTTATCATGTTCCGGAACTGGGAGGAATTGGCCAAGCCTTCAACATTGTAAGGCAATTTGGAGACTACCGGAAAGATAACCACAGCAATTCTCAGTACAGGCAGTATCACGTCCCACTTTCTGTGATCCCATTCCTGCCTGTTTGTGCTTGGCTCCACCAAGGAAACTGAGTCATAGTCAGATCAGCCATGCCCTGCAACACAACGACCGTGGAAAAGACCATCCGATGCTGGTGCTGGCCCAAAGGGCGGTCCGTCCGACAGGGTTGCTTTCTTTGCCAACTCCTGCAAACACAAAATACACACCAGGGGCCAGATTATCTAACATTTGCACCAGTTCCAAAAAGTGAGCACATGTTTTGTCAATCCAGAATAGCGCAAGCTATTTTTTTTTACAATCAGTATTATCTAAAAACGTGTGCACCAGTGCAAACATAAATCAGACCTTTTGTACTATGTTTCCTGCATAACATAAAGAGAAATCTGTTAACTACATGTCTTCTCTTGTTACTCAGCAAACATAGTAAACAAGAAACAGTCTGTTTCATGTTTGCCCTCATTAAAACAGTTTGTGATAATAGAATTGGGTCTAAACCTGTTTGCTCCATTTCCAATTGTTTAAACAAGCTGTATTCGGTATTATTAACCATTAACACAATATTTCAGTTAAAACAGTTAATTAAAAACGATTCAAATCCATATACAGTCAGACAAAACAACACATTATTTCAATTAAGAAATCCCTTATTACATTGATACTTTCATTTTTACGGCACACATTTTGCTCTTTTTAACCATGCTCTGTGTGTAAATTATGCAATAGAATAGATAGCATTTATATCGGTTGTACTTTTACAGAACGTTACAGCTGCTTCAATAGGCCTTACACCCTTTAACCTAAAAAGAGGGACGAGGTAGCATTTCCTAAGGTCCAGGGACCCAGGGCACAAAAGTCGGAAGTGCTTTATTGTTTCCTCAGAATCACGGCAGATTTTACATTGGGTGTTCGAAGAGCGAGTCCTCCCGGCTGTAAAAAGGGCGATTTAGTGTATCACTGAGAAGTTTAAAAAACAGGGCTCCGGCATACCCAGTCGTTATCCAAGGTAATTAGGGATTAGAGCTCACATTTCCTTACGCCAGTAAGTATGGTACGCCAGTCTTTAGTACGGCCCATGCACCGTACAATATCCTGATCACATCATCGTTACACTTCATTTGGGCCACCTTCCTCAAGCTCATTGTTAATTCAGTGGTCTTAGTCCAAAAAAGGTTGGCAAATTAAGGTCCTCAAAGCCTTTACGAATGCTCCTAAACCATGGGGGAGAATTTGCAGGCTTACAATTGCTTCCCTGTATTTAACAAGCTCCAGGCTGCTCCACAATCTAACCCAATATTTTAGTGGTCTACCTCCTGCAATGTCACTCAGAGGCCTCATGTCACATTCCAGTCTCAAGCTAGCCATTGGGGCGCCCTTCAGTTGCATAAGTAGTGATCTTAATAAGTGGTTGTCCACTGTACACTGACACAATGACCTGATAGTTCTGCACTAAAGAAGGTTGCTGCCCAACCCTGGACTCTATATAGACTAAGAGCAGGGGAAATTGCACGCTTCCCATGTGTGTTAAAAAGGTGGTGAATTCCATTAGTATGCTTCTCCAGGGAGATCACTGCCTGAGCACATTGAGCTGTCCATGTGGCATCTTCTGTGAACCTAATCCTCTGGTAATCATAATAATACATGTGCTCCAAAAAACACTCTTTTATTAAAATCTTCAAATTGATTGTCTTACTGTTTTTACGTCCAAACACCATCACCTTGTTTTTTTCTGTGTTAAGCTCCAGCAAGAGATCTTCGCACATTTCGATGAAAACTTTCAAATGATGTCTTAAACCCATGGGTGTGGTGGCTAACAGTACCACATCATCTGCATAGAAGAGTGCTGGGAATTTGCATGTACCGAGTTTTGGAAGGTCAAGACCACGTAATAAAAACTCTTCAATTATTATGTTTATGTACAAAATAAATAGGAGGGGGCTAGCACACATCACTGCGTCACCCCCCTCTCTACCGAAAAGGTGTCAGTTGTTTCCCCTTCCAAACCCCAACCTCACAGAGACACCCTTATTAGAGTAAAGGGATATAATACAAGACAGCAACACATCTGGTACACCCTTGTTTCGCAAAACAGACCACAACTTACATCTTCACACACTGTCAAATGCGGTTCGTAAGTCTTCGAAGACAGCATAAATCCTATGATATTGCAAGGACACATATTTTTCCAGAACTGCGTACAGCCAAAGGTACTGGTCAACTGTTGCAATGCCTGGCTGAAAAGCAGCCTGTAGATGGTTGATGTGATTGCCTTCGCTGGCCCAGCACTTTAGATGTGTCAGCAGTGCCTGTGCACATACCTTCCCAACTGCATCTAACAGCGACATTGATCTGTAATTCCCGGGCTTCCTTTTTTCTCCCTTCTTATACAATGGTATTATAATTGCCTGATGCCATGTTTGGGGCACATCACCCGTACTTGTAACGTAATCAAATACTTGGGCAAGCAAGGGGGCCCAGATCGAGGATTCATCCTTTAACAAATCAATAGGAATTCCATCCGGCCCCCGGGGCTTTCCCACTCCCAAGCCCCATGATGGCCTCCTCCACCTCAGCTGTTGTCACTAACACTCTGCTGCCGTGGTAAGACACACAGATTGTCCCGTCCTTTCTTGCAAAAAGGTTAAACCATTCAGTTGGAGCAATCTGGCTACAGGCTGGTTCTACCGAAGGCACTACACGCCCCCCCGAACAACCTCCAAAATGTACCTGGTCACCATTCCTGCTATAAGACAGCAGTTTGTCCTATTTGTTTTTAAAGTATTGTGCCATTTTCACAGGCACAACAGCCTTATACTTTGTCCACAAGTTCTTTAAATTACTCTGTCAACCAGACCTGCATTTTTTAGACAATTTAACAAATTCTGCTTTGCTAGCAAACAGTCTTCATCGAACCACCCCTTATCCAAATTGTATTTCCTAATACTGCTGGCTGGTTTGTTGAAGTATGACGACAGAGTCTTCACCACGTCACAGTATTGTTCTCCAGGGTTAGGGGAATTAGAGTCACCTTGACAAATTCCTGCTATGTGTTGAACAATGCTCACATACATTTGTGGTTTAACCACACTGCGGTCAAATGAAGACCATTTGACCACCTGCCTGGAATTGCCTATAAGAGTAACCAAGCTCCTCCCCCTCTTATCCCCACATGTGTTCGCCCCACCCCAATCAAATCTTGAAAAGCAGATTTGTGGGTGGTGGTCACTATCTGATCGTCTTATGACTTCCATACTGATAAACACATCCCAGTATATCACATTAATCACAATATAATCAATCAATTAGCTTCCCTGTGAACCTTTGTAAGTTACTGATGCAGGCTTGTCCGGGGAGATCCTCCCATTGCATGAACACAAGCCCACCTCAAAGAGCACCTCAATTCCCATGGGCTGTGTGCGCGCTATATAAATGCAGATAATTAAATAAATAAATAGTAACCTAGCAGCTTAAATAGCACCTGGGTGTAGCCCAATGGGTTTAACAGACTCTCAATTTTGGAATCCCAAGTGCTACATCCTGGTCACCCCAGAGACTATTTAACACATCTATTGGCACAAACTGCATGTTGAGGTCCCCCATTGCCATGTTGAAAGGGTTTTTTTTTAAAAAAATGTGAATATCCCTGATCATGTGGCACATGGTCCTAAGGCTTTCTGTGGGTGGACTCCCCCATGTTCTTTTATAAATCTTAGAAATCAGTATATGCTTCCCCTTTGGGTTAGTTGCTACCAAACACTGGAGGTCTTTTGTGCCTGTTGACAACACTTTAAATGACGGATCCAAATGTTGAACTAACTGAAATCGCCAGTCCTCCTTTGGGTGTGCCTATAGGGCAGGGTTGTCCAGCTCCAAGCCTCCAGGGCCAGATCCATGCTGGGTTTTAAGGATACCCCTCATTAATATTCATCAGATAAATTTGCATACAATGATTCTAAATGTATGCAACATTTTTCCTCATGAATATCAAGGAGGGATAACCTGAAAACCCATCAGGATTCTGCCCTGCGAGGCCCAGTGTTGGACAACCCTGCTCTAGGACCTTTTGTTGCACATAAATAATACAAGCAAAACCCCTGTAGCTCAATATGCTCTTTTGCCCATGTTTCCTGGGGACACACAAGGTCAAACTGGTGAATAAAACGGGCCCAGTCTGAGTCTGTCATACGTTTATACACCCCAGCAACATTCCATGAGGGAATCTTCATCCTTTGGCCATGCCTTTTTCTGCCTCCGCTGGTGGTTGTTGTGGGTCAAATACCAAACTGGGGGGTGTTAACATGGTTGACCTCAGTAAGTCAATCTATTTCGTCCAGATCCTCGCCGGGGTTCTTATATAACTCCCAGTGAAGTGCAAGTTTCACTAGGAATACCCAATGCAGAGGATCTGTCAATTGGTGGTCTGTGGGGGGGGGCATAGGAATGTAATTATCTAAGCAACAGAATAGGGTCTACGTTTATTTGCTCTGCTTTTTTGCACAAGTGCAAAGCTTTGATAATCTGTCACCCCAGAAGACAGGTGAAGAAGATTTGCTTTCTGAAAAGGTCTATCCTGTGAAAATGCAAGGGGGTGAGGAAGAGAAAAGGAGAGGGATAATGAGGTAAGTCAGAAAGAGGAAATAGAGAGAAGAGGGAGAGAGAGAGAGACATGAGAGAAAAGAAGGAGAGAGTGGTAGAGAGAGGGGAGCAGAGAAAGGACAAAAGAGAAAGAGGAGTAAGAAATAGAAAGGAAGTGAGAGTGGTAGCGATGGTGAGTGGTACACTGTTTTTTGTGTGTAATTAAACCAACATTAAGTACTCTTGCACAGTAAATGTCGAAATGAGTGTGCCTGTCCTTTTTTAACGCTATTGCAGAGTGAGTAAAAAGGATGTGCTTCCAACTTACTCCTCCTTGAAACCCCTTCTTTCCTGCCTCCCCTCCCTCATTTACCTTCCCCTTTGACCATCTCCCTCCCCTCTCTTACCTCTCCACTTTCACCTTCCCCTTCCCTCCTCCTTCTCTCCATCACCGCCCCCCACCCAGCCCTACTCCACTCTTCTCCCTATTCCCTTCAGTTAATTCCTCTTCTCACTGTTTTGTTGATTAATTCATATTGTTATTTGCTTCTACCGTTATACTGTTTATGTTTACGTATTAAGTTGTTCATTTGTACAGAGCTTTGGTGTAAAGCGCTTTATAAAACAATAAATACAAATACAAATAGAAACTTTATGTGTGGGCATACAACGATGAGTAGTATATGCGCAAACTACTTCACTGTATAGTTTCCAGAAATATGTAGGGAACTTTTTATTTGCGCCCACACAGACAAGCGTTATCAGTTACATGAACATAGAAAGTGTTGAAAGGTGTTAATGGCCCTCAGTTGTTTCCAGTTAATACATAAGTGGATGGCCTGGCAATCGGTTACCATGACTCAAGTCCTAAAGTAACACGCAATGGTAAATGCGGCATACCTACCACGCGATAGTTCTGCAAACACACCCAGGCAGAGAGTGCGGGGAGGGCAGGGAGGGAGTGCGGGGAGGGCAGGGAGTGATAGAGATAAGATCCATGGAATTCTTTGCACGGTTTACAGTGACTTTGCACTGCCGATGCAAACCGTGATTCATGGAACTGTGCAAAGTGGATGTTTACAGTTCAAAGTCAGTAAGAAGTCATTTTTGCAGTTCAAAAGGAATGTGCACTGACTCTGCACGACAACAATACTCTTTGCACAGTTCCATGAATTAGGATTTGCGTCGGCAGTACAAAGTCTTTTTTCATCAGTGCAAAGTCACTTTGAACCATGCAAAAAATTCCATGAATCAGGCCCATAAGGAGATGCTCACGCAGTTACTCAAATACACATAAAGATGGATACATTTTACTACATGTTAGGTTTTTCATACGGTTCCGGTTTATCTACAAGGGCAGGGGCACCGAATAGGCCGTGGTCACGAGTCCTCCCGGAAAGAGCAATCTGCGCTGCATGTCGCTACAAATGAAATGAAATTTCATTAAAATCTGGGACTCTCTCCCCGGAAATACAAAAGTTGGCTCCACTCCCAAGAGGGAAACTAGCTGGCCAGAATCCCAAGCGTTCTTTGGTCATTTGCAGAAGCCGGGAGTAAGAGACAAACAAGGTCAGTGCTTTGGCCAATAGACCGTGGGCCTCATTACGGGTTTGGTGGTAGCCATGCCTGTAACAAAGGCACGGCTGCCGCTGAACCCGTGATTTTACCACCACCCACGAATGGGCAATTACCGTGTCATGCCAAGTTCGGCGGACCCGGTAATGGCCCATTTGCGGGTGCCAGCTATAAGGGACTCCCCGTCCCCATTCGGCCCCATAGGGCTGAATGGGAATGGGGAGCTCGGATGCACAAGCACCGTTCATAGCGGTGGCGGTGCATCCACGAGTTGTGCTCGCGGGTGCCGCACTGCTCGCCAGGCCTGACCTGGCGGGCATAGCGAGACCCGCGAGCACAACTCGTAGTATGGTGGTACGGTAGCAACAGTGCTGGTGGCGATACCGGCGCCGTTGTTGCCTTACCGCCATACTTATAATGAGGCCCCATGTCTTCGATTTAGAAGGTGACCCTTGATGCCTGCCTCATCTAGTTTCCTGATGCTGGAGAGGACATACTCACACTATGCAGTTGCAAAACACACTCCACACACACACACACATAGCTATAAACATACATAAATACCGTATACCATTAAACTATGGTATGATATACCGAAAGCACTTGAGCTTACAACAATGCTCCTGCATTCTATATTTAATGGCCGAATTATCAGGCAGAATTTAATAGAAACTCTCCTCTTTTAGAAAACAAGTGCTGAATGCGCAACAAGGCCCAGTTCAAACATAAGCGCTTCCTCAAATAGGCTTTTCAGCTCAGTCGACTGGAGGGCAAACAAAAACCAGCCAACATGGAAGCATTTAGCCTATGTGCTCGTGTCAGATTTGAAGCCTCGATCCTACAAACATGGGGAGATCAAGAAAGGAGAAGAGACAGGGGTTGCCTTTGGTTTTCTGTCCTTGCCTCCGATTTATGGGAGGCCCTGCGCTCTGAAGAATACTGATCCGTTTGCGCGCGGAGAGCTTGGACGGATGTCCCTTTGACTGCTGGAGTCCTATCATTCTTCACAAGGCCCGGCTGATATCTCAAAGAGACAAATGCCTTGCAGCCAAAACCAGACACAGTGTGAACGCTGAGCTGATAAAATGCCGCGGCTGGCAATGCAGTCGTGTAATGTGCTTGTCAGTTTCATACCCAGCGACAGACTCTGCTGCATTTTAGCCTCAATTAAAAGAACATAATTTGCATTCAAGTTTAAGTTTGTGAGACTGGATGATACTAGGGCGAGGGATTATTAGACAGGCATGAAGAATTGAGCAATAATTAGCCATCCAATTGTGACTTTCCCTGTTTCATCCAGATTGTGTAGGGCATCCTTGTGAAATGTACAACCCTCAAATCCGTAGTGGAAAGAATAAACCAATCAACGCCGGCTTCATTTTTTATTTATTTTTTGTACATTTTTAAAACATTTTACAGAGAATAAGCTGGCCCCAAAATGTAAGCGAGAAGGCATACAACAAGAACAATGAAACACTTTAAAAGAATACACAAATACAAATAGGCAGTAAATAGCTAAATAAATAAATACACGAATAGAAAAAATTCAACTATTAGCAAGGGGAAAAGTGGAAAAGGGAAGTATTCAAGGGTACACAAGAGGACAATCGTGAATTTTAATATATGTTTTAAAGTACTGCATAATAAGAGCAGGAAAAGGTGCATCTTGATTAGAATTACATTTGCAATGGCGTAATTTGGGTATAAAAAGTCTGTGCATAGTCATTTCCATGCTGTGAGCGGGCCAATATCTAAAGTTTGTTAGCCAACAACATTAACTCACACAGAGGGAGGGTCCTGAAGGAAATTCAGAATACTTTTAAAAGATGTTAAAATTGCATAGGAAGACAGTCCAAAGGTGCGAGAAGCAGCTTGACGCATGCCGTCAACAAACGTGTAGGGGAGGAAGGATAGCTCAGGGGCAACACGTTTGTCTTGGAAGCAAGGCAACGTGGCGCAACACAGGTACAAATCCCTATCCCGCGCTTAGAAGCCACTCGCTGGTATTAAGCGCATAACAAATGAACAATAAAATAAAATTAAAATAAATAAATAATGAGGATAATCCATTCAGCTGAATGGAGGATGCAGTTACATGTGGCCAGAGCTGAAACAGGGAGGCCTGTTAAAATGTATTTCCCACCATTAGGCCTTGCGCGCACCACGGAATGGACTGCCATTACGAAATATAATAAGAAAGCTTTGATTTTCCATAATACATTACACTGAACATAAAATATGTAACTGATGGACACTCACTCATGCCCTCAAAAAAACAGGCCGCACTGAGACCAAATCTTCTGCTCCTTGGTACTCCCAAGTGCACCTCTAACAAACAATCTCTCAGAGCTGTAGAGAAATTGTGGTGTAAAAACTGTAACCCCAGAGTTCTCACCAACCTCAAATCTCTCCACGCCAACCATAGGATTTTGATCATAGAGGCCAAAACTGCATATTCTCCTCTACCATCACAACAGCCTCCAACAGGGTAAAACCCCTTTCTAATATAGTAAACCATTGTACAAAGTCTTCACCCAACTCCAAGGGCCCAGTAACCCAGGAAGAATGCAACCAAATCAAACACTTTTGATTGTAGAAATAGACATTGGGCCTCATTACGACTTTGGAGGTAGCCATGGTGCTATTGGCGCCATGGCTGCCTCCAAAACCGTGTCCGGGTCCGGGTTCCCTGAATGGGGAAATACCGGGCCATTCCGAGTATGGAGGGCCTGGTATTTCCCCATTCAGGAAACCCAGACCCGGACCTTCCCCATTCCCATTCGAGCCCCCATAGGGCTCAATGGGAATGGGGAGGGAGCTAACAACAGGCCCATTACAAGAGAGCCCGTTGTTAGCTCCCTGGTTCCCTCGCGGGACCTGCTATGGACGTCTGGATAAACCAGACGTCCACATCGGCTCCCGCGAGGGAACCTCATAATAGTGCGGAATGCGTTTAACGGTGCCAGCACCATTACCGGTGCCGTTAAACGCATTCTGCACAACTTGTAATGAGGCCCATAATGTTGAATCAACCTCCCCCAGCAGTAGCCCCATTCACTCCAGGATTCACACTGCCAGCCTGGAAGGAATTCCCTCCTTTATCCCCATCAGAACTCCTAGAAATGCTCACCCCCCTCAAACCTGCCTCCAAGATCATCCCAACCTCCATCATTAAACAAGCTACACCCTGGCTCAACATACTCTTCAGCATAATTAATGGCAATGGTGGTGCAAAACCTATAACACCGGATATCTCACCAGGCTCAACTCTCACCATGCGATCCATCAGATTCTGATCACAGATGACAAATCTACTTACTCTCCATTACCATCGCAACAGCCTCTAACAGGAGCACAGGGCTCTCCAAAATAGTTAACATTGTACGAAGTCTTAACCCAACCCCGAGGTGCCACCAAGCCAGAAAAAATGCAACAGAATAAACAACTTTTAGATTGAAAAAATAGATCTCATCAGATAGATCGTTGAATCAACATCCCCAAGTGTTAGCCCCCGTTCATTCCAGCATAGACACAGCCCATCTGGACCAAAGTCACTCCTCTACCCCCACCAGAACTCCTAAAAATGCTCACGTCCCTTAAACCTACCTCTGATCTAACAATATAATCCTGGCATCCATCATTAAACAATTGATAGCCTGGCGAAACGCACTGCTCCTCATAAATATGTCTTCCCTCACCGAAGTGCTTTCCCAGACACCCACACGAATTGTCTCAAACAACCTCTCTTGAAAAAACAACTCTAGACCCAGAAGACCTGTCCTACTATTAGCCCATTACAATCCTTCTATTTACCTGCAAACATCTTGGAAAAAGTATTCTTTACAAAAGTACTTGCCAGAATTAAACAGCTCCACCTCCCACTCAACTATCAGTTGGGGTTCCATCCCAAGTGCAGCATTGAGGCAGCCACCATCGACGTGGTGAATGATGACCTCCAAATCACAGATAAGGGAGACTCATGTCTCCTTGCCCTCCTTGCCATCCCAGCTGCATTCGACACTGTCAACCACCAAATCCTCCTCTCTCTCATCACCAGCTGATGGGATTTACTGGCACTGTCCTGGATTGTTTTACTTCCTACCTTTCAGGCAGACACCAGGCCATCCATATGAACATGGTGCTTTCTAATTGACTCCCAGACTCCTGCTGTGTCACCTATGGCTCGATTTCCTCAGCAATACCCCTTAACCTTCCCATGGAGTCTCTAGGCGGCATCCTTAAAGATAAAAAAGGCATTCACCAATACCCAGATGATACTCATTTGTACATGAGTGTAAAAAACCCACAGGATATCAGTCGTTTCCAGCCAGCAGCCAGTTCTGAATGTCAACTGTTTACCTTACACCCAAACCCTCTGAGACTGAATTCATCCTCAAGACCCCCACTCTAAACAACAACTCTTCCATAAAGTCTAAGAAAATGCACATTGCAGGATGTGATCTACAATTCTTGGATTCAGCAAAATCCTTGGGTTCACCATCAACAGCAGCCTGCCCTTACAGAAAAATATAGCCAAAATCTGTAGGAAAATCTATACAGAAGAACATGATGCAAAGAAAAACAGCACATTTGCACATCTATGTGGCAACTACATCTGGCTCAAAGCATTTGAAAAAAGACACGTGAGAGGAAATGTGCAATGTCAGCAATCCATTTACTATAAGAGTGTATGTCCAAATGTCCAAACTACATACAAATGCCTGAAATGCATCTTACCAGTTAACAGAAAGTATCCAGCAACCTTTTATTAAAGGGAGAACAGTCCAATCTGGAATTAAATGCACCGCATTTTTTGTAGACATATAGAAAAAACGAATTGGGGCCTGCATTTTGTCTTCTTTCCATTAATGGATTGAGAATCAGCATGTATAAAGAAACATACAGAGATATTAAAAATGTGTTTTTAATAGGAGTTTGATTAAAATAAGTTATAATGTTGCCCTGTTTAAAGTGACAATAGCAGTATGGCATTGTAGAAAACACTTGACCTTAAATGGCACATTGGTGAATAAAGCCATCAACATGGCCTGGACAGCAAAATTGCATTCCTTCTTCCAGAATTTACAGGTAAGTGGGGATGTGTTGCTACAAGGAAATGACACATAGGCCTGGAGGATAGGCAATACAAATGTCCAACTGCTTGACTGAAAGGACCACATGTTTGCTATGTTCTGGGAAAAGGCTGGGGGTATAAAAACAAATGCTTCCTATTCACAGATTCCATCTGCCATGGGGCCTGTGCAAGATACAAATACCCTCAAAATACAAGGGCTAGTCTGAAAATGGAAGGCGTATAGTGGTCTTCCTCCCAAATAATCAGAACTTCCCATAAGTTAGAACCCTCCAGGAAGATATGATTTGGACTTATTGAGACATGTTGTCTGACATTTTGACAACTAATTGGAATCATTGCTTGAGCAGCCAGGCACTGTGTCAACACTTGACTAGAGTAACTGTAACTTCAAAGAGCCTCTGACACTGGTCCCAGAACAACCACTCTTTCAGGGGTCATAAATGGACAGCTCTCAGCATCAGAATGGACCAGCACCATTTAGTTGTTACTAGGCCAGGAACTGTAAATACCATTAATATTTTGAGCAACCCACTACATGTATGGAACAAAAACAAACGGTTCACATTTTATATATAGAATCATATTTTCTTAAATACATTTTGCACAAAATCTCATAGAAATGTACCTTAAAAAATGTCAGAGCGAAAGCTCTATCAGCTGAATGTAAAACATGTTTCTTTAAAATATCTGTTTAATTAAGCAAATTAGGTGAATGTGGATATTTGTCCACAGAAATGTTGCACATTAGTGGTTCATATATCTTAGCATTTGTGCAAGCAAGTCTGTTGTTCAGAGATGAGAACATAATCTTCTGTACATTTTTCATACAAGAAAAAGTAAAAATCTGTCACACACACATCACTTGTCGTGCCAAAATCAGACTGACTTCATCTGATTCAACTGAGTGAGAGTAATCTGATTCATGTTGTTAAACGGGAAATCATATTGTGCCTCCTTCTGATATATATTGGCCTAAGCCTAGTCGCTCTGCAAAGAAAACCGCATTGCAAAGTTCCGATTTTGGATTGATTTCGCCGCCATTTTAGAATCGTTCGCCATTTTGATTTCTGTTCGTATGTGAATTCTCTGTTCTAAAATGGTGGACTGTGTTTAACTTGCAACCAAGCCTTCCCGAACCTTGAATCTTGTTAATGGTTAGACTGTCCGAGGGCCAAATGTTTAGACTAGGTAATGAGACCTTGCCCCGAGCATGACTTGTGGTCATAGGATTGTCTGCACTAACAAGCCTCATCCACAAACACACATCGAGGACAATGTAATGCAAATGTCGAGCGTGGACACTGGCAGAACTACATTGTGAAGGGATATGTGCTAAGGTTTACTGCTAAATCCAGGAATACACTTTGCCATTGTAACTTGTTGGAAACGCAGACCTATGTAATCCATGTGCTTATTATTGTATGAGCTATGTGTGAACTCGGCACAAACTCTAGACTGCAGATTATTAACCTGTAGAGGGGCTGGACAATATTGCAGGATGTGTATAAATAATGCAAATGTTTAGATATACAGTACCTCTCCCTCCACACTCTGACTGGCTGGTGCTCATTGCAGGGTGTCGAGAGCCAGATAGATATCTGTATCAGATCTGTGTTTCTTTGTAACTGTGCAGTATTTAAGATCTGTGAATCTTTATAGCCTGTGTTAGGTGTATTTCTTTTTGTGGTACTCAGCCTCGATATTTCCTTGCTTTTACAGATGGCGCCCGAATAGGGACCCTCAAGATTGATGCCATCTCGTTCAAGTGTTGACGCGGCTATCGGACCAGGATCGGATGGTGAGAAAGGGGGCCCCTTCTTGGGTGAGACGCGATACCTCAACAGTACTGCACGACCCGATCCCTGGAGGGTGAGCCCGTGGTCCGAGACGGCGTCTTGGTGAGGGTCCATATATCGAGGCGGGCAGGTTTTGCCGAAATCACCAACCACGACGGTCCTTAGTTGTCCTTAGTAATCCGATCGGACCTCCTTTAGTTCTTTGATCAGGTGAGTAGTGACCCGATTCTTAAGTATCCTGATAATTTGATTTGGCGTATTGTACTTGCGAGCACAATTATTGACCAGGTAACACCAGGAATCTGATATGCCTGAGAAACTGTCTGCCTGCCCCAGGGCATTATTCCGCAGAGACAGACAATCTTTGGAATTTGGCCATCCGGCGCCACAGGAGGGGTCGCCGGCGTGTACTATGTACTGTAAGCACGGCATTGGTAGTATAATGTTCAATGATATTTGGCACAGACAAACTAGACATGCTTCCGAACTTCAGTGACCAACCAATGGTAGCTTTAAGATTCCTCGTATAGAATATTTAGAGTCTATATAGCTGAAGAAAAAAGGTAGACCTGCAGCATTTGATGTATTACAAAATTGGAAGAAAGAAGCTATGCAGCAACTTAAAAGTAGAGAGAAACATGTGCGCCGACATATGTCCAACGCAGAGAAAGCGTTATTGTATGATCAAAACAAACAATCAGAGTCAGTTAGAAATATGGATAGGGCTTTTCAACTTGGCATTCAGAAAATATATCAGTCTAAAGATTTTCATGTGTCTGATGAATTTATTGATAAGCTTCTAAATGAGCGAAGGCCTGGTGCCACTGCACCACCTACGTATGTACCTATTCCTGTTGCTTTACCTCTTCCTGCTGTCGTTCCTCCTCCCCTAGTAATTCCTGCTCCTCCTATCATTCCTCCTATTGCTCCTCTTCCTCCGATTATTGTTCCTCCTGCTATTGTTGCTCCTCCACCTGCACCTCCACCTTTGCCTACTGTTATGGGTCTGGTAGATTTGTCTTCTGCACCAGTGATAGCACCTTTGTTACCGAATGTACACGATTTGTCTACTCTTCCTCATCTGAGTGATTCTGTCCCACTTGTAGTTGATAAGAGAGCGGAATCAAAGATTGTAACTCGCAATACAGTGTCTAAAGAGAGAAAGCATGATTTGACTGCATGGGCTAGACAGTGCATGGAGAAGTGTGAACAATCTGATGTCTTTGCCACACTCTCTAATATAGAAAGTTTTCCTGAGATAAATGTTTTTATTGAAGGACTGGGAATTCATTTATCTGTAATGTGGAACAGACTGAATGATGTAGATCTCCCACAAGGGTTGAGGGATTTTAATGTTTTAGCATATTCAAGAGATACTGTGGAGAAGTATATGAGCACGTCAAGAGGGTTTTTGAGTATAGAAGGGAGTTAGAAAGGTTACGGAATGAAGAAACTGATGGTGATAGTTTGAGTGCTATTTTTGTACAGAAAAGATTCCTTCCATTTTGTAAGTCGATGAGTGAGAAAACACGAATTTGCACAAAGATGCAATTAGATGGATTTCAGACATGTCGATATCTCCCGTAGAAGTATATGACATGTATAGTCAGTATACGCCAGAAATGCAGAGGAAAGTGATACAGGTTATGGTAGAATACCTACAGGGTGAATGTATAAAAAGAAAGATTTGTTCTCCCACAGAATTATTGAATATCTACAAGAGAGCCTTTTCGTCTAAAACTCCTACGGCTGCTTTAGCGCTCGATTTCGCTCTGTTGCTCAGTAAGCGTTTGGAGTTTCCCATCTCTCAGTTGCCTATGAGAGAGGTTCCTCCGACATTTGTCCCAAAGGTTGAGGTTCCAGCTAATGTCGCAGCAGGTACTGCTGCTTACGACATTCCTGCATATTATGTATCACAGTTTGTTCACGTCCCGTTCTCAAGGCAGGAAGTGAACACCATCAGACAATCCATCCCAGATATTAGAAAGAATCCAACAGGGTTCTGTAAAGAGATATAATCTGTCTTGCAGTTGTCAGTATTTACTTTGACTCATATAGATTTGTTATTTCCTGTGCTCCCACCCATTGATTTGTGGAAACAAATTAGGACTGTAGACGATGCAGCAGGGTTAGGGGACACATGGGATAATATGGCGAGACAAGATAGAGATAGACCAGCTGGCGAGAGGCCGGCACAGGTAATACTGACTTTGCCTGATAGAATAGTGACGAAACTAAAAGCCATAATTCCTGAGAGAAGGATTGTCTGGGACAAACTTTCTGCTTGTGTGCAAGGAAAGTCTGAGGGTGCTACCAAATTCTTTAATCGGTTTGAACAAGTGTTTTCGGATTTCAGTGGAAAAGATTTGAGCACATAGTCTGGAAAATGACTATTTGTAGACACATTTGTGCATGGATTGCTACCTGACATCCAGTCTCAAATTATGATTTCTGAGAGCGCTTGGCAAGCTAAGTCTCAGTCTGAAGTATTACATATGGCTCAGTATTATGAAAACCGAGTCAATAGAGAGGATCGAAAAGAGAAAGGGAGACCTGAAAACTAAAGTTCTATTGCAACAGATTGTTAGACGCCCCTGAGGGGGTAGTACACAGTTTAGGTTACAGTTTGTTCCACAGGATAATGTGTCGTTGGGTCCTGTACACGCGAACCAATGTGCCTATTGCAGACAAGAGGGTCATTGGCGAGCACAATACCCGATCCTCTAGCAGTTATCGAATAACAATATTGGTACTATGGGTAGATGATCCAGAGGCTGCTCTGAGGCAGTGGGTCCTGGTAGAAGTCAGTTTTCTCAGAATTAACATCCTTTTTCACAAGACAATCAATCACTGAGCGTGTATAATAGAAATATTTTTGATCATCCTTCTACTGCATATCTCTCTGAATACCTCCTTTTGATGAAATATTGTTTTGCTAGGATTGCCCGAAGCAGGGTTTGGAACTGACGCCTATTCCCGTTAACCAGAAAGGTCCCTACATTGAAATGATAGTGGGAAATAGGAAACATCTATTCTTGATAGATACAGGAGCACAGAAGTGTTCCATTGACCATTCACGGGTTCCAAACATTCCACTGTCAGGGCAAACCAATGTTTCTGTAGGGTTTTCTGGTACACTAGTGGTTAGTCTGGTTTCTTCGCTGGTACCGATTACACTGGGTCCTTTCACAGATCACCGTCCGTTTCTTTTGACAACAAACTGTGGAGAGAATTTGTTGGGGTTGAATCTGTTGAAGGAATTAAATGCGCTAATTCATTGTTCTTCGGATGGAGTGTGTTTGACGATTTCACCACAGCAATTTTCTTCCTCACAGTTCCTGACTAGACCTTTGCTGCCGGAATTTAGTGATGTTCCGGAGTGTTTATGGGCAATTGATGACAATGATGTCGGTGTTTTACAAATTGAGCCTGTTAAAATAATTTTGAAATCTGGAGCAAAGTTGCCATGTATTCCTCAGTATAAGATTTCGGTTGATGGTGAGCAAGTTTTGAAGTGTATAGTTTCTGATTTTGTACAACGTGGGGTATTTGAGGAAATTGCAGGTAGTTTTTGCAATAGTCCGATTTTGCCTTTGTATAAGAAAGGAGATAATGCAATTCCATTTCGTTTCATCATTGATTTACGCGCTATCAATAAGATTGTTGCCCCACAATTTCCTATTGTGCCTGATGTAACAACAATATTAACCATGATCCCAGCTTCTGCTACTCATTTTAGTCTTGTAAATCTTAAGAATGCTTTCTTTAGCATTCCTATACACAAGATAGCAGATACCTGTTCGCGTTCACCTTAGGGGGGCACTCGTTTACATTCACCCGTGTGCCACAAGGGTACACGGAAAGTCTAAGCATTTATAGTAGGGCTTTGAAAGAGCAGCTTGATACACTCGAGTTGCCTACCACTTGTACATTGCTTCAATATGTAGATGATCTTCTTTTAGCTGCTGACTCAGAGAGTGCCTGTAAGGAGGGCACTGCGTTGTTGCTTATTCAAGTAGCAAATCATGGACATAAAGCTTTACTGAAAAAGTTTCAATATTGTCGACAGGAGGTCACCTACTTAGGCTATCTCCTGTCAAAGGAGGGAAGAAGGTTGACGTCTGAACGGATTAAAATCATTTCTGGCATGTCTGTCCCAAATACACAGAAGGAAGCCAGAGCCTTGATAGGAATGGCTTCTTACTGTAGGCAGTGGATCCCCAATTTCTCACTAGTGATTAAACCAATGTTGGCTTTGACAAAGAAGGGCATTTCTTTGCCATTGCCGTGGAACTTGGAACACCAGAAAGTGTCTGCTCAAGACTGCACTGTGTTCTGCACCAGTTTTGGGCACACCATTTATGAAAAGGCCTTTGAGTTGTATGTGCATGAACGTGATGGATATGCTTTGGATGTATTAATGCAGGAACATGGAGGGAATAATAGGCCGTGCGGTTACTTTTCTTCGCCCTTGATCCTGTTGCATGCACTTTGCCAAGATGTTTGAGAGCTGTCTCTGCTGCTGCTACGTCTGTAAAACAGAGGGAGGGTATGGTCCTAGGCTATGCTTTAACTTTGTTGGTACCTCCCTCTGTAGATGTTCCATTAAACAGAACACACACACAACACCTCACCTCTGCACGATTAATGAGATACAAATTCATCTGTTTGCACCGCACATTAAAATTCAGAGGTGTTGTGTATTCAATCCGGCTGAACTATTACCTTTCCCGCAAGATACTGCTTGCAGTGACGAAGTGTCACATGACTGCCTTTACACCACAGAACAAGAGACTGAAGGCAGCATCGACCTGAAAGATACACCTTTGAACATCGCACAAGGGGAGAAGTTTTGCGATGGCTCCTGTTTCAAACTTCCGGATGGTACATCCACAGCTGCTTATGCCATCACCACACTCAGCACGATTGTGGAAACCAAGAGAATCACGCATTGACTTGTGAACTTTCCGAAGGGCTTAGAGTAAACATATATACTGATAGTCAGTATGCTTTTGGGGTAATTCACAACTTGGGTAGACTTTGGGCAGAATGAGGTTTCTTGACCTCACATGGAACGAAGATTCAATATGGCTCCTTGAATTTGCGGTTACTTTCAGTGCTTGCACTTCCCACTCAGTTAGCAATCATGAAATGCGCAGTGCATCGGAACTTCATAAATGATGTTGGAAAAGGGAACGTTTTCTCTAACCAGATAGCCAAACAAACTGCCACTGATCTCTATTCAGAAATGTACACTGCAAGGGAAGCCACAAATGTTTGTACCATAGATGAAGGTATTGAATCTGTAAAGAATATCCAAGCCGATGCCACTCTGGAAGAAACTAAGTAATAGGCTGAGGGTTTGGCGTGGTTGGATGATGATGGGTGTTGGGTGGGTAAGTTAGAGGGAAAATGGATGCTGCCAGATGCGTACATTACTATGATGGTCGCAATGGCTCATGGGCCCACCCCCATCTGTGCAAGGAAAGTATGTAAAATGTTAGAGAATGTCTGGGTGAACGATAAAATCTCGAAAACAGCTGAGCGTTTTGTCCAGAGTTGCATGATATGTTTACAGCACAATATGGGAAAGGGCACATCGACACCAAGGGGTAGTTTTGGTCCACCTTCTGATATGCGCAGGACTACAGATCGATAAACGGTTCCATTCAGCTAGACATGCTCAGAGTGCTGGATTGGTAAAGAGATATAATGGAATTTTGAAAAACAAACTCGCTAAGACATTTGCCGGCACCAAATTGAAATGGCCGGATGCATTACCGATAGTGTTACTGTCTATGCGCACCCCTCCACAGACTAAGACTGGGTTCTCCCCCTATGAAGTGGTCATGGGTAGGCCAGCTAACATTTGGAATGTCCCAAAGCCCCAGGCCCTGAGGGATATTGAACATGTACTTCTTTCTGATTACTGTGACCGGTTAACTAAAAATCTGTATTTGATTTACCAACAGGTGCGAGAAGCCATTCCAGTAAAGTACGAGGGGCCAGGTCATAGTGTCCGACCTGGGGATTGGGTGCTCATCAAAGCATTCGAACAAGCATCCTGTCTCGCACCGCGGTGGAGGGGACCACACCAGGTCCTCCTGGCCACACACACGGCGATCCGGGTGGAAGAAAAGAGGCACTGGATACATGCGACACATGTCAAAAGGATTCCCTTACCTTTGCCACACGATACAGAAGATACAGAGAATCTTACCTGCTCTGCTCCCAACGATCACTCTGCATTGAGCAGTACTGAGAGTGCTTCTGAGACACTGCCTGAGCCTGTGGGGCCTGGGGAAACAGCCTTTTGATCTCCACACTCTCCTACAGATCCTTTTTCACCACTGTTAGGTTCTGTTGCGAATTCACCACTTCCATCAGGAAGCAAAAACATGTTGTTCGCAGATCACACTGTACCAGGAGTCACAAGGTACAATCTGCGTCCACAGAGCCAGACTTACTGCACGGCTGTGCACCAGGAAAATCATCACAGGGCTTATCTTTTGCCCTGTCTTTTGCATACAAAGGAAAGTTGTTCGTTGGGAATAGGGAAAGACTAAGAAAACACGTGATCTGGAGATCACCAGCAAATGAACTGCAGCGTTTTTCGTTTCGAAGGAACAATGCCTGCTACCACCTCCACCTGTAGGGAACAAATAAGTGACTCTGTGGCCAGTATAGACAATGGAGAATCAAATACATGGTCTCTTAAAATGTATTGCTTTCTTGTAATCATGTTAACCAGTTTCACAATAGTAATTGCTTTGGGATTTTGGTAAATCGAGGAAATATTGGTGCCAAAAACGTCCACTCGAAACGTTTTTGACCACCGAAAAATGTACCTACTGTACCTACACCTTTCATGCATCTGCACACTCTATCTCCTAGAGACTCTCGACACAGACAAAGTTACCACAATAACACACTACTGCTTGCAATTAATGCAAAACATGCCATTTTGAACAGGTCTAATTGCTGGGTCTGCTCTCATTTACCGCAACATGGAGACAAGGGGTTTGGCTGGTATATTCATCCTTTGCCTCTGACTGCTGCATGTTATGCTTCTCTAAGGGCACTCTTCTTTGGCTGATGGAATGATAGCATCTCGGGGATCTTTGATGGTACAAATTTGAATGAGTTTGAAAGATGAGTTTTAACGCCCCTGGGATGCTCTCTTTTTGCAAATAGGAGCAAGCGTAATGTTGCTTCTATTAGGCCTTCTGATAGACTGTCTCAACCTTTTCAATCTCTGATCTCTTTCAAGATGGCTCCTATTGGCAATAAGGATGCCACACCACCTTCCTACACTGTTAACTATAGCCCTGACTCAGTTTCTTTCTGCATACAGAGGAATGTTACTCAGTCAATGGGTTATTTCAAGGGTTGCACCAATGTTCCTAACTTGACCAGTGAGGACAGACCTATGTATGTAGGCAAACCTGTCTATTTTGTTTGTGGTAATGAAGCTTTCCCATGGCTACCTAGGGATTGGCAGGGAACCTGTTATTTAGGAATTCTGTTACTATGGGTATTTATAGCTAGTACCACAGAAAACTCTAAATCTCGTCCAAGACAAGTTCTGGGTGATGTAGCAAAATCCTTCGTACCTTTCTGGGGGCAAATACTAAACTCTGAGGATATTATGAGGCTAGCGAGAGTATTGGAGAGAACCATCAACCGGACCACTGACATACTCTATAACATGACTCTAGAACAGAAAGTGATAAGGTTAGTGGCACTACTGAACCGGATGGCATTAGACGTCATCCTGGCTGAGCGTGGTGGAGTATGCAAATTAGTGGGGTCCGCTTGTTGCATTTTTGGACTGGATTCCTCCCCAACCATCTTTGAGGCAATACAAAACCTGCATGTCCTTAGTTCAGAAGTGCATGTTCCTGAGGGAAATTGGGATCTTAGAGCTTGGTTCTGGGACTTCTTACGATCTTGGGGATGGAAGCTACTTTCAGTCTTACTAATTATTCTGAGTGTTCTGTTGTTCTGCTGTTGCTGTATACAATGTCTTCCTGTCATATGTTCAATGCTAGGAGGATGTTGTGCACAGACTATGGGGACGTTAGGACAAAAGGTACGTGTAGCAGAAAGAATGACCAATGAATTTGTGTTGAAGGAAATTTCCGTCACAGACCTTATGGTGATTGATATCTCCGATGATTGTGATTCAGGGTGTATGGACATTGAGACGTGGAGTTACTTGCAAAGTGACTAATAGTAGTTTAGCGCTTGGATTAGGCCAAAAGAAGGGTTTGTTAAACGGGAAATCATATTGTGCCTCCTTCTGATATATATTGGCCTAATCCTAGTCGCTCTGCGAAGAAAACCACCTTGCAAAGTTCCGATTTTGGATCGACTTCGCCACCATTTTAGAATCGTCCGCCATTTTGATTTCTGTTTGTATGTGAATTCTCTGTTCTAAAATGGTGGACTGTGTTTAACTGCAACCAAGCCTTCCCGAACTTTGAATCTTGTTAATGGTTAGACTGTCCGAGGGCAGAATGTTTAGACTAGGTAATGAGACCTTGCCCCGAGCATGACTTGTGGTCATAGGATTGTCTGCACTAACAAGCCTCATCCACAAACACACATCAAGGACAATGTAATGCAAATGTCGAGCGTGGACACTGGCAGACTACATTGTGAAGGGATATGTGCTAAGGCTTACTGCTAAATCCAGGAATAGACTTTGCCATTGTAACTTGTTGGAAACACAAACCTATGTAATCCATGTGCATATCATTGTATGAGCTATGTGTGAACTCGGCACAAACTGTAGACCGCAGATTGTTAACCTGTAGAGGGGCTGAACAATATTGCAGGACATGTATAAATAATGCGAATGTTTAGATGTCCAGTACCTCTCCATCCTCACTCTGACAGGCTGGTACTCATTGCGGGATGTCGAGAGCCAGAAAGCTATCTGTATCAGATCTGTGTTTCTTTGTAACTGTGCAGTATTAAAGATCTGTGAATATTTATAGCCCGTGTTAGGTGTATTCCTTTTGTGATACTCAACCTCAATATTTCCTTGCTTTTACAATGTGAGGAACATGATATTTCAGAAAAGTACAATTGTTTCCTGTATTAATCTCCAAGATGAAATTGCATCACATCAAATGGGAGGGAAACATGCCTGGTTTAGAAGTGAATCCCATTAGAGTGCCCCCTTCATTAATAGCCCCAAAGAGTATGAAGTGGGTGGTGTTGCATGATGTCACTTTTGGAGCATTTTCCAATCAAATGCATTGACCAATTTGGTAAGATAGATACATGATACCCATCTATAAAGTGAGAGGTTTCCAATCTATACATGTAAAAATCCATACATTCTGGAGACTCACTCACGGTGGTTCAGTCTGTGACTGGGATGGACTGACTGTCAGAATGACAGGAATTAGGATAGAAAGGAGAATTCACAACATCCAAAAGAAGAATAGATTGCTTTCCTTTGCATCCATTTTGGATTACTAGCAATTCACTATAAGAGAAACCAGGTTAAGAGGGTGACCGCCTGTTTGACAGCCAGCCAAAATGAAATTTCTATGTAAGTATAATATTAAGGGGACATAATTATGAGAGGAGCTATACACTAAAGGGGAATAGGGGATATATACATTGACTGTACATCCTGGGAGAGTAGTAAATATTTATGAAGCATATGTGCTTCTGGAATTGAAGATTTCATAAACTAGATCTGAATGTGAATGGTGTGTATATTGGAGGTCCCCTGATTGCTTCTCTGTACAATGCGCGAGAACAGAATAACTATTTTATAGAATCAAAAGGATATTCCAATGTGTACATTCCTAGAATACCAAGCAATTCCCTGTTTACAACACTTTGCAGAGTTCTGTTACTGGCATTGAACAACTCAAGAGCAAGGCAAAATGGTTATTAACTGCTACTCATTTTCCCACCTTTAAGTTGCCCAGTAAAACAATATGTTTACTCATTTTACACACAAATGCAATAGAGACACCACTAAAGTGCATCTAGCAATCATACATGTTAAACATGCATTTTCTTTTTGCAGGTGATTTGCATGCAGGAATATCAAGTAACTTTCTTAAACATTTACTTTTCTGGAATGCAGTTTGAGAAGCTCACCTGTCTATTGTAGGTGGAGAGAGGAGTTTTCTTTCACTAAGAAGGAGATAGATTTAGATAGGCATTGATTTTATAATTTAATTTCGTTTTTTTTCTAGATGAAAGCTTTATCCTGAACAATCATTCATTCTTCAATCCATGGCGGATAATCGCTCAGGATAAACCAAATATATTGATACTGATGTGTATGCCTACAAAAGTGTAAATCTGATGTATATGCAGCAGTAATGAATCTGGCCAATTTGTCCCTTCTCAACAGAGGGGAGCCACCACATGTGAGGCTAGGGAGGTGAGCCCACCCTATAAGACCCTCCATAGGGGTCTGGACAAGTGGGAGCTGACTGGGAGTCACTCCCCTTTAGGGGACATGAACCCCCAGTCCAAAAAGAACATCCTTGAAAGGACAATCTTGTTCACATACATGAGACTCGATAAAACTGAGTGTTCTCAGATTTCAAATATGAATGCCAGCAATCCTCCTTCCAGCCCATTCAATTCAGGTAATGCTGACTGGTATCTGAGGGTCACCATAAAGTAATAAGTACACACCTTTTGGGACTGTGGTGACATACACACATAGAATAAGAACTGTGAATGAAGAGAGGATGAAGAAGCCATGCTGGGGCCAGAATCCACAGTATGAGTGGCCCGGCTTTGGAAACACGTACTAGAGGGGCAGATCTATCCACAGCTGCAGAGCCAGTGGTAGCACAACGGGAGCGAGGCCCGCGAGCTGGAGGCTACAAAGTGTGCACACTGACCAAGCAGGTGGTTTAGAACAGGAAGGGAACACAGACAGAAAGCTAACCGTCCTTTCTGGTTGTTCAGTGGTTGGTTGCTCAGTGGTGGGCTGGGTGCCCAACAAAACAAAACTGCCATACAGTATTAACTTAATTCAGTACAATGTCAATGGACAGTTCAGGCAGTATAGATCATTTAATAATGTTTCCTTTCATTAATATTATAGAATATAGAATAAAATGAAGCATAATGTGACAACCAAATATATACATGTATTCCACCGTAATTCATTTGTCCCAGTCACAGCTCTAAGATATGTTTCCACAAACTCTCATCCATACCTACAACCTAGCAAATTCACCACATATACAATACATTTCACAAATAAAATGTGCAGAGACAATTGTATGTGTAAACAATGCAATAATGTGCAAACAATAACAATATATGTATGAATTGACTGCAACCTTCCATTGTGATCATATTGAGTGTGGTCTGCCAAGAAATTATTGTGCCAATATCACAGATTCAAACTTTGCCAAGTGTGGCTAAGTTAATGATGAGTCTTCTTATAGTAGAATTCAGCTTATTGCTCAGCTACTTGAGTTTTGGCTGTCGGGTTCAAACGGTTACAGCGAACCAAGCCTTTGTCAGGGCGACATTCAATGTCAAGTTGTAAGTGGTGAACACAACTGGTTAAAATGTAAGAACAAAGCTCACTGGGTCGTCACATCCAAGTTAGCAGAGCCATGAAAAAAGTTGGTGAAACAGCGCAGGGGGAAAGCAGAGAACACAAACCTCACACTGTAGAGTCACAAATGTACTTCTCCCTGCAGTCAAAGCAACTCCAATGCCATCCTTCAAAATTTAAAAATTGCAAGCCACTTTGGTTTCATGATGGGTAGAAGATTCACTTCTCTTCCTCTTTGCCATGAAAGCCAGTGCCACGCTTCATGTGCGGTTCACATAAAAGAGTCTGATTAATTCAGAAACTCCTCAAACAGCAATCTCTTGTCTGCCAAAGGCGCTGATTGAGAACTTTGTCTTGGGCCCAGCAGAAGATGCCGAAACCAGAAACGAACAAAGAGCTCGGCTCTCCGAGCTCCACAAGGCGAGTGCAGGTCCAAGTGAGATGAGCTCAAACAGGGGGAGAACACTCCCACTGTGAGGTCGCCAGTGAAGGCGAGAAGCTGTGGGGTCAGAAACTGACAAGACCATTCCCAATACGAAACACTGGGAAACTGAAACGAGCATAATACATAAGACCCATGTATACTGAAATGAGAGTGTTGCAAATATCACATAGCAAGGCTGGAGAAGTCCCTGTGTGTGTGCAGGCCTGAAACCATGGAACGGGCATACAGCCAAACGTAAACATAGTGAAAGAAACACGCACTATTTATGAAGGCTGGGGAAGACAAATTCAGTGTCAGAAAGTGAGAGAATGAAATGCACACACGTCTTGTGGGCCTGGGAGTCAAAGGAATATGTGTGAACTGCATCCAGGTTGGAGAGGACAACACATGAACAAACCATGGAACCACTGTGCTTTGGGGAATCCAAGTGCCAGACAAGAGGTGGGATAAAGAAAATTACAAGTACAAATAATCCTGGAGGGATTTTACTACTGAAAAAAGCTGGATCGATTCTCAAGGGAGTTAACCAGTGGTAACCAGTGAAGAATAGAAAGCAAGAGGAATTGTCTTTTGTTTCCACGACAGGAGGAAAGCAAGAACTGTGTATAAGATACTGTTATTGTAATCAGAGAACTATGCAAAAGGACTGGTTCCAGTCTGAGGATATCCTAACAGAATTGTAAAACTGAGATAAGTATTCCAAGAGCCAGGCTAGGCAGAATCCCATGCTGAGGCTGTTGCGTAAGGCAGTTTCTTTTTAGATTTTTTTTTTCTAACGTGGTAGGGCCAGTTAGAGGTTATCAATTTGGAATCAGGACTCTTTATTTTGGACTATGAAATGGCACCCTTAGTTTTATTTTAGAAGGCAGGGCATTTCCCTCATGGTCATAGAGCACAGTTAGTCAATTTTCCTTGTATTGGAATAAATATACATGATCCACTCTTGTCTGAGTTATCCTTTTGGTTGAACACAATACAAGATGATCTCTGGAATTTGATACAACCACTTTTCAGGCGTCCCGAGCTACATGCTTCAGGAAACAAGACAAACCTATATTTTAAAATCTATCAGCAGGATGGGACCAAAGACACAAGTGGCTCGGGGTCAGAAACCAGCCACGTAAGCCAAGTATGGTGGGAGCCATCTTACTGATGCAGATGTGTATGCTATTGATGTTATTAGAGGTAGGTATATAATATAGGATTGCAAAGGTTCAGACAGAGGACAGAATGTTTGTAAGAAATCCTGAAGATCACCCTTTTATTATTTGCTTTTGGAGTTAGGGAAACCCATCACCATAGTTATAGGGTTAGTTAAAGTTATCTTTTCTTTGATCAAATTAATTGAACCCGTCTTCTTGTCTGTTTCCTATGTCTGATTTACCACAGCTATTTATGACATTTGCACGCAAAACTGAAAGTCTGTTTGTAGTTTTCCTTAGCTCTGAGCTATTGCAGCCAGAACCCGGTCTCCAAGGAAGAGCATATCTATTTTATTACACAGATGCTTTGAATAAGTGTTGCTGATATAAGCAGGGATTGTGAAAAAATATCTTGAGCTTTAATTGTCAGGCCACAGTCACTGAGTTACTCCTATGTTTTATGTATCTCATATTTCTATGCCTAAATATGATCACCAGCAGGAGTAATGCCATCAGTGTCACAGAGAACACATATTTGCTTTGATTACCTTATAATAATCAAGGTCAATTGTAAGACCTCTTCGTTGTCTTTTAGCAGTTAAAATGGAGTATCATATATATAGTTTAAAGTCTGTAATTGGAGACTATCAGATGATAGATCATCACAACCTACATACGAACGCCTTATAGACAATCACATGTTGATTTTTTACTGGTTGATTTGGATAATGTTTATGTCTTTGGGTGGGGTGTTAGAAATGGATAACGCCTTAAACGTGATCACAATCCTTTAGTATTGACCTTGTCAATGGCAAACAATTTCAGAAAAGCAGGCACACATGGGAATTAACAGTACTATTATTTAACAGTGATCACTGACAGTGGAAACCTACGATGGTCTATGCTATATAAAGATGTCAACATTCCTTTTTTGTAGGCTTACCCTCTTTAAAGTTCTAGCAGAATACTCTGGTAGGCTTGATAGCACTGATGTTCTACAATGTTAACGAATATTGACCAACACTGTGGCTCCTTTTGTAACAACAACTGCCCCAGCCATGAAAAGGGCTGCTTTATATATGACAAGATGGTTTAATAATGAGTGTAGAAAGGGCTAAAAGGGCCTGGATGATAAATGCAAGACAATGATTGGCAGATACGCCATGGTTGTATTAACGAGAAAGGCATATAAAGAACGTATAACTAGTAAGAAGAAAGCCTATTGTCAGGTCCAATGTAAAGTTTTGAAAAGAACAGCTTTGGGGAAAAATCAGAGAGATTTTTGTCAGAGAGTGACAGCAGCTGGTATACCAAGTGAAAGACAGATAGATTACAACATGTTTTAAAACTGGATGTTCACATAGTTCTAAACTTTATATAACTGTGAGGAAGACCGCGTCATGGTAAACCCAAATGTTCCTTTCATGGGAAGTTGATATATTTTATCAATATAGGGATGGTTTTCACAGATAAAGTTATGCTGAAGTTCTAACCCTGCCAAATTGGATCAGCGCACCAGGGCCCGATTGTATACATGTCTATTTATCCAAGCATGCTTCTGACATTTGGGTACCCTTTCTGGTACATAAGTAGTGTGACTTGGATTTCCCCTCAAATTATAGAGCCCTTTCTCTATTAGATTATCTATCTAAAACTTATCTAAACCCTATTCTAAAGTAATACAACAGAGGTTAGAGTTATGGTGCAAAAACAAACTCATAATCATTCGTTCAGGCGGGGTTTAGGAGAGGGATTTCTACTGTCAACCAATATGTCTGACTTTATCAATAATGGGTTGTTTTGAAAAAGCTATCAATGTATTTATCATGTGTTGATCTACAGACTGCCTTTGACATTATCCTCGTAGCAACAGTGGTCTACTCTAGCTAAAGTACCACCCCCACCAGTATTGTTTATATACTAAAAATAGGTTGTACTCCAAGAACTATGCTGTTATTCGTTGGGGTCCAGCAGGTGAAAACACTAAACTCTTTACTATAGTGAAAGTAGTAAAACAGGGGTTTGTTCTGGCCCCATTTCTATTTTCTCTCTATATTGACGAGTAGCTGGCAAGGTGTTGGGACTACAGGCCTATTCCCCCCCCCTTTTGGGTGATCAAAAAGTAGGCAGATGATGCTGTGCTTATCAGGAAAACTTGCAGTTGTCTTCAGCAACCTTTGGATCATTTTAATGTTGTGCGCTTAGAAACGATCCTTAGGATATATGCCAATAAAACAAACAATATGGCAATACAAGGAAGACAATGTGATCCAGTGGCTTTCACTTAGAATTGATGTGAACTGGTGCAGCGGTGGGACTGCATTGACGATTTATGTACACTGTTTCAGAGACATCTATCAAATGCGACCCTCAGACTTATAAAAGCAGTTTGATACCGGACAGACGTGGTAAGGCTACAGTAACTTGTTAAAAATAATTTGGTGGATGAGTTATATACAAAGTGCATGCTGTAAGTGTTTCCATGTATGGTGCTGAAATTTGAGGGTACTATAATATAACTAAATGTTACAATCATGAAGATAGGAAAAGATTAGGATTGCCTCATAGTGCTCTTACCATCCCAGTTAAATTAGAATTGGGCATTTTTGGTATCTCCTATGCCAACAGAATCAAACCACTTTCACACTGCTCTAAAACATGGGATTGTGTGGAGTTGACTCTGTGCCGGGAAGCACTATCAGGTGTATTATCAAGTGAGGATGCAGGTAAGATTCGATAGGTTGTATTTTTTAAGAACATGTTCCAACAACTTGGACTCGATGAGGTGTGGAGAGAACCCTACATTTATGCTTTAAGGTATAATCAAATCATTACAAAAATGCTTATGACAAATGGCTCCTTAAAGAAATCTTGACACAGGGCAATAACAGTAGCCTAACGCGTAAATATTGCATGGTCAAGAGCAAATTAGCTTTCAAAGAGTATTTGGACAGAATCTAGTCTCTGTAAACTTTCAATAAAACGTTTCATTAGAACTTTACCAGTATCAGCATTTACTTAAAAATGGAATGCTGAGTCGTCCGGTAAGTGTCCATATTGTGAAAGCTGGATGAGGAAGTTATTAATGTTTTTATTTATTTGTCCAATATACAATCCCCTTGAAAGAGCATTGCCCAAACCAGTGCTGAAGAAACTGAATGTAATAACTTTACTGGATGTCTGGTATGTGCGTACAAAGATGCACAAAGTTCACAGAAATTATGCTGTTTCAGCTTGTTTTAGACAATGCATGCCATATAAGGAGACAGGTTATGGCTTGGTGGAACCAATTAAATATATCTATTTTTTCCTGCTTTATCAATGAATTATTCTAATGCATGGAGGCAGTGATGATATTTAATGTGAAATGTAGTGTTTGTTGTCAGAACCACTGATGCAAGAGGGAACACTAACTACTACTTGAAAATATTGTAACTACCTTTTAATGTTTGTATTTTATGTGATACGTAGGCGGGGAGCCGAAATAAACTTAGCAATGATGAATGCTGATAGTTGGCACTGGACTCTTGCAACTCTGCAGTATTTCGATAATAGATAAGACACACTAAAGAGTGGTCCTTATTTCTAGTGACCATGCATGCCTTTGTCTCCTGCACAACATATTTCCCAGTCTGGGCTTTCGCTTTGCCACCATTGTGACCGGTTACTTTAGTCCAATGGGTTCTGTTAAGGTGACATTTGAGCACACATCCCCGAATACATTTGTTTTCTAAACGAAAACCCAGGACTCGGTTCTTTGGTTGTCACTGGAACACAAAGTCCCGCGGACACTCCACCCTTCCGGAACGTTACCAAGCATCTTCTTTGAGGCCTCTGCTCCTTGGAATGAGGTGTGCCTCCATGGTAGTAAGACACGCTCAAAAGAAGCAAGCAGACCTTCAATTTCATCTGCACTTCAGGCACTTTGAACGCTGTCTTTGCACTTCTCTTCACAGCTTTGCAGCGCATGCATCCTTCTATGAGGTAGCCCAGTGTTAAGCGCCCTGGCAATGCACCACGCTGGCACCTATTAATGAATGTTTTCATTTTTTTTTCTTTTTTCCCTGCCTACTTAAGATTCTTCCTTTGACTACATAAGCAACAGCTGCCTGGCTTCCTGTTCGGTGCTGGATCTAATGCTTCCAACGAAATCTAGGTCAAAACACTTGGAATGCATGAATATCAAACAGACTTTTCAAAACAGCAAACGAATACATCTTTAACTGGTGACATTTCCCCGTAGCATATGGCAGCAAGCTCAGGGGACCGCATGCTTTTTTTTGATGAATATGTTCCGTCAAAAACGAAGGGATGGCAGTGGGCATATGTCACCTTCTGTTTTGCCTTATGAAATGATAATACGAACTCAGACAGGGAGAGCGCTAGACCATTATCACACGACTTCTTTTTTTTTTTTAGCTTTTGTCCTAACCCAAAGTAGTACATTGTCTGCCGTTGGAGGAGCAGCGCCTTTGGGTGTAGACGTTTTGAACGATAGCTGTCAAAGGCGCGGCGGCGTGGAGGCGGTGGCCTGTGACTAGGAGAGCAACTCAGGCCCTCCTTGAAGGCGCCTGCAGCATGTGAACTAGGACAGGAGGCACTGGCTGTTGGGCATGCAGTGGAAACATTAGTATTGCCATCAAGTGCCGAGAGGTCTTTGATCACTTCACAGGAGCAGCTCTCTAAACGCTCCTGACCAGTGGTAGAGCTGGGAAAGGGAAGGGGTGGCAATAGACCCCCTTTTTTCCCAGAGCCCATTTCAGATTCGATAAGGCTGCCTTCGATGCTGCGCCTGAACCTTCATTTTAGGCTGGCTCTATAGAGAAAGACTATCATGTAGAGCTTGTGACGAGACACTCATTTAAGTGTGCACCATTTCTGGTGCATGTTTATTAAATAATGGAGCAGGCAGATTATTGCCCAGTCCAAATAATGGAAAGTTTTCTCTGCATAATGCAAACAATGTTTTACATGTGCTTGATTTGGAATGGAGCAGACACATTTGCAAACGTAGGCACGAAAAAGAGACATGATTTGGGGATTTTTTTGTTAGCTCTTTATGGATTAAGAGATGGACCCCTTGCTGACTGTGCTGAGAGAGGCACAGCTCCACCTCACTGATGAGGCCCAACAAGGATGAAACAGGTGTTGGGGATGCTGTTGGGACTCTTGTTCGAAGGTTTGCCTGGCATTTCGGTGCTGAACTGCCCTTGTGGGCGGGACAAAGACTGATATGCAAATGGGTATTCCTCTTTTGTGAAAAGTGCAGTGAGCTAAAAGTGATGGCTGCCGACTCTCACAGTGGGTAAAACCACTGAACAGGTTATCATGCCATGTTCTTTTGAGAGAGTGGCGCCTGATACATTTTTTGCAATTTTGTAAGGCACTTGGGGTTGGTCACCCTAATGTACCTTGGGGAACCCGGACGTGGACCCCTTGCTCATTGTGCTCAGAGAGGCACAGCTTCACCTCACTGATGAGGCCCAACAAGGCAGGAACACGTGTAATGGGTTGCTGTTGGTACTCTTGTTCAAAGGTTTGCCTGGCGTTACGGTGCTAAACTGCCCTTGTGGGCCGGACAAAGACTGATATGCAAATGGGTATTCCTCTTTTGTGAAAAGTGCAGTGAGCTAAAAGCGATGTTATCATGCCATGTTCTTTCGAGAGAGGGGCGTCTGCTACCTTTTTTGCAACTTTACAGATTAACGCAATGAAGGAAATCAATTATTTTCTATCTTAAAACATGAATACTCTCACTACATCTGGAACAAAATCAGTTTATCTGTTATGTATTCAGTGAACTTTAAGGAGAATCGAATGGCATAGTTCAAACCAATTGCCCCATTCATTTTATGATAGCATCAAAATATTGTACACATTATGTTTGCTGGTTCTTTTGCATCGGTGCAAAGTTGAATGCATGAGAACCTGATTTGATATCAAAGAAGGGTATGTGTTGTAAGGCATCTAAGTCCTGCACCTTGTGCTATGTAGAAACTAACATACAATCCTATGTTAGCCTGAGTTACAATGATAGCTAAACCTTCCAGTGCACGTGCTCCTTCATAATATTAAGAGAATTCAATTAGACACCGGTGGTCAACGTAGGTGCATCCTGTTATCTTACCAGGTTTTATTGCACAGATGCATCCAACGTACAGAGCAATTTTCGTCTGTTGTTAGGCTAATCGTTCTTATCAGTTTCAATCCAGAATAATGCAAATACAAACATTTGTTTCCAGAGTAATGCAAATACAAACATGTGTTTCCAGAGCAATGCAAATACAAACATGTGTTTCCAGAGCAATGCAAATACAAACGTGTTTCCAGTGTATCGCAAAAACATACATTTATTTTGAGTTGAATTACAGTTTACATATAAAAACACAGTCATTGTTGAAAAATGAATGGCTTTGCTTTTCAACAATGTAACCACTGTGTTTTTATAGGTTAACTAACACGATATATGGACAATAAACCCTGCACGATAACAGGGTATTCTTACGTTAACCACTGGTCTCTAATTTAATTCTTTTATTAGTATTAAGGAGTTCACTGGAAGTCCATTCTTGACATTTTCACCAGCTCTGAGCCAAACGGGATTCAAAGGTCACTAATACTTTTCCTCTGAGCCCATCTCTCCCTTATCTGCCCCAGGCCCTTATAAAGCAAGTATGTTTGCTATCTGTCTGTAATTCTTGAGTCGCAATTTCTTGAAATCACACATATTTTTCTAAATAAATAACTGCACACCCCTGTCATGCCTTTCAACCATTGTCACATCACTTAAAGCGTAGTGTACCCCAGGGCTCTTCCCACTCAACTCACCAATCTGCATGTGACACCTCGGGTCATGACCATTGAATTATTTGGGCAATATTTTTATAAGTAACTCCCCACCCTATCTGAGACAAGGTGATCTGCTCCTCACTGTTTCTTCCCCTGGTTGCTTGTAGATAATTTGCTACCAATTGCTCGCCCCCTCCTCACCTGTTGTTAGCTCCCAGCTCACGTGTTACTCTGCTTTCCTCACTCTGTTCTCCCCGCTATGATTGTAAAGCAGTCTGTTGCTTCCTGAATCTAGGTCTGCACTCAATTACTACCCCAATAATTATAATGATAATAACAATATTATTATTAATTATTATTATAATTAGTATTGTTATTATTATTATGATAATATTAATAATACTAGTAGTAATAAATCACATATTATCTTTAGTATAATAATAATAATAATAATAATAATAATAATAATAAAAGTATGCTGCCGAGGAACAAATTCCTTTGCAGCAAGACAACAATGCAACCACTGGAGCAGAAACATTTAAAGAGTGGCGATCTGCCAGTGACACATAGGGCCTCATTAAGAGTCTGGCGGTAACCACAGCAGTAAAACTGCCTGGTTAACGCCAGACTCGTATTACCATTCCACCTCTGTGACTCCTGGAATTACCAGGGCATTACGACCCTCGTGTCCCGGAATTCCGGAGGCGGAATTCGGTAAATCCCCATTCCCCAGTCCTATACTCAATGGGAATGGGGATTTACCGAATTCCGCCTCCGGAATTGCGGAACACCAGGGTCATAATGGACTCATAGTCCCATAGGACTCAATGGGAATGGGGAAGTGGAAACACCGGCACCATCTCGTGATGGTGCCGGTGTTTCCACGTCCGCCTTCAGGCGGGCGGTGTTAAACCCGCCACGTCAGACCTGGCGGTAACATCACCTCCCGCCTGCAGGACTCGGGATCGGGCAGTCCGGAATTAACAGTGGCGACAGGTTTTCCGCCACTGTTAATTCCGGACCGCCCAACCTGTAATGAGGCCCATAGATTGGCTTAATGCAATTGACAGTGAACAGCAATACAATAGATATGCTAGTGCCCTTGAGAGGCATCCAAGTCGTAAACTCCTTATTGGCCACATTGCATGGTCTTGTGCCATGGGACCTAACCAATATAAACTACATAACTGTTTGTAAAGGCTGATTCCACTGTGTCCATGCTCCTATACATATATATATATATATATATATATATATATATATATATATATATATATATATATATATATATATATATATATATATATATATTTAGTTGCTCAGTCCGGCTTCCATCTCCTTATTTGGGGTCAGCCCCCTCCCCCTTTCGGGAAGTTACAGTTGCATTCATGTTGCATAAATACACACTTAACAGCTGGAGGCATGAAATAAAACTCTCAGGCAAAATGATGATGCATATACTTTTGGATTAAATAAGCCTGCTAGCTTTAGTGTCAAATGGTAGGGGGGAAAGCACCTTGATCAATTGCCTGCTTTCCCCCACCACCAAGTTGTTGGCGAACTCTGGTGGTGGACGGGAGGATGAGTAATGTAAAAGACGGCTGCTTCACACCTTGAAGCTTGTTGTCCCTGCTTTGACCCCTCCCAGCTTCCGGCTCCAGCAATGTGTGCTGACAAGAGCTACTTGTCAGACCTGTCCAGTAAAAACTCCCCCTGTAATTATTTTCCTGGATCCTCATTATAAATGAGTATCATCAACACTGGTGCCAGAGGGATAGTTGTAACCAGGTGACCCATCTTTTACCGCCCTACTTTACCATGTTACAGCAACTAAATAGTTAATGATGAGCAGAGTTCTTCAGGAGAGGGACTGAGGTACATGCAGTTGCTCACCGGCCATGAGCAGGAGGGCAAAGTCTACTGAAGTCCGGCTAATCATCTTGTGGGGGACTCCAGCTTGCCCCATTGATGACACAGTGGCACCAGTGCATTGCAGCATAACTATGACACCAGCCCAGCACAATCACACTTTAGCAGGAAGTAACAGCCTCACTCTCCTTAGGCCACTTCCCTACCACATCACAACCCCCACCAAGGGTAGCATTGTACTGGCAGGGATGAGGGGGGCACCATTGGGTTTACCGGAAACAAATACTCTTACATAGATGGTGCAAAACAGCACACATGGTAACTGGAGACATGAAATTAAAGATTTGAAGCAATAAAGAGGCTAGTTTTATAGAGTTAAATACATGTCACATCCCTATAGTTTGATCAGGTAAATCGTGTTTAACAGTCTAGTAGCCTGTGGACCGTATGGCTAATACAAATCCCTAACTCTGACAAATAACATGTGGTGCACATTCAGAATCAAGCTGTCAGACCCCACATGGAGTTACCCATATCGAAGTCCCCCAATAGTTTGGAAAACATTGTGTTTGCCTGTAGGCACACAGATGACATTCATAGCTTTATACATGGCACTGCGTGGCCATCATCATGATCAATGAGGAATGCGAGCAAATAGAAGATTTGGTGAAAGGGGTTTCACCATTTCTAGCTCAAGAGTAACCTAATTCCAAGACAAACAGAATATAGTTCAATAAAGTATACTAGTATTAATAAAAATACTTGGATTGCTGTGCATACATTTGAGCTTTTTGCTGTTGAAGACTGGAACACCAGAAGTCTGTGCGGAGGAAGTATCAAATGGCGTTTTGTAGCCCTGGTGCCTAGAAGCTGCTGTGCATATTGATGTGGGTGTGTCCTACAGAAGGAAACATAAAACAGCACGTGGGATAAGTGGCAGGAGAGACACAATTTGTGCAATCAGACATGTTATCATTTTGTCACCATTTTGCTCCACAAACAAACAATATCTTTCTAACCTAGAGTTCTCCATACACACCTCAATGGAATTTGTGGAGGGTGCAAAGGCTAAACAAATCAGTTTCTTTTTTTTCTTCTGTAGTTATGTTATGTAATAGTGCATTTGTAGTGTGCCTTAGTGTATGATCTCAAAGCGCTGTGGGTTGAACGCCCTCAGGGACCGTGTTCCCTTTCAGTTGAGAGAGTAGTGTAGAATAAAGTGCTTGGGTGCATTCTAAGGCTCAGTGTGGTGCGGTGGATGTGAGTGATCAGAGTTATGTGCGCAGCAAGGAGGGTGGTCTGCGAGTCCGCATTCTGGCTGCCGTGGGACATGTGTAGGAAATAATGTGTGCTGTTAGGACGATTTCTTGTTGGCGTATAGCTGCATTCTACCAGGCTATTGAGGTGTTCTATGAACAATGTGGGTATGTGTGCAACCAGACCGACTTGATCGAGGGGTGTAGCTGCGTTCTATTGTTTGTTGATGTAAAGTGGAGAGTGAGCATATTGGTGTGGTTATTGGTGGGAGGCCTCTTTACTTGGGATGCTTACGGGGCGATGGTGCAATAGCCTTTGCTTCTGTCTGGTGTCTGAAAGGGGTTGTATTTGGAAAGGTAACAACACTCCCTAATATGGCAAGTGCTCATCATCAAGGCATTTGATGCCAGGGATACAAAAAGAATGATACAAGTGGAAAAAGCAAACATGGAATAACAGCAGTACAAAGTTCTTCTCTTGCTGGCACCTGAAACTGAGAAGAGACAGTGATGCTTGAATGTTATAAAGCCCTGCATCACCCCCACACGGCATACCACACGCATTGGTCTGCCTAGCCCAGAGTTACATGGAAGCAGGAGGAGTACACATTCAGGGATCAGAAGGGGGAGGAATCGCTCCTAAAAAAGCCTGGACAAATCTCCTGAAAGAGAATGGGCCTCATTACAACTCAGGCGGTAAGGGGTTTACGGCGCCGTAAACAGCGCCGACCCTTACCGCCTGAGTATGAGGTCCCTTAGCGCCATGGCGGATTTAACACCTGCTTTTAGCAGGTGTTAAAATCGATGGCGCTAAGGGACCATGGAGTTAATTAACGCCTTCCCCACTCCCATTATGCCCTATGGGGCAAAAATGGGAATGGGGAAGGGTAAATGGGGATTGGGGACTTACCGCCCCGCCAAACTCGGAATGGGGCGGTAAGTCCACCAACCACCATGGCGTAAACGTAGTTTACGCCATGGTGGTAAAGTCACGGCCCAGGCGGTAACTTACCACCTGGGTCGTAATGAGGCCCGTTTCACCAGTCTGGACCTGGAAATTCAGGTGGGTCATGGGTATTCATGGGTGCCTAATGCTTCTTAAATATCTGAAAGCTCCTACCTGAACAGCATTTTTTTATTTTCTTAAACGCGCTTTGGGGTTGGGACAGACTTCCGCAAGCCACCACATCATTCACAGAACACAAATACCCCCCCCCCCATCAGCCGGGCATCCTTGTCAAACAGTATTCATCAGGGCTATGACCAGCAGCTATGTTCTCCTTTTTCCAGGATCTAACTATAGTCAACTATATGCTTTTATATGAGTTGTCCAACCAAGTATTCAGGGCAAGTTTGAAGCTCTTGTCATGAAGCAGAAACAGGTATTGTGATAGGTTCCCTTGGTTTGTGCCTTAAATAGACTATTCAGATTTGGGAGGATGAAAGATAGAATACAAACACCTTGTTCCTAGAAGCTACATTGTGATTTTAGGTGTAGAGTAGGGTAATACTCTGCGACTTTGGTTTTGATGCCAAAGTTCATTTTTGTTCAGGTAAAAGTGGAGCATCTTCTGAACAACAACTATTTTCTTTGCAAATGTGCATGGATCCTGACCATGTTAAGCAGCGCCTAAGCCCATGATGAGGCAGTGATTACAACAAGCTGGAGAAACAGTTTTTAGTAAACATCAACAAGGTTTATAAAGCATTAGCACCCGGGGTGGGAGGAGCAGCCAATTAGCTTCCTTGGATCACAGGCTGAACCTGATAATCTCGGCGCTCGTTCCATTGAACCTGAAGTCTGTTTCTCTTGCCCTGCACCACCATCTTCCCCAACCCTCCCGTATCTTGTATATATCCCATTCCCCCCACCTTCCCTCCCCACTTACCTCTGTTCTTCGGCAGCGGCAATATCCTCCGCTGCTGCCGCCGCCGCCGCATAGATGCTGCCACTTCATGGCTGCCATGCAAATGGAAGAGCAGCTGTGTATGAAGCCCCACCTTCCTTATCCATGGCAGTCATCTTGAGACAGTATTTTCATTCAATGAACAGGCCACGTGCAGCATCCTGTACATTGAATGAACATACACTTTTCTAAGGACCCTGAGGTGCTAGTAGCGTTAAGCACCCGTTCCAAGGACTGGAGAAGGTGATAACATCCCGGGGCCCTCATTAAATTCCCTCACTATGCTTGGGCCTTTAACTCGGGCCCCAGGGCATTGTTCCAGCCCTTGGAATAATGTTAAGAGATGTTGGGCTGGCTTTAAAGATCACTCAGATAACAGCATGGCTGGTAAACAAGGTTTATTTTCCACTTGTAAAGTAAGCAGTCTCTTTAACAGTGACCTCCGGCCCAACCAACCCAACTGGCACTACATGGAACTTAGAACCTCTCCTGCACTCTAGACCACCCAGAGGTTCTAGGTTCAATGTGGTAACTTACACTGAGATACTGTAAAATTACAAGATAAGAGCATACATAATATTTACAACTAACCACACCTAACACCAACCTTCCTCCCACTATCCAACATCCACACTCCTCTTTTGCATCGCCGCCATGCTCTCCGTACTCCAAACTCCACCACCTTTGAACAAGAATCA
Organism: Ambystoma mexicanum; assembly: GCF_040938575.1. Taxonomy (NCBI): domain Eukaryota; kingdom Metazoa; phylum Chordata; class Amphibia; order Caudata; family Ambystomatidae; genus Ambystoma; species Ambystoma mexicanum. Next base: position 1,429,742,728 of record NC_090934.1, on the reverse strand, counting down.
ATGTCCCCAGATCTTTGACAACCTCTTTGGGCTCCAAAATTCTCGAATGACCCTTCCTCGCTTTGACTGGTAACTTAACTTTAATCACATCACCGGGCATTACAACAAGGTTTCTGCAGCGATTCTTCTCATCGAATATTTTCTTAGCCTTGTAACCGCTGACCAACAATATCTCTCTCACACACTCCACATCCACCCTCTCACATCTCGATCTGCCCATCCAACCGAGGTACAAATGGGTATTGGGTTTCCTACCATGCAGCAATTCAAAAGGCACAACCTGTGTCACTGCATGTGGGCCCAATCTGTACAGAAACTGCAATCCTAATTACATTCATCAAAGTGCAGATGAACCTTTCTACACAACCACTTCCCTGGGGATGATAAAGGGCTGTCGTCACTTGTTTAATAGCGTAACTCTCCAAAAACAACTTACATTTTATCGATACTCTTACTCGTGTAAGTCCATCCCAGTCCACCAACTCCTAGTCATTTGTAGATAAATGGTTGTCATGGGCCCAGGTCTAATACATTGGGGATTTACCATATTTACTTTTAAATAATTAACAATTCTTTAAGGAACAGAGCCATCACACACCCTCAGGGGCTTCAAATAATCTCTTCATCTACTAAGACCCTGTTGGTCTTTTTCTCCCAACTCTAGGAAGCCAGTTCTACCTTTGGTAAATCTGCTTCAGGCTTCCTAATGGGCGTGGGTCCTTTCATCTCCAGATATTTTCCAAGATCACCACTCATGCAAGCCCCCGTAGTGGCCATGTGTTTTCCACCTATTTAACAGGTGCTATTCCTACAAGTGGGGCCTGAAGCTAAGGAAGTTGGCCAAACCCCAGTGACATTAGCATCTTTAAATGCCCACACAGAGCTGCTGAGTGGGAATTTACAGATTGTGTGTGGGTCTTGCCCACTCAAGCCCTACCCTGTCTACACCTCTGCCTACAGTATTCCATTGTGGACTCACACTATTTGATTGCTCAAGTCTTAAGATCGCTTGCTTATTAGGCAAACAATGCAAGGTAATATATCCCTAAATCACAGGTTGATCAAATTTCTGAACATATGAGAAGGTGTGGGTGCTGGACAGTATTTATCTCAGAATCCTATTTCGTCCATATCTTATCATAGAAACATTACACATCAAGGAAATGCAGGGGTATGCAGAATGAATGTGTGGTATTATTTTTGAAGGGATTATATATTTTTATAATTGTATCAATTACTAATCAGTAGTATTTTTGCACTGAGAGTGTTGCGTTGATAATGTGTACATTGTTTGAGTCATGTGTTGCTTGAAGCAGTTTTCAATTTAGAAAATGAGTTTTCAGCATCCTTGCTCTAAATTTATAGTTGAACACAACCCACTCTTTGGGCCTTGAAGACATTTTGACCTCTGTTTTCCATGGGCGTGCCCTTTTTGTGGTAGCTGAAGAAAAGCAGCACACGTGAATGAAGCAAGGAATGATTGTGGGGCATCTCACTTTAGATTCATTCAATTTCCATTTTCCCCAACAAACTATTTGTGGGTGTTTTCGTTTTTGCAGCCCATCAGGCTGTGATATTTGTTTCGGCACATGTTTTACTGTGGGTAATTTGCTGTTTCCATGTTGGACTATTGTTTCACATCCAGACCCAACACAAATGCAGTCCAGGCCTCTACTTTTATCACTTGATAACTCATCAGTAGTTGCGATTAAATGGTAAGCCCAGTAATATATGTGGATTTCATGGTGGCCCATTTATGCATCTTATTCCAGGTAACATATAGTTCACTATGCCAATAACACAGGGCAGCTGGCGCTACTTTTAGGGTATTTTCTTATTACACCAACTCCACATCACACTCTCCGCCCTGGCATAGTCTGACTTGGGAACCTCAAAAGGCATATTTTAAAGCATTGAATGGAAAAGTGCCTCCTTGCTCATTAATGTCATCAGAAGTGCTGCCCAGTGTCGAATATCAGACATAAATAATATCGATATCAGTTCACGATTCTACTTTCTGTCTGTCATTCCCAAATATTTGAATGATAGGCTTGTTTTCTGTAGTGTAAAGTTAGCAGTTAAGTGTACTCCCCCCATCCTTCTGACTGAGGTTTATGTTTGTATTCAAGCTGTTGTTTCTGCTAAGTTTTTCACATTATCAGTGGCTCATGATCCAGGCTATCCTCTTCCCCTCAAGGAAATAAAATGGTTATTGGCACACAGCGAGATTCTGTGGACTAACCCGTGGCATCACCAACTTAGTTTGGAATGTATTCAAATCACTTGGGTTTGAACAGGAGCAAAGAAGGAAATAACCTCAGCATTGTGTCTTTCCTCAGTGGAACCACCCTTGATAATGATCAATTGACTCTCAGTCTTGCAGCAAGAAATTAATATTAGCTATAAACCCAGGTCTCGTTCACTAGGGATGAAGGCCTTTTAGAGTTGAACAAGGTATGGCATGTGACCCATTAATTTTCCCTGATTGCACTATCTTCCGAAATGTATGTGCATATATGTACATAGAATCAACCTATGTACATATGGTCAATCAATCCAGTGGACTAGTGGGTATCTGCTCATTCCATCGACAGCCATACCATTGAAAAAAATGCATCGAAAAAAAGCATCAAATGCATTTTTTTAAATGGTAAAGGGTTTACTTTAATAAAAATGGGGTTTAAAGGTTAAAATAAGGAGGTTGGGGAACCCCCCAATAAAAAATGTATTTTTCGATGCATTTTTGTCAATGGTATGGCTGTCGACGGTTTGGCTTTTGATGCAATCACTATGAACCGACTAGTGTCTCTTCGACACCAAAACGCCCATCACCCAGGATTATGTCTTATCAGTATGCCATCTTCACTGATTATCATGGATATTGGTCTGTAAGTGCACATTTGTCCATCAGCAGGCACGTTTTTGCCCATTTGGAACATGTTTCCTATATGTGAGAGATGCATTCTTTATCCCGGTAACGCACTACCTAGGATGATAACATTTGTTGGGAAACTTTGGATAATGGAAATCGACACACATTAATGACTCTCGCATGTTAGAAACTGAATGATCGCCCTTGTTGTTTTCTGAACCCAGAGATATCTGGTGTAATATTTAGATATAGCAAAACCACAGAAAGGTGATGGCTGAACGATTTTGAATGAATCATAACCTCTGGCATTCCTGTGGACAGCCATCCAGACCATTGTTTTTCAGTATGTCCAGGCATTACAGAATGGAAACACCTTATGCAATTCAGGCTTGGTCCCATGCCAAACAAGCTGTCCCGCCTAACCTACTGGGTCATATTCCTATTGCACAAAGACACAAGCAACCTCAGACATGTTTCAGGCTCACTGGCCTTGGACGATGCTTCAGTCTCTGCGCACGGCAAGCTTCGGACCCACTCAAGGGTATACCCATCTCACAAAGGGTGTCTTCAGCTAAACAGAAAGCTGAAAGGTTTCAATGAATCATAAACTCTGCCATTGCTCTGACCAACCACCCTGAATATTATTTTTCATCCTGACCATCCATTATTGAAGGGGAAAGACAAAATGCAATTGAGGCCTGGCCCAACCTAAAAAGGGACAGTCCAGCCTGAACGGCTCCGTCACATACCTTCTAAATGAGACCTCAAGCAATGACAGGCATGATTCAGGCTCATTGCTCAATACTGGTTATTATAATTGGCTACTTATAACGTGCTTAATACCCGAGGTTTCTAAGCGCAGACCCTGGGGTCAAACCTGTGTTGCTAGCTACGCGTCGTCTTGCTTCCAAGAAGAGTGCAGTGCCCCTGAGCTATCCTCCCAAAACAGTAAGGTGTAGCTTGAGTCTCTTGGCCCAGAAAGCTTCTTACCCACAGCTAGGCATACCCGTCCCACCGCGGGTGATTTTAGCAAAACAAAAAGGTGGTGGCTCGAAGGTTTTGAATGAATCATAACCTCTGGCATTGCTGTGGACAACCCTCCAGACCATTGTTTTAATCAACATAAGATGTACAAAAAATGTATTTGGTCCTCTTGACGGTTGTGCAATCAAAGCTTCTTCCACCGAAAGCAGCCCGTTCAACACCCTGTGCAAGAACATCCTCAGCTAATCACCAAATGAATGATAGGAACAGATCACAGTCTGCGCAGCGATTCTTGAATATGCCACAAATCATACATGGAAACATAGCTTGTATGCTGCAGCCTTCAAAAAATTAAAACAAATTCTCAATTTCTGATTAATTGTTTCAAGAGTGTATTACTTAATGAATCATACTGTGTTAAAATAAAGTGAAACATTAATCTGCAAGTGAATCGTGTTTTTTAAAAAAAATATTACTTAAAATATATATCTTTGTTTTCTCTTAAGAAAACATTGACCCCTGGATTGTTACTTTACATTGAACAGAATATTAAAATCAAATGATAAGACCTAATGTGTACCTTGTGGATGTAGTGCATTAGTATAATAGGAGTTATGGTTAGTTTGAAGTGGGAGAGATTTTGCATATGACTTATATTGCAAATGTTGGACATTGTATTTATTTATTTACACATTTATAGGCGCGTCATCTAGACACTTGTTACTGGCGATAGGAGGCTACGCAGAAAAAAACAGCAGATAGCAGGAGGTTGAGGCTGTCATGAAGCTGTCGATGGAAAGAAACAAAGAAAAATGGAGGAGGCGGCCCGGGAACCCTTGCAGGGTCCTCTTCTACCACTCCTCCCCCTCCCCCTGGGTGAGGGGAGGGCTCAGGCGCGTAACAGCGCCAAAGACTCCAAAAGCCTGCGAAGGGCGAACAATGGAAAAGGGCGGGGGAAGCCCTTTATAATGAGCGGGCGTCCTACGGTAGGTAGCATCCAGCCCCTGCAGTAGGACGCCCGCCAATCCGACAGAGGAGAAGGTTTCGTTTTCCACCCTCCCACCCCACAAAGAAGCATAATGAGGACAACACCTGGTCATTGCTGTCGCAGGACGGTCAGGCGAGAATATGGCGGTGTTTGGGCAACCAAGCACAAAAAACAGACTCCGAATGAGCCAGGAGGAAGCCGGAAGGGTCTTCGCTCTTCTCGGCCCAGCGCCTCTTGGGAACCTAACGGCAGGGGCGTCTGGTGGTAACAACAAGGGCTCAGCTTCCCCCAAAAGAAATGGCACTCTCCCAGCACATGGACACCTACAAGGACAGGGTAGGCTCAGGCACAAAGGGTTGGGAGAGTTGGGCCTACTATGGACTTGGTGCAAAGGAATAGGGGGAAGCAGGTGGATTGGGCACGCAGCAAGCGCCACACTTACAGACTGAATTTCACTAAATGTGTGCAGTGATTCTTTTGTGTGAAAATAAAACTGCGGCCAAGTTTGCCATTTTGAAAAACAACTGTCTCATTCCAGCTCTTTTTCTGAGAAGGGACAATAAACGGTAACGGAAGAATGAGCAAAAAATGGCTTATTGGCTATGGGTACAAATGGACAAATGCAAGGGTTAATAACAGGAGTTTTTAGTGGTTTCCGGAACAAGGAGTTGTACGTTTCAGTGAGGGGGGGATGATGGGGGAAGGTGGGAGTTCCAGAGCTTGGCAGCAGAGAAAGGGAAGCTGGAGCCACCGATTTTAGCCCGTTTGAACCTTGGAATGGCTAGGCAATGGGCATAAGCAGTACGTGTGGGCCTGGAGGTGGCTGGCTTGGAGAGTCTAATGCTGGCATAACCGCAATAATATTTCCATGCAAACGTTTATTTTATTTTTTGAATGTACTTATCTGCATCATATTGAATATTTCCTGTACACTCTAATTTTAGATTATCCCTCCTTCCCCGAAATGTCTACATCCCAGGTGAGATTTCTCCGGTGCATAAATGTCGCGGTCCCGCAAAGGGTTAACACGCACTGATTGAGCTGTAAACGGTTGACATTTAGCGACATCAGCAGCCAAAGCATTAGCCCAGGCGGGTCTGAATGGCTGGTTCTGGCACACGAACGCCATCTCCCGCCTAAACACTCTCCTCAGCTCGGCCCCTTCGTTCTCATTTTCATCTCCCTGGCACTTCATTATTCCAGCGAACAAACCCCCCCCCCCTTCTCTTTCACGACCCCAGTGGGAATTCAGCTTTCAGGCAAACTCTTATTCTGATGCTAAGAGCGACTGAAATTGTGTCGGACAAATTAAAAGCGGAATTAAACGTCGCCGAGTGGCTTATCGCCGAAGTATTTCACCCCCACAGATAGAGGCCAACCGAGGGGAGGCCAATAACACGAAGTTTCAAAACACTGCGGCCCCTTTCACGGCTCTGAACTCTGAAGACTTGAGTGGCATATGGAAACAAGGGGAGACTGTTTGCCCGCTGCCCACTTTTTGAACGTTATTGGGGCGAATGAAAAGGCCATTTTCCTCGGAGACTTTGTCACAATAAAACAGGCCCCAGTCATTCGCGAGTCAAAGCGCGGGCGAAAAAAGGACCACAGTGCAAATGTGCTGTAAACCCGAGCTTTGTTGTCTCTCATTTTCTCACTATTCACAGTCACACAGGGGGGTTCTTTGACGGGGGAGGAGGCTGGACTCTCTGGGCCAGGCCAGGACGTCGCTAGGTGAAAACGTCGACCTTTCGTCGTCGCGCCAATTGATGCTGTCAGATCTGTGACTGTCATCTGTGGCTGGCTCAGAGGTTCAAATGGCAGCGAGCTGGGAGAAGACGGAAAGGGGGTAACTCGAGGCGTGCGCCTTAACGTGGATACAAGGGAAAAGCAGATGCTATCAACATGGAAACAGTGGGGCCCGCACATCGCACACAAAGATGCCCTTGCGTGTTTAGGAGCTACTGTTTTCATAGGTCTAACGTGTAAGCAAAAACATAAACATAAGTACTACGCTGGAAGTGTAATTCTACTATAAAGTAAGGGAAGTTCCCTATTAGCTACAAAGAACTAGCACTAAAAGAAAAATAAAAGGCCTGTTTTACAAAAGCGTTTTTCTATGGAAACCCCCATTGAGAAACGCTATTTTAATCAGGCCCACAATCCTGCAAGGCTGACACTTCCTTTGCAACAAGTCATTGGCTCTCTTGTTTTCGATTCCAAAGCAGGCTTTGCTTAATGGTATCTGGCTAAGAGCATTAACTGCTGTGTATGCAATTTAAACTATTTATGTTTATTGGGTCGCCTGAAAAGGCGTATGGTGTGTGTTTTTAAGTCCTTGTGCAGTAATAACACTATCCCTCGCTTCGTCCTTCGTATTGTTCTTTATGTGTCTCCCTTATGTCACGTAGTTCACTTTACACCTCTTTCCCTATGTTGCTCCATGTGCCTCTCTTCTAAAGTTCCCTGCATTCTTCCTTCTCATCAACCTTCCTACCTCTCTGACATTCATCCTTGTTCTTTTCCTCATTCTCCTCTTCAATTCTTCAATGCCTCATGTATCTTCCTTTGCTCCCTCCCTCCCTCCCTCCCTCCCACCCCCCCTCCCTCTCTCCCTCCCTCCCTCCCTCCCTCCCTCCCTCCCTTCCTTCCTCCCTCCCTTCCTTCCTTCCTTCCTTCCTTCCTTCCTTCCTTCCTTCCTTCCTTCCTTCCTTCCTTCCTTCCTTCCTTCCTTCCTTCCTTCCTTCCTTCCTTCCTTCCTTCCTTCCTTCCTTCCTTCCTTCCTTCCTTCCTTCCTTCCTTCCTTCCTTCCTTCCTCCCTTCCTCCCTCCCTCCTTGGGACTCATTACAAGTAAGGCAGTGTGGTAAGAAATGTCGATAATGTGGCAGCAATTCTGCTACACCCACTTTACCACTGTTGAAAATTCCCATAGAGTCTAACACCTTACTGAAACTCCTAACCCTGTGGTAATTCCACAACAGTGACTAGCAGTAATGGCAACTGAGTTTGGTGGTAATTTCATGCATTTACCACTGAATTACCACCAAACCATGATGACACCCTTTCTTTTCATAAGCAAAGAAAAAATAGAGTGAGTCCACCCTATCAAAACTGGTGCTCTCAGTTGGGCCCAAACAGGGCTGCACACTTGTATTCTATTTATTCTGAGCGTACATCTAAGCTCAAATGGTGGATATTCACAAAAACTATTTTGGATAGTTTTCATGAAAGAAATGTTTATTCACTTCCCTTAATTAGTCTGTTTATCGAATATTTCAACTTCATATTCAGTGAGGCCAGGCAAAAAATACTGGCTAGAATTTCTTGTACAATTTCCAATGCATTTCGGTGATAAAAACCTTCATCAGGGCCGTACATTAATATTCATGTGCCCAACAATTTGCTGTGTTTAACAGTATAAGCAACATATGGTGAACCACATAAAGAGAAAAAGAGAGACAAACAATCTTGTCTTTGTAAATACTTTTTCCAACCTTTCCTACAAAATAAAGAATGTGTTTTAGAGGAATTGGAAAACAAGTATATAAGAAAGAGATGGAGACTCCTTTGGTGGCCTTTAAGAGAATCCAAAACTTGAGAAACATTCTCATTAGGATTGACATTCGAGAGAAGAATCGACAGCCAGTTAAACAAACCACTTTGTGGGGCTATCCCCCTGTTGTGGGTAACCATCCATGTGGAGGCTGTATTATGTGTCATTTCACATCAGTTGTGAAAGAGGTGGACATAGGCCTGGAGAACACCTGGAATATTACTGAATTCTGTAATTGTAATAGCACCAATGTGGTTTATATGATAACCTGCCCATGCGGTTTGCGTTACATAGGTAGGACTACCTGCAAATGTAAGGCTCAGATGATTGAACATAGGAGCTGTATCAAGGCCAAGACCCTACAGGCGCCCATGGTGAAACATTTCATCGACAAAGGCCATACTCATGAAGATTTAAGGTGTATGATTCTTAAACGGGTTAATGGACCCAACAAAGAAGTTGTTGACCAAAGATTAGTCACCTTGGAACAAAAATTGATTTTTAGAACCTGCAGTCATTTGGTCGGGCTCAATGAAGATGCGGAATGGCATAACGTCAAGGGAATGTCTAGATATACATATAGTCTATCCCTGGCCTGCTTTTTCTATGCTTTTTCAATCACCCGAGTCAAAATGGGTATTCATTTGTGTAAACTTTTGCCAGTGCCTTGCTGATGGATGTTGTTTTGCCTATGGGAGGAAACCTATGATTGTATTCAGTTGTACACTCTTAGTTTTCCCCTCAGTATCAAAAAGTTTTTTGGTTTCAATTGTTTTTCAACCTAGGGTCTGTGTAACCAGGTGTGATGCTGCACTCATCGCTTGCTGGTCCCCTCTCCTTTTATTAACTTCATTTCGGTCTGGGTTGCCGTGTTCTTAAAATATAGCACTTTTTTGGCTCCTGATATTTATGTGGGACGGCGTGCCTGCCATGTTTTCCAACTATAAATGCATTTTAATTTGAATTGGCTCTGATGTCTTTTTGACTCAGTTGTTTTTTTCCAGTGCCTTAATTCCCTTAATTAGTTCACTGAGTTCCCTGTTTTATAATTGTTTTATATGGACATCGTGACTATGTGGTGGTTCATTGTTTATTGGTCAAACACGGTTTGTGTTCTTTCGTGCTTTGGGAGTACGACTGTATTTTCAGTCTGTAGCCCCTTTTTTGTGTTGGCTACAAAGTCTCGTGGGTAAAAGACATTCCTACGCGGGGCTCACTGGCGTTTTACTAGTGGATTAAGAGCACCGCGTGTTAGTGCGCTGAACCGGAGATTTGTTTAATCTTGCTGTATTTGTACGTCGGGTAAGCTTACGTATATACTTTGTATATGTAATGCAGGATGAGAACTCGTAGCGAGATGGGCATTCGGGCACTTTAATGGACTAAGTAACAATGGGGCTAGGTGACTTTAATACATCGCTCCCTTATAATGGGTTGTGGAGGATGCGATTTTTTAGCCTTTCTTTTCTTTTCACCACCTGAGCTTTCCCCCTTGTCTTTGTTTTTAAATCCCATTTGTAGGTTTCCCTTGATACACTGGTTAAGTGAATTTATGACCTGTGCATTTGGTGCCTATTTTGTGATGAGGACCGTGGTTTTTACCTTAAGGAGTTTTCATCTGTCGGAACAGATTCGGCTTGTCTTCCTTTTGGGAGGTATGTGAAATGCCTTTATGGTTTTAGCGCCCCACACGCATGTATGATTTTTTCATGTGTTTTAGAGGGTTACACAGTGGTGTTTGTCTGTTTTTTTTCTCTCTCCTATATAGTGTTGTTTACCTAATATCCATTCAAATAAGATAAACCAAAAAGGCAGCTGAATTTACGGCTGTGAATGTTATTGTGTACGTGGGTACATATGAAGCTTTTGGAATAAGGGGATTTCAAGGTACATTTCTCTTTAGCAGATTTCTGGTGCTATCGGATTCCCGAATGGGAATTACATTTAGGGTGCTTTATTAACTCAGGGTGCCTTAGTTTTGTAATGTTGATTGAAATCTATGGAAGAATGGTGTGTACAGACAGTTTGTAATATATTTATATGTTTTTATAGATTGCATTGAGGATCATTTTAAGATCTACGCCCACCAGGACTGAAAGGGACAATTGTTTGTAAATACTATGAAGAACTACCCCTGATGAATGTCAGACACGTAGAAGTCAACAGACAGAAATATGTTGGGTCATATCTAAATGCAATAAATTAATTTTGCATGGGTTATTGTGTATGTTAAATGTTGTTTTGATGTAAATTGGTTGTTTTTTTCATTTCACATTTGTGTATTGTTTGAAATCGTCCTGTTTTAAAAAGAAACCTGTTTATTTGGGTTTTTCTGATGCGTCTGCATTTTGTATTACAGTTTTTTAAGAGTATGAAATCTTTTTATACAATAAAAATAATATGCTAATTGAATCTATATAGTTGTGTTACACCATTCTTCTTTGTTAAATATCAAGTGTTTCTGTTTTCCTTTATATACTAAAAAAAGAACCAGATAATTCAACTGTGATTTAAGGATTGCCATGCATAGAAAACACATACCGGTTCCATGTATCATGAAAGTGTTCCAACAATAACGATGTAAGGGTGATAAAAAGAAAAGAATAGAAATTTTCTTAAGTCAATTGTTTTGCCAGCATCTACATTGTAGTGTGGGAAAAGTAAAATGATAGAATGTACCTTGTGCTCCATAAGAATCTTCAACTGTCGAATGAAGCATCCAGTCCAAGAAAATGCTCCTGTCAACATCACGTAAAAGCTAATCAGTATTTAAAAATCTCTAAGCGCATGGTGGATGGCAAGTAGAAAGAATGCTTACCATTACTCAGCAGTGAACGCTGCGTGTATGACAAACGCTTTCGCAGAGGCGCGACCGCGAATGTCAGCAGTAGTATTTAAATTTTGCCATGGGGACCCAAAGGTGTCGCGCTTAGGCACGTACGCCTTGGGTCCCACCTCCGTGGAAGCACGGAACGCGGGAATGTCACCATGGCTTTGTAGTAATATATTAAAGTGAAACTAAACCATACAGCTGCGTAAAAGGTTTCCCTAAATATGCTGAAGAAATGCGAGTGTGCACCTGGAAATTGTTAGGAGTCCCATCTGTAATGCTTAGTGGAGAAAAGCATCAATACTCATGTTAAACAGCTTGAGTCGAACACCGTTCGGTGTGGATCTGTTGATATTAATTAGTGTTCATGGCACAAGCGGAACTCAATTTTTAGAAGATACAAGGACAGTCATAGATATAAATCACAAAGTGAATGAGGGCAAAAAACCGTAAAGGACAGATGTTGTTCTCAGTAAATCAACATGGAACCTTATGATGAACATCCCAAGGGGGCATGTCACAGCTAAGTATCTCGGGTAATGGTTTCTAAACAGATAGTTCTAGATATCCGAAATCTACATCAAGGTAACAAAGGAAATTGATCCACTGTGCGCTTAGAGATTTTTTAAATACTGATTAGCTTTTACGTGATGTTGACAGGAGCATTTTCTTGGACTTTTCTTTTTTTCACCCTTACATCGTTATTGTTGGAACACTTTGATGATACATGGAACCGGTATGTGTTTTCTATGCATGGCAATCCTTAAATCACTGTTGAATTATTTGGTTCACCATGCGTTGCTTATACTGTTAAACACTGCAAATTGTTGGGCACATGAATATTAATTTACGGCTCTGATGAAGGTTTTTATAACTGAAATGCATTGGCAATTGTACAAGAAATTCTAGCAAGTATTTTTTGCCTGGCCTCACTGAATATGAAGTTGAAATATTCGATAAACAGACTAATTAAGGGATGTGAATAAACATTTCTTTTATGAAAACTATGCACAAGAGTTTTTGTGAATACCCACCATTTGAACTTAGATGTACGCTCAGAATAAATAGAATACAAGTGTGCAGCCCTGTTTTGGGCCAACTCAGAGCACCAGTTTAAAAAGGGTGTACTCACTCTATTTTTTTCTTTGCTTATAGATTAATTGGTCCCTATGCCATAAAACCTTTTCATAACTGGTAGCCCCAGGCTAGAACTTCACTAATCAGCATCATTTAACACAGATCAGCTAACTGAGAAACCACGTAGTGCTCACCTTCAGCCTTCTGTTTTTACCCTTTCTTTTCATCACATGTGTTCTTTGCTTCACCTTCCATGTCTTTTTTGTACAGTCTTTAATCCCAAAATTCTACTTGCCTCCCACCATTGCTCTATCTCCACCTCCTTGTGGCTTACAAATCATTTCTGCCAGTCATTGCCCATTCACCTAGCAGAGTATTCCTGAAAGATAGACCATGGCATTTTTATGGGAACATGGGCAATGGAGCTCAATCATATATTTGGTGGCAATGGCTGCTCTATATTGAGATGACCTGTGATGGACATGGTGAGCAGAAAGAAAGGAGGTGACACTAAGATTGTGTATTGATATTAGCCCAGCCTGCTGAAAGGGTCACTTAATGCTCTATCAGGGCCTCAGCAGTATGTTGAAAATAATGCTCATGCTTCACACAAAGCCCAGTGCTATTGCTATTGGTCTACAGCAGAAGATAATTGCCCTGAAACTCATCTGTCTTAAGCAATTTCACTCCACTTACTAAACAATTAAACATCTCTAAAGTGGAAATTAGTTCTTGTTAGTACCAAGGGACGGGGGTATGGCTGCATCCCAGCCAATGGGGAGGCTCAGAAAGCGGGTGTTACCAGATGGTAATCCCACTGCCCTGAGTCTCCTCGGGGCTGGCCCCACCATCTCCCCTCACTGGGGAATTGTGGGATGTACTGACCCACTAGGCTCTGTCCTGCGACATCACTGTGTGCCGGTGGCACCAGAACCAACAAAATGGCAGCAAAAAGCACTATGCGCGCTAAACCTAGGAAGATTGCGCTGTGAAACCAGAAAGTTGGCTGCCAATCTACTTTGCCTGTGTCAGTGGTGGAACAGGAGACCACATTGCTGAAACTTGTCATTGGGCTGTACACAGAGTGAAAATGGAAACTACATGAAAGGCAGTGCTTCATTGCCAGGAAACCCAAAGGTGCTCTGAAATCTGTTTTTTGTTGGTTGCTGAAATTACCAAATAATGATTCCAAGCATCAGGAAACATCCAACATCCTTGCTGGGTGTTACCCGTCACCTTATTCAAAGAATCCACATAAGCACACGATGTCAGGAAAAACAGATTCCATCACAAGAATATCCACATTAAAAAGTGTGCTTGTCTGTAGAAATCTGGCAGAAAATGGGTGCAGTACCGCCGGCAACCTGCATGAAAGCTGTCAATTAAGTACATTGGTAGCTTAAACTTGTGAAGTCAAATCAAATGGTTGGAATTAAGTGACTTGCCATCAGAAGCAATATAGGTTGCAACTATTTAATATCTATGTTTTAAAAAAAGATTGGAATTAGAGATTTGTTTGCCTGTGTGAAATTGTAAGTTTGTTTTTCAACTAAGAAAAATGTAACAATTGACTTTACAGTAAAGCTGTTGCAAGCCAAAGAACTTCAGAGCAAATTCCACAGTTGCCCCAACAAAAGGCATCTCTCCTGCTTCTCATCAAAGCTCAGGAAATCCCAGTCAGGTGTTAATGAAGAGGGGAGGAGATTTCAGCCTGTTGCTCCTGGGGGAAACAAGGGTTTGCTTGGCTGAAAAGAATATGCAGATGCAAGTGTCAACAGAAACTCCTGCCAGAGGAAAGTGGTGGGGATTGTTCTTGACCCACCAAAACTTTGGGGGCGGGACAGACAGTGTTGTATATTCTCAAACCACAGAAAGTTATATTTTTGAAAAGGACTGACACAGAACTGTGCGAAATTGTGAACATTGTAAAATTACAGTATTGTTAATATGAAAATTCTGGTCATGTTTTAAAAGTACTCAGAACTCTGTGCTATGTTCAGGGACATGACTACAGAATTTGTGGTTTTGTAGCAATTGTGGTGATGTCAGAAACATGGAACTTCATATGATTATGCCCAGATATAATGCGCACATATCTGTAAAATTGGGGATAAATCAGACATTGGGTTCCAGACCAAAAGTGCGAATAATTGCCAAATCTAGACCCAAGCTCTCACAGAGACGGGGCTCGGATGAATACTTGCGCCACCAAATATTGGATATAAATATGCTATTGCTAGCAAGTTTGTAAAATTGTAAATATGTCTTGTATGAAAAATAGATTTCATGTGCAGGAACCAGGTGGAGGATCTCCCTGGATCATAAAACATAACGTCATCATGATACTCTGTTTCCTTCTCAAATCAGGGAAAAGGAAATACCCTAACCAATAGAATACCTAGGGGGGTGCTTAGTAGAATTCAGCATACCCACCCCTTTAGGAAATACATAAATAGAGACAGCTTAGGACCTAGAAACACACACACATTTCACCCACCAACCGATTGCTGGCGGATCACTTTGCAAAAGAAATCCATATCCAAGATTCCAGACTCCAGAATTTTGAAAGCAGAAGCCCCATGTCCAAAGCTGAACCCTTCTCAGTTTGGCCTTTAAAAATCCAGAACCCAGTTTTTACCCCAGACCTCTAAGGGGAACAAAAGAACAGCCTGGCTGTGCTGTTGCTGCTTTCTTGCTAAGAATTCTTGCCAGAATCCAGGGATCCAACCTAGTAGAGCAGAGCTGTGAACGGATAGCTGCGAACCAGAACCAACCCATCAGATCCAGTTCAATCTCGCCGTACAGTGTCCAGAGTGCCTTGCTGAGGGCAGAACCAGAGTGCCTTGAGTCCAGTCCGGTGTGCTAGCTGAATTCCTGTCCAGAAAGTCTCCCTGACCAGATCCCTGACAGGTCCATTCCAAACAGTGGTAGTGAGTATCCATAGCATAGGATTGTCGCTAGCAGATGTAGAATCCATAAGCCATCCTTATCAAACCCATTCTCTTATATCCAGAACTGTATTGCTAAAACTCGTTTGTCTTGCCTGAACTCTTTCTCTTACCCTATAGTCCTTTGTAATAGTAGTGTTAAAATCATCTTTGCGCTAAAATATTTCTGAAGAAAGGCAAGCGTCTCGGCAGGCCAAATCAACCACTGATATCCTGGGCTGGTGGGTGCGCTGTCGTGTAGTTTGCGGCTTCATAGTCTACCCCTAGTGTAAAGAAATCTTGTTTGTTAATTATTTTGCTATTTTGCCTCTTTCTGAAAAAAAACGACCTCTACAAAAACCTTCATAACTTCCTTACGTTTATGTCCAATTGAAGCTAACACCCTCAGCTTTCCAACAAACCCAAAACCGCATCCCGACTCCTTATATTTATTCCGCAATCGTGCTTACCGCGCACGGAACATTTTGCCGCAAATTTCTCGTTTGGCTCAAATCCATCACGTGTGAAATAGCTGTTCCTTGCATCCGACCTCAGAATTAAGTTTTCAAAGTGCTAGTTACTCAATAATCATTGCTAGTGTTTGTCTGATAGTATACAAAGCGGCTCCCACTAGTATTGAAACCATTTTAGTGAATTAAATCAATTTTCAGTGTTTTCCCATCCATTCAAAGCCACATTCAAAACCATTTTGACCCGTTTGCAATCATTCCTGTTTTTCTCTGAGTTTGCTGGGGGGAAATTGGGATTGATACTGTATTTGTTGAGTGTGTAT
Organism: Ambystoma mexicanum; assembly: GCF_040938575.1. Taxonomy (NCBI): domain Eukaryota; kingdom Metazoa; phylum Chordata; class Amphibia; order Caudata; family Ambystomatidae; genus Ambystoma; species Ambystoma mexicanum. The sequence continues at coordinate 1,429,726,706 of NC_090934.1, read as the reverse complement.
TCCTGAAACCTGTTTTCTCCCCTTCCATCTCTTTATACTGCATATAGGGGGGATTGAGTAGTGTTCAGGGGGAAAGAGTAATCACATTGCATTTTGATTGAACCCATACAAAATATTATTCTATGCTGCATTATTTTTCCTATCATTACTCCGTGTGATTAAAGAGATTTATTGTGACATAACCCCATTGGTGATCAATGTATAACCATTAAATAGGGTGATATATATATATTGTGAAATCCATACAATAAATATTTTGAACTTTGCAAAACAGCCTGCTTCCTGGTTCAGTGTGACCGGGACGGATTCAAAGAGAGGGGCGTGATATAAGGGTACATCATTCAGAAATAAAAGAACTTATAGACATAAATAAATAATTAAGGGTTCCAGCTGTGCATCACATGCTAGGCATTGACTTAGGTGGAGTGCCGGGTTGAAATCACTTATAGATGAGGTAAGTCTACCCCTCCCTCCACCCCACACCAACTTGCCTTCTTTTTCATCTATTTCGGGAACGGACACGCTGGGAACACATGTGACCCCAGCACGGTCTGCTCCCGATCTGTGGCAGGCCGTCATGGAAAGGAAGAAGGGACTACGTGTAGTGCCTTCTCTCCTTTCCATGGTGGCCATTTTGTTTGTTTACTTGTATTTAATGGCTGCCATGAAAACAAAGAAGGGACTATGTGTAGTTCCTTCTTCCGTTTCCATGGTGGCCATTTTTTGTTTACTTTTTTCTATTTTTTCAATGGCCAACATGGACATGGAATACTGACTTGTGTTTCTTTTCCCGGCTGCCATTTTTGTACACTGTTTTTTCTGTTCTGAAACGCTGGAGTGTTGTAAAATGCTTTTATTAACCTGGTTTTATGAGCCGGGGTATTAATAGCAATAGGCCTCTCACAGGTGGAGTGGGGGCATTACCACTTCAGGAAATGCCCCAGGGCCTTCATTAACTATGGGCCCTGGGGCATTACCTGAAGTGGTAATGCCCCCCAAACCCCTGCTCGGGGTCTATTGCTTAAACAAGGCTATTTTGTAGAATATTCTGCTCCTTGGTATAACAGGCTGTAGAGGGAACTCAAGTGATATAGTTAGTCAAAGATAAAGCAGCCCATGTTCGGGCTTCTATTTCCCTGTCTTGTTCTTGTTGTTCTCCCCACCAGTGGTTATGATTTCTTTGTGAGGATTTTTTTTCACTCAATATTTTCGTTGTGAAGCATAGATTTTTGGCTTCTTGCTGGGTTTCTTGGACTGTTTTTGGACTATTCGCGCTACACTAATATTAATTTGTAGAAAGATGATGGTTTCAACTGGGAATGCCCAAAAGATTCTGGGATAAGATTCCTCCTAGCTGTAATTACTGAGTGGTCAATGCTATGCGAACATTGAGTGGCCGATAGGATTTAAGTGCTTGCCCAGACTATTATATATTTATTGACCATAAAGGTCGGCACCACTAACGCACACAACAGTTATGTTATCTTATGTTATGCTTTCTTAATGGGATGCATTGTTCCAAATTAATGCCTTGACTTTATCATGATGGTGATCTACACATTTTAATAGGATTTTCCTCTGGGGATATCCATGTATTTATTTAATGCTTACTATGTTTTGGCAAATCAATTGATTTCACACCGTCTTTCATTTTACGTCATTTATCCCTGGGGCCTCGTTGTACATCTGTTTCCTTTTAATAATTATAAGCACGGAAACTTTTCAAATATGTTAGTTTGATTTGACTTCAGTGTTTTGTAGTGTGCTGCAAATAGAACAAGAGACTTCAGACCTATGAGGGACACAGGTGTTAGAGGGAAAGTATATACAACTGAGAATGGAAAGCCCAATTGACATAGTGACATGACAGCCAAAGGATATCAACGGCTCAAAGTAAAAAACAGCCATTAGCACCCAGGGTGAGGGGCGCAGCCAATCAGATTTTGCAGAATGCAGCCTGAAATCTCTGATCTGAGCCCGCATTCTATGGAACCAGCAGGCTGCCTCGGCGCTGCGGGCTGGCAATTTTTTAATTTTTTAAAAACATACTCCAAACCACCCCCCACTTATCTTTTGGCGGTGGCGGTGGTGGTGGCACTGGCCACTGCCCGTAATTGCTCCCTGCCATCCTGAGTGCTCCGGTTGGCCGCCATGGGAAGAGGGGCTCTGAACATAGCCCGCCTTCCCTTTACATGACGCCCATCTTGGGAAAGGAGTTTCCTTCGTTCAACGGGATGCGCGCATTGACCCGTTGAAAAAACAAACATTTGATTTGTTTTAGCACTCCGGATTGCCCCTTTGGTAACCGGGGGTGCTAATGGTCTTAACACCAGATCCGGTTGGCCAGATATGATGTTAACACAATTCATACTCTTAGTAGAAATATCAAAATTATTGGTACAAGCATTCAAGAAACATAAGACCCAGAAGGTTATGAACTAATTGTACAGGAGGCTACCCAGATATATGCCCGCAGTTAAATGAACATGCCTAGTTCAGGAATTGTATTTTAAACCGTTTTACGTAAGTCAAGAGTGTTGTTTCTGGTCTTAGTACTGGGGCAATGTGTTGGCTTATTGGCTATAAGTGTTTTCCAGATTTGTCATGACTTCCTGTAAGGAATTAAATTCAGTTTATTTGCCAACATATAGCCAATGAATAACCCTTGTTCTTTTTGCTGCAATAATATTGCTAAATATCTGGTAGTTTTAGCAGCCTGGTCGGTGTGAAGTGAGTGGTTCACATAAGTCTACATCTCCTGAAGTATATGTGTGCACATACATTTTGTCTATGTGGATTATTAATACAGATGGCTTTCTCCCCTGGATAGGGAGGGACTACTGTCCTACTCTTGAGTCTGCCTATCACTGTGGATTGATAGGGCCTATCAAACCATAGTGAAAGGGAGACTCAAGAGTAAGATATTAGTCCCAAATACTCTCTACTCTCAAATACTGTGCTATATTTTTCACAGCACAAAACATTGATCCCTCAATTTCATCCATCATCAACTGACTAAACTAGTATGGTTCCTGGAGGATCAAGATAATCCCTACTTCCCCTTCCCATGTTCCCCTTGTTGCACCCCACATTCAACCTGACACTGCCAACTCTTGGTTCTGGAAATGTTTTAAATTGGCTTGAGACCCACGGATTATTCTTTTGTTTACAGAGGAAGACATTAAAAATAAAAACATACTTGTCCAAGAAGCCTCTACATTTCAAGGCCCTTCTAGGGCCCTGTTGTACACTCCCGAAGGCATCATAAAATAACACACGGTCACACTTGTTATTCTATTCCCATGAAAACAGAGCCCCCACACATGCCTGTTTCCCCACAAATAAGCCTGCCCGCCTCCACTGCTATCACTTCTCTATCCTAATCTTCCTATCCTATCCTGAAAACACTCAGTAACTTATTTTGTAAAGTACCACCGTTTCAATATTTGAACCACGTAAAGCGCTCCAAGACCCTCTGGTTAGGGCCAGCACTAATCAAACAGTCAAATAAATAAATAAATAAATACATGCAAGCAATGCATTAGTAACTGCCTTCTGGATTCTGCATCATGAGTGGATCGACTCTCTCTCTCTATTCGAAATCAACCTGTGTACAATGATTACACATGCACCCCTACACGCACAATCAAACACTGTTCCTCCTGTGACACCCTTGTATGTCTCTAATTGTCTGTCTGTGTGACACTATTTTACTCCTGCAACTTTTATCCTTTTTAACTTCTCCTGTTTTACTTCCCCTCGGAGACCATGGTCATGCTCATCAAAGGCGGGCAAACAGTATGTCACTCTCTGGAAAAGCAGCAGAGATGTAAACCCAGTGGTGATTAGTACAGTATAAAAGCTGGCTTACATAATATACCATTTTGCTGAGAGGTATCGAAAACTGATGGAGAAAATGCCAGTAAATCATGTCGTGAATGTGGTGTCTAGTGACCATTTAAAAGGTATCATGTAACATGCTGGGGAAAGAACCCACCTGTGGGGTAACTTGGCAGAAACATCTCGACTCGTATCATTATCCATGTTCGATTCCATGTCCATTTTCATGCTCGGTGTACTCTGGTACCCAAACTCTGACTGGCCTACAGCACTCTCTGATGTTTGATGTGTCTGCTAAATGAAATTCTCTGGGCCTTGGCAAACGTTGTACTGCTTTGTAATAATATCGATAAGACATAATTAAACATTCTTTTATTAGAAAACTGTTTGTCACAATATGTTCTGTCCAGAAATAATTCATTAAAACTGATCAATTTTAAAAAAGCAATAACATAGTTGAGATCTTTCAATCTAAAAACATCCATAGTTGGCGTTGCGGGGTGAAATGAAAGATCTGATACTAAGGTATGGGAAGTGAACTTCTTTACTAAGTTCCAGTGACAAGGTATATACATCAGCTAAGTCCAAGGGTAAGTAGGTAGGAAGGTACATAGGAGACATCCACCGTCCTCCTCTCTCACAGGCTGCTTCACTCCAACTCACATTCATGGAGCTTACAGGGGCACTCACACCACAACATTCCATAGGCATAACATTCCATCAGACATTCTCTCAGGCAAACATTCATGCAGGACCAAAGCAAGGAACACAAGACACAACAGATCTCCCTCCACAACAGGAACCAAGATAAAGGTACGGAAAGAGCTCTGAGGAAAAATACACGGGGTAATGCGTTCAAAGTATGAAGCCAACAACAATCTGGCCACCTCCACTCCAAACTTTAACCTACAATCCAAATCCCACTCACTCCATTCCGAAGAACAAGGAGACATGCCTCATGCTCCCACCAACATAGTCCCTTCAACGACCTGCAAAGCAGCCAATCCACTATCCAACAGACTCAGAGTCTGTAGCAGGCCTGCCACAGACACTCAGACCAAGGAACCAGCCTTAACCCCCTACACACCAGCATTGCCATATGTTCCCAAAACAACATGCTCATTCATCTTGCTGCCAGCAACTAATGTGTACTGAAACACAGCACACCCTTCATCTTCTAGTACACTACCAGAACAAATAATCAAAGCTCAAAATGCGCAGGCACCCACTCCATGCACGGCAGGCAGCTAGGACCTCCCCATAAGTTACCGGCGTTCAACCCACAAGGCACAGGCAGGAAACACCCTGAAGTGCATTGTCCAGCACCTCGATATTTGTCCCACCGGTGGCAGAACATCCCTATAAAACTAGTGCAGGGTTCCAAACCCCATACTCCGTGGCACAGGTGGCAGAGCACCCTTAGAAATCTAGTGCTGGGTTCCAAACCCCAAAATTTGTGGCACAGGTGGCAGAACACCTCCATAAAACTAGTGCCGGGATCCAAACCCCAGAATCTGTGGCACAGGTGGCAGGACACCCCTATAAAACTAGTGCCGGGATCCAAACCCCAGAATCTGTGGCACAGGTGGCAGAACACCCCTATAAAACTAGTGCCGGGTTCCAAACCTCAAAATATGTGGCACAGGTAGCAGAAAACCCCTATAAAACTAGTGCCAGGTCCCAAACCTCAAAATCTGTGCCGGGGTGGCAGAACACCCCAATAAAAATAGTGCCAGGTCCCAAACTCCAAAATCTGTGGCACGGCTGGCAGAACATCCCAATGAACCTGTTCTGGGGTCCCAACCCCAAAATATGTGACACAGAAGCCAGAACACCCCTATAAAACGAGTGCCGGGTTCCAAACCTCAAAATCTGTGGGAAGGGTGGCAGAACACCCCTATAAAACTAGTGCCAGGTTCTAAACACCAAAATCTGCGGCATGGGTGGTGGAACACCCCTATAAACCTGTGCCGGGTTCCAAACCCCAAAAATTGTTACCAAGCAAAACTTCCACCATCCTCCCAATTTACATCACCCACAACCACACACGAGGTGATGAACTGCAAACCAAATCTTGAAACTCTAAACATTTTGTGAAGAAGTCCAATAAAGTACACGTGGGTCCTGTGGAAGAAAAATTGTTAGTGCAAGACATATCACTTTTCACTAATACATTGCTGTCACATCCAATGATCACAAAGCATTTCAACTGTTCTAAATAGGGGCCACGTCAACCACACCAATAAACTCTTTAACAACAACCAAACCAGAGAGAACTGAACTAAACATAACCAGGACAGGCGGGACCCAAGACATACCACAGGCCTCACATCACACACAATAACAAAGTCAGTATTCTCTGTTATATACTGAAAACTCTTGGAAAAATGCCTACAAATCAGGATCAAGATCTTCCAAGACCATGAGATATGTGCTCTCAGGCAGGGTAGCACCACAACATCTCCAATATCCCCACATCTTCCTCCAATGAGCCGATGCTTCCTCTGACCCCGAACAGCATATAGCGCACAGGATGTAATACTTGCAACAGTACCTTCTCCTTTGATGACTTTGAGCACTCAGTGTCTCACCATTGACTGTGCCCACCTCCTGAACTCCATACTTGATAAGGCCATGGTACTGTAAGGTGGCCCCTATGGTGCAGATCCTCTACTTAATCTCTCCCATGCTGTATCTGTGCAAATGATCAGTTGTATTGCTCCAGTGGCCAAAAATAATTTCAAGGTGGCACCACTGGGAAATGCTGCTGCAACAGCTGTTACCATATGTTAACTCCAGTGGCCAGAAACTGCAAGGTGGCCTGTGGGGAAATGCTGCTCCAGTGGCCAAATAACTGTAAGGTGGCCCACTAGGAAATGATGCTCTAGTGGCCAGAAATTGTAAGGTGGCCCGCTGTGAACCAGTGACCAATTCTTCACTGTGGCCCTGCTGGGAACTGATACAAATCTTCCTAACTCCTTTTCTAGTGGGCAACATACTTAAAGGTGGCCCCACTGATTCTCAGTACTATTTCCGTGGCCAAGATGCTTAAAGTGGCCAGAATCTGTAAGGTGACGCCGCTGGGAACTGCTGCTCCAGTGGCCAAATAACTGCAAGGGGGCCCAGCTGGAAAATCTCCTCCAGTGGCCAAAATCTGTAAGGTGGCCCCTCTGTGAACCGGTGACCAGTTCTTCACATTGGCCCTGCTGGGAACTGCAACAAATCTTCGTAGCTCCCTTTCCAGTGTGCAAAATACTTAAAGGTGACACCACTGATGCTCACTACTATTTCAGTGGCCAAGATGTATAAAGTGGCCAGAATTGGTAAGGTGGCCCTGCTGGGAAATGCTTCTCCAGTGGTCAAATAACTGTAAGGTGGCCCCACTGGAAAATGCTGCTCCAGTGGTCAGAAACTAAAAGGTGACCCCACTGGGATGTACTGCTCCAGTGGCCAAAACAAAACCAAAGAGGTGATGACTGGAAGGTTTAGACTGAATCTTAACCACTGGCATTGCTCGGGGCAACCCTCCAGACCATCGTTCTTTGCCTGCCAAGCCATTACAGAAGGGGAAACACCATATGCAAATCAGGCTTGGCCCCACCCCAAAAGGAGAAGTCCAGCCCGAACTGCTAGGTCACATCCCTTCTGCACGAGACCACAAGCATCCCCAAACATGTTTCACCCTTGTTGGGGCTCATCAGTGAGGAGTAGCTTGGGTCTCTAGGCCCAGCAGGCACGGGACCCACGTCTGGGCATACCCGTCCCACTCGGGGTGACAAAGCAAAACCAAAGAGGTGATGACTGGAAGGTTTAGACTGAATCTTAACCACTGGCATTGCTCGGGGCAACCCTCCAGACCATCGTTCTTCGCCTGCCAAGCCATTACAGAAGGGGAAAGACCATATGCAAATCAGGCTTGGCCCCACCCCAAAAGGAGAAGTCCACCCGACCTGCTAGGTCACATCCCTTCTGCACGAGACCACAAGCATCCCCAAACATGTTTCACCCTTGTTGGGGCTCATCAGTGAGGAGTAGCTTGGGTCTCTAGGCCCAGTGGCCAAAACTGCAAGGTGCCCCCACTGGTACACCAACTGCTACTACAGTTAACTCCCACCCCAGCTGCCTCCTTCCTGCCATGCAACTGCTATTGTGCTATGGGACAGGGGTCAGCTCCCCTTAGGGTTGTGGGGGCCGGTAGATGTCCCCTCCTTGGTCTCAACTGCTTCCTTCCTTCCTTCCTTCTTGGCACTGCTCACTCTGGACATCTATAGGTTCCTGGCCTTTCTCTCAAGCCAGCTTGTCGCCAGTGTTGCAGGGTGAAATGAAAGAACGGATACTCAGGTAAGGGAAGTGAACTTCTTTACTAAGTTCCAGTGAAAAGGTATATACATCAGGTAAGTCCAAGGGAAAGTAAGTAGAAGGTACACAGGGGACATCCATCGGCCTTCTCTCTCACAGGCTGCTTGACTCCAACTCACATTCATGGAGTTTACAGGGGCACTCACACAACAGCATTCCATAGGCATAGCATTCCATCAGGCATTCTCTCAGGCAAGCATTCATGCAGGACCAAAGCAGGGAACACAAAACACTACAGTTGGCTTTTCAAGTGTATTGCTAGGCCCAAAACAGTAAAGCCGTGTAGTTACTTTACTGCCCCTCACACTTCAACATAGTATGCATTAGTAAACATTTGTTTTCTATTGAAACTTGAGTTTTTCTGGCTGTGCTTGTGTTTCAAACAAACTTCAGACATGAAGCTGTTTTGCAAATACCTTCAAATGTTTCATATTATAAAAAAAAATTAAATCAAGCTCAACTTTTTGACAATTTTGCATTTAAAGTTTCTTCACTTATAATACACAAGGATATAGTCGAATTTGAGGCCAGGTTTTTAGACAACACATTCAAATAGAAAAAATAAATACATACATACATAAACAATCAAACACGATACGTGCAACAGATACCTTCAGGGGCCAACGCTGTCAAATAAGGGCACATTTCCAGTGCATAATCAGCACTGAAAACAAACCATAAAGAAATATGTGTATCTCAAACTTGTCTGACCATATGGACCGGAGCCACAATTGACCACACACATTAACACAAAGCAGCATTTAGGTGGAGAGTTCAATCAAAGATAAGGCAGTGCAAACAGAATTGTGCAGAGAAGGTACTTTACTCGGAACATTGAGATCTTGGCAGCAGTGGACGTGTTGCAGCTGAGATTGGGTTCGTGTAAGGCCCTCTTTAACTGATTCGTGTCATAGAGACTTACTGATTACCCATTGGGCACACTGAACTGCATTTCTTCTTGATTACGTTGATATGTACCATTTCTTTTTTTAATTCACTCAAGGGAGTTAGTGAGGAAGAGAGATACAATTACAGCCCAGGGATGATTGATTGCAGACGCTGGCCACATAGCCAAGACCTGTTCCCTGTTTCCCTGATTCAGGTGGCTGGAACATGTTTTTCTGAAAGACCAAATTTGCAAGCCTTTTCAAGTGAAAAACACGAATGGCTGTTCATTTGAATAGATTGTGTGTTTAAACTTAGGATGTGCCATGAGAGGAAAGTAAAGGTTTTCATTCCGTGTTACCATCTATTATTTTGGCATTGTCTGCATGCTGCAGTATAAGTAGTGTTCATAGGTTCTGAATAGACAAGAAGTCAAGAGACACAGCTGCATGGAATCCAGGAGGGACTTGCTTAACGATGAGCTCATTAAAGGGCAGTGCAGAGGTTATCTGTAACCTTGCGGTAACTGACCTCCAGAAGAACCCAGAATAAGGATAGTTTTGGAAGGCACTGGCCAGAGCTCCCCATCTGAAATGAGGTGGCATCATTATACCCTTCGCTTCATCCTGGCAGCATCATATTTTGGCTGTAGGAATTGTAATACTTGTTAGGACAATGCTGCTAACATAGAATGCCAGTCCATCTCCTAAACCAACAAGAATCTTATTTGTTTTTCAGACTCAACAAGAGTACCCTTAATTTTGGTGTGGCGACCAAAACATGCCCCTGTGGGGAACCTACGCAAATTCAGATACCGCCATGACCCATGCAATTTAGGTTGTGTTGTGGCTCCTTAGTGGGGTTTCCTACAACTAGATATGTATCCGAAATGGAACATCCAAGGAATGTGGTAACAACATTATCATATCATGCAAGCTCCCTTCTCATTTCAAGAAAGTGCGCACTGAACTCACACACAATGGACACGAATATGGTCTTATCCAAAGGCAGTTTTGAAGCATCACATTTTAAATCATATATTTGTGTCATAAGGCAATACACTAGATATTCAGTGATTGTTTTATGTTAATTCACAGTTGGGAAACAATTACTTTGGAACTTTTGTTTCGACGATGACCAGTTTAAACAGAAAATGTAGTGTCAAGTTAAAGGAAAAGTTGTGGAAGGTTACAGGGAGGGAAACAGGGTCAAGAGAATGTATGACACTCTGAAACTGTGCATATGTTTTTTTCTGGCTCCTAGTGGTATGTCAAGCTATCTTTTATGGCCAAAACATAAACATCACTAAACTCTTATCACCTAAGCCAGGTTCAATGAAATCCAACTGAGATAGATTATGGCCAAATGGTTGAACTTGCTGGTTAATGCTTGTAAATTACTGTTTTGTACTTCTTGTAGTGAAGATGTTTTGCACTTTATATGGGTTATCAAGTATATTGATCAATACTGCTAAATGCTCGTTTACCCTGGTTTTGAAACATGGGTTTCATGCAATGTAGACCTGCATTAGTAGGATTTCTATTGGCTGACAATCCATTGGTGACACAGTCACTATTGTCTTACCTGAGATCAGCCTTTATAAGAAGAGATTGTATATTCAACAACACCACGACTCAATTAACTGTAAAGGGCTGTATTACATTGTAATTGAGTTAATAATGTTGAATGTTTATTGCATACAAAGTATGTGGATATTTTTTATGGTTGGATAATTTTCTTAATGTTTGTATGGAATGTTTGGTATCTGATGAATTGAGTTATCTGAATAATGTAATATAATATGCACAGTATGGATCAAGAACTAATCAAAATGATTGATTACCGTGAAAGAAACTGATATTATTAGTAGTAATATAAAAATGATGTTTCAAGAACACTTCAAAATAGGAGTTATTTGTGGTCTCAAAGTTGCGATGATATCTACTCCCTTTCTTCTTCAACAGGGTTTTATATTTATTTAGTTGGGATTGTGGTCACTTTGTACTTTGCAATTTAAGGCACTGAACTTGATTACTGCCAAAACGCAGTGGAAACTGTAAACAGCTTGCAACCCTTCACTCAGTGATTACTTAAAATTCAGGTATATTTTATTTATTTTTATTTATTTTATTGGTTATTTATAAGGAGCTTCTAAGCGCCACAAGGCAAAGGGGAGGGAGCAGGGGGAAAAATAAACAATGGAAATGACAATAAATTAATAAGAAAGCAAATGGACTGCGGTCTGGCTAGGCCTTGTTACGTTCAGAACATGCAAGTGCAGAAAAAAAGAAGGGGTGGGTGGCGGAGGTCTACGTGTTAATGGGACAACAGGGGCTATGGGGAAGTGCCAGAGGTGCCTGTTGGGGAATGCAACAGCTGAGTGAATAGGCAGAGACACCCGAGCTGAAGAAGGATGTCTACTCCCAGAGTTAAGTGCAGGGCTGAGATAGACCACCCAGTCAGGAGGTGTGGGCCTAGAGGGCAGTACAGGGGGCGGGGGAGAAGCTGGTGGCAATTGGTCTGATTGCCAGGACCCTAATGGGCTCTTGAGCGAACAGACCACCAATCCCAGCAGCTGTGGGTTGGTTAGCACGGGAGGGACCGAGGAAAGGAGGAAGAGAAGAAAAAGTTCTTGAGTTGTTTACAGAACTTGAGGTGATCTGGTTTAAGATGGAGACAGAGAGGGAGACTGTTCCATAAGAGAGGGCACGCTGAGGAGGGAGATCTGCCTCCAGCTCTCTGCTTGGAGAAGTGTTTGACAAGCAAAGAGTTGGATCCAGAAGATCAAAGGGAAATGGAGCGAGAGTATTTAGTTATAGAGACTTGCAGGTAGCGTAGTCCCAGGCCTCAGACAGCCAAATGGATGAGGCAAAGGGTCTTGAATTTGATCCTTGCAGCAACCAGGAGCCAGTCGAGAGATTTTAGGGCTGGAGAGATATGGTCCCTGGGCTTGAGGAAAAGGATACATCTTGCAACCCTATTCCGGATTAGTTGAAGAGGGCAGAGGGAGGAAAGAGGCAGGTTGAGAAAGAGGCTGTTGCAGTAGTCCAACCTGGAGAGGACCAGAGCTCTAGAGACATTGAGCTTCTGGGGGAAAAGTGAGCAAAGGGAGAATGCCTCTAGGGAGGTGAAATTGAAAGTGGGTCTTCTTTTCAAGGTCCAGGGTGTGAGGAATGAAGGAGAGAGAACAGTCGTCGATGACTCCAAGGATTCTAGATTCAGTGGAAAAAGGATAGCCACAGCGGGTGCCAGAGTGCAGGAGGGAAACAGGGAACATGTGTCCCAATAGGAAGAATCTCAGTCTTACTAGTATTAAGACAGAGAGCATTGGAGGAACACCAGGACTGAATAGCAGACAGGCAGTGAGGTATGATAGAGGATGAAGGGGAGGAAGAAGAGAGGGCTTGAAGAAGAGTTGTATTTCATCTGCGTAACACTGGAAATGAGGAGAGAAGGCAGATATCAGGTGTTCAAGGGGTGCAAGGTAGAAGTTGAAAAGCCAAGGCGAGCAGATAGAGCCCTGGGGAATACCACATGTAGAGTGAGTGGTGGAGGAGGAGAAGGGGCCCAGGAGCACCTTGGAAGGGTGGTCAGAGAAGAAGGAGGTCACCCAGTCCATTGACTGGTCTGAGATACCAAGAGTATCTTGGAGCTGCTTTATGAGGATAGAATGGTTGACTGTGTCAAAGGCAGAAGAGAAGCCAAGGAGAATGACAACAGCCGGAGAGTTAGAGTCACAATGTCTAAGTAGTTCTTCACTGGTGTTCAGGAGAGCAGTTTCGATGTCTCTGGATACTCAGAATCCTGATTGATGGTCACGTAAACAACCATGAGCTCAGTGTGTTGGGTCAGTTGGGGAAAGAGTTCAGTAGAGATAGGGCGGTGTATGGCCAGACACGAGTGGTCGGCTGAATGCTTTTTTAGGAGGGGTGCACAAGGAAATTCTTGAGAGAAGACTGGAAGGAGCCAAATGTTAAGGAGTGGTTGCAGAAGTCGTCAAGAGCCGGAACGAGGGAGGAGATGTTGTCCTTAATGGTTCTGGAAGAACAGGAAGAAACCTGTTTGAATGAGACCTTCATAGAGCGGACTACTTTAGAGATCTAATCTGTTGTGATAAGTGAGAAGGAGGAGAGAGTGGGTGGGGAGGGAACAGAGGCCAAGGGTGGTAAGGGTGGCATGGAGAAAGGGGGAAAGGAGAGCAAAGTCAGAATGTCCTGGGTTTTAGTGGTCAAATGGGTTGCCAGTGCAGTATAGAGGGCCTGAGATGGAAGAGTTGAGTGGAGATGGCATATATTGAAAATAATTAATTTTGGTGAGTGCAAAAACACATCAAACTCAAACTTAATATAGATTTTAAACTTGTGAAGAATATTGGCATGATTAATACAAATCTAAAAATTGAACACGTACAACACTATGTGAATCACTGACAATGTCTCAACTAAAATTCAGAAAATACTTTATGGACTATAATTCAATTCCATCCAGTTAAAAACTAGCCATAGTCGGTGAACTGGATCAGAATCCACACATTCCCAGTTGCTGTTTACTTTCGATAACCATAAGTGTCTGTGTGGTATGGTGTTACTGGTATGGAAGCTGGTGCTTTGCCTGCTTTGATGCTTTGGCCCATTTCTACAAAATTATGGCGGGAGAAGTTACACTCAGTGTCTGGATTATTTGATGCATTTGAAGCTTCTATTTAACCCAATTAGACATTTGTCTTCATGGGGTAAAAAGATTGAAATGATGGCCATTAGAGAGTATTTCTTGAGTTTAAGGTACCGTTGTCAATCATATTTTCTAATACTTTTGGATATGTCTACAGTGTTTGAAACCATGAAACATGCTATTCTTCTTAGTCGGAGTTGGTCATTGGAGGGTCACTCACCTGGATTTGTTCTGGACGTGTTCTTTTCATACAGGAAATGATTAACACATGCAATCTGACCAGTTTACGTCAATATCGTTTCTTCTGTCCTGTGCATTCTTCAGAAGTTAGCCCTCTCCCCAATGTTTTACCATCTATATGTTCCACCTGACCCCGGTGATTTAAGGCAATGGTCTACAGTGTCATCTATACATTGATGATACACAGTTCTTGTTTACAATATCTGTGATGTGATGACATTGATCCTGTGGCTGCCGCATTGGCTGAACTAGTTGTGTGTTTTCTCTCCATGTTTGGGCATTTTATTTTACAGTCATCTCACTTTTTTGTATAAATATGATACATTCTGGTCAATGCAATTTCTACTCAAATGTGGCTTTTTTGCAATCCCAAGATAATCTGAATATTTTGGTGCTGCAAGTTGTCCTCTCATCTATTTAATACCAGGCCTCTGTTTATTTTAGCCTTCCAAGAAACGTCTGGAAGATTTGAAAGCTCTTCACAATAGAGCTATTTAGGTCTAAATCTGAATCTGTATTCCATTTGATTTATAAAGTGATTTTGTCTAAGCACTGCACATAGAAACAACAGTTCAACATTACTGAAGTTGATAATGAGAAACGTAATATTCAGAGTTGTGAAGGAGGTGTTTGAGATGAAAGCGGAAAACATGGAACGAGGATCAGAATGTGACATCAATTGGGCGTGAGTTCCAGTGAATTGGGGCCAGGATTACAAAGGAACAAAAGTGAGATTGGGCACAGGGAGGTTTAGGACAAAGAGAAGGAACTGGGATCCAGTGTGAAGAGAGCAGGCGGTACATAGTATGAGAGTAGAGAGGAAATATTGGGTTGGGCTAGACCATGAGTACTCATGTAAACAATACAATAAAAATGTATGCAGCATTCAAAAGATAACCAACAGAGAGATATGAAGACATCATGAAGTAAGGGACACACAACAAATTCAATTTTCTAAGTAAAGCTTTGTTTTATTTAAATTCCAGGATGGAGTAAGGCAATACTTGCATATGCCAAGGTGGGATTTCCCTACCTAAAGAAAACGAATTATAGGCTGTTTCAATAAGTTCAAATAATAAGTCTGTTATCAAAGGTCTGTCTTGTCTATAACATGTGTAGGGATCTCAGCAACACAAGAAATAGTGGTCAAAATTAAAGTTTCAAGCTTCTTCTAGCTCTTGGCTTATGCTGAGCTTCCCGTTCCCCAAGTTTAGAACAGTTCCAAAAGGTCTTGGGTGTTCCCTTCCCTAAGAGTTCAACACAGTTCACAAAGTTTCGAGGTTTTCTTCTCTTATATTTCAGCTCAATTCACAAAGGCTCGGGGTTCCCTTCTCCAAGAGCCCAAATCTTTCAGCTTGTCAATAAGGACACTACAAATTTGAAACCTTCTTGGTCATCCAGGCTTTTCTCTATTTAAGGATCTCCGTCTGCATTTACCATTTGCTTCTGTAACTGTTGCAAACCGCAAGCTTCTTTATATTGCTTTTCTTGGTTCTTTCCAAGTAGGGGTCACTCGGTCTAGGTGCAGTTGTATAGACCACACAGTGCACCCATTACAGGCCACACAACTGATATCCCTTTGTACTATGTTTATATGATTCTGTATTCTTCAGGTATTTGCCAGCACATGTTTCCTCTCTTAACCTGTAGTCCTTTGGGCTCCTATATCTTGAGCCAATACTCATTTCACACTATTCTTGGCAATCATGTTGGCTTTGCCACAACTTGTTTCTCACACAATTCACTCCGTGGTGTTCACCTCTTTTGCAGCACCTTGCTTTCACTTCATTCATAAGTGCTCCTCGCTTTCTTTTGTCTTGTGCTGTAATCAAATATGCTCATCATCTCTTTCAGTTAGTTCGGTATTCGTCGCTAGTTCCCGTGTTTGTCTTCCTCCCGCCTCCCCGCTTGCCGCCCACCCACCCTCTTCCCTGATTGTCACTCCTTCTCCTACTTACAGGCCCTCCCTGGGCAACCCCTTTGCCCGGCAGCCCCACGGTTAAGGGCCCTAGGCAAAGGGCGGCTCCCACTAGGGCAGCTCCCTGTAAGTGTCTGCAGTTGTCCACAGGGGTTCGCCAGCTGCCTGGCACCCTCCTACCCCTTACCACCTGATGGTAGCTTTCCACCATGTGTTGATATGTGACTGTCTAAGTTCCAAAAATTGCACTGTACTACCTAGACCTTCTTCCCACTCTCTAGGATTCTCAAAACTTAGGTGACTTTTCCACCGTGTGTTGATATGTGACTGTCTAAGTTCCAAAAATTGCACTGTTCTACCTATGCCTTCTTCCCACTATCTAGGATTCTCAAACCTAGGTGTTTTTTTTCACCGTGTGTTGATATGTGACTGTCTAAGTTCCAAAAAAAATTGCACTGTACTACCTAGACCTTCTCCCCACTATCTTGGATTCTCAAACTTAGGTGGCTTTTCCACCATGTGTTGATATGTGACTGTCTAATTTCCCCCAAATAAATCATATAAAATTGCACTGTACTACCTAGACCTTCTTCCCACTATCTAGGATTCTCAAACTTGGTGGCTTTTCCACCGTGTGTTGATATGTGACTGTCTGAGTTCCAAAAATTGCACTGTACTACCTAGGCCTTCTTCCCACTATCTAGGATTCTCAAACTTAGGTGGCTTTTCCACCGTGTGTTGATATGTGACTGTCTAAGTTCCAAGAATTGCACTGTACTACCTAGGCCTTCTCCCCACTATCTAGGATTCTCAAACTTAGGTGGCTTTTCCACTGTGTGTTCATATGTGCATTCTGGGATACCTTCATCCTGAGTGTCCTCCTGTCCCGTTGCTCAAGCTGCCTGCCTCTCGCTGTCCTGTACACCTACACTAGTGACCTTTCTAGTGTGTCCCCCTTCTCTCTTCCCCCACCCAATCTATGGTGCTCTCTGTCTCTCCTATCTTTTCCAACTGCTTCTCTATAGACTAACCTGCTCTCCTCACTAAATCTGGAAGGAAGAAGTTTAAAAAGGACATGCTGGTCTCCAACCCAGGCCTCCCTATCACCTACACCAGTGCCTCCTCCAAGGAAACTCTCACCGACATCCTCTTTGTCGTACCTTCGCCAGACCTATGGACCATTCACATGGTCTCTGTGCTCTCCCCTTTCTCCTCTTCTACCATTAATGGTGGCACCTGTTGGGATGCCCTCCTGGCATCCTTCCATTCCTCTAAGGTCATAATTAATGTTTACTCTAATGGGACTGTCCTGGTCCAAGGCCCTCAGGCCAACCTTCACCTCTTGTAATGCTCACCTGATTCCCGTAGAGGCGCCGGTCTTGACTGGGCGTATACCGTATCTTCAAAGGTGATGTGTAACACACGGCTGGCTCTTTGGGCTGGACCTCTGTGCACTGTATGTCTGACTCGAAGGGTAAGATGTCTGCAGATAGAAAATATGGGATTAAGGAACTGGGTTATTGAATGTCTCTCTCTTCTTCCCTTTCTCTTCTCCTGTAGAACCCCAAAGGTTAATGCTCTCACCTTAGGTAAGTGAACGCTGTGCTCTCCATCTGCCTCGGGGCAGGGTGCTGTAACCAGTTTCTTCACTGGATAAGGGGAGCAGGCCTCTTGACTTCAGAGGACTGCTGTCCGTCGTTTACTGCACGAACGGTAAGTTTCGAGTAATTCTAATGTCTTTAAAGTCTTTAGTAATGATGTTTCTTGTTTTGCAGGGTTCCGGCGATGGCGGATGATGGGCTGAAGTGAGTTGAAGATGGAGCCCGTGTGATGAATAGAAGCGCCTGGAAGCACGTAAGTAAGCGCTTGTTGCCTGCTTCACGATGCGCTCTAACTGTCTTTTTATTTTGCAGGTACAAGTTCGGAGCGGCTGCAGGGTGCCGGAATACCCACTGGATTAGATGTGGAAAGGAGTAATGGCACGTGAGTATTAAAGTTCCCCAATGTCTTTAAACGCACCTTGTTTTGTCTTTCAGATGCGGGATGCAGCGCCGAAGGCCTCCGGAGCGTGCGAAGAGTTGGTAAGCTTTTGTCTTTCAGATGCCGGAATGCAGTGTGAAGACCTCCGGAGCGCACGAAGAGTAGGTAAGCCTTTGTCTTTCAGATGCCGGAATGCAGCGCGAGGCGTTGGTGACAGCCGATGGACCAGGTAAGTGAAGAGCTGTCAATGAAGACCGTAATGCTAACCTGTTCTTTCTTGTCTTTATAGGTGTTGCTGAAGACTGGATTCAGGATGGTAAGCCTTTTTCCTTAGGCCCAGGATCAGATGCAGAAGACACGATGAGCGTTCTGCTGCAGAGGATGCAGAATAACGCAAAGCAAGATTCATCCATCGGGTGTGTTTTAAATAGCCTCCTGTAGTGCTTAGGTGTCTCCTTCCACAGCCACGCCTAGGTAAGAAAAGCGTTCCTGCTTTCCAGAAGAGTTCCAGTGTTCTGAATCTAGGGAGTGGCTCCTGCCCCACCCAACAGGAAAAGTAGTTCCAAACAGAAGAGGATCAGAGGCTCAACTGGCAGGCAAGTAAGCAGCATGGTCTGCTGCAGGTAAGTCCACCCAAGCATTATGAGCCCGGCGCTTCCAGCACTGGGACTGGGCATATTTATGAGCCTGGTGCCACTGGTGCCAGGACTGGGTCCAAAAGGTCCCAATTGGGACTGGTTGGCACTCGGAACCTGGGTTATGGATCTGCTTCCAAGGGAGTTGGGAAAACCCTGACCTTTTGGAAGCAGAGATCATGACACCTCTTCGATAGACGCATCCCGCGCCTCATCAACTTCCTTTCCTCTTCTGCTGTCCCCTCTCCCCTTTCCATGACTACTGCGCCTCCCTCTTCTGCCTCCTCCTTGACTACCTTGCCTTCCCCTTCCCTCTCTGCTCCTTCTACACCTCAGCAGGGTGTACCTCTGATCTGTACACCTCCCCGGAAGTCCTTCATGGATGGCAACCATCTCCATATTGCCAATCTAAACTCACACTCTGCTGTGAAGCACTCCTCTGATATCTGCCACCTTCAGGAAGAACTTGACCTTGATGTCCTCTGCCTCACCGAGCAATGGTTCACGGCCAGCTCTGTCACAAGCTTTGATACACTCCTACCAAAACCAACTGCTCTGGTGGGGGTGTAGCCCTGATCTTCTCCGAGTGGATTCCTGCCTCTGTAACTCCTACGCAGGCCTACATCTCTTTTGAATGCCTTGTCTGCAGGCTTTCTCTCTCTCCGAGCCATTCCCTTACTGTGGCTACTATTTATCAACCACCTGGTCAGATCTCATCCTTCCTCTCTGAGTGGGCGGACCTCTCCTCCTCACTCCTGGCCTCAACTACTCAACTCCTCCTTCTTGGAGACTTCAACATCCACCTGGATACCTACTGTCCTCCCTCAGGACGCTTTCACAACCTTTGCAACTCTCTCTCACTCACTATTCTCCCCTGGGGCCCGACTCATTCTGCAGGGCATACTCTTGTTGTTCTGATCCCCTCAGACTTTCCCCTTTCTGTCCCTCTCACCACTCGTCTCTCCTGGAGTGATCACTTTCTCCTCTCCTCCCACCTCACCCTCCCTAAACCTCAGGCCAAGCCACCTCCATCACTGCCATCCACCTTCTCGGTCATCCGACCCATGAAGCGCGTGTCAACTGAGGCTTTCACCGCCACCTTCTCACCCCCCGCGCCCCCTTGGCTGACTCTCATCCTGACACAGCCCTCCTCACTTTACATTCTGCGATATCTGATACTCTTGATATCCTTGCCCCTGTCATTAGAATCCGCCTAAAGCCAAATGTAACTCCTGGTATGACTCAGACCTCGTCACCCTAAAACACAAGTGTAGGGTTGCCAAGAGGAAATGGCGTCCTTCATTTACATCCTCTGACAAACTGGCCTGCCGCCTGCTGCAAAGGCAATACCGGCTCTCTGTCCTTACCAAGAAGATTGTTCACATCCAAGCCCGCGTCACTGCGCCATCTAACAACTCGGCTGAACTCTTTAAAATCTGCAAGGAACTGGCCAATCCTGCTGCAGTCTTGACCTCTCCTGTCCCCTCCCAGGCCCTCTGCACGCACTGGCTTCTCACTTCATCTCTAAAACTCAGGACATCCTGTCCTCTCTCTCCTCCTATCTCCTCCCTATCCCCACTCCCTGCTCTTACTCTGGTCTTCTTGCAGCCACCCCTCCTCCCTCCTTCTCTGCCTTTCCCCTGTTCTCTGCAGACGAGGTTTCTAGACAAGTCCGATCTATGAAAGTCCCGTCAAAACAGGTTCACCCCTGTTCCTCCAAAACTATCAAGAACCACATCCACTCCCTGGCTCCTGCCCTGGCCGATTTCTGCAATCACTCCTTCACCATGGAAGTCTTCCCATCCTCCCTGAAGCACTCCCTTGTGCACCCCCTGCTTAAGTAACCCTCTGCCGACCCCTCGTGCCTGGCTAACTATCGCCCAATCTCCATCACTCCTTTTCTGGGCAAGCTCCTGGAGAAACTAGCCATCTCCCAGCTTAATTTATCTCCGCACTGAATCTGTTGGTTGTCTTCATGATCATCAGTCTGCCTTCAGAGCTGCCAGAAGCACGGAAACTGCTTTCCTGAACATTCGTGAAGACCTGCTCTCCAACCTTGACTCTAACAACGCCTGCCTCCTCATCCTTTGGATCTCTCTTCTGCCTATGACACTGTCAACCATACCTTCCTGCTCAACTACCTCCCTGATAACCTGGGTATCACTGGTCAGGCTCTGGCGTGGCTGACTTCTTTCCTCTCTGACCGACCCTCCCAGGTCCAACTTGGGTCCTTCCTCTCTGAGATCTTTTTCTCTACCTGTGGTATCCCCCGGGGATCTAACCTCTCTCCCTGGCTGTTCAACCAATACCTCGCACTCCTGGCCGACCGCATGGCCGCTCTCTGGCCCAATTTTCAGTGCTATGCGGATATTACCCAGCTCATTTTCAGGCTACCCTCAGCCTTCTCCTCTCCCTCTCTCATCTCTGAATGTCTTGGTTAATTGTGATAGTTACACTAAATTATGCTAATGCAGCCTTTTCTCCAAAATGAATTCAAAAGAAAAAATTCCAAAAGTCTTTTTGTGATTCACACAGTTTTTTTTTTTAAAATATATATATATATCTTGTTCAGTGCCCTTTTGTGATGACACGTGTTTTGACGAATTGACCGTCTTTTTCAAATAAGGGCTAAGTACCAATAGTACAAAGTAAATCAAAATGTTTTAACAAAATAAATTAAAGGTTTGTAAACCATCATTTTCACAATTAATGTAGTCATTGCCAAGTTCAAATGTGAAAAGAGAAAAATCACATTGTATGTATCCATGTACCTTGCAAAAGAAAATTGAACAATTCTATATAACAATAAATAAAATAAAGATGGCCATTGTAAGGAGGGGGGATGGGTAGGAAGTTTGTGGGTATTCAACAAGAGAGAAAAAACAATAAGAAATAATTTTAGGATGAGATCAAACAAGATGTTGAGTTGGCTTTAAGTAACTTCCTCTGATTTAATTCACAAAAGATTGCATCATGCTTTGACATCTTACCCAGTCTTATGTACATCAATATTCTTCACAGCTTTTCCATCCAGTCATGGGGTAATCCCAGTTAGCCTATTGGGAAAAAAAACCCACATTGCATAAGTGGACTTGTCCATATTCAATTGTTTTAACAATGAATAAATATGCGCCGAAAAGGGGAGCGCAAGCGTGAAAAATGCAGTGCACACGTGCTAAAGCCGTGCACGGAGCCGTTCGTCGATTCATGGAATGCGCTGTGCGTTTAAACCCTGGGATGTGCGCCAAATCCATGGGTGGCATACGCGGGCGCACACGTCACCAAACGCTGTGCGCGACGTGCACAGGGAAAGCGCACAACGTGCAGTGCACACAAGAAAAGTGGGCATAACACTGGGTGTAACACACGGAATGGGGAACAACGAGTGAAAATGTGGGCGTTACGGGGGAAGTACGGGAGGTAAATGCTCGCAACGCTCACACACATGCTAACAACACATACTCATGGAATCGAACAGGGGAAACCCGTGCACCAAAAAAGACACGCTAATCCAGAAACACATAGGCCAGCAGGAAGCAGGCGTAAGCGGCCCCGCACAGCATAAAAGTGCACGCAAACAACAAACAAGCTCATACGCTATGATGAATGTCCCGTTCCTCGCAGCAGTGATTGTGGGACATCGCAGGAGGAGGATAGATAGGCCCCGCATTTTTTTTACCCAGGACCAGCCTTTTTGGGATGCCTGATGACCAGGTGTATGGGAGGTACAGGTTTCCACCACTAATAATCTTAGAAATGGTCAGGGAGTGGGAGGATGACCTCACATCACCCACCCTGTGCTCCCAAGCACTAATCCCCTTGGAAAAGGTGCTCAATGTACTACACTTCTTGGCTACTGGGTCATTTCAGCGGACAAGTGCCATAGTTGGGGTGTCTCACAGGCCATGCAGTCACGCTGCCTACACCAGGTGTTGGTGATCATGACTGCACGCCCCTCAGTCCACAGGCACATATACATGCCCAGAACACCTGCAGAAAGGCAGGCCATCGTCCAGGACTTTTACGGGGTAGCACACCTCCCCAAAGTGCTTGGTGACATTGATTGCACCCATGTGGCTTTCCGTCCTCCCAGGGCCACTGAGCACATCTATCGAAACTGCAAGCACTGGCATTCCATCAACGTGCAGGTTGTATGTGATGCTAAGGGACTCATCACCTCAGTATATGCCAACTATCTGGGGTCCAGCCATGATAGTTTCATATTCCGAATGTCACCCCTAAACCGGGACCTGGAAGCTCGGAGGCATGGCGACACATGGCTAATTGGGGAGTATAAATGCCTCTGCACGTGCATGCATGTCAGACACTGAGAAATGTGAAAACCCAACTAATGACAACCATAATAACCTCCCCAGGGGACAGTGCCTACCCTCTGAGCACCTACATGATGACGCCAATACATAACACCACCACATCACCCAAGGTAAGATACAACACAGCCCATATTGCAACCCGGGGCATAGTGGAGTGCACATTCGGAGTGCGGAAGTCACGCTTTCGCTCCCTTGACCGCTCTGGTGGGCAGCTGCTATATACGCCCCCAGTAGCATGCAGGATCATAGTGGCAGCATGTGTCCTGCACAAAGTTGCAACCCGGCGGGTCGTGCCGGTGGACATGATGGTGCCACCACATCCCCAACCACATGCATGGGAGGTGAAAGGGCACGTGGTGAGGCAGCCCATACCCAGCTTGTGGCAAATTTCTTCACCTAAAATCCCACCCCTGCGGAGTGCACACAGGCCTGGCACATACCAGCTGACAATTTATGATGATGACAAAAGGGACAGTCAACTGTCACAACCATACCACCTACCACCCTGAGATTGTTTACCTGGAAGTGCTACATTGTGTGCATCCCTAGCTACTTAAACACACCCAACGCTGTGTGAGTAAAAGGCACACATTCATGCAGCATGAAGGACTACCCCCTAGCAAAATACTACATCCAAATAGTGGCATGTCACCCAACCCCTCCCTAACCCCATCTCAGCTACCCAACACACCATGGCATGGCATCCAATGTGAAAGCAACCAAATAAATGAACAACACATGACACAAGTGTCACAAAGTGCACCGTCACACATGGTTATAGGCCAGAGATAATTTCCTCTCACTAATGAAAAAAAAACAGCTTACATGAACAAATACTTACCAGCAAGACAAACCATCAGTACAAGATCCAACAGTGGCAACATATGACAGTAAAAAATGAACATAGTGCAAGTGTCACAACCTGACAAAGGCAGCACATCGACCCCTTCCAACTGCAGTGTGTTGCTGGTAGCCAAATGTGGCAGTGTACTGCATACAACATGAACTGCATCTGCAATGGAGACGGGCTCGTCAAGACATGTCGAAGTAACATGTATATATGCAAAAAGTCCTCTATGTAAAATCATATACAAATCCACCGTGCAGTGGAGAAATGAACACCAATCCCCACTAGGGATGTATAGACAGTTTGGAATACAAACTACCCACTCAATTTATGGGAGCCCAATGCCTCTGTGTAAGTTAACTTCACTTGGTCACACCCTTTGCGAGTCTTTGGAAAGGGGAAGCAGGAGGGGTGTGTGTGTCAGGAACCCACGTATCTAACCCAAAGACAGGACAAGCCTGCATGTGCCCAGCTGGAATACACAGTGGATGCCTACGGGAGCCACACAAAGCAACACACTGTATCATGACTTCACAATCTGAAAGAAAATTGGTTATGAACAAAAAAGTAAAAGCAAATTAAATAAAGGGAAAGAAAAGGAATATGTAAAGTAAACCAAATAAATAAAATAATACAAGAAAATTCAGAATACAATTTAACTAAAAAACGATTAAAATTAAAATAACAAATTACAAATGAAAATCAAATGAAAATAATAAATAGAAAAAAGATGAAAAATGCATAATAAAGTAATTAAATACTATTTTCATTTTGCAATTCGGAGTGAAATATGAAAAAAAACAAAATATATATACTTAAAAAAAAAAAATCAAAAATGGCCATGTGTCGACCAGGGGTAGGGAGGCCACCCAGGAGGGAGGAGGTACAGGGTGCACCCCAACACCCACATGCGTGGATGTTGAGAAAAAAAAAAAAACCTCCATGGGCTCATGGCCTGCACGGCTACCCTACAGTGGGAGAACTGCCGTCACTGTCATTACCCTCTGGTGGTACATTAGAAGGTGGGCGTGATATGGGAGGCAGACCACGCAAAGCCCTGGCAAGCTCCTCCATGGCAGAAAGCATATAGGTCTGAAAGGTTTGGTTCTGCAGGACGATGGTACGGAGATCCCCATGCAGCACCTCACGAGTAGCACGCATTTCTGCCTGCAAGGCCTCGCGTGATGCCCGATCTCCTCACAGTTGTCTGGAGCTCAGCTGAGAGTGTGCGTGTCAGCTGCTCCAGATGCTGTTCTGGCCTTGTACACTGGGACACCTCAAGTGCACCCAGAGTATCTCTGAGGGACCTGTGTTCTAACCTCAGGGCATCCCTGTGGGCCTGTGACTCTACAGATGTGGCTGTGAGCAGACTCTCCAGGCCAGCCCATCGGTCCCTGTTGGACGTCAACATGTTCTGCCTGTGTGAGCGGCACATGGACTCTGTTGCCTGCTGCTGGAGCGCCACCTGCCTTTCAGGGGGGAGACTGGAAGTAGCCACCCTATCTATGGCCTGAGCCATCATCTCACATGGTGCCCCCTGTTGTGCTGCAATAGTATATAAGGAGTTCTCCCACACAGTATTGCCTGGTGGCGCACGGCCACCGCGTTGGCGGGCACCACACCTGTTTAGGGCAAGGTGATGTGCACCTTGCTGTGCTGGCACTGCCTGAGGCTGCAGGACTGCATTCCTCCTTTGATCTGCTGGCCCAGGAACAGGAGCAAATATAGTGGAGTGTGACCCTGTATCCGTAACCTCCACAGGCGGACTTTCCAACACTGAATGGCCCATAGCGGGGTCTACCCCCAGTGCAGGTGGGTTGGACAGAACAGCATCCCTGTCAGAAACACTCACCTGCAACAGGACATTTGTCTCAATGTCAGATTCAGCACCTGAGCTGTAGAGGTCTGCAGAGGTGAACCCAGTGACACCCATAGACAGGATTGTCTGTAGGAGTAATGGATGTTCACCCACCACCACCCCACGTCCTCCACTGGTGCCTGGTTGTGTCTGTGAGTACTGCTGCCTCTGTGCCATTTCCTCCTCCTCCTCAGTATCTAGTGCCTCATCACCTGAAAAAACATACAATAAAAGTAATAAACACAGGCATGAGCAGCATAGCCCACAGACATAGGCATCACGAAGTATATATCGAATACATAAATGACACTTGTCACACATGACAATAACTCTGGCATGCATGCACTGGCAATGAAGTGGTAGAGGAGCCTAAAAGCAGCCACGGAGGAGTCCAAGAAGGGAAAGCAACACATGTGCTGCATGCTGCATAGGACCGGCATCACACATTAGCCTGTGAGCGGCATGGACAATCCACATACATAACACATGCCAGCACACAGATGGCACTTAGCATAGCCATGGCAGATTTGACAAGGACACCCAGATGGTTTCAAATCAGTACTGTCACCCATCCATGTGAGATGTACATCATGAAATAGAACATGCAAAAGAGTGTGACAAAACACGCATGTGCCACACGCTGCAACAAAGCCAGTGTTCACTAATGCAGTGATGGTAGGCACATGGATACATCAATGGTTGGTCACTTCGACATGACTGAAGACAATTGTCATGTTGAACATTCAAACAGGGGCCTGTAGTGATTGTGGGCAGGCCATGTGTAGGTGCACATTACTCAATCAGCCTGATTGATGTAATCATTCCCATAATAAGTAAACAAATGTGGGGCATTGTGGGGTGTAATCTATGTCTGAAGTATGTTACATTTGGGGCAGAACGGCACAAAAATGTGTGGTACACATGCAAAGGATTTCATCAATCAGGCAGAATGAACAGAAAAACACTATGAACAATGTTGCGGCATGATGACAGTTGAAGGGCAAGTGCAGTAATTAGGTGGAAATTGTCAAATGCGGTCAGAAGGGATACTGTAAAACGCAAACCCAAGGCCGGGGGATGGTTTGGAGGCACCACATGGGTGACCCATAGCAGTCATGACTACACAGCCTCACCTGGCACTCAATCAGACCACATCACCCAAACAACATACACATGGTTTGCACACACATGCATGGCCACTCACCGGACATTGCCTCAAGATCTGGTAGGTCTCTCACGCCTTGGATCAGATCCTCTGTGATGAAGCCTCCAGCGATAGATTCATGTTCTGTGAGTACTTCCTCCTCTGGTGGAGACCCACTGCCAGTCACCAGAGTAGGGGCATGATTGGAAGCCAGCTTGTTCTTTGCTCTGCGTTTGAGGTCATTCCACTGCTTAGAGCAATCATCAGCCTTGCGCCTCACAAATCCAAGGGAACTAATCTGGTCACCAGCATTTCACGGCCATGGGCCGACACGTAGCCCACAAGCACGTCTAGTTCCACATAATTGAAACTAAGCTTCCTTGACGTGCCGGAGGGGGGAGCCGTGTCTGGCGTACCAGCCTGTACTGCAAGAGCACCCTTCTTCCTCTTGGGAGGTAGTGCAGACACTGAGTGGCTTACGCCACTCTGGTTGGTAGGGGCTGAAGCGCAGGTGGACTGGGCACTGGAAATAGCCAAAAGCATGATGACTAAAGATTTCACTGCTCGCATTGGCTGCTTGGTGATGTTGGCAGGACCAACCTCGGTGTGATGGACTTGGACCAACACTGTCCCAGCTGGGTGACTCGGAGCTGGGGTGAATTGAGCTGCAGCTGCCCAGCAGCCTCCTCACCCTGGCTACTTGGGGGCAGCAGATGACATTGCTGCCCCAGATCCATGTGGCCTGGTGACAGCAACTTTCACCGCCACACGTGGCTTTGACTTGGTGACACGGAAGTCAGCCTGGGAGTCATCCTGTGCCGGTTTGGTTGACAATATGGGCCCGGTTAAAAAGGCCTGAGCTGTGACGGTGTCAGCTGCATCTCCCTGGCCCATTAGGGGGGGCATAGGTGTCCCTGA
The DNA here is from genome assembly GCF_040938575.1 of Ambystoma mexicanum. Classification (NCBI taxonomy): domain Eukaryota; kingdom Metazoa; phylum Chordata; class Amphibia; order Caudata; family Ambystomatidae; genus Ambystoma; species Ambystoma mexicanum. The sequence goes on along the minus strand of NC_090934.1, from coordinate 1,429,699,077 downwards.
TTGGCCCTCCACACACTGGCCTCTTGGTCCTCCCTGCACATCCTGGCCACGTCCCCTACCGTGCTCACCTCTTGGAGGTCGGCCACCTTTGCCTCCCTTACCACTTGGTCGCCTCCCAACCATGGCACTGATGTTCCTGTGTGAATGGGAGGTGCAGTAAACAATTATCCTGGGCAATTGGGGTGAAAGGGGCAGGGTACTAGATGGAATACATACCCTAGTGCTCTAGCAAGGCTGTCTGTGACCCCTGGGGGAAGATGACGGGTCACGCAACGCTCAGGCACCCCGAAAACAAAATTTAATGTGCACGCGACCCCTGGTAGCCCATGTGCGTGCAATGAAGAACCCGCACTACGCCGTTGCACCCAGAAACACAAAAATAAGCATACGCGTGGTACATGCAGGCTACAATGACCTCTGAATAGGTACGCGACACACGGGGGCAACCACAGTTGAAAAATACATGCGTGACTCACCGTCTGCCTGGAAAAAGAACGTGAAAAAGACGGGCGTGTGTGCGTTGGCAACACCCCCGCCAAAAGAAGAATTGAACGCTGTCTGAGTATACAAGGAGTACGAACTGGAATCTTTGTGAAGTAACCGCATGTGAACCAACAAGAAGTACAAAAATCACCCGCTCGCTCTCCACAAAAAGGACGTACAAGAAAATAGTGTCCTACGCGTACCTTTTAACCTAGCCCACACGTGAGACGTCAGTTACTCACGTATGTGCTAAGGGCCTTTCCTCCAATTACACGCAGTGACACCCGGACATGCAGTTTTTACACGTGTACAATCAACATGCACCCGTGTGGAGGGAAACGCCCATGCGTGTTATGTCACAGACGTGCTTATGCGCTAAGGGCCTTTCCTCGAATTACACGCTGATGTGCAGTTTTTTCACATGCCAAATCACTCCGTATCAAGCTGGCCACGCGACAACACACAGAAGACCACGCTCTTGCCCAGAAGGCCATTTTACTGCCCCCCAGAGCCCTGAGCCCACTCCCATCTGCCATCTGCTGCTGCCTGCCTGCCTGCTGGCCACGTGCCCTGCCGTTTGGTGCCTGCACGTCAGCCATCTGCAGGGGTCCAGTTGCTGTGACCACCCCTGCTGGAACAGATGACTCCCGACTGAAGTTCCATCACTCCACAGCGCAGCACCAGGACACAGTTGCCCACCCACACCTGCCCTGGGGGTTGCCATGTCAGGGGAAACACCATCGGAGACCACTGGCAACCCCCAGCGAGAGAGGGAGAGGGCTACCAGCTTCAGTGCCACAGAAGTTGGTATCCTGGTGGAGCAATTCCTGGTGAATTATGATGACCTCTTTGGAAGTTCACGCGCCGACAATGAAGGACGGAAGAGGATCTGGAAGGACATTGTGGCTGCCATCAACGTTGAGGGGGTGGCAGCCTGCGACATGCAACACGTCCAGAAGCGCTGGGAGGACTTCAAGTCCAGGACCCTCAGCAAGGCCTGGCACCTCTTGAAGGCAAAGCATGCAGAGGGGTGCCGGTCCGCCTTACCAACATCCAGATGAGGGTCCTGGTACGCATAGACCGAGCACTCCACCTGCAGGTCCTAAAGAGGGAGACCCATCTGGAGTCGAGCGGTAAGTGTCCATGCGTACTGATTGGACGCAGTGCATGTTGAGGTGTGCCAGGAGTGTGCAGGTTGGACATATGTCTTGAAAGGCACATGTATGGATGTGTATGTACAGGGACATGAGTCCGCCGCATGTAAGTCCAGTCATGTGTGAGGCACATCCATGGTGTATGTGTTCAAATGCATGGTGCCCAAATGCATGTGTCGGGGCACACTTGTTTAAATTTATGTGTATGTACTGTGGCATGGTTGTGGTGTGACACATGGATGCTGGTTCCACCTTCATGTATGTGCACAATGTACATGTGCGTGTGTGTGTATTTGACATGTGTGCCACTGTGCTACACCATGGATGCATGTGACACCAACATGTAGGAGGCTGATTGGCAGATGTGACATGGATGCCGATGATTTCACTGCGACAGGTAGTGGAGATGTACAGATGCATGTATGTCTGGTGGCGTGTGTGCATGTGTTCGGCACTCCCCGTGTTGCATGTAATGTCAGGCTAACCTTCGGATGCTCATGCTGTTGTATGTGTATGGATGGTGCTGCCTGCTGCAACATTCCTGTTGATTTACGCATGTGTTGGGTCCAAATGATATGTGTGTTGGGGAGTGTGATGCCATGTGTGAAGTTTGAGACTGCCACTCATGTGCAACTATCATGTGTGTATCAGACCATTGTACAGTGCCCTGATGCCTGTGTTCTGTCTCTCCCTGTCTGCAGCGCCAACTGATGAAGAGGGCGGAGACGGTGCTGTGGAGCACAGCGGCAAGGATCCCACCACCCCTCCCACGTTGTCATCTCGTCGGGGAGTGAGGGGTCTGGTGCCGCATCCGTGGCTGCAGCTGCCGAGGGTAGGTCCAAGAGGCAGAGGTCGGAGGTGGACTCCTTGGCAGCAGAAGGGGCAGCTGAGACCCCACAGGGGCCTATGGAGGAAGATGGCACCGAGTCATCCAGGTTGGTGGGGGGTTTGGTTGAGGAGGAGGCCGTGGAAGGGCCACATATGGGGTGTGGAGGGGGGATTCCACTGGTGCTAGTGGTGCAGTCCAGGGGCAGGCACAGGAGGCAGCACAGGCAGCCACGGAGGTGCCTGTGTGTAATCCTGTCCCCAATCCTGTGACTGCATCATCCCGCATCAGCAGGGATGCCTTTGTCCAGACCCGTTTTCAACGTGGGGATCCGCTAACAACAACTGGCCTTCCTCTCCCTGGCTCGGGTGGCGTTGCGTCAACTTGGCATCCGGGATAACATGCAGGGTTCTCGTGAGGACACTGCACGTTATTTCAGATGCCACGTTGACCACGTCGACCGACTAGGAGGGATCACCGGTGCTGGGTTCCTCCGTGTGCTGGACCTTCTACCGACCCGCTCCTCAACTGAACCCCCTATGCGGCAGTCATCCTCCGTGCCATCTTCCTGCCCAAGTATCACCTGGGCACCCTTTTGAGCTGCCTCTGACCCACCGGCCAGGCTGGTCTGGGCCACATCCCTGCCACAGTCGGGAGTCGGAGGTCCAGCAGGGGTGGCCACCCAACAACTGGAACCCAGCAGGAGGAGGACGTGCAGGCATCAACAGGGCACATGCACGGCAGCAGCGGGCTCAAGGTGGGAGCGATGATGGCTCGGGGCAATCAACATCAGAGGGGCAGGCATCGGCTGGAGGGCAGGAGGATCCTGATTGGGAGTGTCTTCCATTTGGCAGCGGTTGGACCGGCAAATAGATGCAGAGCGGTGGCGGGTGGAAGAGGCACGGCGGAGAACTCCATGCGCAGGGTGTTGAGGCGGGCTGAGTGCCTCGAGGAAATTCGCAGGGAGTTGGACATGGCTTTATCCCTGCAAGACCTCAGGGCAAGGGAACAGGCCCGCCTCCAGGACGTTGAAGAGGAGTTCAATGATGCCCTGGCCCGGGCAATAAACTAGTGAGCCATTGGACTTGCCCGTGCCTTTGTAAATAGTTCTGTAGGTGTAAGTTTCCTTTCTATTTTTTACATTTTTTTTTTCCTTTGGGGCGCATGGACTATGTCCTGCCTTTTTGTATAGAGTTATTTATTAGGTGGGCTTTTTGGTAGGTTTCCTTTGGATTGTTGGGCTCATGGACCCTGGAGTTTTATATTGTATATAGTTTGGGACTGGATTTGACTTCATTGAATTTATTTTTACCATGGAGCAATGGTTTTCTTAATTCTTTACACTTTGGATTTGGTTTACTGGACGAACGCTTTGGAGGCATTTTAATTTGGATTTAATTGGATTCAGCATTCACATTTTTTCATTAATTTTGGACATCCAGGCTTTTGTTTATTATTTCTTTTCTTGTGTGATTTTCTTTCATTCCTTCTATTTTGTATATAATATATTTTTATTTCATACTTCATTTGTGTGGTATTCTCTCGTGCCCCCATTGTGTGTGTCTGACGGACATGTATTGATGTGCATACTTGTCATTTGTGATCTATCATGACATGGGGATTTCAATATGGAGAGGATCGAATGCTTGGTTGGGTGTTTTGACTGGGGTGGCGTGGGGTGGGATTTGGGTGGCCAAAAGGGACTTGAGTGTGGATCGTGATGACTGTGTCGGGGCCTACTGGCAGGTGCCCGTCACTGGGGGTCAGGAGGGGGGGCATGAGTCGGGTCCTGCTGGCAGGTGCCCGTCACTGGGCGTGGGGTGGGGGGACATGAGTCAGGGCCTGCTGGTAGGTGCCCGTCACTGGGGAGGGGGTGGGTGGGGCACATGAGTCAGGGCTCACAAGTGCATGGTGCAATGTGGGCATGGTGAGGGTTGTAGGGTAGTCCCCTGTGGTGTGGGCTGCTTGCAGGGCATGGGGAGGGAGGAACCGCACACCCGGGAGGACCCACGATGCCAAATCACGTGTGAAACTCCCTGCGTACCCCCGAAATACACATACCCCACTCGACCAAGGCCTGTCGCGTGTGAAACTTCCCACGTATCCCCCAAATACACCTACCCCGCTCGCACAGTGCCTATCGCGTGTGAAACTCCCCGCGTACCCCCCAAATACACGTACTCCGCTCTCGCCTGGAGTATTGCATGTGAAACTTCCCGCGCACCCCCGAATACACGTACCCCGCTCTCGCCAGGACTATTGCATGTGAAACTTCCCGTGCACCCCCGAAATACACGTACTCCGCTCGCCCAAGGCCTGTCACGTGTGAAACTTCCCGCGTACCACCCAAATACACGTACCCCGCTCGCACAGGGCCAAATGCGTGTGAAACTTTCCACGTACCCCCCAAATACACATACCCCGCTCGCCCAAGGCCTATTGCGCGTGAAACTTCCTGCGCACCCCCGAAATACACGCAGGCACCCCATCCACCCTGGGCATGCCCCACAAGCAGCCCACTCACCCTCCCCATGCCCCACAAGCAGGCCATCCACCCTGGACATGACCCACAGGCAGCCCACACCACAGGGGGGAGCTTTTTCTACACAATGTACCTGGTGCGAGTGGGGTATGCGTATTCCAAGGGGTGCGCCAGTATATTTTCATGCTTTTGGCTGGCGTGAGCGGGTTATGCATAGTATTTTCACGCGATTACAGTGTACCGGGCCTGTAAGGTGGTGCAGGGTTAGCGTGGCCCTTTGCGCTGCATTGGGGATTTCAATGCCTTTTCCTTGCGGAAGGGGCATTCTTGGGGGCGTAACTGGCGCTGAGGGATGTTCTCTGCGTCAGCGTCCAAAATGACTTTGGGAATTCCATGAATACGCGGTGCGCCAGAATGCTGTTTAGTGCACACGGCTGGCGCACCCTGGTGCACGCTCCCTCTCTGCACTGCTCGCGTGCGCTGCCTCTGCGCTGAAATCTATGAATTACCCCCTAAATGCGTGCCTGTTTTCTGCTCTTAAACCTGATTGTTGGGGAATGCTATATATACTCCTTTGTGCAAGAAGGCTTCCATAATGTGTGTGTTTTAACATTGTTAAATGGTAAGTGTAACATTTCTTCCCGATCGCACACATCGGTTTGTAGCTCCCTGTAAGGTTTCAGTCTCATTCATAAAGAACGGTCTTTCAAATGCAAAATTGTTGTTGTAGGTTTGAACCACGTGTTGCATTTACTGCACACGTTCGAATAAAAGAAACCCTATTACTAATCAAAGTCAATGTGGGCAGTGTGCAAGAGGATCCGCGTGCGTCTATTTAAATATAGCGATACTAAAATGAAACGGTATGGCCCGTTTGCAAAAAGTGACCCTTGGACCAAGAGGAGGAAACCATGAACTAAAATTACGGCAGGAAGAAGCCAGAATGATTTTTAAATTCCGTTCAGTGGAGAGAGCCTTAAACTCGGACAATGAGATGTATTCCTTTCTGTAATATACATCCAATGTCTGGTTTTTTGCATATGCAATATAGGATATGAAATGTATATTTATATATTTGTTTCTGTAACGCTCATACATTGTCTGGTTAGTTTGGCATACCCATTTTGTCAGATTTTTTTTACCCATTCTGGGTTTTTTTGGAACAGAATGATGTCAGATAACTCGATAATGACACACACATAAACCGTAGTAATGATTAGGGACACCCATTTTAGGACCAGCATAATTCACTATTTACCCACTAATTGATCCCAAAGGGAATCAATCCAAGGAATGGTTCAGCCAAACACATGGAACTAGGGGATAACAACTATCATAGACTGTTCCTTAAAAAGTTAAATCATTTTTCTGGTTTTCAAAATATGACTAACCCAAATAATGGTTCAGCCAATCACATTAAAGGAAACATTTCCTTTTTCCTACGGCAGTTTTGCATCACAAAACGTATTTAGCTAAAACATAATTAACCATCTCCTATTTTTCTCATAATACTAGATCAAGATAAATTTGTCTTTCATTCTAACAATTCAGTTAGTACGAAGAGCGTTGTCAAAGGCACGTATTCTACACGTAATTAGATGAACACTAGCCCAAAACATGGTGCATGTATTGAAAACAAAGGTAGGACTAGGTTGCCAGGCAACCCAACCTAATAACAATGTGGAGTCTTTGGACAGACCTGCACGGTTGTTTGTGGTTTGGTGGCTGGAGGTTCGTGTGGGAGTGTGGGTGTCGCTCGGGTTGGTCGCGGTGGGTAGGCAGCAGCGCGCGGTGCCTCGCCTGAAGCGCATGTGTAGGCGTACGGGCTAGGGTCTCGCGGGCCTGCGCGCCGGTCTCCGGGCTCGCTGGGTGGTGTGTGTTTGGGGTGTTGTGTCTGTTGGTGTGGATTGGTGGGATGTGGTTGTTTGCGGTGGGGTTGCGGGTGGCTGGTGTTGGATTGGTGGGGTATGGTTGTTTTGCGGTGGGGTTGCGGGTGGCTGGTGTTGTATTGGGGGTAGTGGTTTTTTGTGGTTTGGTGGTTGGGGGTTCATGTGGTAGTGTGGGTGTTGCTCAGGTTGATCGCGGTGGGTGAGCGGCAGCGCGCGGTGCCTCGCCTGAAGCGCATGTGTAGGCGTACGGGCTGGGGTCTCGCGGGTCTGCGCGCCAGTCTCTGGGCTCGCTGGGTGGTGTGAGTTTGGGGTGTTGTGTCCGTTGGTGTGGATTGGTGGGGTGTGGTTGTTTGCAGTGGGATTGCGGGTGGCTGGTGTTGGATTGGTGGGGTGTGGTTGTTTGTGGTGGGGTTTGCGGGTGGTTTGTGTGGAAGTGTGGCCTGTGTGTTGATTGGTGGAGGTGGTGCACATCATCCTTTAGGATGGGGAAGCGCCTGCGTGGGTCCGCCCACGCGTTCGTTAATTGAGAAGAAGAAGACAGACCTGCACGAGGACAGATTTGCACAGAACACTGGAGACGAAGGTAAGAAGCCCACAGACCGTACTGTTTCATTTTATGAGTATCGCTATATTTAAATAGTCGCAAGCGGATCCTCGTGCACACTGCCCACATTGACTTTGATTAGTAAAAGGGTCTATTTTATTCAAACGCGTGTAGTAAACGCAACACGCGGTTCAAACCTACTGCCACAATTTTGCATTTGAAAGACCGTTCTTTATGAATCAGACTGAAACCTTACAGGGAGAAATGTTTGTTCTCTCTTGTTGAATACCCACAAACCCCCTACACATCGCCCCTCCTTACAATGGCCATCTTTATTTAATTTATTGTTATACACAATTGTTCAATTTTCTTTTGCAATGTACATGGATACATACAATGTGATTTTTCTCTTTTCACATTTGAACTTCGCAATGACTACATTAATTGCGAAAATTATGGTTTACAAACATTTTATTTATTTTGTTAAAAAATTGTGATTTACTTTGTACTATTGGTACTTAGCCCTGATTTGAAAAAGACGGTTAATCCGTTGAAACACGTGTCATCAAAAAAGGGCACTGAACAAGAATAATATATATAAAAAAACACTGTGAATCACAAAAAGACTTTTGGAATTTTTTCTTTTTAATTTATTTTGGAGAAATGGGCGCATTAGCATAATTTAGTCTAACTATCACAATTAACCATGTCTTTCCAAATGGAGTAGAGGAACCAAGGACTCCAGTGTTACGTAAGTTGATGCAACCTGAAAAATCAGATTTTGCAAAACTAATACAGAGAGCGCAGAGCTCTAACAATCAGGTACCTCGAAACAGGTTCCTCACAGCCCCAGTAAATAATCTCTGAATGTCTGTCTGCTATCCAGGAGTGGTGTGCCGCCAATGACCTTTGCCTTAATACCAGTGAGACTGAGATTCTACTCATCGACACACCCACTCCCTCATTCCCTGCTGCTCTATGGCCGGCCTCTCTTGGCCCTCTTCCTGCTCTCACCTGCAAGGCTAAAAACCTCAGGGTCATCTTCGACTCCACACTCTTCTTCTCTCCTCACATCTGACGTCTCTTAGAAGTCACACTACCAGCTGCACCCCCTCAGAGGTATTCTTGCTTTCCTCTCCTTACCCCAGAAGCTCACTGTCTCCAGAGCCCTGGTTCTCTCTAGACTGGACTACTGTAACAGCCTCTATCTAAAACTGCCTGCCTTTACTCTCCGCCATCTGCAACTTACACAAAATAGGACTGCAAGACTTGTCCTTGGCCTCAAGCCCAGGGATCGTATCTCTCCAGGACTGAAATCTCTGCACTGGCTCCCAGTGGCTGCGAGTATTAAGTTCAAAACCCTCTGCATTGTCCACAAGGCCTTCTGGGGCCTGGGGCCACAATATATTCAACTCTGTCTTCCTAAATATCTTCCTTCTCGAGCTCTTCGCTCATCTGCCTCCAACTCCCTGAGGGTCAGTCGCTTGTCCAAGCAACGAGTTGGCGGTAGATCTCTGTCGTCGGCAGGGGCCTCCCTCTGGAACAGCCTTCCTGCTTCCCTTAAACTCGAGGAGCACCGGTTCCGGAAGCACCTCAAAACCTTCCTCTTTGCTTCTGCTTTCTCTCCCCCTCTCCCCTGCTGAATTCCTGGCTGACACTGTACTGGTTACCTGGCCACCCTTCTGATCTCGGGCCCAGGCCCTGCCAGTTGCAAACATGCACTGCCTCCCTGGCAACCCTTGCACCTGGGGACTGTTTTCTGTAGCCGTACAGTCCCTCAACCAGAACTTATCTGCACTTGGCAACTTCTGGCCGTAACTATCTTGTTATTCTACTATCCTATGTACCACACTTCCCCTCTCCCCTTCCCCTCGCACTTTTCCCTTTCCCCCTTCCCATGCACTTGCTCGATCTGAATGACACTGGGCCTAGTAAGATCGTTGTCTGTCTTCCCTTGTTCCCCCTCCCTTGCCTCGTTGGGACTTGAAACACTTGTGTATAGGCACATTATGAATGCCATATCATAAATTATCATATCATCTCATATCATATCATTTAATAATGGTTGTTGCGACTTTCAAAAGTACCTGTAACACTTTGCAGCTTGTTCGGTATTCAGAAATATTTGACATGGCTTCTCGTAACACTTGTAATAGTTTTCAGTTCTTTCGACATTCAGGCATGCTGGTTTTCAGCCCCTTGACCTCTCATAGCACTTGTAACAATTTTCTGTTGTTTTGGCATTCAGACATGCTTGTTTCTAGTCCTCGGAGCACCCCAGTATGAGTGTTCCCTACTCTGCACTTAACGATGCGGCCGCTCCTCCGGGCTCTTTGGTTCTGTTTCCTGGCTTCTGTTCCCTCAGTTTTTTCCTTGCGGGAGCCTTAGCGAGCAGCACTCACCACTCACTGCAGTGCGTAGCTCTGCTCTTTCCCAGAGTGAGTTAATGAGAGCCCCTCTCACTCTCTCAGAGCCATGTGGCGATCGGGAGGCTTTGGTGTCCACCAGCTCCTGCTGTGGACACTGGGCAGGGTGGACAGCAGGATTCTCGACGCTCTCACGGCCAGTCTTGGCCCTTGCATCTCTATGGCACAACTGCTAAGCACAGCTTACCTCATGCCGGTTCCTCTACAGCCCGCTCCACTCGACAAGGTGCTTCCTTCTCTTCAGGCAGGCTCTCTTTTTCTCTGCTGGACGGTCACCATTTGTATACACCTGGGACCAGTCACATGGTTGCGGGTGCAAGTCTTTCACTTTAATTGCCTTACCATGGTGAAACCTATTAGTGGGACATGTCTGCCTATTGCCATTGAACTCCTCCAAAGCCCTCTTCCTCGTCTCATTACCAAAGTGGTGTGTATGAATGGAAATATGCATAACTCCCGGTTGTATCATCCTCGTCCCAGTCTAAAGGTGAAATGGTTGTGGGATATTTTGGTCGGAAGAAAGGGCCAAAGAGTGATATATATATTTGTGTTAACAAGCGGGGGCCAATGTGTGTTTATACTGCCCAAATGAGGATGTGTCCTCCTAGTTGATCTCTTCCTCGTCCCAGTACAACAATGGCATTTTGGATGACACCTTTGAAAGAAAGAAAAGGGGAAAGGTTGACAGTAACCTACAAAGGTTGTTGGGGCAGAGGGCTCATTGTGAAAAGGAAATGAGGAATACCATGTATCATCCGAGGACATGCTCTCCCCACTCCCCAAGTTCACTCCACCCAGGTGATCCTCCCTCGCATCTCCACCACCATGGTCTGGATCCAAAAGCAATGGCTCTTCCCATGCCACCTGAGCAGAGGATGCCAGGGTTAAAGTGAGGATGCCCTCAGGTTCCTCACAGAGAATGCTGGCATGGGGATATAGGTGAGCAGGGTGAGAGAAGGCAAAGGGTCCAGATTGCATATTTTAAGATAAGCCAGAGAGGGGCAAGTTGCTGGGCAGGGAGATCAAGAAGAAGCAAAGAACAGTAGTCATGGCGTGTGAAAACACGATCAAGCCAGCTTTACAAAGGGAAATTCTTCTTACTTTTGATTCGTTCCAGGTAACAGGTAAACAAACACGTTGATACTTTAGTAAATGGAAGCACCCAGTGATGGACTATCTACACATTCATCACTCGCCTCCCAACTGACACTCGACACTCTCCCCATCACATTCACTCAAAATTCATTCCACCAGCATATCCATGATGTCATTCACTCTACATGCCATTAGCATGTCTTCAACCTCAAAAGACACCACACAGCACATCATCTTCTTTACAGGACAAACAACAGATGGGGAGCAGGTGCAAGTGGATCTAGGTCACCTGGCCTAAGCCCTGCCTACTTTCTTAGCCCTGCTTCTTCCTCTCTGCTCTTAACTCTTAGATCAAGGGCATCTCTCACCCGGAAGTCCGAAGCGAAGGGCAGAAGAAGAAAAGGGCAATTCCTGTTTGGACCTGTTTGGGCCATGGGGACCCAGGGCCCGAACCCCTGCTCAGACAGCAGGTAAGTATGCACCAACATGTGTTTTCTCCCTCTGTCCCCACAGGCCATCCACACCATCATCAGGCAACAGCAATATCAACTTCTCTGGTGCTAGAGTGGGGACAGGTGCTCCGTGGCCCACCCCCTTCCTGGTTCCCTGTGATGTCATTAATGCCCCCCACCCCCTTCCCGGTTACCATTGATGTAATTGTGCACCCTGTCCCCTGTAATGTCCTTGTGACCCTCCTCCCACCCCTGCCCCTTTCTTGCCCCCCTCTGCCCTTTTTCTTGCCCCTCATTATGCCCCCCCCCCACTTGCCAGCTCTCTTCTTCCCTTATCCTTCTGCCACCCCCACCTTTACAGCTTTCATTACAGGAGTTGTCTTGTTTCACTATTGTATCACTGACCGACTGCCTACGCTTGGATTTGACCTTATGGACACATTGACTTGGTGTTTCACCTTCTCAACTCTCATGCTGGTCCTCGCCGGGATCTCGCACTCAGGGTGGCCCTGAATCATGATGTACCCTTCTTGATTCCTTACTTACATTCTCTGTTCCCTGCAACATTATGTGTTTTACTGACCTCTGTAACTGTATTGACTTTCCCCTCTGCTTCTATGCTCTTTTTCACTGTTATTTCTCTTTTCTCTCCTTATCTCCCTTCTCCCTCTCTGCCCCCGCCCTCCCTTTATTTTCTATGCACTTCTTCTATCAGAATTGGCCCTTGACCTAGTATGATGGCAACAACGTTTGTCTCCTCCCCCTTCCATACGTGTTCTCCTCCCCCCCTTCCAGCACTATCTGAAATGTTGTCAAGCCTAGTACGATAGTCGCATATTTTGTTCCTCTCCCTCTTTCTCATCCCTTCTCCCTCACCTCTTGTAAAATTCCGGCTCTCCCAGAAATGTCATCAGGCCTAGTACGGTAGTTGCCTGTCTGTTTCCCATTCCTTCCTATCTGTGTCTTTGTACTTGTCTATCTGTAATGTCACCAGGCCGAGTACGATAGTGAATTTCACATTCTTGTTTTTCATGGCCTGTAAGAATGTCATTGTATTTTCCCTTGTTCCCTCCTTTTCTGTGAAGCACTTTGAAACGCATTGTGTATAGGCACTATAGAAATAAACTATCATATCATAACAGAAAACAACTGACCTTAAAATGAGATTTATCCGTTTCAAAATACATATACGAGGACATGCCAAACATCCTTTCTCACATCATTGAAGCAGCATTCTGTGCAAATATATTTGTAGAAAACATGGACCAACCATATTCAGGTAGCTTCCAGCTGGTATTTGAACAACATCAATTGCATTCAAATTACTAAAGCAATAAACCCCAATGGGTGGGGGCAGTACCTGGCCAGGTAATACTCTGGGGGGAGAGTTACAGGCATGAGAACACCTCCCTGAGAAGGGTTTATTGCTATTATAATCCCAGAATGCTTTACAGGGACGCTAATAGTTTTTCAGACTGAGAAATAGCGTGTTTGGTACAAAACAAGATGGTGCCCATGAACAAATGAGAAGGGAACTACATGTAGTCCCTTTTACCTTTCCATGATGGCTATTGCAACGGGGATGCGTTGGGAACACTGAGTGTTCGAGTGGCAGTGATGGAAAAAGGAGTTGCATGTATGTGTGGCGTGGGGGCTAGGGGTTGTGTTGTGGAAATTGGGGTTGGAATATTCAATTAGAGTATTGACTCAACATTCCATCCAACAACATCCATGACATCATTCAGTCAGCAATGCATCTACCTGCCTACCTGCCAGTAATACCACAACACAAGATTCAACGGATTTCCTTGTTAATTACATATACAAATTGAAGTATCTGGGTCTGCGTGTTATGCATAGCTGAAGCTTTATATTAAGTTTGATCGTGCCGGCTATGTATTCATTTTACTGGAGTATTGGTACTGAAGATTGAATGACAACTCAGTGGAATTATGGGTATCTGATGTATGCAAATATTCTATGAATTTCAGCTGGCCTTGAGCTTGAAAGAATGAAAATAGGCGGTGCGTGTTTCCGTTTCTTACACTGTAACCTGAGAATAAATTGAGCATGTAAATAGTTACAATAAAGTTATGCGAGTTATGGTTTCTGCATCCTCTGTCAGAATAGTAACATGTAAATGATAAGACAAACAGTGTTGGGCTGCATAGAACTTTGGGCAATGGAGAGTGAAAATATCACACCTTACTAACCCTGCTCCCTTGCAGCAGTCAGTTTCATTGATCAAACCATTACATTATATAAACATGCAGACATATGTCCATCCGAGAAAGAACTTCCATATGTAATGTCCACGGACCTCAAAACTGTTTTTAATTGCAGAATGGGAAGCAAACTGTAGATTACCTTGCAATCTCTTCATATCCCAGTAACCCTTTTCCAGTATAACTAATGCTTGTGCCCTCCCCGTTTTACACGTGCAAAAGAATAAAACAGACACACCCCGGACGGAGAATAAGGCAAAGAGAGCAGGCTGTGAGAGTTCAAGGCAAGGTTTATCTAATGAATGGCATTCAAAAGATCTCTGAGAGCGCTCTGACCAATTTAATGTTACAATACATTTTTATAAGTGAAGTGACGCAACTAACATAGAATACTACTTTGGTCCCGGATTGGTCAGTTTGTGTGTTGCCTTAGGTGTTGGTGGCATCTCTTCCTCCGGGTTGGTTGCTTGGTTGGTGGGAGGATGGATGTCAGGCATCTGTGTTCCGAAAGGGTGAAGGTCAGGTCGCTGTGAAGCAGGGTGGTCACTATCTAAGCTAACATAATATATTCTCAAAAATGCATGCACTAAATAACAATTGTTCAAGGTCTTTCAGTAGTTTACCTGTCTCTATAAAAGTCACACATATATCTATACTATCAATAACATTGGATTATACAGGCCTTAGCTTAAGGGTCTTGACCACTATAATACACGGGTTGAAGTGGGGGTCTGTGCTCACAAGAATCTCTGGTATGTGGCATTTGTTAGTGGTAGGCAACAATATACTGCAGCAGGGGTCTAAAGTTAGTTTGGGGATCTGTTGGGTGGGCATCATGGTGTGGTCAGTGGTCTGGCACATGAAAGGAATATCCTGCAGGGACACGGGGTCACAATAGCAGTAAGTTTCCACAGGCGAGGGTGCGGGGGACAAGGACACGTTTGTGGAGATGGACGAGCTATGTGCTTAGCTCATGCTGGTTCACATGCAGGACAGTGATCTCAGAGCAAGAGTGATGTGTTACATGTATTATTTGTTGCAAGCACCTCCGGCTTCAGCGTGAGAATGGAGCCGCAGAGTTTTCCAGTCAGAGTGGGAAGGATGGTGGGGGCCATGTGCCCTGTGTGTCTCGCCGTTGCGAGAAAGGGAAGAGAAGCGTTTTTGTACTATCATAGTGAGGTCTAGTTAACCAAGATGGAGTCGAAAGGGGGTACAAAAATGGATGCCTGTGTCCTGCTCAGTGGTCCCATCTACGTGAGTCAACCAAAGTTGGCATTGCATAAGGGCAAGGGGCGAACCCACTACTGGAGGCACTTGGTCCGAATTTTGTGCTGAGAAGTAGAGGATGTGAGGGGCCTGATGGCCCCACGCTCCCACACATTCCCCCCTTTCGTTACATCTAAAGTAACAAATTATGACACTTGTTTTCTTTTATTCTCCCTTCGGTAGTACTCGGCTTCAGCAACTGCTTCTTTCTAGGCTGGGGTACCTTTTATTGGCCTCCATGCTCTGCACACACTCCTCAAGCTATTACCTCTCCTTGCATATACGTCTGGTGTATAGTTTAGGTAAATCCCACCATCCCCATCCATGTCTACGATACCTCGTTATACCATTGCAATTCTGTGGGTTCTTTGATTGTGGTGTGGTGTAAATTATCAACTCTGTCCCCATATTGCCTGTAGATGGCAGTCATCCTGTATTTTGGAGTGTTATGTTCCCCTGTTTGTAATTGTGCATCTATCATGGATGCTACCGTTTGTCGGTCGGCCCATTGTCACCATCATCATAGTTGAGGTAGGCATACTTTTTGCACAACACTGAATGCCTAATTGGCACACGCAGAAGAATAGTAGCACAAAGACGATGATGGGGACGAGTATTTTCATCATTACATTCACCCATGATGGTATCCAGCTAAACATGTTGTCAAACCATGTGCTCTCTTCTTCTCCGCCCTCTGTTCTCATCCGCCCTCTGTTCTCATCCTTTCTCCTAAATTGTGAACTGCTGTTATCACATGCGAGAGTGTCCCATTATCTACATCTTCAGATGGCACGAATGTGCAACAGGCCCCCCCAATTGTTCAGCAAACACCACCGTCCATCGCCGTGAGGAGATCTAGAACATATCTGTTTTCCATTGTCATTAGACGCAGCGCACAGAGCTCTATTTTTATAACGTTGAAACCCTTTTCAGTGTCGTTGGCCAGTTGGATTAGCTCCCAGTGCACTATTAGTAACCATTTGGCATTTGCTCCTGCTTGGAGCCCTGGCGCCAGGAGCGATGCTAAAAATGTCTCTGCAGATGAGAAGATCTTGTACTTTTGCGGGATCTCAGCAAGGAGTTTCGATGATTCAGGCGAAATATAGTTGGATGATCTTTTACTTCGTGATAACTTTGTTTTCAACTCGTGCTCTGACAACAGTTCATAAGTTGGAGGTTCTGTTTTTATTTGTTGGGGCGCTGTCGATAGCTCAGCCGATTGCCCTGCTGCCGATTTGCCAGCCAATTCTCCTGCTGCCCATCTGCCAGCCTATTCTCCTGTTGCTCCTTGGATATGACTCTCTGGTATTACCATCAGGGCTGTATGAAGGGTGACTAGGGCGCAAGTACCTGCCCAGGATGCAGGTAGATGCAGGTAGGCTTGTTTGCCGCATATCTAGTACATGTCCTTGAGGGCTACGGTGCCTTTCCTCATATCAGGTATGATTACTGTCTTATTGCATTTCTTTGCCTCCCCAAGTTAACCTTCCCTTCCCCATGAAAGCATAGTTCGTGCGGCACGTCTTTCTGTGTTTTTATGGGTTTTTCCAGAGCTGTGATCCATGTTAGCTTAGTGATGTGTTGTGACCAGATAGGGGCGCAAACTTCCTTTACCCACTGGAAGTTGTCCTCAGGTAGCCCTCAGAGTGCTTCTGCTTTGCATTCGACGGTTTCATCGTGCCATTTGTTTTCTGCGTACCTTGTCCCTTTTATGACAAAAAATGGCTCTTTGATACAAATTACTCCTTGTTGTCTGCTCGTGCACGTTCTCTCATTTTGCAGCATCTCTATGGTGACGGTGTGTGCCTGGAAGGTGCTTTTTATCCTGCACAGAACTAAGTGAATTAAACATTGAGCCTCCAACAAGGGCAATTCCTGTGGTACCAGCATTTTGGGTGTCCCTGATGCATGCGGTATGAGTGAACAGACATAGCAGCTTTTATTTGTTGCTTGCTTTGCGTAGCAATCATGTCTGAATGCCATTTATTAGATTGATCTGGGTGGCGGGGGTCTTCTATTTCATCTAGCCCCAGGTCATGATAAATGTTGTATCTTTTTTCCTCCCACCCCCCTTGTTCTTCTCCTTTTCCCTCTCTCTTTGTAACTCCTCACTTTTTGGTAATGTATTGGGAACATTCCAGCCCACGCAGTATCAGTGTCATTGAATATGGCATGTGTATAGTCGTTAGTAACAGCAGTGTAATATGAGGTAGGTTCTATGGTTGCTGTACATGCATGCTTGTGTTTGCTGAGTTGCTCGGCCAATAATAGTCACCATCATATTAATTGGATTCAGAATCATCACTCATATTTATGCCAGAATGTAACACAGAGACAATTGTTGTATCAACAGGGAAGTGGGCGTGTTCTGGGGGTTGTGTTACATTTGTCTCGTTAACATCAATGATATATGTTTCTCCCCATATTGTCTTTACTCCAGTCCATATTAGGGCTGACCCTTCTCGTATCAGCTTAGCCCCGCTCCCCCTATCATTAACCAGTGATAAGAGAGTATAATACCAGGCCATGAAAACAACATCACTGAAAACAAAACTGCAGCACATTTCAAAACGCATTCAACATTGCTAAACCTCTTAGCCCTAATGGTGTCCCTATAGTAATAGGGACACCATCTAACATTAATTTATTCTCCGTGATTGCACTTCGTTGGGCCATTTGTCACCTGGAGGGGCAATTCAAATTTGTTAAGTCACCAGAATATGTACATATATGTTTATATTTCGTGTTTACTCATTACTTCCATTTACTATTGCTTGTTTTTTGTTATACATTTGTTTCAATTATGTCCACTGTTTTAGGCATTTTATAGCAGGAGAGAGATAGAGAGAGATATAGTGATGAAAAGGGAATGAAAGAAAGAAGGATACGGACATAAGGCATGGGAAATCAGAGGGCTCATCATTACTTTCGCCCTTGACAGTTTTTTTTTTATTTTCTTCTTACATTAAATCACATTGTCATTGTTTCTCATCCTCATTTGTAGTACCACTTGCACATTCTTGTTAGCTCTGAGGGAGTGCACTATCGCGTGCCCTCCTCACATCTGAGAGGTGCACCCAATATTTCAGTTCCTTAACTTTCACTGCAGTGGGCGTGCTATAGATTACTTCGTAGGGGCCATGAAACCTCGGCGAATTCCATCTGCTCACAAAACGTCTCACATATACCTGTGCCCCTGGCATCAGTGGCCCACTTGGGCTGTCTGCAGCCGGTGTGGTAGTGTCAGTTGCTGCATTCTCAGTAAAAGGCGGTGCTATTTGTCACGCTATGCTGCGTACTGCGTGCGTCAGCTGAGTTAAGTATTCCTTAAATTTTCCCCAGCACTGTGGCAGCCCTGTGTGCATCTGATGCTCTCCTAATCGGAGAGAGTGGTGTGTGTATTCGCCTCCCAGTCACAATTTCATGGGGGCTCAGATGGTGGTCCTTGCATGGTTGCGTTCTGAGTTGGAACAGTGCTAGGGGCAGGCAATATACCCAGTTTTTCTTTAATGTATTACACAACTTTGATAAATTACTCTTGAGCAGGCTGTTGATCTTTTCTACCAATCCATTAGCCATCGGATGATAAATGGAACACAGTTTGTGCTTTACTCCCAAGAGTGACGTCACTTCCTTGAAGAGGTCATTCACAAAGTGTGTGCCATTGTCTGACCGTATCACTTCACATATTCCCCACCGGGAAAACACTTCTCGCACTAGAAATTTCACCGCACAGTTTGCGTCTGGGTGGGGACATGGACCCGCCTCCACCCACCTTGAAAAGGTACATACCACCACAATTAGATACTTTGCTCCATTACATCTCTTTCCCATGTCGGCGTAGTCTATGTGGAATTCCCTGAATGGCCCTGCTGGTCATGGCAAAGTGCCTTGCAATGTCCACAATTTCATCCCTGAATTGTATGTTTGACATGTTGTACACTCTATGACACATTTTGACAAGTGTTCCTGTAGGTTGGGTACAAACCAATGTTCCTGGATATCTGCGGCGATGTGTTGTTTCACTACATGTGCTGGAAAGTGCAGCTGTTGGAATGCTAGCTATAGTAATTCTACCGGCATCATTACCTTTCCCGTTGTCTCCTGTCTCCAAATGAGGTCTGTAGCTGATTGTTTGCACCCCCGCTTGCTCCACAACTCTTGCTCCTCCGGTTGTGCTCTCCTCTGTAGCTCTATTAGCTGTGCTATGGGTGTGTTACTATAAGCTTCTTCTAGTGGCTCTGCAGCGGCTGCCTTTACAATGCACTCGGACGCTAGTGTTATATTGAAATACGAGGCCTCCTTCGCTGCCATGTCGGCTGCCACGTTTCCCAATGAGATTGCATCTGTGTTGTTGGTATAGGCTTGGCATTTCACGACTGCCACTACCGATGGCTCTGCTAATACATCTATCAATTCATTCATCGTGCTGTACTGGGGAGCCATCTGCTCTCCTGGACACCTTCTATGCCAGCGCGATAGCCCTGAATGGACTGTGGTAGTTGCATATGCTGAATCTGAATATATAGTCACTGTGCATCCTTTGTCTGTGTGTAATGCTTCAATTGATGCAGTTAGTTCAGCCGCTTGTGTGGAATAATGGGACGGGAGGCGCTTTTGGACAATTGTTTCATAGCTATCTTCCTCCAGACGTACTACTGCCATCCCTACATGCTTCTCCCCTGTTTCTGGGTTTATTGATGCTGACCCATCTATGAAATATACTTCTCCTTCCTTTAGGGTTGCTCTCTGTGTTGTTAATGTTGATTTTGACCGCTCAAGAATCACAAACAATGAATGCTCTGCGTACAAGAACATCCCATCACAATTGTGGCACTCTTTTCAATGGCGAATGCTGCAGCTGCGAGGGCCTGTTCACACACGAAGTGACCTTGCATCACTGCATCTAGTGTTCTGCTGTAATAGGCCAATTGCTTGTGGCCTAATGATGTTTTTTGTGTCAGCACTGCTGTCATCAGTGTTCCATTGCAGTGCGAGAACAAGAAAAAATCCCTCTCATAATCTGGGTTCGCGAGGACTGGGGCATCTGCAATAAGGTCTTTTAGTCTGAAGTACTGAGTCATCATGTCATGTGTCCATTTTATTGGGGCTCTACTTTTTTGCGCTTCTTTTAATGCCTGCAGTAATGGACGTGTGTATGCTGCATAATCAAGCATCCATGCTCGGCAATAGTTACATATTCCAAGAAATTTTTGCATGTCCTTCACTGTTTTTGGTATGATTATGTTACGTATAGCAGCTGCCCTGTCATGGAGTATTCGTTTTCCATCTTTTGATATTAACTGTCCAAGGTATACAACTTCGGCAAGGCATAATTGTAGTTTCCCTTTATCCACCTTGTACCACTTGGTAGCTAACACGTTTAATAGCGTTATGGAGTCTTCTCTGCATTTTTCTTCTGTTTTGCTGCAGACGAGTAAATCGTCTACGTATTGTATAATGGTGCTCTCTACGTCTATATTTCAATATCTTCACGTAGTACTCTGTTAAAGAAGCTGGGGCTTTCACAATACCCCTGTGGAAGTCTGTGATGCTCATATCTGTTGTTTCCCAGTGTGAATGATGTAAGGTACTGCGATCCTGGATCAAGTGGTAGGAAGAAGAAAGCATTCTTCAAGTCAACCACAGTGAAACATGTAGATTCTTTGGGTATACTGCACAGTATTGATGCCGGGTTAGGCACTAACGGGAACTCTTTTTGAATGACGTCATTGAGTGGGCGGAGATCTTGGATCATCCTCTAAACCCCTGCTTTTGCTTTTTTGATCGGGAAAATAGCTGTGTTACACAGGGAGTTTGATGGCACTATGATACCTTGGTCCAGGAGTGCATTTATTGTCTCCCTAATCGCTTCCTCTGCTTCTCTAGATATCGGGTATTGTTTCACTCTTGGTGGTATGGCACCTGGTTTGAGTTTTATCTTTATTGGTGTCACTTCATTTAGTAACCCTACATCATGGGGGCCTGTAGTCCAAATTTCTGGTGCCACTTTTGCCATGCCTTTCTCAAATATTGTTGGTGGGGCATTAACACTAGCCATAAGTGGGTTGTGTACCTCTCTGTACTAGATCATGATGTCACACGGTATGCTTATTTCCATTATTATCTCTCTATCATCTTCGTTATGAGTGAATAATTCTTCATCAGTTATGTCTCTTAGCATTATATTCGGATCTATGCATGCATAACACAGTTCGCCAATCGCACCCATGCGTGTCCAAGCCCATGACCACAATACGTTTACTCGATACCTGAACTGCCTCGATGTCTATGGACATTATCGTGCCTGGCACGACATCTGTATTTGCAATTGGGCGGAATATAAAGTCTGATGGTTCCTCCATTCTTTTCTCGTTATCTCAGGTACTACTCGGGCTAACACCTTGATGCCATAGATAAACATATCTATGTCAATGGGTATCCCTCGCACTACAACTTCATTCATCATTGTGCTAATCATCAACATTGCCCGTACTGGGCATACTCCTGAGGTGGAACACACTATCCCCCGCTCTGTGAATGAAATGGTCATGTTCAATTTACTTAGCAAATCTCTACCCAGCAAGTTGATTAGTGCGTCTTTGTGGTACAGTAAAGGTGCGCACACTGTTTTTCCCCCTACCGTTATATCAAGATCTTTGGTGTAAGGAACTTTTAAAATTGCCCCAGAGAACCCCTGCGTTTCCAAATTCCTGCCTGAGAGTGGAAACCGCCCTTCCATAAGACATGCTTTTTCCGCTCCTGAGTCTACCATAAAGATAAACTGCTTGTTTTCTATCTCTGCCCCCACTAGTGGTTCCTCTTCTGCACATAGGGTGGTGGATTGGACTGGTCATGAAAGTGCTCCCTGTGGGCTGTCCTAATCTGCGTACCTTTCTTGTCCTGGCACTGAAAAGACATTGAGCCTCATTACACGGTAGGCGGTAGGGATTTACCGTTACCGGTAATGGAATACCGGTAACGTTAAATCCCCATGCTAATTACGACCCGGCTCACCACTATTAGCGGCACCGCTAAGTACGGTGCCACTAATAGCGGCCAGTCCGCGGGCGCGCGACCCTCCATCCCGTAAATAACGCCATGCCACTAATAGCACACCATCACAAGGCGAGCGGACATGCCAATAGCGGCTTGGTAAAGCCCCCAAAACCCCTTACCGGCATGCCGCTAATACCGCCATCGCGAACCACCCGTTAAAATAACTGTGCAGTGTTACCACCTGCCACAGGTGGCCACAATCAGCACAGGTGGAGGCAATGGAGACTGTGGCTGCTCAAAAGGTGCACACCACACCCGTTCCCACACCCCTTCCCACACCAAGATGGTTCCAATACTAGCAGCATTACATGGCCTGGAGGACCTGATAGCAGCGTAGCTGCAACAACAACAGGCAGCACAGAGGAGACGCAGGAGGAGGAGGAGGGCAAGACGGGCACAGCAAGCATTCCCACGGCACCTAATCATCTAATCATACCACAGAGGCACCCACCAATTCCCAGGATCAGAGCCAGTCCATTTAACTTAACACCTGAGCAGATACACACCCTGTACCGTCTGGACCGGAATACCATCACCAGCATCGTGGACATGATACACCACGACATTGTGAGCCTCATAGACATCAGAACTGCCATCACCCATCTACTGAAGGTGGTGACTGTGCTCCACTTCCTGGCCACAGGCACCTACCAGCATACAGTGGGGCAGATGCATGGCATCTCCCAACCAGTATTTTCACGCACACTGAACCAGGTACTCGATGCCCTCCTGAAGCCTGCACCCGAACACATATACATGCCACGGACTGCCCAGGAGATTGCAAACACCAAAGTCGGTTTCTATTCACTGCCAGGCATCCCAAGTTGCATCGGGGCCATCAACTGTACACATGTGGAATTGGTCGTCCCACATCACAATGAAGTAGTGTACCGAAACAGGAAGCAATTCCACTCCATCAATGTCCAAATGGTATGTGACGCCAACAAGATAATCACACATTGCTGTGCCCGATTTCCCGGATCTACCCATGATTCCATGGTCCTGCGGAACTCAACTATCCCACGCTACATGGAGCAACAAACGGGACAGCGTTCGTGGCTACTTGGTGAGTAGCAGGCCAAGCACATGGCAGTGTGCGTCGGGGGGGAGAGATAGATACTCCAACTGGGTGTGCGTGGGGGGGAGAGATAGATACTCCAACTGGGTGTAGCCTGCAGTCCATCGTCCAAATGCACATATAGATGTAAGCCAATGAAATGAACAGGCCACACTTGAGGTGAAAAGTAACAGGACCCCATTCCTTCCCCCATATAGGTGACGCCGGCTATCCCCTGAAGAGGTGGCTCCTCACACCTCTACGGAACCCACAGAACAGGCATGAAGAGGGATACAATCGTGCACATACCCGTATCCGCATCGTGATCGAGCAGAGTTTTGGCCTATTGAAGTCACGGTTTAGGTGCATTAGCAGGTCTGGTGGCACTCTCCTGTATGGCCATGAGAAGGTGGCCAAGATCACCATGGCATGTGTCATGCTGCAAAATATGTGTATCAGACGGAATGTGCCACGGCCCCCTGACGTTGAAATAGAATCACCTGATGAGGATGATGATGGTGATGAGGATGGAGGTGAAGGGGATGCAGGTCATGCAAGGGGGGATGGCCAGGAGGGACGTGCTGTGAGGCAGCACCTGATCAACCAAATATTCTGACTAACAAGTTCTCGTACTGTCACCTGGATATGGCTAGTGGTGCACTGGTGTCTGTTTGTTAGCTCACAATGGACCCTGGTCCCGGGAGGATAGCTCAGCGGCAGCGTGCGCATCTTGGAAGCAAGACGACACGAAGCAACAACAGGTTCGATCCCCGGGTCCGCGCTTAGAAACCTCTGGGTGTTTAAGCGCGTTATAAATACGTAACTAAGACAAAAAAAAAAACACAACTACGCAACTAAGAAAAACAAACAATTCCTGTAACAGCGCCTCGATGCCTGCGGCCTGTGTGAGTGCTTTATAAATGTAATATAAATAAATCAAACATACACAATGAAGAAGTCCAGGCATGTGTTTTGCTCTAACACCAGTGTATTTATGAACTCAAACAGGAAAATGTGCATGTACCCGAACATCCCACCACCCTACCCCCCACGCCCCACAACTGTCCCATCACACCCTACCCCCCGCCCCCCACAACTGTCCCTCATGTGTCTTCCACAATTTTTGCATCCAGGCATGCACGCGGAAGCATGGATATTCACTCCCTATTGGTCATTGCCTGATCCAGCATTTGGAGGCTGCCGGGAGGAGCGCCTGGTGGTGCGTGCGGAACGTCGGAGTGGGCTTGTCTGCCGCGAACCGGCGGACGAAGAAGTGGCAGACTGTCCTGGTGCTGGTGGTGGTGGAAATTGACGGTCCATTGCATCCGCAATGCGTGTGAGTACCTCACGAACTCTGAGCTCCCCACACAGCCTGTCTGTGCAGGTCTCCATACTCTCCCTGGAGTGCCTGGATGTCTCCCCAATCTCCGCCCTGAGATGGGCAGCCTCCGCCACATGCTGACCAACCAGCACAGTGAGACCCTGTTGCCGCTGGATGATGCTGGCCAGGTCGAGGGCAGTGTCAGCCTCTGGTGGTGTGGCTGCTGTGCATTGTGATGCTGGCAGGTGTACAGATGGAGGCACTGGGGGACTACTGAAGGATCCCATGGTCTCGTCACCAGTGATGTTGGAGCCAGGTGTGTGATGGGGTGATGGCTCGGGGGTTCCAGGTGGGCTTGGGGTGTGCATGCCCAGCTCGAATTCAGTTGGGTCCTCCACATCAGTTAATGGTGCTGTGGCTGCCGCCTCTCCTGCCGAACTAGCAGTAGCTGAGGGTGGTCCCTCGGTGGCTGTGAGTGGTGGTGGTGGTGAGTGAACCTCCTGAGGTGGTGCTTTTGAGTTTGGTGTGGCATTGGCAGTGGCGCTCAAACGATGTTTGGAACTCTGCAAATGGAGCCTTGCGCCTTTTCCCCTTGATGTCGTGGGGGTGTCCTCGGTGGGCTGTGGCCTTTTCTTCTTCTGCGCAGGGGGTGCCTGGGATGCATCCTCACTGTCAGTATGTGACCCTGTCGGGGACAAGAAGGGGGATGGCATTGGTTAGGGTTCGATGTACTTAATGCAGGATACATCATCAATGCAACTGTGGGCATTTGCAATTCATTGTGAAGGGTGCAGGTGATGTGCTAGTTCAGTGGCTCATCCATGCAGTGTTGTGTGTGGTACTTGGCTCTGTTGATGTGTGCATGCGTGTGTGTTTTGGGTCTGGCACTGACATGGGCAGGGTGGGATGCATGTGTGGATGTATGGCCATCCATGAGGTGAGCCTGGGCTGACATTTGTGGGGACCTGTAGATACACATTGCATGCTTTCATCAGTACACTTACCTCCATCCGACGTGTCTGCTACGCCATGCTCCATCCTCCCGACTCCCTCGATAAATTCGACTCCGATCAGGTTGGCGCATGTTTCCTCCCATTCCTTTAGCTTGATTGGCGACCCAGATCCGCCAGCGGTGGCAGTGTTATGATTCTCTGCCAGGATCATTCTGACCGGAGTCTCAGGTCATCCCATCTTTTCCTGCACTCACGCACATTGCGGGTGCAGGTGCCCACGGCACTTACTTTCATTGCCACTTCTGCCCAGATAGCCTTTTTCTTAAGGAGGGTCTCCTGCCGCATGTCGATAGCAAAGACCACTGCAGCATTGTCTGCTAAGGTTTGGGTCAGCATGAGTAACTCCTCATTAGAAAACTTTTCTTTCCGCTGGCGGTCAGTTTTTTTTTTTCAGTGCCTTGGGCATGGTAAGGGTATTCCAGTGAATCTCAGACAGCAAAGTACCACAAACAGGTCCAGGGGGCAGAGGATGGCAATGGATTGTGTTTTTAAAGATGGCCGCCGTGCTCTTTCCCGTTCCTGTGCGATGGCGCTATTTCCGGTTCCGCAATTTAACGGTCACCGCTAATGGCGGTGACCGCTATTTGCATGCAGCGTGAGGGCAGAGGTGTTATCTGCACGTTCGTCGAGGGCGGTAAGTGACTTTTTGGGGTCTTTAGTGGCATGGCGGTTGGGTAATTACCGGCATGGCGCTATGCTCGTGTCCGCGTACTCGTAATGGTGCGCTATTAGCGCCCTCTTGCGAGGGCGGACACGTTAAGAGCGCCATGCTGGTAATTGTGGATTTTTACCGCACAACGTGTAATGAGGCCCATTATCTCCAACTACTGTTACGCCACGGAATGGTGCAAGTGTACCATTTGCAGCTGTTGCAAAACTGTTATTGCTGGCATTCTCTACAGTGTTTTGTCTTGCCATGGGCTGTGATGCACTGTGATGTGGTTGTGGGGGTGGCAGTCTTTGTTGCATTTGGTGTTTGTTATAGCACTGGTCCTGTGGTCTTCCTCCTCCCATTGGTAATCCATAGGGGCTACCTGGGTGTGGGCATCTCCATACCTGTTCATTGTCCATGGGTAGCTGCCCTTGAAAATACCCTGAAGGCCACATTCTGCAATCTCTTGAATAATGTCCCCATCTCCCGCAATGCCAACATGACCCTTGCTGTCCCCCTCTCATCCCTTGCCCACCGAATCCTCTATTCCCCATACCTCTGAACCCCCCTCTCTGGCCATGGTACCCACTTCTTCCTCTCGCCGGTCTTTCTTGCCACTGTGGCTCTGTGTGGCTCTTCTCCGTTCCACAGTCTTTCGTCTCCTGCTGCCCACAGCACTGCTATCCCAACTAGTCTCTATCCCGCACTTTCATCCCCCTTGTTCTCTCTATCAGTGGTTACGCTGGCGTTTATGGTGGCGACTTCACTAATTTGTTCTGTACCAGCTTTGCCTCGTCTGCCAGCCTTTTTTGTGCTATCTCCTTTGCTCTCTCTTTGATCCTCCTACAGTGGTGCACAATTATACTCTGAATTTCAGGCCAACCCTTGGCTTCTATCCCAGCTATTTTGTCCAAGGCCTTCTGTACCTCCTTCGGGAGCCCTTTCTTGATGATAAAATAGAACAAGGCGGTGGATTGGTTCCACGCCGTACCAGTTTCGCTTCTCCACAAGTCTTGCACCCGCAGTATGAATTGCGTAGGATACTCATTCTCCTCCATCGTACATTGCATCACTAAATGTAAATCTGGAATGTCTGGAAATGTGCACCGCAAAGCGTCCCATACTTATGCTCGAACATTGTTGAAGGGCGATCCATCGTTGTGGTCACAACTCATTGTCACTCCTGGGAACCCCGCCTTCTCCCACACTGCATCTGCCTGATTACCAACAGCGGACACTAGCAAGCTTTTCACATCAGCTATCGCTAATGGTACTCCTGCCGTGTTCTTCACAAATGCATGTATCCATTTCCCCGCCCCACCCGCTAGTGGGGGGAGGAGTTTCAACAGGTTGTTTTTGTCCATTTGGGCCCACGGAATATAATGTGGCCTACCTGCTCCCTTATGTATTAACAGCATCTGCAACTTGTGTTTCTTTCCTGTTTTACTTACCGTCCCTTTCTTTATCTTACTCACCAACATATTCCCTACCCTTTCCCTTAATATACCCTGCCATCATGGGAGTGGACGTGGATCCATGTCATCTAAATGATGTGGCAGTGGGGACCCTACAGCTGCCACTCCTTCCTCATACTCGTCTAGATCGCTCTACACCTCTTCTACTTCCTCTTCTTGCTCGACATTGTCCTCTTGTCCTTCTCCGCGCTGGCTTTCTGGGGTGGCTGGGCGTATAATTCTCACTGGTTTATTATTCAGATGGAACAGGAATTCTCCCGATCGCCACTCCTTTTCTCGCACATGTGATGTGGGTGTTCCCTGGGACAATACGGACTGCGCTGGCTCTGGCGTCGTTGGGGCTAACTCCCCTGTTGTACTTAGTGGGGGTGTGAGATCTGCCATAGTCAAGGGTGGTACTTCCCCTCCCCCCGGTAGCATTTGGCCTCAGTCACACAGTGCCCTTAGCCGCGTTATTTCCATTTGTACATGCGCTAGCTGGCTGTCTAACTCTCCGGTTAATTGCACTAAATTCACAGGGGGTGCACTTGTCGGGCCATAAAGGCCTCCTTTGTCGTACGTCAGTGGCGCCGTGGCTACCGCCCCATTTGAAGGAGTGGGTGTTGGGCACGCTGGTATATACAAAAGCTCACTGTATCCTACCGCTGGTCGTGTCATTAAGGGGTATATTTTGGCTGCATCGTTGTCAGCTGTGGTCATTGTGCATTCCCCCTTTGGTGTTCCGCTTACCTCTTCCTGGGTTTTCTGTTTTTCAATAGTTTTTTCTGTACTTACCTCTGCTGTGGGGGCAATTTCCTTGAAC
Organism: Ambystoma mexicanum; assembly: GCF_040938575.1. Taxonomy (NCBI): domain Eukaryota; kingdom Metazoa; phylum Chordata; class Amphibia; order Caudata; family Ambystomatidae; genus Ambystoma; species Ambystoma mexicanum. The sequence goes on along the minus strand of NC_090934.1, from coordinate 1,429,670,856 downwards.
ATTCGCCACAGGTCCAATACTTCCCATCTATTTTGCAACTGTTTCCCCTTATATCGTGCCAATAAGTGAGTGGACACTAAGTCTAGCACTCTTTTGTCAAACGACCCTCCCTCTGGCCAAATTGGTGTCACGCTATCCCCTTTTATCTCTGTCACCCACTGATCGTGGTATTTTTGTATCCTGTCACTATATAGTGGGAGGTGCTGGCAAATATGAGCTAACGGTGTTATTCCCCCCATGATGATGTTTCTCCCCTCACTTGTATGTGTGCTTGCACCTGAGCCTCCCTCTAATCACACCCTCCAACCACCTGTCCCCTTGTATAGATCAACAATATGTCAAGTGTTTCTCAATTATTGGCAGTTATTGTGTATCAATATTCAATGTTACCTTTGTAATTATTGCATTTCCAATTTCAACAGTTCACTTTCACACGTATACCCCTTACCAACAAATAACGTACAATATTTTGACATATGTAACAAAAAATTGACAAAAAGCGAAAAACATATAACACATAACATGCACATGCACTACCTGCGCACCTTTATTTTCCCCTTTGTTCCCATTACCAGATCCTTTTACCCTTCCCTGTTTCCCTACTCTTCTCATTCACTCCCCACCTCTTACTCTTTCCCAAGAATGTATTACTTACATGGAAAAAGAATATTCTAAATAATCTACTCCAAGTCTACTCAATATACGAGACTCCTACTATTTTCTCTTTATCTTCACTTATTTACCTGCACTGGACGAGACAATGCTACGCGGCGCCGCCTTCTACCCTGTAGGGGCTAGGATACCTCTTCTCTTCTTCGTCTCACTTTTCGCAAAACCTAATGGCCATATAAAGGACTGATCAGAAAAGCCTCAGCATCACTCACACAGTCCCTACTCTCGGCTTTAACCCACTATCACCTGTTCCCTTGTTCCCTTTTTTTTCCCCCTTACCTTTCCTTGGGAACCTTCGCAACCGGCACTCACGTGTTCAGTCAGGTAATCCGAGGGTCACTGTTCACGGACTGACCCCAGTCAGGTCCGCACCCCAACCAAGCCGTGGCCCGCCTCGGCAAGCAGCTTTTCAGTCGGGTATTCGTCAACCGGGAACCCTTGACCCTTTTTTGTAGTGCGCACAGGCTGGTTGGCCGCGGAGGTGATGGATTTGCTGGGGTGCATCCAGGATATCGCAGCAAGGTGTGGGCCTCGAGGTACCTCTCCAAATCACATCGCAGGGGGTCACCAAATGTTTGTGCCCTCCCCGTTTTACACATGCAAAAAAATAAAACAGACACACCCCTGACGGGGAATATGGCAAAGAGAGCAGGCTGCGAGAGTTCAAGGCAAGGTTTATCTAATGAATGGCATTCAAAAGATCTCTGAGAGCGCTCTGACCAATTTAACGTTACAATACATTTTTATAAGTGAAGTGACGCAACTAACATAGAATACTACGTTGGTCCCGAATTGTTCAGTTTGTGTGTTGCCTTAGGTGTGGGTGGCATCTCTTCCTCCGGGTTGGTTGCTTGGTTGGCGGGAAGATGGACGTCAGACATCTGTGCTCCGAATGGGTGAAAGTCAGGTCGCTGTGAAGCAGGGTGTTCACTATCTAAGCTAACATAATATATTCTCAAAAATGCATGCACTAAATAACAATTGTTCAAGGTCTTTCAGTAGTTTATCATGTCTCTATAAAAGTCACACGTATATCTATACTATCAATAACATTGGATTATACAGGCCTTAGGTTAAGGGTCTTGACCACTATAATACACGGGATGAAGTGGGGGTCTGTGCTCACAAGAATCTCTGGTATGTGGCATTTGTTAGTGGTAGGCAACGATATACTACAGCAAGGGTCTAATGTTAGTTTGGGGATCTGCTGGGTGGGCATCATGGTGTGGTCAGTGGTCTGGCACATGAAAGGAATATCCTGCAGGGACACGGGGTCACAATAGCAGTAAGTTTCCACTGGCGAGGGGGCGAGGGAGCGGGGGGCAAGGGCACATTTGTGGAGATGGACGAGCTAAGTGCTTAGCTCATGCTGGTTCACATTCAGGACAGTGATCTCAGAGGAAGAGTGATGTGTTACATTTATTATTTGTTGCCTCCGGCTTCAGCGTGAGAATGGAGACGCAGAGTTTTCCAATCAGAGTGGGAACGATGGTGGGAGCCATGTGCCCTGTGTGTCTCACTGTTGCGAGAAAGGGAAGAGAAGCGTTTTTGTACTATCATAGTGAGGTCTAGTTAACCAAGATGGAGTCAAAAGGGGGTACAAAAATGGATGCCCTGTGTCCTGCTCAGTGGTCCCATCTACGCAAAAGTCAACCAAAGTTGGCATTGCATAAGGGCAAGGGGCAAACCCACTCCTGGAGGCACTTGGTCCGAGTTTTGTACTGAGAAGCAGAGGATGCGAGGGGCCTGATGGCCCCTCGCTCCCACACACTAACCAACAGTGCCATGTTGGTTGAGAATTGAGACGGTCAAGCCCTTTTTGCACAATGTGGGGTAGCACATTTTTGTTCTCGTCTCTCTCTTGTCCTGCTTTTATATTTATGTTTACGGTATGGCTTTAAGAATAATAACTTTGGATACGCATACTCAAATAGGGATTGTAAAAACCATGAGCATTATGCTTAAGTGCTCATGACTTAGTACTGATAATGCAAACCTCCATGCCTCATCAGGATATGGTGTTGGTCCTCTTATACGTGTAGAGTGTCACCACCACCTCTGAATCTTTAGCTGGTGTGTGTTAGACCATGGGTGTACAGGCCTACTTCCCCACTATTTCTAGTATATCCAGGTTCAAAAGGTACTTTTGAACATGTGGAATGGCATATCTCCACCACTCAAGGGTTAAACTCAGGGCCGAGGTTGTGTAGATTGTCTTTTGTTTCCCTATACTATCCCTGACACTCTGTTCTAACTCTCCTCCTCCTTTCACTTGAATCTTCTTACTTTCTTCCCCTCATCTCATGCATCCTTACACCAGCCCCTATCCATCTTCCCTTTAACTTCTTCTACCCTGCTATGCACCTCGTTCTGCCTCCTAAAATTTGCAATGCACCCTTCACACCTCCTATGACATCTTACTTACACATTCTTTTTCTTTCAATTGTTTCCCTTCATTGACTTCCTCCTTCTTGTCACTTCTCTTTCTTGCTTTCCTCTTCTCTACCTTTCTCTTTATTTGTACTTCTTCCACACCCCTGTTCTCTTTCCCTTCTTTCCTTCTGGCAATTTCTTCACCTCATCCTGCTCTCTCTCTTCTTCCATTTCATTCAATCATAACCTTATTTCTTCTTTCTTCTCAAATCTGTTATCTATTTTACATGCTGCTCGTGTGTCTCTCTATCACAACTCAATCGGCCCTGCCTCCTACTTCTAATTTACCATCTCCTCTCTTCTTCACTATTCTTCCTTCATGTACAGTCTCCTCTCACTTTCCTCCACCTCTGTACTTTCTCTCACACCTTCCCTCCTCCTCCACCTCTCCCACCTCTGCCTTTGCTTCACTCTCTCTCCTATGTTTCTGAAAGGCACACCACCACACTTTGAACTGCACCTCCCCTGCTCTCCTACCCACACCCACACATCCTGATGTAGGCTATGTTGGCTTCATGAATTGCATAATTTCCAGTGGATGACATTCTCTTATCCCCAAGATGTGCCAGGATTGAATGCGGCTAAACATGGATTTGGGAACCTGGCAAACTTCCATATTCCCCCTGTGTGTTCTATATCATGGAGAGGGTGAAAGATTCTGGCTCCCATGTGCACCCAAGTTCCTTTCCCATGCCAACCTTTTTCACGACAGCCTGTTTCCTGTGTTTTCATTCCCAACACGTTTCCCCCTGAATATTCATTTTGACCATATATTTAGGCATCATATTTATTTATGTTTCATTTATTTGTGCATTTATAGCAGTGCACCAAGCCCTCTGGATGAGGTAAGAGGGGGTTTTATTCGCCAGACAAAGGTGAGCAATCGTGATAATTTTAAATTTAATTATTTCCCGGGTGGGGAGCCAAGGGACTGAATGCCTTACCTCAGTAATGTGGTCGGTTTTGTTCAGGTCCAAGGCTGTTAGAAGAGCATTGTTTTGGATGACCCAAAGCCTTTTCAGATTTTTGTCTGAGATACCACAGAGTAAGGTGTTGCAGTAGTCTAAATTGGCTTCACAAGAGCACGGGAAACCGTAAGGCGGTTGGTGGTAGATAGATAAGGTCTACTTGCTCGTATACATTTTGTCATATAGGCTGCTGTGGAGGCAATGTTGTTGATTTTGCGGGTCATATCGAGTGACGCATCCAGGTAAAAGGGCTGTGTTTTGACTGAGGTGGAGACAGCAAGTTTGTGACCGTCTGTGGTAAAGAGATGGTATGCAAGGTCAAGGTTAGCGAGACGGGTTGGGGGGTTGACTAGAATAAACTCAGTATTTTTGTTGTTAAGACAGAGGCTGTGTTGGGCCATCCAGGTTTGGATTGTCTCGTAGATGGCATTTACAGTGGTTCAGTCCTGATCATAAGATCCTGTCAGTGGGATGAGTATTGGAGTGTTGTCTGCGTAACTACGCAACTGGTGACGGAGATTCCCAGGGAGTCAAGGTGGTCAACAGTGGTTTTGTTGTATAGTGCTGAGGAGACACAGGAGCATTGTAGGACACCGCAGGACATTGGGGTGGGCTTGGCTGCGACTTCGCCAACCAAGACTTGTGATGTTCTATTTTCGAGGAAGGAGGAAACCCAGTTAGCTGCCACTGGTAAGAAGTATGCTACTGCTGTGAGGTGGTGGCAAAGAATCTTGTGGTCCACCAGGTCGAATACGGCGGAGATATCAAGTAACATCCGGAGGGAGCAGGGCTCAAGTCGAGGGTACGCGCGGGTGGACGTAGTCCACCCACTTTATTCAGAGGGTGGACTCAGTCCCTCAGCTAAGATGAGAAACATTGAATGACCTGTTTGAATTTATGAACGAAAATCGACCTCGGGGATCGAAACGCAGTGGTCAGCATTGCAGGCCAGACACTTCACCACTGCACTACATAACCTGATGAAAAATAACTAACAACTAAAGGTGAAATGTCCCATTTAAGTACTGCAAGTTCCAGGGATAACATTTCTATTGGTTCTTGAAGTTTAAAACAAGCACACCTTTAAACGTTTTAAAAAACACCATTAGAAGAAGGTGCTTGCGAGAGGTCCAGCATCGACGAAAGTGGAGGATCGGCAAACACATGAGTGCATGCTAGCATGAAAGCACGTGTTTGTTTTCTCTTTTTATTGCGTAGGGCAATTAGTGCAGGCACCACCTGGTAGTTAGCCTATAGGTTGCGTTGTGTGGTGCAGATTTAAAAAAGGCCTTCTCGCGAGATGGAGAAAGATGGCTCAGCGAAAAGGTGGATGATGATTTCGTGATGATGTCATGAGTAGCATAGTGTTGTAGTATTGTAGTGCATGCATATCAGGGAAGGGGAAGGGTGACTTCTACAGTAGAATAGTGTTCATATATTGATGTGGAGTGATTATTGTGACAAATAACTACCACGCTGCATAGAGGTAATTTTTTGTTTATGAAAAATAAAAAGAGTTAATTGTGGTGTTTTAGAAGTGTATATTTGGAGCTGTATTATTGTGGTTATGGGAGTGAGTTAATTGTGTATGTTTGGGAGAAAGACAATTGTTGTAAAGCTTGGTATTTGGTTTGTATTAGAAGGGTTGTGTTTTTGGTGTATTTTTGTTTGATAATGTGTGTGGGATTGGAGGTTGGTGGAATGTTTAAGGGTAAGAGGAGTGTGCGATTGGCTGTATAGTGTTCGTGGCTGTATTATCTTGGTTTGAAGAAGTGTGGAGTAAGGAATGTCATGTGCGTTAAAGAAATTTGCAGACATAACGCCTAGATAATTCAGATATTCCACCACCTCAATGTTCATGCTGTTTAAAAACCAAGAATGATTATTTTTCTTTCTCCCTCTCCCAAAAACCATCATTTTGGTTTTATTCATATTTAGCTTTACGTTATTGCTTCTAAAATAATGTTCTCTCATAATTTAAACTTTGCTGCAAACTCCCGGTGTTAGATCAAATAAAACGGTGTCATCTGCGTATAGTAAGATGCAAAATACATCTTTCCTAAAACATGTGGGCACATTTTATACCCAATACCTTTAGGGCTTAACACGCCAATTTCTTTAAAAACTGTTTGAAAAACTCCCCAGATTACTACCATGGACAACAACATGGGTATTCATATAACATTGTATAATCATTTGCAGTAGTCCCGGGGAGACCTTCATTTCCTTCATCTTTTGCCACATTGCTTCCCTGTAAAATGCTTTCTCGAGGTCCAGAAAGACAACATATAACCTGCCCCGAGGATGATATTACCATTTAATTTGCTGACAAGGGCATAGTGTGTTCCATTCCTGGGGTATATTACAGCAGGGCATGCACAGTGTTGCAAATGCTGTGCACACACAGTGCACAATGAGGGATTCCAATATACCCACAGTTATTCCTGTCTGGGGTGCAGGTGCTGTTAGGATAGGTACCCAGAATAAGGAACAACACCTCCCAATGGCCCACAGAAGTTTTGTTCAGACCTGCAGTGCCAGGAACAGTGATCACAGTACAACTCAAAGTGATAGATAAGGTAATAACACAGAAGGACAAGGGTCCTCATTACAAAGGTGCTAGTCCCAAACAAGTGCTGTGAAAAATGTAGTAGTTCCGGCTTCACCATTATTTCCTAACTGGCACACCTCAGGTTTGCTGGTGGGGACCACGGATCTCACGGCAGGCCAGACCTGCTGGTAGATCAGGCCCCTACCAGCAAAGAAATGCCTGTGCATCAAACTGAAGTAGGGGACCATGTTGCCTTGGGTTAGACAGTACCCCCTGTACTTGGAGGCGGACAGGTGGGTATATGATATCATTGTAGCATTATGGCAACAGTGCATAATAAAATATTCAAATTTCCCATGCAATATGGCAGTGTACCCTGTGAAAAAAGCAAAAGGGGGGTCTTAGAGGAAGGTGCAGGACCTCCGTCCACTAAATAAAATTGTGGAGGCAGAGTTTCCACAGGTACCAAATCCAGCCACAATTCTGTGAAATAGTCCCATGGGCACCACATGCTTCACAGTGATTGATCTTTAGAATATGTTCTTTTCGGTACCATTACAAACAGATTCCACATGGGTACTGTGAGCCCCTAGCATATTTAATAGAGTATTGAAGGCAGATTTGGGAAATGTACAGATACAAAGCACAGTAATACAATATGTGGAGGACCTCCTGGTATGTAGCACCACAGAGAAATAGTGCAGGGAGGACTCAATAACGCTGTTGACATTACTAGCAGAGAAAGGGTACAATGTGGACAGTGACATATTGCAATACTTCCAGAAAGAGGTAGTGTACCTAACCCAGATTTTATTTCTCAGAAGGGAGGAGATTGACACATGAAAGTACAGCAGTGGTACAGAATACATTGCAGCCAAATACTGTAAAAGAGATGCAACAGTCCCTGGGTCTGTGTGCCTATTGCCACTCCTGATCTGATCTGATATGGCATTAGTAACACGGCTATCCACATGTGTTTCAAGGCGCAACGTTTCCTGGATATTCAACATCTTCATTTACACCAAACGATTACTGCAGGGCCTCAAGGCAGCACAAAAAGTGAAGGGCTCCATAATATATAGGGAAATGATTAGTTCCTTTAGGGATCAAAAGGATGCATTGACAAATGCACTGTTAGCTAGTCCAGAAAACAACAAAGTATTTTTCGTATTTTCACATTCCAAAATGGAAGTGATGACAACTGTCCTCACCCCGAAAATGCCCCAGGGCCACAAAACCCTTGCCTATTACAGTGGCATTTTGGATGCAGTAATGTAAGGGCATTTCCACTGCAAGAAAGCACTCATAGCAGCAGTATTCTCTATTGAAAAATTAACAGTAATAATGATGGGTTGTCAAGAAATGCTTTATGTAGAGGTGCAATATTTGCAATTCTGGAAAAGTACAAGCCTACCACCACTACCCAATGAGTGTCAGGGTATGAGACAATACTTACAAACTTTGCAATTAACCTGATGACTTTTGTAGCCCAGCAGTGTATGAGGGTGATGATGTCCATGACTGCACGTCATATGAGGAGGGACTGGAGGGTCGGTACCCAGCAAGAGAAGAGCCACTAAATGAGGGAGAAATATTCTTCATTGACCGGTCATCGACAAACTGACCAGAACACTGGATGCTGTCACAATGGGTTGGCAGTAGTGAACTTTGAGGGTGAACATTTAAAGGTGGCAGCACAGATGACATTGCCGACACATTAGTCAGCACAAGCAGCGGCACTGGTGGCATTGATAACAACAGTGGAGACCTATTCATCTTACACCAATTCCACTGTGCATTCCGTGTTGACTAGATGGGAGAGAAGGGGGTTCAGGAAAAGTGACTGGGCACTGATGCAGCATGAACACGTGCTGTCCCACTTGATCAAAGTTTTGCAGTTGCAATCTCTTCTTGCTGTGGTCAAATGTGCTGCACAATTGGTAGGTACAGACTTCATGTTATATGGTAATGAGGCAGCAGAGAGGGCAGCTAAACAGGCAGTTAATCTACCATGCATTGACAATTAGCCACCCATATTTACAACATGACACAACTTCAGGTGCAGTTACCAGATTGCTATAACACTCTGCCGGTTAGATAGATAACAGAGTTGCAGGACAGAACATCAATACAGGAACAGGAACTCTGGAAAAAGAAGGGTTTTTCCTTGTCCCTCACTGATTTAATTTGGCACCAACACATTTCACTGAAGCCAGTAATTGGACCCGTCTTTATCGCTTCTCTAGACCTGTCGTCCGCATTTGATTGCGTTATTCACAGTAAACTCTGGGAAAAAATGTTAAAACTAAAATTCCCGACTCCTCTAGTTGCACTTCTAGCTATGCTGCACTACCAGACTTCCTTCAGAGTTCGAATTTCCAACAATGGGCTACTGACTGAGGCTATCCCTACATCAATTGGTGTGAAACAAGGTTGTAACCTCGTGGCAGTACTTTTCAACCTCTACCTGTCGGATATTGAAGACCTCTGGGATTCTCCGCTAATTAACGCGGTTCGACTTGGCAAGCTTAAACTCTCGTGGCTAGCATATGCGGATGATGTGCTACTTTTTGATAGCACACACTCAGGTCCCCAGAAAAAACTCAAAATCTTCTATCAATTCTGTGTAGTAAACAACCTCACAATAAATTTTGCTAAATCCAACATCCTAGTTCTATCCTCTAAGAAAAAGGTGCGCAAATTTTGTTGGCATATCAATCAAAACCGTATACAAATTGTTGACCAGACCATTTATCTTGGTTACAATCTCGCCAATAATTCCTCTGCTTCCTTTTGGCATAAAGCTTTATGTGGAAAAATCATACCTTTACAGAATCAAATGAAAATAATTTTTAGAAAAAATTGTATGTTTTCCTTGGTACCTTTGCTGGAATTCTATTCCAAGAAAGTGGAAGCAATTATTTTATATGGTCTTGATATTTGTCTCTTAGATCTATCGACTTTTTTGAATAAACTTCAAGCGAAATTATGGAAGGCTACTCTACGATTACCCTCATATCTTCCCAATGCCATCCTTTGCCACAAATTAGGCCTCAATTCGTTGTCTGTACGGTATAATTGGCGTATTCTCAAAATCTTTGCCAAGATGAATTTTCCAATTGAAAATTCACTTTATGAAGACCTCTATTTCATGTTACATACTTTACATCCAAGGTCGATAAAGAATTTTCAAAAGCGTATATTCTCGATTCTTTCTGGAATAAATGTCGCCTCTCAAGATCTAGAGCATCAAATAATCACTGCACATAAACGTCTCTTTTGGAATGATTGGGCAAATACCTGTGATCAAATTGCAACTTATTCTTCATTCTCTGAATATGCTTTCTTTAGACACAATCAAGTTCCACGCCTACCCTATCTTTTGCTATGCCCGAGTGTGGAAATTCCGTTTAGATCTTTTTCATACAAATGTATGCACACAACATTGGGTAAAAGATGCTAAGAGTGTGGAAAATACTTCGTAAAGATATGAATATCCCTGAAACTTTAAAACATCTATTTCTTATATGTCCCTTCTTTGAAACAGCAAAACAAAAGAGTTGATGGCTGGAAGGTTTAGAATAAATCTTGACCTCTGGCATTTCTCTGGGCAACCCTCCAGACCATCGTTCTTCGCCTGCCAAGCCATTACAAAAGGGGAAAAACCATATGCAAATCAGGCTTGGTCCCACCCCCAAAGGGGTAGTCCAGCCTGTACTGCTAGGTCTCATCCCTTTTGCACGAGACCACAAGCATCCCCAGACATGTTTCAGCCTTGTTGGGCGTCATCAGTGAGGAGTAGCTTGGGTCTCTAGGCCCAGCAGGCAAGGGACCCACGTCTGGGCATACCCTTCCCACTCGGGGTGACAATAGCAAAACAAAAGAGTTGATGGCTGGAAGGTTTAGAATAAATCTTGACCTCTGGCATTGCTCTGGGCAACCCTCCAGACCATCGTTCTTCGCCTGCCAAGCCATTACAAAAGGGGAAAAACCATATGCAAATCAGGCTTGGTCCAACCCCCAAAGGGGTAGTCCAGCCTGTACTGCTAGGTCACATCCCTTTTGCACGAGACCACAAGCATCCCCAGACATGTTTCAGCCTTGTTGGGCGTCATCAGTGAGGAGTAGCTTGGGTCTCTAGGCCCAGCAGGCAAGGGACCCACGTCTGGGCATACCCTTCCCACTCGGGGTGACAATAGCAAAACAAAAGAGTTGATGGCTGGAAGGTTTAGAATAAATCTTGACCTCTGGCATTGCTCTGGGCAACCCTCCAGACCATCGTTCTTCGCCTGCCAAGCCATTACAAAAGGGGAAAAACCATATGCAAATCAGGCTTGGTCCCACCCCCAAAGGGGTAGTCCAGCCTGTACTGCTAGGTCACATCCCTTTTGCACGAGACCACAAGCATCCCCAGACATGTTTCAGCCTTGTTGGGCGTCATCAGTGAGGAGTAGCTTGGGTCTCTAGGCCCAGCAGGCAAGGGACCCACGTCTGGGCATACCCTTCCCACTCGGGGTGACAATAGCAAAACAAAAGAGTTGATGGCTGGAAGGTTTAGAATAAATCTTGACCTCTGGCATTGCTCTGGGCAACCCTCCAGACCATCGTTCTTTGCCTGCCAAGCCATTACAAAAGGGGAAAAACCATATGCAAATCAGGCTTGGTCCCACCCCCAAAGGGGTAGTCCAGCCTGTACTGCTAGGTCACATCCCTTTTGCACGAGACCACAAGCATCCCCAGACATGTTTCAGCCTTGTTGGGCGTCATCAGTGAGGAGTAGCTTGGGTCTCTAGGCCCAGCAGGCAAGGGACCCACGTCTGGGCATACCCTTCCCACTCGGGGTGACAATAGCAAAACAAAAGAGTTGATGGCTGGAAGGTTTAGAATAAATCTTGACCTCTGGCATTGCTCTGGGCAACCCTCCAGACCATCGTTCTTCGCCTGCCAAGCCATTACAAAAGGGGAAAAACCATATGCAAATCAGGCTTGGTCCCACCCCCAAAGGGGTAGTCCAGCCTGTACTGCTAGGTCACATCCCTTTTGCACGAGACCACAAGCATCCCCAGACATGTTTCAGCCTTGTTGGGCATCATCAGTGAGGAGTAGCTTGGGTCTCTAGGCCCAGCAGGCAAGGGACCCACGTCTGGGCATACCCTTCCCACTCGGGGTGACAATAGCAAAACAAAAGAGTTGATGGCTGGAAGGTTTAGAATAAATCTTGACCTCTGGCATTGCTCTGGGCAACCCTCCAGACCATCGTTCTTCGCCTGCCAAGCCATTACAAAAGGGGAAAAACCATATGCAAATCAGGCTTGGTCCCACCCCCAAAGGGGTAGTCCAGCCTGTACTGCTAGGTCACATCCCTTTTGCACGAGACCACAAGCATCCCCAGACATGTTTCAGCCTTGTTGGGCGTCATCAGTGAGGAGTAGCTTGGGTCTCCAGGCCCAGCAGGCAAGGGACCCACGTCTGGGCATACCCTTCCCACTCGGGGTGACAATAGCAAAACAAAAGAGTTGATGGCTGGAAGGTTTAGAATAAATCTTGACCTCTGGCATTGCTCTGGGCAACCCTCCAGACCATCGTTCTTCGCCTGCCAAGCCATTACAAAAGGGGAAAAACCATATGCAAATCAGGCTTGGTCCCACCCCCAAAGGGGTAGTCCAGCCTGTACTGCTAGGTCACATCCCTTTGAAACAGACAGAATGTCTAATTTCTATGTTTTCACCAACACACATTCACAAGTTGGGAGAGAATTAATATGGTCTCGCTGCATGTGGGGATCTTGTAACTCCATCATTCTTGCAACTGTTCGTCTAGTGAAAATTATGGATTCAGCTTTACATCTACTTAGCGTGACTTAAAGTTTATAAGTCGATACATTTACTTTTCATTCTAATTTACATGTTATAACTTCTATGTTAGTGAATCTTGCAATCAAATCGAATTCATTATTTTTTCTGTATAGCCCTCTTTTATTGTAGATACATGCTGCAAGGATAGTTATTATATTCACTTGTTTTTTAACATTTGCAACTATGAAAGTTCTTTTATATAATGTTGTAAAGTAAGGAATTGCATAAGTATTGTATTGATATTTTGTAAAGATGCGTTTGCATCAAAAACAAAATTAAAAAAAAATAAAGAAGCCAGTAATGTTGTTTACTTAAGGTAGGTCTTGATCAGCTGCAACACCTGGCACACATGTCAAAAGAAAGCATTGCGGCTTATCTCCAGGCAGATTGTTTCATCCCAAATTTGAATGAATATATGATAGAATACAATGCCAAGTGTGCAACATATTAGCAGTTTACTGAAGGGCACACCCTGAAAACTATCAAAGCTACTCTACCTTGCCCCTCCAGACCTTTCTGTCATGTGCATGTTGACTACATTGAAATTCAAAATAGGTGTGCCAACCATCGCTATGTAACTGTTGTGGCTTGCCCATCCCATTGGCTTGAAGCAGTGTCATGTGTCCACTGTGATGCTAAATCAGCCACTAAATCCCCTTATGCAGAGTGTGCAAGGTATTACGGTTCGACAGTGGCCTGCACATCTCTAATGACCCATTTAAAGAAATAACTTCTCTGTTAGGGATCAAACACAAACTTTGTTCCATCTATCACCTCAAGCCAACAGTCTAGTGGAGTGCCTCAACGGTCTTCTCAAAGAGCGCATTGTGAAGATGTGTACCACACTTTACAAGAGCTTGTTTCATTGTCTGCCTCTGGTTCTCTTCACTCTGTGCAATGTATTTCTACTAGAGTAGCCATCATTTTTAGGACTCAAATTAATTGAAAACCACTCACCCCAAGATATATTTCAGCCTTTAAACAACTTATGTCTGTCTTAGTACCAGTTACGGCCCTAATATAATATTACTCTGTCCTTGATCTTTCAACCCACAGAGATTTGTGGATATGTACAGTTTAATTGGCTTACTGTATCTGCTATATAGCCTCTCAAATGCCCAACATTTGTGTGCAAGATTTTAAAATTTCTTTTAATTGATTCTATCCAACTAGCTATGACACCAAAATTGAACTTTTTCAGATCATTTTTTAATCCCCTACATCTGCCATACTGCTTTAATATTTAAATGTGCACAGTAATATCAGGGCATTGTTCTTTGACTGCCAAGCCATTACAGAAAGAGGAAAGATCATATGCAAATCAGGCTTGGTCCCACCCCAAAAAGGCCAGACTAGCCTGAACTGTCAGGAAAACAAATGGTGCAATATTCAGCTGGAAATGTGAGTTATGTGACACATAGAATACACACAGCAAATAAATATTTAAGATATTGAAATACATTGGTATATATTAAATGTTTAAAAGATATCTGAGAGTGCAGTACAGTTACAATATAAACAATTGACCGTAACTGTGCTTAGGTGTATATTTGCTCAACAAAATAATAATATTTAAGACTAGAGTTGCATGCATGCAGTCACTATCTAACAAAAAGGGAAAAATCCTTCAGCACAATATTGGCATCCACATCTAGTAGACAATGTTTTGTTGTTGTAATACAGAGGATCAACAATCCTCCATGAGGGAACAATTGAGGGTGAAACCTAAGAAAGATTGAGTGACTCTCAAAAGAAAGTACAGATACATAAACACTAGATTATACACTGATCACACATGACATGAGTTTATTGAATCATGAGAATACACATTGCTTATTTTCTAATATATGTTTTGTGCTTAATGGAGATTTGCTAGATTAAAGCAGATAGTGAGCACATTAAGTTAATACTTCAACTAAATAGTGTCACAGCCAGTGGATCAACAAAAGACTTGACATAGTCAAGTTATATTCTTATTACTTGTTATGAAAAGATATTAGGGGGGACTTGACCAATAGTGATTTGGCTAGAAACAATATATCAATCGGATGTATGTGCTTTGAGGAATGTGGTTCTCAGTCATTCCCTTTGTCCATTAAGTCAAGTTCACCTTCCTATAGACCAAAACAGTCACCCACAGCCTGTGTTATTCCATAGTGTCCAGAGCACTTCATTCATGCTCTATGGATACTGAGGGTTTTACCCTTCTAATTAGTGCCAGGATCACATCCTCTTAAGTGTGGGCTGCATCAAGGATCTCCTCCCCTGGGTGTGATCTCTGCCTTAGCTTTAGTCCTGAATCTGATTAGACTCATGATTATTTCCCCTTCTTCCTCGTACTTCCATCACATATCTAATTTTCTGGGTTTTCTTTCCACTTTACTATTTCTCTACTGTGTTTCTCTTTTCTTACACTGCCTTACATGCCACAGTAGTCTCTTTCACTCTCCTCTCTTTCTTGTTTGATGTTCCTCTCTCTTCTCAAACACTCCCTAATATGATTCACCTTCTACTCTCTCTTCTGATCTTTCCCCTCCTCCTCTCTCATTGTATCTCTCACTCCACCTGTTTCCCCTCCTATGCACTCTCTCATTCTCCCTCCACTCTGATTTAGCCTACCTTAATCTTTCACCATCCTCACCACTCCAGTTGCTTCATGTTTTCCAACATTCTTCTAACTTTCACACTCCTTTTTTGGGATTTCCTTTATTTTATAGACTAAACAAGAAGAGGATCACAATCAGGCGAATCACTACAGCTATGTGATACTTAGGATTGGGCCATTTTATTAGGAGGGACAACAGAGAACAAGCCATTTCCAAGGTGCTGTTTGTCTCTTTAGCTGCACCACAACCTTGTTATAAGTTGAAGAAAAGGCCATCCCCTCATTTTTTTAGTTATGTGGGATGTTTTATCATGGCTGTCCATATCCTGCATGGTGGCGGGTTAGTCTACAATTGATTACCTGCCCTCTCTGTCCGATCCCGGTCTCCAACAGCAATGAGTCCCCCTTTGTGGATGTGGGACTATCCCAAGGGGCAGCAGGCATGCAACATTCATGCAGCTTTCGCTCACTGTTACCCACCATATATTGATAGTAACTACTATCCTATTGTATTGTTTTGTTTTTCGTTGTTTGCCTAAGCGCCCTGATGCCCACGGGCTATCGGCGCTATACAAAAAATAAATACATACATACATACATACATACATACATACATACATACATACGCTTAAGTGGCCCTAACAGTATGGATTTGTGAATACGGCTTTCCATGTTCCACTTGTTTCACTTCTGCACTTGCATGTATGTCATAGATCTTTAACAGGGATGGGTTTTCTGGGTGCTATGGGGCAGTTCAGAGGGGAGGTAAGGGATGGAGTGGTGGCTCAGTGGGATGCACTGTATATTGCCTCGAAGGCCAGCATCAAGGAAATGGTGATGATACCCATCCTCCAAGCTCCCACAGTTGGCATCACTATAGCCTCTCAGATTTGACTTTGTCACAGTAGTCAGTTATAATAAACAACAGTGCACTCCAAGTATGATATGACAACAGTGATGTATCAATTTCTTGTATGCATTGTCCAGTAAGATGTTCTTTTAGGAAACCACTCATATCTCTGTGGTTTAGCATTTATATGACTCTGTCAGCACTAACGTACATAGCTAGTATTATGAATATAAGATTAGTAAATAACTTTAAAATAAGCAAATTGTATGGCAATATCTAAACAAATGCAATTACATGTATAACACAGAATTGCTGCATTTTAATGTTGGTATACCACCACTTTATATTACCAGGAATTCTCTGGAACAACCAAAGGCTGATTTAGGAGGCAGCAAAGGAGTAGATTCCAACTGGCCCCCCGCTCTGCTACTCTCACCTCAAAGACAAAACGTCTGGGCTGCACAGAGCTCATCACTGAGGTCCTAATTTTCTTTTTAGCACCGTTTACAATGGGAAACATTTAGCAGAGGGAACACATAACTGGCAGTGACCATTGTCTGCAGCACTTTTTTTCCAAGAATTTTTCCTAGAATTGTAGAAGGTTTTAGTAAGCTATTTGAAGTGTGGGACTTGGGTAATTCAGTATTATAGTGATACTGAAAAATCTGCAAGTTGTGTGAAAAAATTGCCTTGTCATACATTTTATATCAGTCTGTACATGCAGGAGATTGTCTGTGTGTTTTCATTACTTTGAATATTGGAAATTGTTGTCTTCCATTCAGAAAGGGGGAATTCTAGAATCATATTTTTTTTATCAACACCTTTCTACAGTAATTTGTATATTGCCAGGTTGGTTGTTGTGATATTTTGTGTATGTTCTCATTACTTTGCATGCTGGAAAATATAGTGGTCCATTGCCAATGTCCAAATAAAGTACTTAAACAAATTAAAAAAACCATTGATCCATGGGATGTCCAAAGAATGAAAGTATGTACAAGTCCGGAACTATATACAATGGAAGTCCAAAGGGTCCATGATCCCCACACAAAAGGAAACTACAAAAAAGTCCTATGAATAAAAAAATATATACATAAAGTGGAGCAAAGTCCATGAACTCCAATAAAAATATATAAAACAAAGGAAACCTAACCCTAAAGAACTATGTACAAAGGCGGCGGGCAAGTCCTAGGGCTCACTTTTTGATGTTCCGGGCCAGGGCATCATCGACTCCACGTCGATGTTCCAGAGGCGGGCCTCTTCCCTGGCCTTGTGGTCTTGCAGGGATGCAGCTATGGCTTCCTCCAACTCCCTGCGAGTTGCCTCGAGGCACTCAGCCCACCTCAATGCCCTGCGCATGGAGTTCTTCGCCTTGACCACAGTGAGCCGTGCCTCCTCCGCCCGCCGCCGCTCCACATCTATATGCTGGCCCAAACGCTGCCACACGGAAGACACTCCCAATCCAGGGTCCTCCTGCCCGCCGGCCGATGCCTGCCCCTGTGATGTTGATGGCCCTGAGCCATCATTGCTCCCACCCTAAGCCTGCTGCTGCTGTGCATGTGCCCTGCCTGTCGATTCCTGCACGCCCTCCTCTTGCTGGGGTCCAGTTGGTGGGGTGGCCACCCCTGCTGGACCTCCGACTCCCGACTGTGGCAGTGATGTGTCCTCCACCAGCCTGGCCGCTGGCTAAGGGGCAGCTACACAGGGTGCCCATGTGATACTTGGGCAGGAAGATGGCACGGAGGACGACTAGCGCATAGGGGTTTCAGTTGAGGAGGGGGTCGCTAGAAGATCCAGCACACAGAGGAACCCAGCGCCTAGTAGGCTGACGTGGTCAAAGAGGTATTCAAAATGACGTGCGTTGTCCAGATGAGAACCCTGCACGTCATCCCAAATACCAATTTGACGCAACGCCACCCCAGCTAAAACAGGCTCAATCCGGTCACGATTGCAACGTCCACAGGGAGAGGAAGGCCAGTTGTTGCTTGCACATCCCCGCCCTGAAAATGGGTCTGGACGAAGGCATCCCTGCTGGTGCGGGATGATGCAGTCACAGGATCGAGGACAGGATTACACACAGGCACCTCTGCTGCGACCTGTGCTGACTCCTGTCCCTGCCCCTGGATTGCACCACTAGCACCAGTGGAATCCCCCCCCTCCAGGCCCTGTGTGTGGGCCTTCCACGGCCTCCTCCTCAACAAAACCCCCCACCAACCTGGATGACTCCATGCCATCTTCCTCTGTCAGCTCCTGTGTGGGCTCAGCTGCCCCTACTGCTGCCGAGGAGTCCACCTCCTCCACCTCCAACCTCCGCCTCTTGGACCTTCCCTCGGCAGCTGTGGCCATGGACGCGGCACCAGGCTCCTCACTCGCCCTCTTCATCAGTCGACGCTGGAGACAGGGAGAGACAGAACACAGGCATCAGGGCACTGTACAACGGTCGGATACACACATGACAGTTGCACATGAGTGGCAGTGTCAAACTTCACAAATGGCATCACACTCCCCAACACTCATATCATTTGAACGCACACACATGCACAAATTAACAGGAATCGTGCAGCAAGCAGCAGCATCCATACACGCACACACCAGCATGAACATCCGAAGGTTGGCATGACGTCACAAGCAACATGGGGAGTGCCGAACACATGCACACACACCAACAGACAGACATGCATCTTTACATCTCCACCACCTGTTACAGTGCAATCATCGGCAACTATGTCACATCTGCCAATCGGGTTCCTACATGTCTCTGTCATGTGCAACCATGGAGTATCGCAGTCGCACACATGTCAAACACACACATGCACCTGTATGCCGTGCACATACATTACGGTGGAACCAAAATCCATGTGTCACACCCCAACCATGCCATAGTACATACACAGAAATGCTAACATGTGTGTGTCTCCACATGCAGTTGTGCATCATGCTTTGGAACACATACACCATTGATGTGCATCACACATGACTGGACTCACATGGAGCACGGTCATGTCCCTGCACATCCATGCAATGCCCATTTCAGACATATGTCCAAGCTGCACACTCCTGGCACACCTCAACATGCACTGCGTCCAATAAGTACACATGGACACTTAGCACTCGACTCTGGACCGGTCTGCCACTTGAGGAGCTGGCGCTGGGTTAATGCGTTCCAGGACCTTCATGTCGTCGGTGGTAAGGTGGACCCGGCGCCGGGCCTTCCTGAGAGTCCTGGACCTGAAGTCCTCCCAGCGCTTACGGATGTGTGGTAGGTCACGGGTTGCCACCACCTCCACGTTGATGGCAACCACGATGTCCTTGCAGATCCTCTCCTGTCCGTCCTTGTCGGCGCGTCTTCTTCCGTAGAGGGCATCGTAATGCACCAGGATGCCAACTTCTCCTGCAGTGAAGCTGGCAGCCCTCTGCCTCTCCGGCTGGGGGTTGCCAGTGGTCTCCGATGGTGTTTCCCCCGACATGGCAACCCCTGCGGCAGGTGTGGGTGGGAAACTGGGTCCTGGTGCTGGGCTGTGGAGCGATGGAACTGCAGTCGGGAGTCTTCTGTTCCAGCAGGGGTGGTCACAGCAACTGGCCCCTGCAGATGGCTGATGTGCAGGTACCAAATAGCAGGGCATGTGGCCAGCAGGCAGGCAGGCAGGCAGCAGCAGATGGCTGGTGGTGGTCGGCTCTGGGCTCTAGGCTTGATACGGAGTGATTTGGCACATGAAGAAAACGTGAAAAAACAGCACGTCAGCGTGTAATTCGAGGAAAGGCCCTTAGCGTGTAAGCGAGTATGTGACATAACACGTGCGGGCATTTCTTTCAGCACGGGTGCATCCGCACTTGCAAAAACTGCACCTCCGCGGGTGAATGTGTGCAATTTGAGGAAAGGCCCCTAGCGCGTAAGCGCGTATGTGACGTAACACGTGCGGGCGTTTCCCTCAGCACGGGTTAAAGGTGAGCGCGGGCCAGCAGTCCACTGTACGTGCTGTTCGTGGAGACCGACACATGTTTACTCTGCTGGAATCACATGTGATTACTTCACAGCGTTTGAAGTTCGTACCTTTTCTTTAAGCGGGGTGTTGCCTACTCGCACAAGCGCGTGTGTTTTTGCTTTATTTTTTCCATGCAAGGCAGTCGGTGAGTCACGCACGCTATTTTTCCCACTGTGGTTCCCAATGTGCATCGCGTACCATTTTCAAGGTCATAGTAGCCTATGTGTTCCACGCGTACATGTTTTTTGTGTCCCTGGGTGCCACACCGTACTGTTGGAGGTTTAATCCACGCACGTGGGCTACTGGGGGTCGCATGCACTTTTTTCTTTTGTGAAATTACAAATTTTAGTTTTTATACTTTTTCAATTTTTGATTTTTTTGGGGGGTTTTTTGGTGGTGCCTGAGCATTGCGTGACCCGTCATTTTTCCCCAGAGGTCACAGACAGCCTTGCAGGATCACTCGGGTACCTATTCCATCCAGTACTCTGCCCCCTTCTAGCCAATTGCCCAGGAAAATTGTTGAGTGCACTTCCCATCGGCTACTTTACATCTGTGCCATGGTTAGGAGGCCACCAAAGGCTAAGAGCGGCAAAGCTGGGCATCCTCCCAGTGCTGGGCGTGGCCGGGCATGTGGTTGCAGAGACCAAGGGGGACAGGGAGTCCAGGGTGGCCAGGGTGGCTACAGAGGGGGAAGAGGCAGGGGGGCCCCACTGGGGCGGGATGCCCAGCCACGTGCTGGTGCAGACATGCCTCCACCCCCTGAGGCTCCTGATGATGCAGCTGTTGCATCACAACCTGGCACCCATATGACCCAACAGCAATTTACATCTGCTGTCACGGGCCCACCAGTGGTGGTAGCTGCAGGTGCAGCTGTGGGCACCACCACCCGTGCTCACGGTCAGGCAGTGCATGTTGAATTGCGTGACAAGGACTCCCTGGACGATTTCCCTTTTTGTCCGGAGGTGCGGGTCACGTGTGTCCAGTGTAACAGTGACTGAGGAACATGTATCTGGGGCACTTATGACATCTGCTGCCCCATGCAGCCGGGTGGTGGTAACTGCATGTGCAGAGGCAGCCAACACCACCCCGACAGTGAGTCAGACCCAAGCCAGACCTTCTGTCCTCATACCAACACCCACTGCCTTGGTCCAGTCCACCAGCGCCACTGCCCCCACTGATCAGGGCCACATTGGCCACTCAGGATCAGTATCACAGGCCAAAAGTAGGAAGCGTGCACCTGCGCAAGAGGCTGGGACCCCAGACACGGCTCCGGCCTCCGGCACGTCAAGGAAGAAGCCTTTCTGCAAGCAGGAACTGGACTTCCTTGTAGACTAAGTTTTGGAACGCAATATGCTTGTGGGCCCACAGTGCCATACAATGCATCACCAGCGTTGGGTCCACTGGCAGCATGTTGCAGATGGTGTGACAGCCATGAGATTCCAGGTGCACACAGCACAGGACTGCTACAAGCATTGGAATGACCTCCGACGCAGTGCAAAACAAAAGCGTTCCTCCAATCATTCCATGTCTCTGGTGACTGGTGGTGGGCCACTACCAGAGGAGGATGAACTCACTCAGCACTCAGCATGAGGTGATTGCGTCTGTGTTTATCCCGGAAGAACAAACCCGTGGAGTGGGAGAAAGGATGGATTATGATGCATCATCTGGTGAGTATTGATGCGTGTAACTCAATGGCATGTGTGTTTGGCATGTGTGAACCACCCAGCTACAAGTTGGCTCTTTCCTTTCTTCAATCTCCCTCTCTACCTGTGGTGTTCACCAGGGGTCTGACCTCTTGGCCTCACTTTACAAACAGCACCTGGCAGCTCTCGCTTACTGCATTTTCAGTTTCTTCTATGACTTCCAATCTTATGCTGATGACAACCAACTCATTTCCAGGCTGCCCTTGGCCACCTCTTCTCCCTCCCTTATTTCCTATAGCCTCATTGCCATTTGCTATTAGTGTACTACCAACAATCTCTGTCTGAATGCCAGCAAGACTGACATCCTCCTCATCGGTACACCTTCACCATCCTTTCCCCTCACTCTCTGGCAGCACCACTTGGCCCTCCTCTTACCTCCACCTGCAAGGCCAACAACCTCAGGGTCACCTTTGACTCAGCACATTCCTTTTACACACATTTTTCTGATGTATCTTGAGATAGATTAACTTCTTCACCTCCTCAGGGGTACTGTGCCTTTCCTATCGTTCACCTACATGCTCACGGTCTCTCATGCTCTGTTTTACTTATGGTTGGAGTACTGTGACAGGCTCTTCCAAAATTCGACCTGCCTCCACAATCCGCCCTCTACTACTAATCCAGTACAGGACTGCGAGACTTGTCCTTGGCCTCATGCCCTTGGCTCCTACCTTTCCAGCTATGTAATCCCTTCATTGGCTACCAGTGGATGCAAGGATGATACTTCAGACCCTCTGCATTGTGTGCAATGCCTTTTTGGAACTGTGTCCAAACTGCCTTCAACAATCCCTCTGCCACTTCATCCCCTCTTGAGTCCTATGCTTCTCTACCTCACACTCCCTCCGGGTTAGTCGCTATTTGAATAGATAAGCTGCGGGCAGATTGGTGTGTACGGCTGGTTACTCTCTTTGGAACAGCCAACTGGCCACGTTGAAACTTGAGGAGAAACATCTGTGCATCCGGAAGCACCTCAAGACCTTCCTATTTGCTCCTGCATTAGCCCCTCTTCTCCCCAGCTGGACAGTTTCCTCTGTTGGCACTGTGCCCCTGCACACACTCTGTCTTTCGGGCCCAGGTACCTGCTCACCCTGCCTCCCTGCTGCACTGCCTCCAGGCCTCCCATTGCAATGGGTCCTGTGCATGAACCCATACAGTCCCCCACTCTTCTTCTGCACTCATCAGTTTTGCCCTATCCAAATGATCTTGAACTTGCCAATTGCTGGCTGCACTGCCACCTTTTGAATGCCTATTCTATCATTGTACTACATTTTCCTTCTTTATTCTCCTCTGTTTGGCACGTTCCCCTTCTCCCCCTTCCGGGGTCCTCAACCCTTTATCCCTTCTCCATGCATTTGCGTGTTCTCAATGTGACTGTGCCCAGTATGATAGTTGTTTTGAATTCCTTTTCTCCCTTGTTCCACTCCCTTAGCTTGTTTGCGCTCTGAGCCACTTGTGTACGAGTGCAATCTTGATGAGATGTCATATCATGTCATATAAATCCTTTGTCCTTAGTGCAGTGTGTCTCACTCTGACTGTGCTGACGGCAGTGGCTCCCCATGCACATGTGTGCACAATCATGTTCCATGTGCATTCCATATATGCCCCTAGGTGTCCGTGACCAGCTGCTCATTGTAGTATGTGTCCCGGATGATCCAAGTGTCATCTCATTTGGACAGCCATGTCATGCTCACTGTAGGTCTGTGTGTCATCATGCACGACTTCAGGCTGTCCACATCTGTATCATGCACATGGCTCCCCCTGTTACAGGCCCACTGCCTATTTTCATCTGGTGTTGTCTCCTACATGCATCGGTGTACTATTGCTGGTTCCTCATCTGTCCTCTATCATGTCCACTTCTCATCGGCTTTAGTGACATTTGAATGATGAAATGCAATAGATGCATGCCAACACTGTCTGCCAATGCACAGTTATGTGGGGAACATTTTATTGCCATGCAGTGCCTCCCTGCTATTGCCCAGAGGGTCGGTGTTTCAGGGAATCCATGCTACATGGTGCATGCCATTTGCACATGATGGCTGCAATTGCCCTTACTCTGCCGTCATGTTTGGAGATTGTCATCACTACGTACGTGTTGATGTTGGAATTTGAGGGGCTACACATGCACAGCAGTGCACACACCGACTCCTGTGCCAAGTTCAGCCCTTCAACTTGCAAACACAATGCTGCTGTGTGATGGTGATCTGACATGTGTGTACCCATGTCCCTCCTTTCAATGTGTAGAAAGGCAATAGCGTACTTGCCTCCTGTGACACATGTACTCTGCATAGTTGATGGTAGTTGAGTGCTGCACATGAACATGCATGTTACATGTATAATGGTGTGTTTGGTTTGATTTCTAGCTGTGGATATTTGTGTGTTCCCACATGCTTATGCTAGGTTCAATCTCTTTGTTGCCATCTCTCATTTCTGCATTGGATATGTGCCTGCTAGAGGTTGTGTGTGATACAGGTGATGTGCAACATGCAATACATGTGTTGCCTTCACATTTTGCACACATCCTTTTCTGCTTTTGTGATACCCTTGCATTGCAATGCCACTGGATGCATGATGGTGTTTGAGTTGCTTGTGACATGGCAGTTTCATTATTTGGCTGTCAATGTTGTGAACTGCATGTGTGTGGTATGTGCTACTGACATGCGTGTCCTTGTTTATTTTCTTTATGTTGTAGGTGATGACGCACTGGCGGCAGAGGATGAAGATGTCATCCCAGACACGGTGGTCAGTTCACATGACCAACCAGGCACCGGTGGTGGTCGTGGGGTGGCAGCCCACAAGCACCCACAGGTGCTCCAGGCCATAGTTTCCAGTGCTGACTCTGAAAAGGCTCTGATGTGTCCTCTGACCACTATGTTGAGCCGGATCTGCATCATGATGTGTCGTCACTGGTAAGTGATCCTGTGTTGGATGATCTTCTGTCCGCGACACCTGCAGTAGGGGGCTAGGCAGGGTTGGAATGTCCGCCTGTGGTGGTTACGGGTGCACAGTCACACTCTAGACCAGTTGGCCATGTTCCTGGGGCATCAGGTCGACGGAGGGATAAAGTCCTCCAGACGCAGGCGGCACCAACCTAGCAAGGACCACGGCTCCTTGGGCCCATCAGGTGTGGTGTCCGGCCACGCGGTGGCCGTGTGCCACTGGGGTCAACTGAGTGGGAGCGTTCCATGATTGCCATAGCACAGCAACAGGGGGGAGCAGTTGAGATGATTGCTCAATGTATGGAAAGTGTTAGCCATTCCTTCCTCCCCTCTGTAAGGCAAATGGTGCTCCAGCGA
The DNA here is from genome assembly GCF_040938575.1 of Ambystoma mexicanum. Taxonomy (NCBI): domain Eukaryota; kingdom Metazoa; phylum Chordata; class Amphibia; order Caudata; family Ambystomatidae; genus Ambystoma; species Ambystoma mexicanum. The sequence goes on along the minus strand of NC_090934.1, from coordinate 1,429,645,949 downwards.
GGGCTATGCAGTCCACGTGCTGCTCACTCAGACTGGGCATGGCAGCGTCTGACAGGGTGCGCCGGGCTGAAATGGTGGCTCTGCGTCAAGCACTTGATGCTCAAGCACAGGCACACCATGTGGCCCTGAGGGTGGAACACCAATCCCTCAGATCTACTCTGTCTGCGCTCTGGATGAACGAGAGTAGGCGGGCAGAAGACAGGATGGTGCAGCTTGAAAGAACAATCTCAGCTGAACTCCATGCAAGCCGGGTGTCACTCCGTTTGTCATGTGAGTCCATGCAGGCAGAACTCCGTCTCACACGTCAGTCCTTGCAGGAGGAAGCACATGCAACACGTGAGGTAATGCATGCTGACCTCAGTCTCATTGCCACCCAGGACCTGGCTTACCAGACCCGTATGCTTGCTGCCATTGAGGGGCAAGGCGCGGCTAGGAGTGGTGAGTCAACTGAGCTACATCCACCTTCTGATTTCCATCCAGAGGGTGATGATGACAACCTATCTCCCACATAGGTCGGGCCATGCAGTCGCTGAGCCCAGTGAGTTTTTTTTTTGATCTCAACATCTACACATGTGGGTGTTGAGGTGCACCCTGTACCTCCCCCCTCCTGGGTGCCCCCACCCCCTGGGTCATATATGGTCATTGTTTATATTTTTATTTTGTTTCCTTCCATTTTTATTTTTTTCCAGCAGTTTTTTTGTCCTGCACAAATATTTTTTTCCTCCAAATTTTATAGTTTCTGGTAAGTATGTTTATTTTTTCAATTTTTTTTTTTCTGTTATTTTTTTTAATTACTTTATTACTTTTTTACAAGATATATATTTTTTAATTTATTTTTTAATTATTCATTTGATTTGTTTAATTCTAATGATTATTTAATTTGAATTTAATTTTCTGCAGATTTTTTATTTATTGCTTTTTCTTGTCTATTGTGCATACATGTGACGGTGTGGTGCGTTGTGGCTTTGGAAGGCACCCACTGTGTTTTCCAGCTGGGCCCATTCAGGCTTGTCTTGTGTATGTGTTTTGCTTGGGGTCCTGACACATATGCTACTCCTGCTTCCCCTTTCCATGGGCTCGCAAGGATGGCTCGGTGCACCAGCATCTCACACAGGGGCATTGGGCTTGCATCATACCTGTGGCCAGCCTGCAGTCCTACTTGTGTGTACACCCCTAGTGGGTATTCCGGATGGATTCTCCAATGCATGTCTGCACTTCACTTTGGTGAGTATTCTGTTGACTATGCATTTCATCATGTTGCTTATGATATTTGTTGTGTATTGACTGTCTGTGTTCATGCACTTCCTGCTGTAGGTGGTACCATGCACCCTTTGGCTGTGTAACACACACTGATGGTGGGAGGGGTCGGTGTGCTGAAAATGTTGAATTGGGACACTACCCACAGTGATTTGGATATGGCACATGAAGGTTGCACACTGAGTTATCCATGTCACCATGCATTTCAACAATCACCCATTCCTTGCTTGCACCACTTTGGCCATCTTGCAGCCCTGGCTGGTGCTTTGATGTGCCTTTTGAAGAATGGCCGCATTGCTTTTGACTTGACTGTCATGTTTGTGTCCTGAACCTGCTCCCCCATCCCATTGGTTCCACTTGGCCCTTATGACAAACCGGCCAAACAAGAGGCTAGAGCCTGCCACCACTACTAAAAGCTCACAATGGAGACCATGTCTAGCCCTGTCCACCAGCCTTCTGGGTCCCTTGATTGTCCCCCTGTCTACCCTGCCCCTGCCTGTCTCCCTCTGTCTCCCCCCTTCAACATCACATCCCCTCCCCTTCTGCACTGTCTTCTTTCCCTCTGTCCCCTGTGTGTGCTTTCTTTCCCCATCTCCATGCATTTTGACCAAGGCCCCCTCCTCCCTTCTCTCCTCACTCTCCCTCTCCACCACCCTTTCCCCTCCTCCTTGTCCTCTGTCTGTCATTTTCAACCACTACCCCAATTGCGATCAGGCATGGTGATACGTAGCCGCTTGATCTTTGCAGACATTTGACGTTCTGCCTCCATCCATCCACCCCCCACCTTCACCTTTTTTAGTATTGTTTTGGCACTTACTTTTATCATTGGTCCCTCCACCAATGATTACAGAAAGTCTGTTCCCCAATTCCCTTCTGTATTTCTTCTCCCCCTCCCCAGCAATATCTTGATTCTTTGTCAACCTTCTACAGTTTGTCACTTGTTTTGTTACTTTCCTCACCTCTTCACTCCTCTTCCCTCACTCCCCTCCTTATGTGACTCCTGCCTGCAACTATTGTTGTCAGGCATAGCAATGTTGATGCTAGTTTTGTTTTCCAACATTCCCTCCCTAGACTCTCCCTTATTGTTCCGGGCACTTGTAATATGTACTTTAATTTGATAGTTCATTTTCACATTGTGGACTGTTTGAAGGACTTGTAGGAATGTACTGTTCTTCACCCTTGTTCCCTCCCTCATTGATGCGCTTTGATGAACTTTGTGTGTAGGTCGTATTAAGTATTTCTATGATTCAGTGATGGGACACTGTCTGCCATTGTCTATGTGGGGTACTCTGTACATGATATGTTGTGCTGGTCAATGGCTGATGCTATGCTGTGCTTTATTTTGAGGTGTCTGGGGATGGGTGTCGTTTAACACACAGGGGGTCCTTGAGTGCAATTTCCACATGTGCTGTGTACAGGAAACTGAGGTTCACTTCATTTCACATGCATGCATTCAATGCATGTCCCTACTGCCACAAACACTTAGGCAAGGCCCCCCATACCAACTACATTGACACCATGCCCACACATGCACCCAGATTTCCTTATCTGGCATGCTGTGTCCCGACAATCCATGTTCACTTTTGAGTCATTGATCGTGTACATGCATGACGGTACTATTTGGTTGAATGCCCTTTTTTCAAATGATGCTCAAGGTGTTTCCCCAATGCAATGCACACTCACTGTGCTGTCCAGTGAGCGGTGTTTGAAATGCCAATTTTCGATTGTCCAATGTGCATGGCAACAGGTATTCTGACTTTTGTTGCTTGCACCACTGGTGGCATGCATTTGTACCCCCGTTTTCAGGGTGTGAGCTTTTGTCATTTATTTCTTCAGATTCCATGTCAGGTCCTGGTGTAATTGTCAGGTGCCTATTTACATTTCTCACGTGGCACTTCATAACTATTGTGTCATGTGTTGTGCATATGGTTTGATGTTTTGTTGTTGCATACCATGGTATGGTGTGGCAGACAGGGTTCATGGGTTTTGGGAGGGTTTGGGTGGCATACCAGTACTTTCATGCCCTGTTTAGCAGGGTTGGGGGGGGATAATATGCACCTTGCATGTGTTCCCTTTGGTCACATGGGATTGGTTGTGTTTAATTAGCTAGGGATGCACACAATATGGCACTTCCGTGGACACATTCTCAGGGTGGTAAGGTTGTGACAGTTAACTGTCCCTTTCTCATCATCGATTGTGACCTGGTATGTGCCAGGCCTGTGTGCACTCCGCAGGGGTTGGAGTTTAGGTGAAAAATGTGGCCACAAGCTGGGTACGTGTTGCCTCGCCACATGCTCTTTCCCCTCCCATGCGCAGTGGCCGTGCGTGTGGTGGGGATGTGGGGGCACCACCATGTCCACCGGTACGCCATGCCGTGTTGCAACGTTGTGCAGGACACACGCTGCCACATGATCCTGCACACTACTGGGGGTGCATATAGTAGCTGTCCGCCAGAGCGCTCAAGGAAGCGGAAGCATAACTTGAGCACTCCGAATGTGCGCTCCTCTATGGCCCTGGTTGCAATATGGGCTGTGTTGTATCTTATCCGGGGTGGTGGGGTTCCGTATCGGCGTCATCATGTAGGTGCTCAGAGGGTAGGCACTGTCCCCTGGTAATGTGATAATGGGTGTCATTAGTTGGGCTTGTGTATTTGACTGTGTGTGACATGCATGCATGTGCACAGGCATTTGTACTCACCTACGAGCCATGTGCCGCCATGCTTCCCAGCTTCCAGGGCCCGGCTAAGGGTGGACATTCTGAAAATGAAACTATCATGGGTGGACCCAGGATAGTTTGCATAGACAGAGGTGATGATTCCCTTGGCATCGCATACCACCTGCACGTTGATGGAATGCCAGTGCTTGCGGTTTAGATAGATGTTCTCAGTGGCCCTAGGTGGACGCAGGTCCACATAGGTGCAATCTATAGAACCAAGCACTTTGGGGAAGTGTGCCACCCTGTAGAAGTCCAGGTCCACGGCCTGCCTTTCTGGGGGTGTTCTGGGCATGTACATGTGCCTGCGGACTGAGGGGCGTGCAGTGATGATTGCCAACACCTGGTGTAGGCAACATGACTGCGTGGCCTGTGAGACGCCCCCCACTATGGCAGTTGTCGGCTCAAATGACCCAGTGGCCAAAAAATGTAGTACATTGAGCACCTTATCCAAGGGGCACAATACTTGGGAGCACAGGGTGGGTGATGTGAGTTCATGCTCCCACTCCCTGACCAGCTCTAGGATGATATGAGGTGGAAACCTATACTTGCCATAGACCTGGTCATCAGGCATCCCAAAAAGGCTGGTCCTGGGCAAAAGAATGCGGGGCCTTGCTATTCCCCTCCTCCTGCGGGTCCCGCGATCATTGCTACGAGGAAAGGGACATTCATTGTAGCTGTTTCTGCTTGTTTGTTGTTTGCGCGTACTTTTATACTGTGCGGGGGCTCTTCCGCCTGCTTTCGTGTGGCGGATGTAATTGTGCGTGTGCGTGTGTTTTGATGTGCGCAGGTTTTCCCTATTCAATTCCATCTGTGTACTTCCCAGCAGTACTTCCCCAGTTACGGCCTTATTTTCATGCATTGTTGCCCATTCCGCGTGTTCCGCCCCGTGTTCCGCCCGCTTTTTGGTGTGTGCGCTAACATTGTGTTGTTCGGGATGTTGCATTGATGTGTGCGCCCGTGTGCGCCACGCGCGCATTTGGCAGACATCCCGGGAAAAACATGTGCAGCGCCTTCCATGAATCGCATGTGTGCGATTCGCACGTGTGCACCGGCTTTATCATGCTTGCGCCACAAATTTCGGCGCACATTTATTCCATGAATTACCCCCGTATCTCTCTCTATGCCGTATTTACCCCAAAAGTGATACATATTTTGCAGTGTATGCTATTACAAGACAGCCTCACATATGCTTTACTAGAATAATGTTGCACCACAAATAATACTAGTGACCATTCCTATTCACCATGTGAAGAAGATTGTGCTATCACCAAATGTGTGTATCTTCCTGAGGAGCTTGGTTCCATTTCCAATTGCTGTTGCACCCTGACCTCCCCATCCTAGCACTTCCCTGCAACCTCAACACAATTAAAAATGTTGCAAAAAACACAATGTTGTGCAGCACAATGTAATTACATTTTTAAAGCCACAAAGTGTCCCATTCAGTGCTGCAGTCCTCTGGGTTAGAGGGACTGTTTTTCAAAAGATGCTGATCCCACAGGGCCCTAATCAATGGCCTGCTGGGAGTGGCAACAGTGTTTCGTGAAATACCTGAGGGTATTCTCCCAAGTACACCTCAGGAGTCCCTTATTCAGGAGGCCAGTGACTGGCTAGTGCTCTCAGATCCTAACGCTGGGGGTGGACAAGTGAGGGAGGATCACCTGGGTAGGGGATCCCAGGGCTATGCTTGGGGGGGAAAAATCCAAGGTGAGACACGGTATTATAGCGGGGAAGAAGGAGAGGAGGATGAAGTCCCTGTGGCATTTATAGGCTGCTCAGCATCTACCTCCCTTAACCCCAATGAATCTCCCTTACTAGAATCCAACGACCCCTCTGTACATAACCAATCCTATAAGGTACCAAACCCCATTGCACCCCGAAACGATCTCTACCAGAATCCCTGTTATCCTGTTCTGTGCCCGAATACTCCCAATCGTACTTCTCCAAGTCTCTATGAATATTCCAATTCGAACACTGCCAATCACTCTTCTCCTTTTTATTTTCTAAACTCCAGTCTGCTTTGACAACACACTACCTCTCCCACAATCCCCCTTATTCAGTTCACAATGACAATCACAATCATTTTCGTTTGCCTCACAAACTCTACCACTCTCACCCTTCCAAATTTACCAAAAAACCCTTTTTGACTTTCTCCCATCACAACAGACTGATACTAAAGCCGTTTACCTGACATGTCCCAACCCGAGGGGCAGGCAAAGTCAGGCAAAAGAGCAGAATTACACACACATGATGACCCCTTCCCCACAGGGATAAAAGGTGGGGCACGTGAGCACAGGAGGAGCAAGGCAAAGCTGACGACGTGAGAGTAAACTAAGCACAGCAGGACAATTGGAGGCAAAAGACAGCGAATACCGAGAGGGTGACAAGGAGAGAAGTGACTATGCCCTTTCCGATCAAGGCACGTGAAACCTCCACAGATGGTAACATAAGTCCATGAACAATAGCAAGCATGTGTTGCAGCAGATGTCTACGATACATGAGACCCTCCTGAGCTGATAACCAAGCCGGGGAGAGCCGTGGGTCTCTATGGTAACAACCTTGGCTCGAAGGAGAAGAAAGCCAAGCAGTTCATCACAGCCGGTGAGTCGAGGGAAATGCCAATAAGAAACCGAACTGTGTTGAAAGATAAATAGCCAACAGCTAAATTGAAACTTTGAAAATCTAAAGAGGTGAAAACCAGCCACAGAGGAGGCTGACACCACGTGGGTGCTCAGGCAGGATTACTCTGGGCAATTACCCGATGTAAGAAAGACTACCGTAACCAGAAGCCCTTGGGAAGAGGCAAGAAGAGGTCAAAGTGGTCATACAGGGGTTGTGTAAAATCCTCTGTACCTTTGAAAGTCTTTGACCGACAGATGATTGAGAAGCTAAAAGGAATTAATCCTGCATGGTGATATTAGTGTATGAACAGTGTTACAAAGGTTGGCACGAGTGAACCCAGTGGAGGGATGGTGACAAAAATGGGCGAAGCCTGAAGTCCCTATGAAGAGTATGTTGACAGGAGAGAACCCAGCATAGGGTTGTCCACAGTGAACTGTTTTGTGACAGTAAGAAAAGCCATAGTGAACCCAGAAGAAGGAGACTGACATCTGAAAGGGGTCAGAGTCGGAAGGAGGGAGATCCAGGGGTGTAAAGTTACCACCCAAAGTTGATTAAAAGTAAACTGTTCAGTTAAGTTGTTGAATACAATTTGTAAAAGGTCTGTGCCCAAAAGAGGGAGACCCAGGCACAAAGCCTGAAGAATTGTTTAAAAAGACATTAAGATTATTGACTACAAGAAGTATTGGAAGACCGGGGGAAGTGAACTGTCGCCTTGTCATTTGGGTCCAAGTCTGGCAGAGGGAGATCCAGGGAGGAAAGTGGTCACCCAAAGTGCATTGAAAAGGAACTTTTTAATCGATTTGGTGAATGCGATTTTGTGAAGGGTCAACGCCCGGAAGAGGGACCTAAGGGTGAAGCCATCACGTAAGGTATACGTGAAGCAGCACTTTGTGTTTATTTGTTTGTTGAATACATCAGGCCTCGAAGGCCAGAGACATTTTATTGAAAAGAGACTTGGCCGGCCATCATAGAATCTAACAGCTGATGAGGTATGGTTGGCTCATGCTGAGAAAGGTTGAGTGTGTGCTGTGCTCAGGAGACCCACCTTGCCCCGTGCTGAAAACATGGGCAAGGGAGACCTCTGGCAAACACATCCTGACTTATTATTTGTGAACATGTTTCTCCTTTATTGAAATCCCTATCCCACACTCTTTCTATAATTAGTTGTAAGGATTTGGCAATAGGTTTTTGTTAGTATAGGCCTTTTTACTTTGACAAGACACCAAAAGGACTGCCTTATTTTTCCTTTGATGGTCGCCGCTTGCTCCCATCTCATATTTCGTTTTAGGTTAGGCATTTTTCCATTCTGCATATTGTTTAAATAAACACCCTTGAATCATGATCACTTTGTCTGTCTTTACTGTTGCCACCATGAGTTCCATACAGTTTAGTGAGGCATTGTTGGAACAGCCATGCCTAGAAGACAAGGGTGGGGTGGGTTTACTTGTGGGAGTAGATGTTAACAGGAATGGTGCTACGGGATAGATACAAGGTAACTGTGTGCAAAAGGTGAAGGAGAGCAGGTGAAAGCAAATTAGAAGGAAGATTGGTAGGCTGATGTTTGGATACTACCAGCCAGGTGTGAAACCTAAGACGAGGTATAAACCAGAAACATAGCAGAGGCCAACCATATGGATTTGGACTGCTCTAGGGGCACAATGGAATGCTTGGCTTGCAGGAAACAGTCCCACAAACAAAATAAAAAGTTGCAGTCAACGTAGGAACGCCCGGACAAACAGCAGTGATATGGTAGTCCTGTACCACCACCCTTCTGGATGATGGCAGCTCCTACCAGTAGTATGGAGAACCATAGAAAATCAATAACTATTGGACCAGGCACAAGTTGGCTTCAAACCCATAAGAGGGGCAGGGATGGCACTTCTCTCTAAATGGGATGACCTAAAAAGCAACACAGACTCTAGCACAAACTAGGCACTGGTACTCCTCAACCTCTCTGCAGCATTTGACACAGTCAGCCATAACATCCCTAGAGACTGGAAGAAATAGGGATCTCTGAAATGGTGCTCTTCTGGGTTAAATCTTTCATGTCTGAAAAAATAGAAACAGTATGGATAAAACCATTCAAATCCGCACCAGGGGACACCACCTATGGAGTATCAAAAGGATTCTCACTATCCCCAATCCTCTTCAACATCTGCATGACACCACTAATCAACCTCATCAAATGACACAGCTTCACTTGCTACAACTATGCAGATGACTGCCAAATCATCTTCAAAATCGGCGATGAGCAAGAGGAGAACACAATGATAATAGACTGTCTCAAAGAACTCTACCAATGGATGAACACTGTCAACCTCAAAATCAACCCGGGCAAGAAGGAAATCATGATTACATCCAACAACCAATGGAAGCAACTGGTACATTCCATGGCCCACGGAACTGAGAACAGCACCCACACCACACAAAGTTGTCAAAAACCTTGGAATCCTAATGGACAACGAGCTAAATCTATAACCGCAAGAAAACGTGATAATCGTGAAATGCTTCTTCAATCTACACACGAAGAAAAAGATTCTACCATCCCTCTCCTTCATGCACAAAACACTGCCCATTATCTCCCTCATCATGTCCAGGATAGACTACGCACCTCGGAATGCCAGATTATTTACTGAAGAAACTGCAAAGTATACAGAACACAGCTGCCAGACTGCTCCTCAAACTCTCACAAAGGGACTGCATCACTCCAGCGCTAAAGATGCTACATTGGCTACCAGTCAAAAAATGAATCAACTTTAAAACAATGTGCTTAACACATAGAGCAATCCATGGCCTAGAAAAATAATTAATTGAAAAGAAAATCACCATCTACCAGCCAACTAGAATACTCAGATTCAGTGACGAGATCCGCGCAGAACCTAAACCATACAAGAGGAAAAAACATGGGGGATAAGCATTCACTTGCCTGGCCTTTTAACTATGGAACTTCCTGCCCAGAGAAATACAAACCATGAAGGACCATCTAAAATTCAGAAAACTTCTAAACACCTGCCTCTTCAACTCAGAACGGAGTGAAAACGAATGAACAACACCCTCACCCATGAAACAAACTAGCAACTGAGAAAGACTGGAGAGTAGGCCAGACCAAATTGAAAAGCAGGGAAATTGTGAGACGTCTGAATGGGAGCGAGACCCCTTTGGGTGGAGCATGGGGGTGGTGGTTGCTGCACACCAGGATGTGGTAAGGAGGAAGGGATGTAGGCGGCAACCGGTCTGACCCCTTGGGGTGAAGCGGGTGTCACCACTGATTAGAACGAAATCGCCCTGTTGAGGACCCACACCTCTACACACAACATTGGAGTGATAGTTATAACACAATGGGCCTCATTACGACTTTGGAGGTAGCCATTCCCTTAATAAGGGCATGGCTGCCTCCAAAATCGTGTCCGGGTCCGGGTTCCCTGAATGGGGAAATACCGGGCCATTCCGAGTAAGGAGAGCCTGGTATTTCCTCCTTCAGGGAACCCGGGCCGGCCCTTCCCCATTCCCATTCGAGCCCCCATAGGGCTCAATGGGAATGTGGAGGGAGCTAACAACGGGCCCATTACCAACGGGCCCCTTGTTAGCTCCCTGGACCCAGAGCGGGACCCCCTCTGGACGTCTGGTAAACCAGACGTCCAGAGCGGGTCCCGCGAGGGGACCTCGTAATAGTGCGGAGTGGGTTTAACGGCACCATTAAACCCATTCCGCACTAGTTGCAATGAGGCCCAATGTATGACAGGGGAAGGGATATTTGGCACAGGCAGTCAAAATGGTGGGAGGTTATATTCGGCGCTGCCACTAAACAATCCTCCTAAAAATCACACCCTTCTGCATACACCTCTCAAACTCTGAAATAAACACAACCATACCTCTACATCACAACAAACCGCACGCATTTCACTACACCAACAAAACAAACCACACATAGCCTTGCACAACAGCACATGACGGCTCCCATCCAAAAAACACACCTGCACTCAATGAATTATGTAAACCAAACTGGAGCTGCAAACAGCACATCACAGCTCTGTGAGATTTTGGAAAGGGCTATGGGGGAGCGTGTGATATTAATAGGGGAAATTTAGAGCCTGTGATTTTTGAAGGGATGATCCCATGACAGGGAGAGTTGATTTTCCTCTTGAACTAATTGAGTGATCCTGGAAAAATCAATTATTTTCAGTAAAGATTGGAGAGGTGAACAGGATGTTTCCAGACTAAGACCCCCAACACATACGACTCGACGCCACTTAAAACACAATGGCCCTCATTACGACCCAGGCGGTAAGGGGTTTACGCCGGCGTAAACATCGCCGACCCTTACCGCCTGAGTACGAGTTCCCTTAGCGCCATGGCGGATATAACACCTGCTTTTAGCAGGTGTTAAAATCCATGGCGCTAAGGGACCTTGTTGTTAATTACGCCACCGTAATTTACGGTGGCGTAATTAACGCCTTCCCCACTCCCATTATGCCCTATGGGGCAAAAATGGGAATGGGGAAGGGTAAATGGGGATTGGGGACTTACCGCCCCGCCATGGACCATGGTGCTAATAGCGCCATGGTCCTCCGCCAAGGTCCTAATGAGGGACAATACGTTTGTCCCTAAAACTCATCATTGTCTGACACAGGCCAGCCATTACCCATTTCAACCCTTAGTTCCACCTCCATAAACTGCCACCTCTGCCCTGTGAAAATTATGCCCACTGGGCCCTTTGCCTTAAATCTACCACAATTGTACCCATCCAATATGAAGACCACAGAGCGCTGGCTATTAATAGGGCACCAGGAAACACACTACTATTAAAATAAGAGTGGCTTGTCCCTACTTAGACTGAGCAAATCTACACAAAGCTTCTCCCATGAATCTGCATGGAATCAATCGCTGTATTCGGGTGAATCTGTGGAATGTCATTCAGATGCCCTTTGACCAGGCCTGTGTTTTGGATTAGTCAAGGTGAAAGTTCATTGAAAATATGCACATTAAACGCATCTTCTTTGGTTAAGTGGTTACATGGAAGATTTTTATTCTCATGAGTTTGGATGAGATCAGAAGCCCAAAATGATGCAGGCATTGAGCAAGGATTCTGCCAAGAGCATCACAGTGACTAAGGATTAATGCCATCGCTTGTGTATGCCGGGGAGGTCTTGTGCAGGAAACGATTTCAGAAGACTTGATAAAGGACCAGCAACTTCCCGGTTCCTTTGTGGGCTGTGTTTGACTTGACTGGATGAGTGTTCCTTATTTGGGATTTCAAAATAGTTTGTTTGTTTTTTATCTGTGAAAACTTTCCTTTTGCTTTCTTAGTTTGTAGGCAAGGCAACCAGCCCATTCATTTGGGAAACCAATTTCTTTTATTAGGGAAACCTTTCATAATTTGGTTGGGAACTTTCATATTTTTACTTTTTTAGAGAAAGACATTGGGCCTCATTACGACCCTGGCGGTAGCCGTGCCGGTAAAAATGGCGCGGCTGCCGACAGAGGTTTTTTTTTTTCTTCGGAGCCTGGCAATGGGGAATTACTGGGTAATTACAGCCCCGGCAGTTCCGGTAATTCCCCATAGCCAAGCACCAGGAAAAATGACTCCCCCATTCCCGTTCAAATCCCATAGGACTCAATGGGAATGGCGAGGACGGAATCACCGGCACTGCGTGCAACAGTGCCGGTGATTCAGTCAAAGTCTGTGGGCTGGTGCAGGTCCACCCGCGAGGTCAGACCTGGCGAGCTGGACGGCACCCGCCCACAGAACTCGTAGTATGCCAGTCCGGTAACAACAGTGCCGGTAGCTTACCAGCACCATTGTTACCGGACCGGCATACTCATGAGGCCCATTTTCTTAAGGAGGACCTTATTTTGTATGTTGGGAACAATGGCAGTGATATAGTGGAAGGAATCAGATGGTGCTGTCTTTGCATTTTGGTTACTGCTAGTGGATGTGCATCATGTATCCTCCTTCTTGGAATCTCAATAGAGGGAGCAAGAGTTCATGGACGTTCCCTGGCTGATGCACATAGTCAAACTGCCTTCTCCAGCAGATAATGTTGTTACAGAAGTTGTCAGTGGGAATGGTATTGACACGGAGGCAACTGGGGAACCGAAGCCAGCGGCACAGCCAGTATCACAGGCACACGAGTAGAGACACTTTGGGCCTCATTACACGGACGGCGGTGGACCAAGGTGCTATCAGCACCTTGGTCCATGCCGGTAAAATACCGGTAACGCCTTGGTGGAAAGGGGAATTACCACCCTATTCCAAGGTTGGTGGGGCAGTAATTCCCCCTTCCCCCATTGCCCTTCCCCATTCCCATTTTTGCCCCATAGGGCATAATGGGAACGGGGAAGGTGCTAATTAAGGCACCGCAAATTGCGGTACCGTAATTAGCTCCCTGGTCCCTTTGCAGGTTGGTTTTTAACGCCTGCAAAAAGCAGATGTTAAAGTCTCCAACCTGCAAAGGGACCTCGTAGTAAGGCGGTAAGGATTAATGGTCACCAGTACCATTAACGGTGACCGGTAACCCTTACCGCCGTCCATGTAATGAGGCCCTTTGTGTTCAGAAGGAGAAGAGCAAGTACTGCAGAGGTCAGTATGCTAGACAGTGAATGCTACACATTCACTGGGTGCAACATTTCTTCTGGCCCAGATGCAGTGCTGGCATCAGGATGTGTGAGACCTGTTCCACCCACCCAAGTATACACAAGTGATGATGACAAGACTTCAGCAGGGGCTTTCCAGAAGGGCACCGTAGAACTGTAATGCCATCAACTGAAGCACAGACTTGTCCTTGCAGTGAGTGAGTGCTGCTCCAACAGTGATGGGTTGGCACCTACCAGATTAATTCCAGGTTGATTCCAGGTGAACTTTCCCGGGTGTGTGAGAAACAATGGCAAAGACTCTGAGGGCAGTTGGTAAAATTGCCTGGTTGATTGGTACATTGTACCTCTTTTGCGGGCACATCTTCAGAATGTGTGCAAGAGGCAGTAATGGCCAGTGAAGAGCATCTCTTTGAGACACAACTCCATTTCCCACCTGTTGAAGGGTTGCGTCCCTCACGCGGGAGGGGTGTGCTCCTTGCCGAGACCTGGATTTTGGAGCAGCTGCATCTGGGTTGCCACACAGCGACATGTTGGGCGCTCTCTAGGCGGGCTTTACAAGTCCCTCTGTGTTGTACTGTAGCAGGGTTGAGCCCTGCCACAGAAGGTCTGGTAGTATTCAGGGGATCCTTGTATCCATTTTGTGCCTTTTGATTGCTGACTTCCTTGGACATTGAAGCTTGTGAGGCAGCCACTCCCCTTCTGGATCAAGGTGCTTGGTGCTAGAATGACTAATAAAGGGAAAACCCGTAGAGACAGTGATATGGTGTCTCTGCTCAAGGCTGGCGAGGGGCATAAGAAGGTCGACACTGCTGTAGCTTTGGTACACTGCCCCCAGGAGAGAGGAAAAGATATGGCCCTTCCTACTACCAAACTGGACCCGGCTAACTTCTTGGGGGAACTGAAGTGAGCACTCCAGAACAGTGTTGCTGATTTCTCCTTGATATTCGTAAGCTTGATAAGCGGGTGAGGGAAGCGGAGCAGCGAATCTGCGAGATTGAGGACTCCATCTGTGAGCAGACCCTGGAATCATTCGAAGCTTCACAGCGCCTTATGGATCTGGAAAGAAGGTGCGAAGATCTGGAATATAAGCAGGTGGATATGGAGAATCGTTAGAGGCATAACAACGTTAGATTGCATGGTATTTCCGGCTCTGTTGGTGAGGCTGATCTGCCGGATTAAGTCCATGCTCTCTTCCAGTTTCTTCTGGGTTTGCCTGATGATACAGTGGTGGGGCTGGATCGACCCACAGACTTTGCAGGCCGCTGAGGGAGGGGCCAGGTCAGCTACCCGATGTTCTCTGCAGGGTCCACTTCTTCTCTGTCAAGCAACAAATTATGGATGTCTCGCGTTCCAGTGCGGCTGTGACATTTTGTGGGTTGGATCTTCAGATATTCGAAGACGTGGCAGCTACCATGATTGAAAGATGCAGGGCGCTGTGCCCACTTTGCACATGTCTCACAAAGGAGAACATCCATGACAGCTGTGGTTTTCCTGTTATGCTTGGTGTTTGTAGAGCAACGGCAGTTGATCGGGTTGAGCCTTTTTTTTCCATGTCCCCTTGGTTCTGACAGCACATTAGGTACTCCCCATCCAGGGTCAAGGTACTAACTCTCAATGTACAGGGACTGAATTCCCCTAGTAAACGTAAGATGGTCTTGCAGCGGTTCCGCGATAAGGGCTGTTCCATTGCGCTGCCGCAGGAGATGCACTTGTGCCCCTGTGGTTTCCATAGAATGTGCAGTAGTTATTTTCCGAGGCAATGATTTGATTCTTGCGGTACCAAGAAGGGTTGAACAAGGATCTTGCTTTCCCGGGATATTCTCTTTCTTGAGTTGGAATTTAAAAACAACCCATGGTGCAGGTTCATAGCAGTTAAAGGCCTGCTATTTGGTCGCTTCTTTACAATCATAGTCCTTTAAGCCCCTTATTTTTTTTTTTAATTGTATATGGTTTATTTAAACCTTTACAAAATACACTTTATAAGAACAGAATAAAAAAATACATTTCCAAGGTAAAACAATATTAGATACTAACTAAACATAATTCCAATCAACATACAACTATTCAAAGAAAGTATTTCATTATCAAAATCAGCAGATCAAATTCACCTACATTTAACAGATTCTAAAAAAACATTTAAGATAAGTCACAAACAACTTTTAAAAAAGCAATCACTCTAATCCTGAGTACAGTGTTTTGACCATGTCTCATTTGATACCACAATAGGTCTCTATTGACACGATGTAGATGCAGTACAAATTGAGCAAAATATGAGATTCGTTATTGGAGCAGAGCTGGGCAAATAAGTAGAATATGATGCAGTGCTTCCTCAATACCCTCTTTCCTACAGAATCTGCACCAAATCCAAGGGTCAGTCAACAACTTCCAACCCTTCAGAGTGCTATTGGTTCTCATCACATCTAATCTAAATCGCATGAAGCCATTTCGTAAACTTCTGCAAGGGTATTTTTCTAAATAGGCTTCCGTACCAGGAAAAAACTTCCAGAAAGAATATGCTTGATTGAAATTCCTTGACTGCGATACTGTACATACAGTCTGTAACCAGTCATCACTTTTTAGGATACTTTTTACTTTTTGCGGGTTAGATTGTAACATTTCAATTTAAACACCCAAATTGGTAAGACAAACCTCAACCTTAGATTTTAACTGGTTGATAAACAAGTTATGGGTGTCCGTACCTGCTATAGTATAAAGGTTATCAGATGGATTTACTAAACACTTTCTCCATAGCAAGATCTTTTTCCACATGATAAACGATTGCAAAGAATGTAGGCCCAACTCATATCTTATAATTTCCATCGGAACACTTTTTGGTATAAAGTATAAGATTCCTTTCCATATAAGACTTTCCAGAGACTTCAACCAGTCCGTTTTTTCAAAATCAAAAAATTCCGTACCATACATAAACCTTGGAATTGCTTTCATAATGTAGAAGGTTCTTAACGGTACCATGGTGAATTTGCAGTATTTGGTCTCTAGTTTACGCATTTGCCTTAGGACCATCTCTACCTTAGTCCTCAATTGAGTTTTTATTATAGTTGTGGAACCTGAACCAATTACATTATAACCCAAATACTTGAACGCAGACTGACACTTAATACGTTTGCCCTCACAGTACCATGAGTGACCGAGTAAATTGTTCCTACATTTGCCAAGACATACAATGGTCGTCTTGGTTGCATTTATTTTTAAGTGTAATTTAGACACGAATATTACAAAAGCGTTTATCAATCGTTGTAAGCCCACTTTGGTGCATTCCAAAAGCAAAAAATCATCAGCGTAAGCTAACCATTCAATCCTTTTGTTTCCCGGTTTTGGTGCCACCAGCCCTTTGTTCTTTAACGCTTTATTAGCTCCACAGACATATAAATTAAACAGCGTTGGAGCGAGCATGCAGCCTTGTCGGAGACCATTAGGAGTGCAAATTTCAGAGGTAAGCTGACCTTCTGAGTTTAACCTCACTTTAATTTTAGTCTCTGAATACAATTCTATTATTATCTCTAGGAGATGTTTAGGGATATTCAAGTCTCTGAGAATGGACCATAGGGATGGGCGATCAACCATGTTGAATGCTCGACTGAGATCCATAGAGGCAACAAAAATTGAGACTCCATTTTTCATTAGGGCTTTGGATTGTAAACTTTTAAGTATAAGCCCCCCACAGTCCGTGCCTATGTTTTTTTTAAAGCCAATTTGTTTGACATCCAATATGTTGTTGCTCTTAATCCAGTCTTGCATTTCTTCCAGTACAATGGAGGCAAATATTTTAGACTCTGGGTCCGAGATAGCTATGGGTCTATAGCTTTCCGGAGCAAATCTGGATCCCTTTTTATAGATCAGAAGTACAAGAGCTAATCTCCAGGATTCAGGTATAGTTTTAGTGCTCAGAATATCCTTATATAGGATATGCAGAACCTTGGCCAACTCATCAGTATCCGTTTTTAAGATCTTATTTGATAGATTGTTCGGCCCTGGGGCCGCCGAGTTTTTTGATTTAATAATAAGGCGAGAAATATTAGAGACTGAGATGTTCAGTTCCCATATCGCAGTCTTATTAACACAACCTCCAAAATTGGCTAAGTCGCCGCCATACATTTTCAAGAAGTAGTCAACCCACCTTCTCTCACTGATTTGAGTAAATGTCATTTCCTCTTGGGATACTTCAACCTTATTAATGATTTGCCAAAAGTTAGAGATGTTGTTACCTTTCAGTGCATTAAGCATATATTCCCCATCCGATTGGGCTTGCATGCCCTTAAAGCTTATTAGCCAATTTTAGCGTAAGTGCATGGTCAGCGGTATGGCCAGTTTTGTTAACTGAACGAATTTCACTTCTCATTAATTTTCTATGGTTATGAACCTCCATATTGAAGCAGTGTGAGTGATTCCTTCTAGCATTACCACCAGGTATCATATTTACTGCTGAATTCAAAATAAGATCTTTAACATGTGTTGTAAACCTGGTCACAGACAAATTACAGATCCGGTCTTCCAAATGCATCTGTTCGAAATTCTTAACCATAACAGAGGAAAATTTCTTAGTTTTAGCAAATGACCACCTCACTCTGTTACCTTTTTGATTTACTATCAGGCCCTGAGTATAGCAAGATAATGGTCCAGTTGGTACAGGATGAGGAAAGTTAATATGTAATAAATTGTGATCACTAGTAGGCATCTTAACTACAGTAAGTTTGGAAATAACTTTATCAAACCCAACAGACACGAAAATATAATCCAAAATAGAGCTACAGCCTCTAGCATTCCAAGTATGGCATTTGTTGTCCATCATCGTTAATCCCATAATTTCCACAAAATTATACCATAGAGCTCCCCGAAACTTAGGGTTCCCTGCCGTAACCTTGGCATTACAGTTAAACAGCTTGTTTTCGGACAATAAGGCATCCGCCACCGTAGAGTCAATATTACAATCTGAATTCAGGTCCCCTGCTAAGATTATGAAACCATTCACATTGGCCGCTCTCCATGCATCGATTTTTGCGGTCAAGTTGTTAATTTCTTTTACCAATTGGGAGTCAGAATATTTTAACGGGTTCCAATATACATTGGTGATGCAGAATTGTATATTAATCATGCCAATTTTGATTTCGTAGGTCACGGTTAGAAAGGAATTGGAACTAGACCATTCGCTCATTTTTGTTGCCCCTAGAGTTTGTTTGCAGGCAATTAGGAGTCCACCCTTAGGCCGACCTTTCACCCCCTTTGCAGCCTTAATTTGAGCTATATCAAAACCTTCCCATAAGAGATCACTGGTAGCCCAAGTTTCTTGCAGAAGTAGCAAATCATAAGATTGTAAAACATTGGTAACCTCACTATTATGGATTAAGTGTAAATGTCCTCTTCCATTCCAACTTGCCAAAGTTATTTTTCTAGGCTTACTAGAGTGGTTTTCCCATTTCCCTCAGAGAGTTAATGGATTCTCTGAGGGAAAGAGCCAACCATCACCACTCTTGCTTGTCTTCTTTGCCCATTGAAAGATTGTTACTCCCCGCCTGAGGTTCCACCCCTACTCCACCTTCCACACCATTTTTGAGTTGAGAATTGCCATTCGTTGGGGGGAGAGTGTGCTCATATTGGAAGAGGTCAAAACCCCTACGTTGTAGGGATTCAGCCTGCTTTAGCAAGAGGTTCCTTACTAAAGGGGATGGTATTACAAGACGCACATAGTCAAATCTCTGTCTATGAATGAAGTCCACCAGAACTATATCAGCTGATGAAATTAGTGCTAGTTCTGGAATTGCCGCAAACAATGAGAGTATGTAGGAACGGTTTAAAGAAGTTTGATTACCCTCCCAAAACAGAGTTGTCAATATGAGACTGGGAAGGTCGCTCAAAGCAGGTTTTTTTAGATCAAGATCGTTGATTGATTTTTCAAGGTTTTGTTTGTTTGTGCCACACATATTGACCCTTGTGGGTTCTCTCATATTATTGCGTGGTAAATACCACCCATTGTTGTTCGATACAAATGTGTCCTCTAAGATTTTCTTCACCATAGATGTAATTTCCTCCTCTTTACTGACTGGATGAGTAGCAGTAGCAGACTTAGACAATGACACATCCGAATTATTCAAGTCTGTGATCAAATCGGAAAGAGGCTCAGTAGATTCAGATGTTTGCAGCACCTCAGACATAGTTACAGGGATAGGTACAGAGACAGTAGGTGTTGGCTTGTTTGGAATGGCAGGTGCTAAACCCGCGGGTGCCAGGGCAACACATCCGGTCTGTACAGATGTAGCACCGACCATCTTCTCCTTATAGTGCCGTTCACTGGAGCCTAGCCCCGTGTTAACTGAACACGACAGCTGACCCTTGTCTTCACTTGGGGCACCAATCTTCGGGAGTAAGTCCTTACCCTCATTATTATCACGTGAGTTCAACGCAGCAAACAGCCCACTTGCATGATTAGCCACTTTGGACCCTATGTTAATTGGAGCAAGAGAGCTATTAGCGTTCAAAGAGTTTGTTTTAAATATTTCAAAAATGTCCTGTAAACCTGATTTTAGAGATGATAACTGTGAGGCAATCTCACTCGCCTCTCTTTTTTTATTCTTCATTGCATCAGAAATCGAGTTGCTAGCCTCAAAGTACGCTCCCAAGGAGGATTGGCATGCCTCCTTCGAAACCCCAGGCAAAGACTGGACCTCGACCCCCTCTTCCGCAGGGGGTTGGTTCTCATAGCCACCCTCCAAGACCTCCCTGGCCTCTAGGATCGAATTTTTGAAGGTCAAGTCTCTCAGGAATTTACGAGATGTTTTCGCCATGTTGTTTGCACGCATCAGTTTGGTCTGTCGTGCTTTTTTTTTTTTTTTTTCCTTTTTGTTGTTTAAAACGGCTGCGTTTTTGGAATTGTCAGCCAAAACACTTTCCATAACAGGAAAATTTGGAGTATCTGCCTTCTCCAAGGCAGCAACCAAGACAGTTGTAACCAGGGGAGTTGCTAGGTCTGGAAAAGACCCGGGGCTATGCTGATGTTGGAACTGTTGGGACTGGGGGCTAGCTAGCCTTTTGGCTGTAGCTCCTGAGATTCTATCCGGGGCTACAA
This sequence comes from Ambystoma mexicanum, assembly GCF_040938575.1. Lineage (NCBI taxonomy): Eukaryota > Metazoa > Chordata > Amphibia > Caudata > Ambystomatidae > Ambystoma > Ambystoma mexicanum. The sequence goes on along the minus strand of NC_090934.1, from coordinate 1,429,625,683 downwards.
CCAAAAGATCAGGGGCTATAGCCCCCTTAGCCCCCCCCCTAGCAACGCCTCTGGTTGTAACCGAGTCTGTCACACTCTTATTGCCCTGTGTATCAGGTACAACGATTACTTCAATAATATCTTGAGAGATGACTGAGGATTGAACACCCCCAGGTTCCTGGACAGGCGAGTCTGTTATTGAACACGCCAAAGCTGACTTTATAGCACTCGGTGAATTAGAAAGTAGGTCATTCACTCTCGAGGGGATCAGTTCTATTGCCAAATTGATTTGACCCAAAACTTCGGTCTGTCTCCTAAGTTCATACAAAATTAGTCTATTAAAGATTCCTAACATCGTACCAATATCCTTGTTATTGGTCACCTCAACTCCCTCAATCAGGGGAGTGTCATGGGTCATTTGATTGTCTAAAAGTTCTAAGTCAGCAGTCAGAAAGTTACTAGGAGTATCACAAAAGGAATCATTGTTGGAGTTACTATTGAGCAATTTCTCAGAAGCCAACACCTACTGATGTTTTAGACTCTCCTTCCCCATAGGGACTGCATATTCTTCCACAAACAGAGATTGGGAAGAGTCTGTAAATTCAGTCAAGTTAGTAAGAGGCTCAGCATTTGATTTAAGTTTGTTAGAGCAAGCTTGAGCGCATTCAAGTAATTCATCTTCCTCAATACAAGGAGGCGGCAGAGGTACCGCCGCCGCACGCGCCAAACTAGCCCTGCGCGTTGTTACTGCTGAGAAAAAAATCAGCGCGCGGGTCTTTCATCATGGTTAATGATTTAACAATTTTACCCATATTGCCTTCGTAGCCTAGAGCAACCCAGAACTTCGTTGAATTGCCCAAACCAAGCCAAAACACTACTCCCAAGCAGTCTAACACAGTCTCCTTACCAGCCCATAAGGTATACAAATAGAACAAATATTCATCACCCGCACCCAACACCCGACACCCAAACAGCCAATTAGCCAGCCACTTTGTCCCCTTGGGTGCGATATGAACAATTGCAAAAATGAGGATTCAAAACGCACCACACACTGCACACAGCAAACAGCAAACAGTGCTTTCTCGTGCTTCCCGGTGCGCGCGCGAGTGTGCTGCACTATGGGAATTAGTAGAAAGAAAAAAAGTGTCCCAGGCACCTAATGGGCGGAGCCACAGGCGCACACTGAAAAAGAATAAAAAGAAAGGCTGTAAGATACTCTGTTGCTTCTAAAGCTGAAAACAAAGTCCATATGTGTAACAAAGTCCATATAAACAAAGTCCAGTAATGAAAGAACAGGTCCAAAGGAAGTTAGAAGACAGCCACAACACACACGCTGATTCACCTCCAGGCAGCGTGGTGTAGCTGCTAAAGATGTCCTCCAGGCCGTTTCTTAACACGATCCTCACGAGCTCTGCACAAGATGAAACGGCCAGCAAACAGTGCTTTCTCGTGCTTCCCGGTGCGCGCCCCTTATTATTAAATGGATGTGTTTTTGGCTGACTTCTTATCAGAGATAGCCCCATTTGATAGCCCCCAGAGATAGCCCCATTTGCTGATGGACAAATAATTGTGCGTAGGAATTTTAATCTCCTAACTGACCCCAGGGTGGACAAATCACACTCACTCTTCTCGGCGAATTTCAAACTGGCCCTATCCTTACTGAAAGGTTTAAGGGAAATTAATCTTGTTGACTTGTGGAGGATATTGCACGATGGGAAGTGTGACTATACACATTTTTCACATGAGCATAGGACCTTCTCTAGGATTGATTTGTTAATGGTATCTCCCACCTGTTTCCCTGTATCCCAGAGGTATACATCGATACTTGTGTGCTCTCAGACCATGCTCCTGTGGAGCTGATACTTTTGGAGGGCGAGTTGTTTCCATCCCGTAGGCCCCCATGGACGCTATGTAACTGTCCCTCTCAGATATATAATCTAAAGAGACGCTATTGCTAAAGCCATAGATGACTATTTTAGGGTAAAATGGGGATGGTATCGTCCCGGAGGCCACAGCATGGGATGCCATGAAGGCACTAAATAGTGGGGAACTCATTGCTCACACGGCTGCATACACAAGTAGGAACAAAAACCTTAGGGAGACTCTTGAAGGGGAGGTGTGTGAGGCTGAAACACTTCATAAGCCGTCAGGTTCTGTGAAAATCAGAAGACAATTGCTGGTGGCACAGAATAAATTGGAAGAGCCCTTGGCTCGGTGTTTGGCATAAGCGATTATTCGCATCAAATAATCAAACCATGCAAAAGGCAAATACATTTCTACTTTGCAAATTGAAGGCCGTACACACTAGAAATACCATTGTGGGGCTGGCGGGCGCAGATGGGACCTCTTGTTAAAGGGAATTGAGAAAGGTTAGTATTGTTGATTTTGTTTGCCAAAGAAATGGTAGCAGGCGCCTCTGTCCTTTCTTCACCAGTCTATGCTCAGTTACCAAATATCCTGAAGCTCTCACCCGTGGATCGGGAGACTTTGGATATCCCTATCACCTCAGAAGAAGTTGCAGCTGTGTTAGCATCTTAAATATAGGGACCACCTGCCCAATGGTTACTCAGCGTCTTTTTATAAGATCATCCATCCACATACTCTTAGACCCTTAAGAAACCTATTAAACTAATTTCTGGCCTAAGGTAGAGTTACTCCCTCAATGGGGGAGTCGACTATTGTTTTAATACTTAAGCTAGGGAAGTCACAGCAGGATTGCTATTCGTACAGACCGCTTCTATATTGAACCTGGATGCTATAATGTATTCCAAGATACTGGATAACAGATTGGCTACTGTTTTGCCCCGATTGATTAACCCTGATCCGGCAGGGTTTGTCCTTGGACGGAGTACTCATGACAATATCAGGTGAGTCTTTTATCTTCTTGACATAGCTATTAGACAGGCCTTGGTTTGGGGGTTCCGGAACTTGATGCCACTGAAGCGTTCTGTAGGGTGCAATGATTCTATTTGCACGAGGTGCTGCAGGCTTTAGGCCCATCATTTCAGCACCTGGTTCTCATTAATTACCATTTTCCCCCCATTCGAATCAGGGTTAATAGGGACCTCACAGCCCCGATTCATATTACTGAATGTAACAGACATTGATGCCTGCTGTCTCCATTGATTTTTGTGAATATCATGCAGCCTTTCGCTTAAAAGATTAAAGATAATCTGGAGATCCAGTGGGTGGAACTAGGCTGTGCCCAACACAAAATGTCTCTTTATGTAGTTGATGTCTTGCTCACGTTAACTAATATACCAACCTCACTTGATGCTTTTATGACGGCGCTGAAGCAATTTGAGATAGTCTCTGGATTCTCTGCTAACTATCAAAAATCTATGGCTTTTAGTGTTCAATTGCCTAAGGAAATCATTGTCGCTTTGTATGTCATTTGTCTAGTCACCTGGGAGACCGGCTCTATAGGGTACGTGGGGGTTAGAATTCTGGTTTACCCTCGGGAGAATTTTCAGGCCAACTTTCTGGGTTTTTTCCAGGTCCTAGCGGATGACCTCTGATTGTGGAGTAAGCAGGAAAATGATCTGTGCCTAAAAAATAAACCTCATGTCAAGTTATTTTTGTATCTCTTCCAGGCTCTTCCGGTCAAAACATCTACGGCCGCACTGACGATACTGCAATATAGGGTGCAAAACCTTATCTGAGCAGGCAAAAAGCACAGATATAATCTGGATGCCAAGATATCACTTATTTTGTCCTGGAGAACACCCCCCCCCTTGCAGATGGTTGGCCATTGAACAGGTCAATTCATCATGCGGGTTCTCATTGTTGCCCTTTTTAGACCATTCAAGACTTTTCTGATCCTCCACACTTCTGAGCACAACAAGGGTTTAATTATTTTATTGGAGTAAGGAGGGTGAGCCTGAGTCTGGGGCCATGTACCCCAGTTCTTGGTAACCCAGAGTTTTCCCTGGGATTTACAGGTAATAGCTTCTCACATTGGGATATAAGGGCCCTTCATAGTTTATCCCAGTTGCATCAAGAGGATTGAGTGCAAAGCCCAATTCTTGCTCTACGAGAATGAACGTTTTTGAAATGGCGAGATCCGTCATTGGATCTCACACCCATCGGTGAGAAGCTGCATGGCATGCAGGGGGTTTGGAACACCCATTAATGGATGGGGATAACAGTGGTATTATATCATGCTTTTATAAATTGCTTGGAGGAGAGAAATTGGCAGCTAAACCCTTATATTTTACCAATTGGGAAATTGGCATAGGGCACCCTGTAGAGGATGATACAGGGGAGGACATTTGGACTAGAAATGATGCATCTTCCAAGTGTTATCGATGGTCTAGATGGATTATTTCGCTAACACTACACAGGATGAACCCAGACCTAGATCGGGCATGTTGGAGGGGGTGCAGGCTTCAAGTGATCTACCTTCACATGTGGTGGTCCTGCCCAGTGATTCACATTTTCTTGGTAGCTGTACTGTTACTTGTCACAGAAACCTCTGGAACGAACCTACTAGTTGTTTTATTGGGATGTTCAGTGGAGGATGTATATCCTAAATCAGGGTGTAGGTCTACTATTAGAGGCAAAGATTACTATTGCACGTTGCTGGAAGGATCCCCCTGGGCCGGTGATGGCACAGTGGTGGATCAAAGTGTGGGATATCCTGTTTGCTGAGAAAGTCAAGGCTTGCATACACAATCGTTTAACTAAGTACTTGCATATTTGGTTCCAATTTATTGATTATTGACAAAACTCTCCATCCCAGACTTTTAACCGTCCATATTATCGAACTACTCCCTGTTGTGATAATATGGATGGAACTGTGTCATTATTGCAAAATTATGTACTATTGGGTGGGGATACTGGAGATGTTGGAGGGGGTCGTATGTGAGCCTCTGGATCTTTTTAGCTTTTCCAAAGAGCTTTTTCATTAAATATTTGTATATCTTGCATCCATGTTAAAATAAAGATTTTGCACAACAGAATTGCTAGCCAAAGTTTAAATCACTAACACGCAGCAGGAATTGAACAATGCAGATGGTACATGGCATAAAGTAGCCATGCATGAATTTAGTTTGCAACTAAAAATTCTTAATGGAATATCTTGGAAAATTGAAACTTGAAAATAAAATATATTTATTTACCACAATGGAAAGTGTATGATACAACAATGACATGAATGGAAAAACAAAAGCTTTTTTGAGGATCAATTTTCCTTGGGAGTAATGTGTGTGTTACTGACTGAGGATTGTTTCATGGGCATACATCCAAGGATAAGGGTATGCGATGATTCCAGGGTGATCGTCACCTCTCTCCAAGGGGGACCCGCTCCTCTTGAACTAGTGAGGTGAGTCCGCTATTATCACCGCCTGGGAGAAAGGACAAGTGGGATTACTTTAGGGGTGAGTGCCCCTTATGATATGATATGACATGACATGACATGATATGATATGATATGATATGATGAGGTATGATGACAAGTATTTCTAGGCACGACAAGACAAGGAGGGGGAAACAAGGGATTACAAAATAATGATCTTACGAGGCCTTGTGTCATTCAAATCGCACAAGTGCAGAGAAGTGGGAACGGGAGAAGTGCCAGGGGGAGGAGAAAGGGGGAAGTGCAGTTAACTGACAAGTGCAGCCAGCGGGTGACTCATAAGTGCAGAGAGAATACTATAGCATTGCAGATACAGACCGTTAAGTGCTGGGGAGCCCGAAGGCAGTGTGAGGGCAACTGGACATGCAGGAGCCTGGGCCCGAGTTCAGAGGGTGACCATGTGACCAGTGCACGGAGCAGTCAGGTGCATCAGCAGGGGTAAGGAAGAGAGAAAGCGAAAGCAAAATGTAAGGTCTGGAGTTGCTTCCGGAACCAGAGGTGGTTCTGTTCAAGTTTGAGAGAGGCAGGGGCGCTGTTCCAGAGGGAGGTCCCAGCTGAGGAGACAGAGCTGGCCCCAACTCTCTTCTTGAAGAGGCATCTTAGTGGACAAGGACCTGAAAAGGTTATAGGGCAACATCCCTCCTCAAAGGTTATTAACTCCTCTATGGGATAGTTAGGGACTAAGGGCTCTTATAGCCATACACACCTTTTTTTTACCATGCCTGACTTTGCTTAGCCCTCTGCAGGTGTGTACCATTTTCAATCAATCACAGAGAAGTGATGGCAATCATTGCATAATTTAACAATAGCAACATGGAAGAAAGACGCGTGTGAGGCGTGACAAACAGAATCCCAGAGTGGGGAGTTCAACCAGGATAATCCCACAATGGGTAGAATAAAATTACAGCCCAGACAGGGGAAAAGACAGTTACCATCTTCGATTGGGAGGGGGAGTTGAGAAGAGCGACTAGTGGCAGGAAAGCTTGAGAGACCCCTTGAAATATGGCAAGAGCATAAAAGACTGAACAGCTTGTGTATGAGCGCGATTAAAAACAAAAGTAAATATCATAGAGTGACAGGATGTGAAATGAAACTGAGCCTGGAATTCTTTTGAGAATCCCTAGTACAGAGGACAAATCCCATTTGAACTGGACTAGTGGGAAAAATACTTCCACTGAATAGGGACAGGAGTGGGAGTCAGAAGACAGCAGCCACAACCTCAATAAGCGCCTCTATTATTGTTTTGTAAGTCTGATGTTTTCTTTAAGGAATAGGGGCAGAGATAGGTTAGAAAAGGATTCTGGACAGAGAACTGTTCTTAGTTTATGGACAGTCTGACGAGCACCTTTTGTCTCTCTTTTTATATTGAATAACGTTAAACTTTCTAGAGAGAGATTGTTTGCAGCTAACACAACAAACGGGAGCTACACCAATTTAGGTTGTTTGAGTCCTGATTCTGGCTTATCACATTAGTTATTTTGTGGCAAATTGAAACAGTCCAGAATGAAAAAAAATCAACTATTCAATATTTCCAGTGACCTAAACTATTTGGAGACTACAAAGGACCACCATTATGCCACAATTAAGCACTGAGTAGAAATATGTGACACTCAAATTGTAAATTCTCAAACCATGAAAGTTGCACCCACTCCTTCACCTAAGTTCAGTTTTCTCTATATAAGGTGAAAGGTATGGCAAGAATATGGAGTGTAATGTTGAAAATACACCTAATGGAACTAATCTGCAAACCTGGACAGCATCTAATGTCTTGATTGTCTCCCCATTGTTCAATTCCAACCACGTGATGCGTGTAAATAAACACATGAGCAAGTACAAGCAATGCTCTTACTTGCCAGTACAAGCAAGACTCTTACTTGCCAATGTTCTGATGAGTTCTAGCAACGTGAACTTTTAAAGGAGTTTGAGGAGATAAGGCCTAAGCTGACTTGAAGGTGTAAATGTTGTTAACGTAGATTTAAAATCCATAGAAACTCAGAGAAAGAGAACTTGTCAATTTTAGGGTTCAATACCAGCAGGTATTATCTACCGTATTTGGTGTACGACAGGACAAACTTTAATTCTTCAAGTACATTGTTTAAAGGTTTCCTGCTTACAAAATAAACATTTTGAACAAATGTACATTACGCGTTAATGTTTGTAAAAAGCTAGTCCGTTTGCCAATCAAATCACTTACTTGTTGCTGGTCTTATTCCTGACACTGATTATTTTGCAGAGTAAAGGTTAAAATAGCTACGGGATTAGCAATGGTAAGTAGGTTGCAAAGGGGAAATTGTAATAAAACCAGGGCCTAGATCACAAAGTTTATCTGGCATCTTAAGAGCAAGCATCTGCTTCAGCAAATTTGCCAGTGCCATTAGAGCTACAGAAAATGGATGACCATGTGTTTGTGACTGTAGTTACACGACTCGTATGATAAAGAATCTTATGTATTCGGGCCACATACATCTCTTCTGATGACCTTAGACAGTGTAATGTGTTAAACTTACTAGCTGTTTCAGATCATCCCTCCAAAGTGGTTACATCTTGAGACGTCATGTTTTCTTTTCTGTGCCTGATGTGTGCTCTGTAGTACAGATGCTAAATCATGATGGCCTCCCTTCACCATTACTCACTAGTGAAACAGCTCAGTGGTTTTGCACATCCTCTGCAGACATCCGAGACTAATCCACAGCTTATAAATTTAAATGTGAGCGGGGAGAACGCATCCTGTTACTCTTCTGAAGTTAATAAACTGAGTACCACTGACTTGGGATATAACTCGAATGTTGTGCCAATTTAATGTGTGGTTTGCACAGTACAAATTCCAAAAACATTGTATTCTTGGCGTAACAACAGGGGACATTTCCCATGGAAAATTGCTCAGTCTGAACTGGAATTGCAGCTTGAATCATGAGTTTAAAATTGAGAAAATTTGACAATACGATTGATTTGTCTTCATGGGGATATAAACAATAGGTGCTCGCCTATCACCACACGCACTGTGGAATATAAAAAAAAAAGATTACCTATGCAAAAGCAAACAAATACCTCAAATTGATAACAATAGTCCAGATGAAACTAGAAATGGCAGTATTATACAACTGTTTGCAATAACTTATGACATGTATGCGCTTCCCACTGTATCGTTGTAACACACAGTGCTGGCCTCATTTATGTGCGTATGTATACTGTACAGAGGCCTTGCTAGGGGCAGAGCTGAAAGGGGCAGAGCTAAAGGGGCTATAGTCTCGGGTCTTTTGGTTGTAGCCCTGGATAGAAGCTCAGGGGCTACAAGCAAGAGGCTAGCTAGCCCCGAGTTCCAGCAGTCCTGACATTAACATAGCCCCAGATCTTTTCCAGACCTAGCAACACCCCTGACACTGCACACGCAGTACTTGTATGTAGCACTTGAAAGTGCTGTGCGTGATAACTATACATCAATAAGCATTTGCTTGAACATCCACACAATAAGGAAGCTTTTGCACAAGTCACAGAAGCAAAAGCAAGTCTGATACTCCACCCCTCTGATTCCTCTATTTCAATTTAAATCAGTCATGAAATCTGGATTCAGATTTTGAACCACTCATTGTAGATGATCGGAAAATCAACGTTAAAAAAACTAGTGCCCACGAGTTTGGCGCTTTAGAAATGTAAATAAATAAATAAATCACATACCCTTGTATTCTTTCGTATCCCTGTAGGAAACGGCGTTGGTTAACTGTAATCCTCAAAACAGAACAGAGAATTCGAGAATACCTCGGAGCAATAAGACATGTTGAGCTGCATTACCCAGTGGCTGTCCATTTTGATAAGTTTCACTTTGTACATGTAAACCTTCTGAAATGTGTGACCATGCAAAGAGTGCACACGTGTCACGGGGACAGCTGTAATTTAAAATTAAGATAACGTAAATCAAATAAAAGTCCTGTGATTCAACAATCAGGCACCAAATGGCTTTATTTAATGAAAAATGTATGTATTTATTTATTTAAACGTGTGTAACGCGCCACATGCCCAAGGGCCTCAAGGCGCACAATAAATACAGACAGTACAAATATGATGTAAAAGCTATACATGATATCCTGAGCCACTTTCTTTTTTATAAAACCATTGGAAGAGATGCAGTAAACTGTCCTTCATCTGAATAAGAAACTATAATAATGTTGATCAATATAATGTTTATTTGACCCTCTTTCCATGCAATACATCAATAGATATTTAACTTCTGAGTATGATAAAATGAAGCCTATTTTTGGATATATTGAAATTGGAGCAACGGTATTAGAGCTTGAATTGCCCCATGTTGTTTAGGTGTAATGAAGTTACAGATGCACAAAGCACAGCACCTTGCAAACAGAGCTATGATAATTGCAAATGAAAAATGAAAAATATGATTGTAATTAATTTGCCTTATATGAGTATTAAGAGGCACATTCAGCAATTACACTTCCTCCTTCCTATATGACATGAAATGTTCTTGTTTGAACAAAATGTATTTATAGTAGTGCCATTTTATGGGAAGCTATTTTACATGTATAAAGCTGCAAAAATAATATATTTAGTAGGGTGGGTTCTTGAGCATGTAATCAATTGCATGAGCAATAGGTGGCTCAAGGTTCTGCACCTTGTTGAGCACCTAAACTGAGATAAATTTTAATGAATTAGAAAAAAGTCAGAGTTTGCATATTGCGTATCCATAATGAGATCTTTGACACCTCTTCAAAATGATCCAAAGTTACCAAATTTCAACCACTTAATTTCAAACTTGCTTCACCCAAGCAGCATCCCAACATGGCGGGACCAAGTGGTGTGCAAGTGGTCCATTGTGGTCGGACTCTGTTGAAACTCCATGCTTTTTGGAGTCTTTTTTCCATATCTACCTGCAAGGAGGAGCTACCTTGAGAGGTCTGAAAAATGATAAGCAACATTACAAAGACAGGAATGATAAAAAATAAAAAAAAAATTGCTTTAAACCATGAAAATCAAGTATGGTCCAAAGCTTCCACAGAGAGTGTCCCCTCTCCCTACAAGATCACTTGAAAGGATTGATGGTCATTTACCTTTGGGCAGCCTATGTTGTTCTAAGGCGAAACATACACCTTTAGTTGTTAAGAGAATGGGTGTCAATCTCAGACACTGCAGCGGAGTGGAACCAATAGGTGCTCCTAAACTATAGTTTATACAGATGTGGCATAGTGGCGTGAGTGATGGGTCATCCGTTTCTTCATGCTATTAAAAAACAAGGGGCTTTGCAAAGACACACACCCAACAACAGACTTATAGAGAAAAGGCTCAGGAGTTGTCACCACAATATATGTAAACAAGGACTACAAAAAATCTAGCAACTGGAGGTATGTGATCACTGCGTGCCCCGTCATTCCAAAGATGCTGAATCTGAAAATGGCGGCACGCATTGTTCACGTAGATCACACTTTCCTGCATTCCGCCTACCCATACCGCTTCTAACTATACTTACAGTCTGTCTCCTTACTTACCTTCACTTTGGTGCTGCTACTCGCCCGCCAACCCTGCGATGTGTTACCACGTCGCCACTTACCTGTCATAGGGGGCAGACCTATGGGTCACGGCGCGCCCCATCCTGGCGCTGCTATCCTCGATACCGGCTGGGGGGACCGCAGTGTTCTGCGGCACTCGGCGCTTCCGGGGTTTCGGTGTCTCGGGATCTGCGCAGGCGCGGAAGGCCGCGTTTCGTTCTTCGCGCATGCGCAGTCCACGGAACGCTTGGGAAGCCACAAGCTTGCTTCCCAAGCCTCGCTCTGGGCACGGCAGCACTCGGGAACAGCACGGCTTGCGTTCCAAGCCTCCCGGGTGCTGCCCGCCCTATTTAAGGGATAGAATCTTGAAACTCACCGCGTCTCAACGCGGTTTGTTTCCAGATCGTGCTTTTCGCTCCTGCAGCCTTCCGCTGCGCCCAAATTTCCTCCTTGTTGGATTCCTGTTCCTCCTGTCCCCTCCTGTGTTCCAGGTTTGGTCCTTCCTTCCCTGGGTTCCCTTAGTCTGCCTTGCTCTTCTCCTTCCCTCCCAGCCTTGCTTCTCTTCTCCTTGCCTGCTGCAGTCCCTTTGCCATGGACTAATCCTTCCTGATCAGCCTGCTTGCTTGCTGTCTTCCCTGAGCCCTGCAGCCCCTGCCTCGGACTACTCTCCTCTGACCAGCCAACTTGCCTGCTGCCATCCTTGTGCCTTGCACTGCCTTGGACTACCTACACTGCCCTACTATTGGTCCCCAGCCTGGAATCTTGCTACTTTTGTGGACATTAATCTTCAGCCTATTTTTGGGGACCTCTCAGAAGCGGATTCCGGCATACTGTCCGCAAGCATCGGCCCTCCAGACTGCCCCGGCACCACAAGAATCAGGGAGGTGCACGCTTGTGGCGTTGGGAGCTGGTCCACCCCTAGCCCTGTTGATATCAGGGAGAGGGCTGCACTGGTTTCTCGCGTTGCACCTTCTGCAGTCATCTATCGGACAGCCTGGCGACCTCACCACGATCAACTACCGGAAGTTCAGGTACTCAGCGCACTAGGGACGATATCTTTAACAGATTGAGACGCCTACCTTCCGACTCCGAGATGGATGAGGTTCAAGATCTCCAGGAGGAGATGCGAGTTCTTCGGGCCGAAATGACAGCACTCCGTCAAGAGAACATTGGTCTAAGACAAATGGTGTCGCAATCTGCTGGGGCAGCACCTCAGGGAGAAGGGGCTATGTCCCAGACCACGCCCATCAAGTTTGACGGAGATTCAAGACGTGTGGTAGAGTTTTGTAACCACTGCAGAATACATTTCCTCTTCAGAGCCTCCTACTTCAATTCAGACAAAGCCAAGATAGGATATATTCTGGGAAATCTGACTGGGAATGCCCTGGCGTGGGCTGCCCCCTTGGTGTCCGCCAATAGCCCCATACTGAATGACTTTGTAGCTTTTGAAAAAGCGTTTTTGGAGGTATTTCAATCACCAAATCTGGCCTCCACAGCCCAGAACCAATTGATGGATCTGAAACAAGGTTCTATGGATATAATAGCCTACATTGGTCGTTTCCGTCAATTGGCAACCGACTCCCAGTGGCCTGAGATAACTCAAAAAACTTTGTTTCGAAGAGGTTTGAGAGAGGAGTATAAGGACGAATTACTGCATATTCCAGAGCCAGACACCCTACAGCAATTAATCGAACAGGTGTTGCGTATAGACCACAGATTGGCAGAACGGAGGGGTGAGAGATGACGAGCTGAACGGATGTTCACAAGACCACCCAACGCTCAGGCCGGAAATTCCGGGTCTTCGGACCCAGGTCCAGAACCCATGCAGTTGGGAGCCGTTAGGGGTCCGCTCTCTGAAGCAGAACGAAAACGCAGAAGAAGTCTAAGACTTTGTTTATACTGTGGGGCTGCTGGGCATTTCTTGAGTACCTGTCCTCTACGCCCACAAAGGAAGTCGGAAAACTAGAAGGCCTGTCGTCAGTAGGAAGGGCAACGACAGGTCCAGACTCGTACTTAGTCCTTTCCAATTACAATACTTCGTTCCAGCCCATGCAACCGGCTGTTCTACTGGTTGTGAAGATCAAGCTATCATGGTTTGACAAGGAGGTAGAGGTTCTAAGCTTACTGGATTGTGGGGCCTCCGGAAATTACATAGATGAGACGTTTGCAGTCTGTCATGGAATACCCTTGTTCGCCCGGAGAAGTGTCCTGCCCGTCGAGGTGATCGATGGGACCCCTTTATCTTCTGGTCCGATTCGTCAACAAACCATGTGTCTACATATCCAGATTAGAGAACATGGGGAGAGAATCGCCTTGGATGTCATCAGGTCACCCTCCTATCCTGTGGTATTATGTTTGCCCTGGCTTCTTCACCATAATCCAACCATCGATTGGGGAGCTCGCACTCTGGATTTCTCCTCTGCTCATTGTCTCCAGGATTGTTGTTCACCCGGTGTGTCAAGAAAGGAGATCTCCTCCAAACCCCTCACAAGGGGTACCGGTCCTCCTGGGTTTTGTTCCCTGTTGTCTGTCCCACAGGAATACTCCGAATTTCAAACCGTGTTTTCCGAACCCGAAGACATACCACTGCCTCCTCATCGAGTCTTTGACTGTTCTATAGAACTGGTACCTGGTTTTATGATACCTCATGGGAAGGTATATGCCTTGTCCCTTACTGAGAAGACGGTCCTTCAAGAATACCTGTCAGACTGCATCAGGAAAGGATACATTACTCCCTCAAAGTCACCAGCTGGTTTCCCGTTGTTTTTTGTGAAAAAGAAAGAAGGAACCCTACGACCCTGTATCGACTATCGTCAGTTAACCGATATCACACGAAAGGATAGATATCCATTGCCTTTAATTCGGAGCATCATGGAATCCCTTCGAGCTGCCCAGGTTTTCACCAAGTTGGATCTGCGGGGCGCTTATCATTTAATTCGAATTAAAGAAGGAGACGAATGGAAGACGGCTTTTAAGACCCCTTTCGGGCATTACGAGTACCGGGTCATGCCATTCGGGTTATGTAATGCCCCGGCTGTTTTTCAGCGTTTCATGGACAACGTCTTTGGCGACTTGATCGGGATATCAGTTTGGGTGTACCTTGATGATATTCTCATTTTCTCTGTCTCCCTGAAGCAACATGTGGAACATGTCCGAGAGGTGCTTCGACGTTTGTCCCAGAACCAACTGTACGTTAAGGCTGAGAAATGTTCTTTTCATCAGGAAAAAATGGAGTTTCTGGGTTACATGATCAGTGGCACAGGAATCTTCATGGATCCAGCCAAGGTACAAGCCATTCAGGACTGGACTCAACCCTCCGATCTGAAGTCCCTTCAACGATTCTTGGGATTTGCGAACTTTTATCGGCAATTCATACCCCACTTTTCTCAACTCACGGTTCCTTTAACTCAATTAACCAGCAGCAAAGCGCCCTTTCTCTGGAGTTCTCAGGCCACCAAGGCTTTTAACATCTTGAAACAAGCCTTTAGCACTGCTCCCATTTTGCGTCATCCTAATGATGTAATGCCGTACATTGTGGAGGCTGACGCCTCCGATTTCGCTGTTGGTGCAGTTCTCTTGCAGAAGGAACCTGAAACTGATTTGGAACACCCTGTGGCATATTTTTCTCGCAAGCTCACTCCTAGCGAACGAAATTACGCAGTAATCGAAAAGGAATTGTTGGCCATAAAAGCTGCGTTTGAAGTATGGAGACACCATCTCCTTGGGGGCCGGCATTCTGTGGAAGTACGTACTGATCACCGAAACCTACAGTATTTGAAGTCTCTTCAGTGCCGAACCTCTCGTCAAGCCCGATGGGCCTTCTTTTTCTCCATTATGACTTTCGTATTACGTACATCCCCAGTGCTCAGAACTTGAAGGCTGATGCCTTGTCTCGATCTCTGGATACAGACGCGAGAAGTCAGTACAGGGATGAGCCACTAATATCCCCAAGGCATTTTCTGTTCACACTTTCGCCTCATCTTCAGAAGATTCTACAGGACACAAGTTCTGATGCTGCTCGGGAAGGCCTCCTGAGACATTCTCAGGTTACTGAAGAAAATGGGCTGCTTTTCTTCCGGAACAGACTGTATATCCCCACGACCGCACTCCGGACTCTTGTACTTCATGGGTTTCACGACTCCCGAGTAGGTGGCCATCGTGGAGTTAGAGCAACTCAAGAACTGGTGGCCGGGCTGGGCCGGTGATGTTGACCGTTATGTCAAGAGCTGTCCTGTGTGTGCTCAGGTGAAGACTCCTAGGAAGAGGCCCCTGGGATTGCTGCATCCCACTGAGATTCCTCCTTACCCATGGCACACCATTACGGTTGATTTCATCGTGGAACTCCCTCCATCAGAAGGATATACCTGTATCTTGGTCGTAGTAGACCGTTTTTCCAAGGCAGCCCATTTTGTTCCATTTCCTAAGATTCCCACTGCTTCACAGATGGCGTTGGCATTTCTTCAGGAGATATATAAACTACACGGCTTACCGGAAAAGATCATATCCGACCGAGGGTCTCAGTTTTTGTCGTCTTTTTGGCTCATTTGTGTAGCCATCTCGGCATTCATCGCGCACTCAGTTCTGGTTATCATCCTCACACCAACGGCAAGACTGAAAGGACCAACCAGACTCTGGAACAGTACCTTCGCTGTTTTGCCAATGCCACTCAATCTAACTGGAAGTCGCATCTGATTTTTGCTGAGGTCTCCTACAACAACACGGTTCATTCTGCTACAGGCCTGAGTCCATTTTTCTGTTTGTCTGGTTTGCATCCTAGACTGGTGCCCTTTTGTCCTGTACCTTCTAGCGCTGTTCCCTCTGCTGATCAGCTCGTCTCTTCCATCCAGGATCAAAACTCCTTGGCTCGCAGTACCTTGGCAGAGGCACAGATGAAGCGACAGGCTGATAAGGGGAGGGCCCCGGAACCCGCTTTCCAGGTGGGGGATTTGGTTTGGTTGTCCTCCAAACATCTTCCCATACGTAATTTGCCAACCAAATTGGCCCCCCGATATTTTGGCCCATTCAGGATTACTAGGCGCCTGTCTGCTGTGGCATTTCGTTTGCAGTTGCCTCAGACATGGCGGGTGCATCCAGTTTTCCATGTCTCCCTTTTGAAGCCATACGTGGTCGACACTTTTGGCCGGTCTTTCCCCCGTCCTGCACCTGTTGATGTCCGGGGGTCCCCTGAATTTGAGGTACGGGAGATTTGCGATTCACGCGTAAGGCGTGGGGTTCTCCAGTACTTGGTGGACTGGAGGGGCTACCCCGCCTGTGATCGTACTTGGGAACCCCGTAGTTATGTGCATGCTCCCCGCCTGGTCCGTGATTTCTATCGCTGTTTTCCCTGGAAACCTGGGGCTCCTGGCCTTTCTGGGAGGGGGCAAAGTGTTACCACGTCGCCACTTACCTGTCATAGGGGGCACACCTATGGGTCACGGCGCGCCCCATCCTGGCGCTGCTATCCTCGATACCGGCTGGGGGGACCGCGGTCTTCTGCGGCACTCGGCGCTTCTGGGGTTTCGGTGTCTCGGGATCTGCGCATGCGCGGAAGGCCGCGTTTCGTTCTTCGCGCATGCGCAGTCCACGGAACGCTTGGGAAGCCACAAGCTTGCTTCCCAAGCCTCGCTCTGGGCACGGCAGCACTCGGGAACAGCACGGCTTGCGTTCCAAGCCTCCCGGGTGCTGCCCGCCCTATTTAAGGGATAGAATCTTGAAACTCACCGCGTCTCAACGCGGTTTGTTTCCAGATCGTGCTTTTCGCTCCTGCAGCCTTCCGCTGCACCCAAATTTCCTCCTTGTTGGATTCCTGTTCCTCCTGTCCCCTCCTGTGTTCCAGGTTTGGTCCTTCCTTCCCTGGGTTCCCTTAGTCTGCCTTGCTCTTCTCCTTCCCTCCCAGCCTTGCTTCTCTTCTCCTTGCCTGCTGCAGTCCCTTTGCCATGGACTAATGCTTCCTGATCAGCCTGCTTGCTTGCTGTCTTCCCTGAGCCCTGCAGCCCCTGCCTCGGACTACTCTCCTCTGACCAGCCAACTTGCCTGCTGCCATCCTTGTGCCTTGCACTGCCTTGGACTACCTACACTGCCCTACTATTGGTCCCCAGCCTGGAATCTTGCACTTTTCTGGACATTAATCTTCAGCCTATTTTTGGGGACCTCTCAGAAGCGGATTCCGGCATACTGTCCGCAAGCATCGGCCCTCCAGACTGCTCGGCACCACAAGAATCAGGGAGGTGCACGTTTGTGGCGTTGGGAGCTGGTCCACCCCTAGCCCTGTTGATATCAGGGAGAGGGCTGCACTGGTTTCTCGCGTTGCACCTTCTGCAGTCATCTATCGGACAGCCTGGCGACCTCACCACGATCAACTACCGGAAGTTCAGGTACTCAGCGCCCTAGGGACGCTATCTTTAACACAATGGAAGTTTCCTATCCAAAAAGTTGGTAGGGACTTCTGTTGCAGGGTCCTCTTTTCCTTTTTTTCCAAAACTTCATTGTTCACCGTCATCCACCAAATGTATGTGCCTGCAGCTCCAAACCCATTTTACCCTACAAGGGGAGCAGGGGATAACCCCGCAATCCCCACTCCCCGTGTTTATAATTATGGGATTCAGTATTTTTTTTTTTCTGCCAAATGCGCAGTAAATGCACATTTGGCATTTTATTTTTCAGAGCACAGGAGTGTTTCTTTTATTTTATTTTATTTTATTTGTTTATTCAGATATATGGCTTATTACAAACCTTATCCATTCAATTTACCTTCCTATAAAATCCTCAAAATAATCTCATAAAATGGAGGAAAACCACAAAAATCCAAAGAAAGAAAGATAACAACTAAGCACATCAATCTGCATTCCTTCCTCCTACCCTCTTTCCCCCTTTCCTCCTGAAAGAGTGATACCAAGCAACTCATCCATAATACTGCAAAAGAAGTTCAAGATGAACATTACTTTTCCAAAATCTGGTGACCTCTTGATTCGAACCTATTTTTTAAAAAAAATTAAAACATGTTTTTAGCACACATTGTGCTTTTACATTCTATTCCAACACATGATTTAAATACAACATTGCATTAGCATATATACAAATCAACTAATCTCAGACAAATTTCTTAAAGTCCGTCGCTTTCAATTCAGATCTCTTCGAAAATAAAATATAGTAAATCATATGACACAAGTATACAATATTGTTACATTGTTATATTGTCTTGAGGACCGCAGATTAAAAGAGAAAAAGGACTGAAGAAGTTAGATGCCACTAAATTTAATAACCTCCACTCTTGCTATCTGTAAAACACCCTCAGGTTGAGCAAAAATCCACATTAGGAGTTTCACCATGGCTAATATAAGGGTGAGGTGGGTTGTTGTCAGCAACCTATGTCACAGGTTCGCTCCTATGACCAAGGAAGTCACAAATGGTCCCAGAAATAGTATCCTTTTTTCGACACCAATTGGCAGTTCATAACCAAATGCTTCAATGATTCTGTTGTGGCGCCACATAATCTACACAATTTCATCTCCGGCTGAATGGGCCCATTACCTCCAAAGTGGGGAGACAGTTAAGTCTAAACTTCACATATCATTCACGAAATCTGGCTGAAGGAAATGTCTTAACATATAATCTTGGGTGTTTGGTGGGAAGGAACCTGATTTCATAGTCCTTGTATATTCTCCATGTACCTACATCTTGGAGATTTCTTATATTGTCCCATCTTTTAATCCTAGCCTTTAACCTCCCGTCAGACACCGGGGCTAGTAGATCGAGAGCCTCCATCAATCTATCGCACTTGCTCTTAAATTTAACTAGAACGAGATTCCTCCCTTTAGTGATGTAAGCAAACATAAAATAGTCTATCTGAGGGTCCTATGCCACCTTAAAGTAAAGGGTAAGGGTTTGTTTCATGTGTTGGGCCCACCACTACACCAAACCAATCTCTAGTCTAATCAGGCTCACCCGGACTGCCCTTGGCAGGCCTAAAGCTCTTTTCAGTATCCTCCCTTCCATAATATCAAAGAACTTCCTATCCTTAATTCGATAAATGGGAGGAGGAAGAATTCACAAAGGGTTGTTTTGACTCTACTGGCCAGTGAGATGCAGGCCACCACCTTCCCTTCCATCTTCCTTTCTTCAAGTCTCTTTTTCATTTTAAAGGCCATTGGAATCCCAAAATATTGCAGATAATCAACCATTGTGAGTGGGGATTTTTTTTATTGTCCATGTGTAGCTTATCTGTTTTCTTTTCTTAGTGTATGTCATAACCATAGATTTAGCAGGATTTGCGTGCTGGGGATTCTTTTGCAGATAAGTACACAGACCAGTGAGGCAGCCTTGTAATCCTGCTGGAGTAAAGTCCATAAGTATTACATCGTCTGAATATGTAATGCACCCCACCTTCATCGAACACCACCTCTGAGAAACCCCCCCCCCCCAAGACTTGGCTTCCTCCCACGTGTACGACAGGTATAGATTGAAAATAGTGGGGGCAACTACGCAACCTTGTCGGACACCCCTTGCAACCTGTATTTCCCTCGACAGATCACCTCTGTAATTGAGCCTGACTTTTGTAGTGCTTTTGGAGTATAGCATCTGAATCATAGACAGCAAGACCCCATCTATTTCCCAGTCTACAAGCTTCTTCCGTAGGAGTTGATGGTCTACGTTATCAAAGGCCGCCAACAAGTCGACAGAGGCCACATACAAGGGCAGCCCGTGTGTTACTGCTGACCTCTGAAAGGCACGCATGGGGAACCATCCCACTTTGCAAGGTGCCCACCCCCCTTCTAAACCCTGTCTGGAGCAGATGAAGGCGGTTGTTGCCCAAGATCTCAGTTCCTTAAGACCCATAGAGGCAAAGACCTTAGAAGTCATTTCAATTAGGGAGATAGGTTGATAACTCCTCGGGTATGCCCTATCTCCCTTTTTAAAAATGGGTAGCAGGATGGAACTATGCCATGAGTCAGGACAAATTTCCATTTGGGCACCCTGTCTAAATAAGGTCTCTAGGATATCCGCCCACAGGTGGGGATTATTTTTCATGATGGCATTCGTAACCCCATCTGGCCCACTTTCCCTGGAGTTATTGAGATTGGTGAACAGCAATTCTAGGTCTAATTTCTAGAAGCTGACTTCCCACTCCTTCCTTTGGGTATCAGACAATTTCACACTACTCTGTTGACCCGGTTGGTCACTAAATGTATTCTTACAGAATGCTACGCAGTAATCCTTGGTAGGCTTTCAATGGCCTCTCTTCCTCTGGCACTGTTCCTTCTCAGTATCTGCAATATTGACCCCAGCATTCTTTCCACTTACTCCCCCCATCTGGTCTGCTTCTTCCCAGGCTCTGAAATATAGTGTTCAGCAGGTTTCTAGCATTCTTTCCTTCTCGGAGTCTATTCTCTGCCAGTTCCTGAAATGTAACCCCCAGTGGGCATTCTACTTACTCACCTTCTTTGGTCTGGCCCCTGCTAGGTTCTGAGAAGTATCCCTCAGCAGACTTTTAGTTTTCACTTCTTCTTTAGATCTGGCCTCTGCCAGTGCCTGCAATATAGTCCTCTGCATGCTTTCAGATTCCTCACTCAAGTCTCAAACTCTGATCTCTCCCAGAGTTTCGTTCTCTCTCTTGGACTCCTTTTCTCCTCCCTTCCTCTCTGCTTCCAGCTGTGCACCCTGGCCTTTTTCTAAACCTGCAGTGGCCCTCTATTCCCTTCCTTTATAGTGTTTCTTATTGTCAGGTTTACTCTTAATGGACCTCATTGGTTATTCCCTATTCTCTGTGATGGTTGATTCCCCCAGAGCCTTATTTCGTATCCAGGTGTACTCTGAACATTTTAATCAGCTTCCAAGATAATTTGTCCCCTATTTTGAGTTTGTCATAATCAGCTTTGCCACTGCAGTGGCTGGAGGCTTAACATCCTCATGTATTCATGAAGTCAGGTGGAAGTTGCTGGCGCACAGCACAGCTCCGTTGCATGGAGATGTTGCTTCCTGAAGTCTCACTGGCTGTTTGTGACAAGTCAGGGATACTGTCATTCCTGTATCAATTGACAGAGTAAGTAGCTGTGTGTTCTGAAGCAACAGCTGGACGTCACCACCAACAGCTGCAGCTGCTGTAAGATTATTTCCATATTGAGCCAACGGTGTACGGGGCAATCCATTGACTACTGTGCCAAAGCTTGGCGTGCACATTTGCTTTCCCAGGGGGAAAAGCCACTATAGAACCACATTTCTGTAATTGTTCTAGATGACAAGAAGCCTAAGGATTTGTTCCAATCTCTTCTACGGAGTAAGGGATGCATTTTGTAAACCAGGGACAGGGGAAAATACACTGGGCAAGATGTTTTTGGGAAGTCCACTTCGGGACATCATCTCTGCACTGTTGGTTTTTGTTGAGTGTGCGGAAGCGGTCTACAGGCCATAACACTGGATATACAGGGTTCATAGGAGTAGGGCTGAGGAATCACCCTTTATTTACCCAGTCATGCAGCAGATGATCCAACCCACCTGATAGCCATAGGTGATCTTCCAATCTGACTTCATCATAGAAAGAAGAGGTATTCCAAGGTAGACATCCAGATGGTTATCTGGAGGGATATTGCTTCACAAGTCAGCAGAAAACCTCATTGTTGGTCTAAAGACTTGGTTGGTGACAAAACATATCATAAACACAAATAAAGTGTACACACTCCTTCTTTAAGATTAGCTGCACGTACCGAAAATGCAGCATTACCAGGTCTTTTCATACATTTGACTCGGTTTATAGTCATAATGTCGACAACAAAAATGTCGACAGTCAAAATTTCGAAAAAAAAATGTCGAAAAAAAAAATGTCGACTTTTTTTTCAATGCATTTTTTTTTAAATGGGGGGGGGTTCCCCCACCAACCCCCCTTTTTAATTTTTTTTTTTAATTTTTCCCTTTTTTTACCTCCCGAACCCCTAAAATAAATATATAATTAAAAAAAACGAAAGTCGACATTTTTTTTTTCGACATTTTTTTGTCCACATTTTTGTCTGTCGACATTTTTTTTCGAAATTATGACTGTCCACCTTTGACTCACATGGTTGTTCAGGTTTCTGCAGGGAAGGATACCTTTTTCTCAAAGTAGAGACAAATGTCACCTGCATGAGTGCAACTACTGGCAGATAACTCCCCCCAGACTTCAGGCCCCATGCTCTCCTCTGACCTCCACTGTGATTAGAGACTTGGCAAAGCTCTAGATGCTGAAGCTCAGCTATAAACAAAGCCTGCCATTGAAGCAGCATTCCAGAACTACAATACTCCCACAGCCAGGACCCTGGGCTGAGAAGATGCCAAGACGCGTGTAACTCAGAGGGCAGCCAAAAGTTATGCATTCTTTCCTGATAATCTACTCTCCTCATTAAAATGTCGCCTCCTCCGGTACCTTTGTTTGAAGCCAACTGTTCAAATTTAAAAGGTGATCATCCCTCCCTTTGCCGTCCCCCGGAAAGAACATTTAGGGCCTCAGAACGAGGCAGGCACTGATGAAATGAGGGGGGCCGGTATTGGACTGGCCCCTTCATTCCATCAGGGCCGATTACAAGCTTCCTATCGCGGGACCCGGATCGCACGCCTGGTAAAACCAGGCGTGATTTCCAGGTCCCGCGAGGGGAAGAAGGAGGTAACAACGGGACACCTGTAATGTGTCTGTTGTTACCTCCCTGCCCCTTCCGATTGAGCCCTATGGGGGCTCAAATGGGAATGGGGAATGGTTCCTGCAAGGAGGAATTACCGGGTCCTCCAATGTTGAAATGACCCGGTTATTCCTCATTGTAGGAACCCAGTAAACGAGCCTGGTTTGGTGGCAGCCATGGAGCTAATAGTTCCATGGCTACCGCCAAACTCGTAATGAGGACCTTAGACTTTTACAGATGCAGAATGTGGGTGATGGTGTACAATGATTTGGGTTTTTGGGTTACGCATGTTAGGCTGAATTCTGGGGCACAAAATCACATTTAGGGATTTCCTGAAGACATGTCTGGGCTTGGAATAACGTTTTTTGTATAGGTGTTCCTTGTACAACAAACACTCCCATAGCAAAATGTATAAGTGTCACTTCATTTGTGCACAAACCTCAGAAAATCACAGAAAATCAAATTCAGGAGAAGAAATAACAAGATTGCATGTTAAAAGGGGAACAATCGAAGCTAGCAGAGAAGACTAGAGCATGGTAACGTAACAATGTTGGTAATTTTGAAGATATATTTCTTAAACTTCTCAGTTTATTGTGTTAGTCTTCTTTAGAATTATTTGCTAATTAAGTGAAGACACGCCCTCCTTCACTAAATAGACATGTGCATGTGGTCTTTCTCAATCAGCACCTCACATTACATTGATGGTAGACAAGTTTTCAAAGTGTTTGAGTAACAAATAGCAAAGAAAAAACACAGTCACCTGGCAAAATACTAAGATCGTATCAAGGACAATGAAATATGTGGAACTTTTAGTTAAGGCAGAGCCACGTGATGTGGCCTTCTATGACTTGGTAAATCCAGTGGTCGAAGTGGGCGGGAGCGGTCCTCTACTTCTTTTAATTATATTTAACCGTTCTTATACTTTTATTTTAAAAAGAAACCGTTCCGGAACGGTTTCCTTTTAAAATAAAAGTGTAGGAAGAAGTTGAAACTTGCACTTTCAGTGCACTACACAGGACGTTTCCTTGAAGAGCAAGCACATGTTTTTTGGGGTTTTTATTGTGCATGGGAGGGGGTACGGTGATGGGGTCTGTAGGGAGCGGTGCAGGTCAGTAGGGAACACTACTTCTTTTCGTACACTCCGACCAGTGGGTAAATCAGGCCCCCAGATCAGTATTGCCACTTGGACAAGCAGCATTCGATTCAGCAGGCAGAAACAGCATTTGGACATTCAGGGAGCATGCACACTCTTACTGTTGATATACCGAAGCACACTCACGCTGTAAAAGAGTCATCGTCAGGAGCGGACTCTGGTGAGAATACTTGTGAGTGGTTTGATGGGTTCTACGTTATAAAACCGCAATCCGAAAAGCTCAAATTACAAAACTGCGAAGCTCACTTCGTCTCTTCGTTGCATTTCGCAACTCGAGATTTTGGGAATGTGTTCAATTGTCCCCCGCTTTCCCTTCAATGTATGCAAGGGACACTCCCGCAACCCCAAAAGCCCATAATGTTGAACTAGGAGACCGGGGGACACCCCCACAACCCACACTCACCCAGTTCAACATTTGGGGATTCGTAATTTCTACCTATGTCGAATGCAAGGAAAGCACACATTTCACATTTTTCCCCAGTTGTTCTGGGTGAATGGGCCTCATTAGGAGTGTTGCGGTAAGACAACAATGGCGCCGGTAGTGCTACCAGTGCCGGTGTTACCTCGCCGCAACATTCGAGTTTGATCGTGGGTGCCGCTCTGGACGCCTGGTCAGACCTCTCTTTTTTAACAGAGATTGCAGCAGATATTTACTTATTTATTTTGTTAAGGTTTTTTCAACATCTTCTTTGCCCCTTTTGGATGCCTCTAAGCACATTGAAAGGCTGTTGAGTTGGAAATTGCCCTCAACGTATAGCAGAAAGCAAAAGATTTCTCATCATCTCATAGAGTTAAAGATGATTTAAAGTAGACCGCAAAGTCTTCCAGACGAAAGATGATGGGGTTGCTTGATTGTAAATGACTACCACACGCTTCCTATCAATGCACACGCATGGCTATTGTGGATCTGGTCTTGGGCATCTGACCTGCTGATTAAGGTGTGGAAACAGAAAGATAATATGAGGCCGGGAAGCCCAAAAGAAACACACCAACACAGGTTACAAAGAACATACAAGTGCTTTATTTAAAGCTACAACAGTTACCAAAGTCAATTGACAAACGGATAGCTATTCGGCTCTCAGGGTAACGTAACAAACTTCAACGAAGGTTCGATGCAATAGTGATAGAGAGCGTACATTGGAATACTTGGGCTTTTTATACTCTTTATCCAGTCCTTGGCCAACCCCATCGCGGGTTAAACATTCTAGGAGTCGGGCCTATGGGTTCCTTGCCTGGTCAATCCTATAATATATGCATTTTGATTAGTTTAGCTGATATAGTTGTACATTTACACATAGGTCAAAATAGGACAAGGTCTCAGTTCGCGAACCCAACAAATGGCCTGAAGGCATATTAATTATTCGTGCATACGGAGGTCACTACGGCCAGAATCATACTCAGAATGTCATTCGGCCTCCATTTTGATGTTCAGGGTGACTTCCACATTACAAGAGAACCTAAAATGGCGGCTTAATCCAAGATGGCGACTTACGTTACTTTCTCTAAGGTCAAGACCTTGCCGCGGAGTTCGTTCGCATATGATGTTTAGACAACTTGGCGTAGGCCAATACACATACAATTGTTGCGATAGGAGGCATAATATTTTTTCAATTCCGACAAAGGGATTTTGTGTGAGCCAGGATAAGGAAAGTATGCAAAGAGAAATAACCGACCTGCAATTCGGAGCCCTTACGGTTTTTTGCAAATGTCAGGGTTTAGCAGACCCATAGGAAGTCAGTTTCAATAGTTTGGATTTGATGTATGATGTCCACATGAAGTGTTCGTGGTAAAGGTTGTTTTATTTAGGTGTTCATATGACCAAAGGGTGGAAGGGAGTTAGTCTCACACATTGGGGTGGCGGTTAAGGCTTAAAGATCGTTCTGGAGCACGCTGGGATTTAAACTTGCAGAGTCTTGTGAGAATCACAGACATGTATGCATTCTTATCTTTCCGTGATTGGTGGCAAATGTAGCTCCTCCACGACTTATGAAGGTAAAGATTGAACATGATTTGTGCCATGTTATTCTGAACTCACTAGAGGTCAACAAGTGGCATTCTTTGAATCTCTGCATGGCATGCATGTTCACAGCATGGATATATGCAAAACTATGTGATAGCTACAGCTATGAGGGGGCCATCCATAGCAAATGAAGAGGATGCAACTCATTTTAGCCTTCATTGTCTTGAGATGTGAAAAAGTTGTGCCTATTGGATAGAAAACCCCATGACGGATCTTTTGAACAGGATTGGAGAGTTGACAAAGACATTCTAGCTTGTCCAAAAGAAATGATGAACACTGGTCATCTGTACCTCGAAATGAAAAAAAGTGCCGGGCTTTGAACAATACCTAGACAGGCTAACTACAGGATATGCCCGTGCCAATTTGTATCCAGTTACGCATGAATACATTTAAGCTGGTCTCATTTACATCCAATTGGAAGCTCACACATTATGCTCTGTGCGAAGCATGTGGGGCTGCACAGGCGTGTACTGTACATTTGCTGTTGTTTTGTGTGGGTTACAAGGACTTGAGATCTCCATACCTAATCCCACTATTTAGACTAAAGGATGCTAGATAGACTGGTTCTGCAATGCACATTTGCATAAATAGCGATTATTTTAATGCAGTCTTTTTTTTAAATCTCAAAATATGTGTTCTGTGCATAGTTGAGAAGATCCAAGTGGCCTGCAATGTGATTTACTGGTTGGTTTTGATGAATGTATTCCCTACCTGTCATTGTATATCTTTTTTAATTATCCACTGCTTACCTTTTTGTCAACTATTTTTAACATGTTTTTATTTCCCCTCCGGGAAAATTGTACTTTTTAACACATTTTCTTTCTATTGTGTGTCTGTTATATGTATCAACTTGACCATCTGTTGTATATTTTTCTTTCTTTTATGGCTCTACAGCTGAATAAAGCTTTGTATAAACAGAAAGGATGATGACCCAACTGGTCAAATAATTAGTATTTCCCTGGCTGTGCTATTCAGGCAGAGTGACACTTGTTTCATCCTATATTAGACATACTTAAAGAGCAGTTATACTTCTTGTTCCCCAGATCCCTAACACAATGTGAAGTGAAGCTGTGTATATTCTGCATTTGTGTTGTACATTAGGGTGAGGAAAGCTAATGATGCCATATAGATAGGATTAAGGAAGGAAAGCGTTGAACCATATCGTCCATTTTGTTGCCTTCCAAAAGTACTGAAACCATGAGTTATTCTCATTTTAGTGATGTTCTGTACTAGGGAAGTGGGAAAGATTATCAAGTCTTCACATAAGTAAGGAAAATAAATATTACAGGGTTTGCGGTAGCGCCCCTGTAGTTATGGTTAAGTTGCTCAACCAATAGGAAGAGCGCTTTTTGGCCGGGTAGTAACTCCCCCCCCCACAGACGAATCCGCCGCAAATTTTGCAAACAAAGTGTATGGCCCCATCGGATTTATTGTGCATATAGTTTGGTGAGGTTTCGTCTGGGGGGGGCACAGTTATAAGGGGGTCCCAAAAATGGTGGTTTTCCTCATAGACGCAATGGAAAAACATTTTTGCTCACGCCTACAGCCCAAAACGCTGGACGAATTTTCACCAAATTTGCATCTGGAGCAGCGGCTTAGTTCCGAAAACACACTTTTGTGAATTTGGTGTAAATCTGTTCAGTAGTTTTTTTTAATTTTTTTAAAAACATGCAAAAATGAGGTGTGGCGTATAAAGTTGGCGTCTCTCAATGAATCTGCCTGGAAATGTTGTGATATCATTCTAGACATGACCTTGAATTGTTCTACAAATTCTGGATCTGTTTTGCCAAGAGGGAACAAAATTAGAGGGGGGGGCACCAAAATATTTGAAAGACTTATACATTTGGTGCTGTTTCACGAATCAGCACACATATATGCAAAATGATTTAAGATCCTGATTTGAATCTTTTAACAAAGTTTGGTGGGATTGTGTGACAAGGGGGCAAAATTTGAGGGGGTTTCAAAATTTCTAGATGGCTTATAACTGTTGCCATTTGACAAATGTACACAAAATATTTTAGAACCAATAGAGACCCAACCTTACATTTTTCTGCAAAGTCTGAATGGATTTTGTCATCTGAGAGCTAAGTTATATGACAATTGTATGTGCGTACATTTTTACACGTTTGAAAAATAAAGCATTGATGGATTTGCAGGAAAGTTGTTCAAAGAGCATTGGCAAGGACCTGAATGCATGGTTTTGCAAATGTGACTGTGTTTTATTTTTTGAAAAGTGTTATAATGTAGGTACCAACAATAGTGATATACCTTTGAGGACTAAGGTATAGCCAATGGCCATGTTTAGTGGCCAGACTGAGTCATGGCCTGTGGCCCTGGGCAGTGGCCAGACTGTCTGACTCATGGCCAAAGGCCATGACTCATACTGGCCATGACCGTGAAGGAATGACAATGGAATTAAAGTGGGTATGGCCACCAGGGACTGGCTATGTGGTGAAGTTTTTCAAAATCGTGATAGGTTTGAATGGGAAAATAAATTCTGCCTGTGGCTAAAATTCTGTCAGTGGCTAGAGCCCGAAGTGCTACACAGGTTTGCATCAACAGATTGACATGACTATCGCTGCATACCAGTGTATTGCATACACCGTATAATTACGAGTTGATTAGCATTGTCTTGCAGTACAATGCTAATCAGCAGATAATCACCAAGCACGCCGAACCAAGTGTCCGCGTGGTCACCAGGCCATCCCTTGAAATCATTCCCCACCCTTATATGCAACCATAATGGGACACAATATTGGGATTGGATGCTAGACTCATTTCCACAGCCTTGTAGCAATGACTAGCCCACAATCCACATGCCTTGAGAAAGACTCCAGAGATTTGAATTAGGTGTCGGCTGACTTCCAACAATAAATATAGCATCAAGAATGGTTTTGAAGACTGCTTCATAACGACAACAGTTACTTATTGAATAACCTAGTGCTGAGGTGAACAGAGCTCACTCTCCTATTCGAAACCTAACACTTGAAGAAGGAAGGGCACCTTAAAAAAATAACCCCTTCACCAGCAGCAGGGCAATCGAATTAAAGTACTAGATGAAGCACAGTGATCTCCCCATTCTACCACCCTCCCTGTAATCCTATACTCTGGTTTGCTTATTGGGGCATGCAGCATGCAGCATTGACGAACCCTAGGTTTGAATGGGAAGAAATATTTTACTTGTGGCTACAGCCTGAAATGCTGTACTGAATGACAACAAACCTGTGCAAGGAAAATCAGCAAGCACTTGTAAGCACGGTTCTGCAAATCTGTTTTGTGTTTTATTTTTTCAAAGTGTCCAAATGTAAGGACAAAAATAGTGATGTTAGTTTGGCACATGGACAATGGCCCTCGGCAAAGACAAATGCCTAATCTGAGTTACTTATTGGGGCATGCGGCATGGCCGAAGCTCTAGGTTGAAATGGGAACACAATCTGTTTGTGGCTGCAGCCGTAGTGCTGGAGGGGATTGCAGCAAAGTTGCGTGCATGCGGCATGGCCAAAGCTGTAGGTTTAAATGGGAGAAAAAAAATCCGCTTGCGGATGCAGCTGGAGTGCTGGACGCAATTGCAGCAAAGTTGTATGAGGAACATCAGCAAGGACCTTAAAGGATGCTTTTGGAAATCTGTCCTGTGTTTTACTTTTTTTAAATTGTCGAAACGTAAGTACAAAAAATAGTGATATAACTTTTCTGGCGTTGGCGGAGGGCCTGGCCTACTCTGATTTGCCTATTTGGGTATGCGCTACTGAAAAGGACTCAAATAAGTATGCATTGCAAAAAATAAGTTTGTTAAAGGAGGTTTATAGTTGTTTCATATATGTTAAAAGAGGAATTATTAATAACTTATATACAGTGATGTACTATTATGAAACATTTTCACTTATGAAAACGTATTCAATTGACAGCCAAAATGTTGTTAAAGGGGCGTTACGGTCAAGATGAACCCCGCCCTTGGGACCCCTCTGCTCCAGTAGCTAGCTAGTGGCCTCCCACCTTGTCATCCCTTTGCACTTCCCTCTTGGGCTCCCATGAGCACTTGTACATCTGTACTGCCTTTTAGTTATGCACTTCTGTCACTGCACAATGCATATGTGCATTTATAGGAGCACTCTGTACATTATTTTGGTATAGGTATGGGAAATGTAGATGCAAATGATTTATAGAGCATTGTTAAGTGGCAGTTGGTGGGTGGAAGTTTAATGTGTTGATAGGCTATATGTGGAGTTTTTTAAGTGATATATGTGTGGATGGTTTAAAGCAGGCAATGAGGGAGTGTTACAAACATAACAGTAAAAAGAGTAGAAGGGCTGTTTGTGTGATGGTGTGCATGTGCAATCCGGGTATTCCAATAAGGCATGAACTAGACAGGGGAATGCAGATACTGGAAAGTTATAAACAACAATAGATTGTGGTCTTTATTGTATACTAGAGAGAAGAATTTCAGACAGAAATGTGTTTCTGTGCTTTTTTCTTTGTCTCTGATATACAAGTGTCCATTATTACTATTAGCATAGTAGAACATGCTAATGGGAATGTTGGAGATTCTTATTGAATATAACTACTTTACTTAAAAATGTAAAGTAGATGGAGTCTATAACCTTATTTTTTAGTTCTATTTTTTAACTGTGAAAAGTGGTTCACAAAGGAACCATTTTTCATGTTTTCTTTTTGGTTTTTTTTGTAGGAGAGGCCAGAAAGTATGGTGGGGAGGGAAGTGGGGGAAGGGACATCAAGCACACATATGGAGGGGCAGGTGGACAGGGGAAGATGTTGTGCATGTGTTAAAACTAAGGTAGAGAACAGTGTTTCTCATGCTCCTTGTTTTCAGCTTCAATCTCATGCTCCTTGATTACAGATTCAAACGCACTTCGAAATTGCTTTCCCCTGCAGAGTGGTGTGTTGCAGTATATGCAGAGTGCTGTTGTATTTGAAAGATATGGAGCAACAGCCTCTTGTATTGCTTGCAATGTATCTGGTGGGATTTTGCATCCCACAGAAGTAGGTTGTGTGGTTGCAGCATTAGTTGTGGAAGATGAGGTAGAGTAAGACTGCCTACTGCTTCCTAAGAAAGGAATAGTCTTTCTGAGAGCATCCCAGTGGTTGGATTTGGTGTGGCGGGGGAATGGAGGTGGTCCCGAAGGAGTACTAGCCAAGTTGTCCGCGACTGAGCACAATGTTACACTGAGTGCATTTCACTTTGATAGCTTTAGCCTTTGCTTGAACAGTGGTAAAGATCGGCAACACCCATTATTCTTTCTGGGTGCTAGAGGTAGGCACTTCTTCTACCTCAGCTTCCTAGTCTTCTCTCTTGTCCTTTGAAGTATTGTACTTCCCTCGTTGTGTAGGTCCTCCAGCTGGCTCTTGGGGTCAAGGGATGGCAACAGCTGATGCCATGTTTAAGATAAATAGCAGTTTTCTTAATATTCTTCCAAGTATGTGCTGTCTTCTACATGAATATGTTTAAGAGCTGTGCAAGGGTAAACTGTGAGCTTCAAAGATCCTAGATGAGCTGAAAAATGCAGTTACAAACTGTTTGTGATGCAGAGACCCAATTGCAAAGTGCAGACGCGTTCACGAACATGTCATCATAGTCACGTGACACTGTCCGCAGAGTCTGCGATGATGCCAGATGTTCGTGAACAACGGCAAACACAGTGGAAAAAGTTTCAAAAATTGTAAACAAGTGTAAGAAATGTTGCTAGAAGGCGGGGAATGGCAGAGTTTTAAGGTGAAACTTTCTAAATTGGAGAAAAATGTTGCTATATTGAGGTAAGTATGATATTAGTAAGTTGTAGCACATTAGGGTGCAGAGGTAAAAAAAAAACAACATGAAATTCACTGAAAATACTATGGTTACAAGTAAAACTGAAAAAACTCCACAGAAAATTGCCAGTTTTGGGAAGCTAAGCAACCATAACTCACGCCACCACCGTGCACTGCTAAGACAAACACCCAGTACATGAAAGATGTCATTGATGATATCACTGATAACAAATAAGTTTCACAAACAGTCCTTACAAGGAGTAGTGTTTAAGATGTTCTTAACTTTGTCAGGGGTTATTGGGGAATTTATCATAAACTACTTAATGTATTAAAGAATGTTCTCATCTAAAGAAAACCTTATAGTGAAGTGTTGTTGTTAAAACATGAACCTAATCATACATGCACACAGGCAATGGCTGCAGCTTGTACCAACAAAGTTCAATATCTTTAATCTGGTAATTGCCTATAGTAAAATAATAAATGTTACCTAATCAATGCTTTGCATAATGTGAAACGTGCACTAAATAGCTACAAATGTCAAACCCATGACATACTTGTGTTAGTACAAAAAATACATATAAAACACAGAATGCATACAAATTAGATTCACATACAAAGAAACTAAAGCAAGGATGAAATACCCTGCCCTAACCCAGGGAGAGCTATCCTCTAGTTAGTGCTACCAAACAGTACTCCATGCTGTCTAATTGCTGCCTTAGGCTTGAGATGTCTTCCTAAATTCAATCTATCTATCCCTCTCAAGCAATCCTAACTGCCTTACCCTAAGCAGTTGTTAGTGTTCCAGTTGGTGATTAGGATTGTGCCTTTCACATATTCAGTTGGATTTGGGCTAGTTCACTCACACCCACACTCACGTCTCCGCTTCTAATCTTACTGTTTCTCTGTCAACCTTACTCCATCCTGTGGGGTGAAATATAGTCCCTGAATGCCAGAAATTAAGAGGAGTGTAAGGCCAGACCAGAAATGGTGATGTCAGACACAAGGCCTATTGAACTAAAAACAGGTCTAAATCTCAAAGGAAAGAAAGTGGGCTTAAATTTCAAAAGTGCAAAGATATCCGTAATGCATTTAGGCAAGGAAAAGAAAGACATGTGAATGACAATGCTGTGTTACTAAATCCATGGAGAGCTGCACTTTTACT
The DNA here is from genome assembly GCF_040938575.1 of Ambystoma mexicanum. NCBI lineage: Eukaryota > Metazoa > Chordata > Amphibia > Caudata > Ambystomatidae > Ambystoma > Ambystoma mexicanum. Next base: position 1,429,593,113 of record NC_090934.1, on the reverse strand, counting down.
TAAAGAGACACATAGCAGCGTGTACAATATCTTCATTCTACATGAGACTGTGATCCCGGAATTGTAATTAAAACCAAGCTTCTTGCATTTACAAGAAATAAAAGAACTTCCTTTTTTTCCCCTCATCCAAATGACAGTATGCAGAGAGAAGTGCCTACTAGCCTTATATAGTTTGAACATGGTTTTCTCATATAACTGCCTTATACACTTGGACAATCCAGAATTGATATTCATGTATTTTGCAACTGTGAGATTAAAGAAGTACATTACAGATGGATATAAGGCCCAGGTGTATTATAAAATGTCAAGTAAAATGCATATTGTGTGCGTTTAAAAACCATTTCCTGCAGAATGTTACATGCAGCCCGTCATTTCTCCTAAAGATGAAACTTAACAAGCAAGACCATTCCTCTGTTGATCCTGGAGAGGGAGGTCTGGTTGCCAACCATCAATCAGGGCCATTGCTTAAACATATACTCACCAGAGGGGACCCCCCCTACACCCCTGTCCATGCCCCGCAGGTAGCCCACACCACAGGGGACCCCCCTACAAACCTGTCCATGCCCCACAGGCAGCCCACACCACAGGCGACACCCCATCTCCCCTGACCATGCCCCGCAGGCAGCCCATCACCCCTGACCATGCCCCACAGGCAACCCCCACCACAGGGGACCCCCCTACACCACTGTTCATGCCACACAGGCATCCCAGACCACAGGGGACCCTCCTATAAACCTGTACCTGCCCCGCAGACAGCCCATCACACCTGACCATGCCCAGCAGGCAGCCCACACCACAGGGGACCCCCCACACCCCTGACCATGCCCCACAAACAGCCCATCACCCCTGACCATGATCACAGGCAGTGAGGAGATAGGGGTGTGGGAGGCACTACTGAATTAGGCAAATATAAGTTCAATAAGAAGATAAACCTCGTAAGTAGGGTAGTGTATTAGTATGTCTCATCAGGTAGAGTAAGATACATTGCAGGTGCGGCTGGGAAAATCTCGAGGCCACTCGAGATCAAAATACATAGGTACAAAAAACACACACCCTGGACGTTGCCGACCAGGAGCCCAAAGCTGCACTCCTTGCGGGATAATATCCCAGGTCAAATATCTAAACTAGAACAGAAGTTGGATGGCTCCAATGAGTCACATATCCATAACAGTTGAGGCTGTAAATTTGTAATTTAGATGGCGAGCAGCATACAACTGTGCTCAATAGTTTAACACAATACGTAATCATTAAAGTGTGTATTTCAATAATTCTGTCCGCCTGCTGGAGTAAGACAAGGAAAAGGACCAAACTGACTCAAAACAGGTTAAAACAGAAAGTAAAAAGGTTTTATATAAACAAAAGTCTCTGTCTGTTGCACTGTTAGTTTCCACAGTGCACCGTGAAGGGTGTCGTAAAATACAGTAATTCAAAATACAACAATGGTACGGTTTGAGCTATAAAAAATTTGGGTAAAACAAAAAGAAGGTGAATCGAATGAGTATGACAAGTTGTGTCCCAATTACATCATTGGTGATAACATGACAGTTTCCAACATAAATCCTTTTGAAATTTTCAACATAAAAAAGCACTCCTCGTTGGTATGAGGTGCCAACGCGTTTCGGATTCCATTAATCCATCTTGAGGGCCGGATGTGCTCATATTTCATAATGTATTCAATTAGAATTTCTTTCATTGGGTCCTAAGAATAATTCAAATGAACTTGTCAAGGGGTATATTGTATTGTTTTTCAAAGTAACTATTAGGCTTAGTAAATACACTGACCTAGTGAGTCGAGGGAACTGGACTCAAAAAGGTGTTGTTGGGCCTGGAGAGACTCGCCTCCCATCTAGATCGTTGGTAAATGGTGGCGGGATTCAGGTCTAATGCAGGTATCTGCAGGTAAAAGGGAAAAGCCCCCATCAGAGGTGATGGCAGATTCATACTAAAGTAATTTAGAAGTCGCACTGACAGACTGTTCTGCCGCGCGAAAACATCGCCCCCGTGTACTAGCGTGATGAGCTAGTTTGAGCGCGTATAGTAATAGGAGTGGGAATCCCTCCGTATCGTATTGGTTTGAAATTCAATTGTACTTACTGGATCTCTGCAGGGCGGATAACCCGAGCGGCCCGTCGCCAAGACGAGTCGCTCATAAGTGAACCTAGATAAAGTGGTTGTCACGGGCGCCAGGCATGCGCGTTGGCGCTTAAGCCGCCATGTTGGTGTGGGCAGTAAGCCGTACAGAGCCGTATTGCGAGCGGCGCAGCAATAGTGTCAATCAGGAGAAGAATCAAATTGTACTTGTGCATCTGTATGTGTAGGTAAAAACATCTGCAAGGGCAGAAAATAGGGTCATCATTAATCTGAGTAGTGGGGCGCATGAGGGGGGGCGTCACAGTTCCAGTCGGACTGTGGGGCGCCCCCCCTCCTGCCGGTTAGCTGGGACCCAGAGGGAGGAGTTAGCGAGCATAACGGCTCCTATCAAAAACTGGGTCGAACTGAAGAGAAGTGATCAACGGTCAATCTACATGGGTACTTACAGCTTTTCTCTGCATGGAATACCCTTAAAGAGTTTGTCATGCTGACGGTCCCTAAGCCGTTCACATTCTATAGAGGCATACATATTCACATATGTCTGGCAGATTGGCATATACACATATTGGCACATTCGGTTTATATGGCATCTCAGTGTGCCCTGTACATTCAAGCTTATGTATGTTAAGTCCCAATTCCACATTTATAACTGTAAAGGAGGAACACAGCCTCAACTTCTAAATTCACATCTGTAACATCAAAGGAAACACATAAGATCAAATTCACAGTTCATACCGCGAGGTGTGAGACAGTCTAACATATCTATCCATATGATTTCTCTCTGTAGCAGTTTTTTATGGATATCACCTCCTCTAGGGCCAGCCTTCACCTGTTCAAGGATTAGACATTTCAGTTGAGCTATCGAGTGCCTAGACTCCAGAAAATGCACCGATACTGGGGATTTAAGGCTCTTTGTCCTTATATTCGACTTATGCTCTGTCCATCTTAGCTTGGCCTTTCTCATAGTGATGCCTACATAGTAAAAACCGCAAGGGCATTTTAAGGCATAGACCACATTTGTGGAGTCGCAAGTACAGGAATGTTTTAGTGTGATTGGCTTCCCAGTGTGTGGATGTGAGATGGTATTGCCAGGTAAGATGTTGTTGCAATGTTGGCAATTAAAACAAGGTTGTGTCCCCTTAAATGTCTTTGCCGTGGGTAGATCTTTGGGTGTTTCAGCTTTGATCAAACTGTTTCTAAGTGCTTTGCTATTCCTATACACGATGGTAGGTAGTTGTCGAAAGAGAGGCTGAGGAAATTGACACCATCAAAGGCAATCTGAGCAAAAACTTAACTGCAGATCAACTCAAAAAAATCTTGGAATATACCAATGACAAATTAGCCAAATACAAACAAGAATTAGAAACAAAGAAGATAAGGAAATTCAGACGAGACACCCAAGATTATAAACTTGACATAGTATACACCTGGCAAGAGTATTACGACCAACGGCCATCCAGACCATTCGAACTTCGTGCTCCAAGGAATGACAAAATACTGACGCATCATCATATGAGGCATCTAGTGCGGAATTAGAGACACCTGTGGATCCAGCAACAGAGGTTCCCTCCACTTCATCAGCGGAAGAAAGCGCTACAGGTTCGGCCTTTTTTTTAGAAAAAGACCGACCAGACGAGGAGAAGGGAAGAAAAAAATCAGAGAGGAAGAAACAAATGGGGAAAAAGAAATAGTAGTCAACATCTCTTCGTACCAACTGTCCAAACTAGAGTTACAAGTCTTACGTAAGGGTCTTTCCTTTGTTCCCCAATATAACACCAACTTACTTGGTAAGCTGAGCAGTGCATCGCTGGCTGGGTGAGAAGCAGGAGCTTCTCCCCCCATGCAGAGGTAAGCCCGAGGGCTCACCGTCACTCGATGTGAACTTGCGCTTCTTCATTGCAAAACACCATTTTAATGTGCTCTGTACTATCATCCAGCAGGTCTTCCACTTTTGCCCTCAACGATCGCTATCCATAGCATATCTGATGCCTTTGTCAGAGCTCTACTCTGCATTTCGACGCCGCCGCCATTCCAAGATGGCCGCTCACCACAACGCTACATCAACAGCTGATTTACTTCCCCAAACAGAGAAGTAAAGCACCAACTGCCTGCCGCCTCGTCTGATTGGCTTACCTACGTTTTTACCAGGCCAATCATCAAGCCGGGAGGCGTAGCCGGCCTGTGCACCAAGGCCCGCACTAAGGCTCACTCCCCTGTCCCAGCTTGTCCTTGCCTTTCCGGCCGTCGGCCAGAAACCCTGCCTCACATCTGGCAGACGAGGATCCGTCAACAAACCCATAAACAGGTACTATACCGCCTGTAGTAATGAAACTTTATCCGCGAGTAATAACGCAGACTTAGCCTGTGTGCTGTGAATCACGTACCTCTGACTTACTATCTCCATCACTGTTTGCATTTTACCCATATAATCACAGCTGATACCTCGTTGCCCGCGAACACGGTGCTTGCCTTACTGGGTTACCAGCATTTGATTGAAAGTGTATTCTTTACTTGACCAAGATTGCGAATATGTTCCCATACCACCCACCTCCAAACTGAAACCTGCGCTTACGCGACTGTATTGTACCATAGTTCACACTGCCATTGGTAAATGAACCATTGAATGCTTACATGAATATCACTTTTCTTAAGTGTACTACTGATGTTTGTTTTCCGCATTTTTAGGCTAGCTAGCATTCTTTAGAATCTAGGCAAAGTGCTTGCCATGGAATTAACTCAAGCGCCTCATTGACGCTGCAATTTTGTATTTAAACTTATCTAGAAGATTCTCGCCACCTCCATCACTGTTCCCACTGGATGTTGTGTGGCGCTGTGACCCATAACCACCGTTTCTCAACTAATGCATATACCTCTCAGCACTGCATGCATTGTCTGTAATACGTCTTCTTACAATCTGTAAGTACCGCTGGCGAATGGACCATTAGCATACGGGATGCATGTCTGGCATACAGGCATGTCGTTATCTAGGTACCTGCTTCACCCATTCACGGCACACTTACAGTGCACCTTCTAAGTGCCTGTCCTCCGTATTGTGCTGTCCCAATCCCTATGCCACCGCAGTTTACTATTTACCTGATACCTTGGCTAATACAAGGCACCCGTATCTAATGTGCGATCGGGACTGACGTTCGTGGGTGCCTCCCATCCCACGTACCTCAGCCACTGCCTGATAGCCACATCCAAGTGCCATTACTCATTATATCTTAGCCTTGTTGGGACTGGTGCATTTAGGTGCCTATGATATGTTTTTAAGTTACGGTCTACCCATGCCACACAAATTTATGCCCCACTAGTGAATGTCATCTAGACTGCATAGACTCTACCATACCTGGTAAACGTATTTCAACGTGCCTGTGCTTAGTCATACAGCTACCCGATACCAATAACCTAGACTGCTGGAAATTCTAGTCTGCTCACACTAAGTGGCATTGCTGGTCACCAGGAATAGCTCTGCATTATGTCAAGCCTACTCAATATCTACACTTTAATGGTCATGGCCACGCTTCATGCCCCCAGCACCCAGAAGTGCCTTACAGAAGCTCTCCCATGCAAGTCAGCGCTCGCACCTCCTCTCCCACCTATCACTCCCAAGACATTTAACTATACTGTCCATACCAGCCCACTGCACCAGGCCATACCAGGACATCTAGCGTATACCTCTCAGCCTACTCCAACTCACGAGAGAAACCTCAAATTACGCGCCAGACTTAACAAACTTCATGAACCACTTAGAAGATCCTTTCCTGCTATAAAGCGTACAATGAAAGGCCAACATACCAGGATATGTAATAGTCCCAATCCACCTCACTCATTACCAGTGAATATAAATTCCCAAACTTTCAAGATCAAGACAAATACTGTCCCATCTAACTCTGCCCAAACTACTTTGGATCATGAAGGACACTCCCTCAAGGCAGCACTCCTCAATGTAAGATCCCTAGTGGCACACGCCATTGACCTAGCTGACCTAATTACAGAAGCCAATCTAGACTTTATTGCTATAACCGAGACTTGGTTACATAGAGCGGCAGGCCCATCTCTTATGCTGGCCATTCCTGACGGCTACACCATATCCTGGCAGGACCGAGAAGGCTCCCTTGGAGGTGGAATCGCCATTATATCCAAAATAAACCTTTCACTACGACTAGCCCCTGCCATAACCATGCAATCTTGTGAAACTCTGACTGCAAAAATCCCTATAAACACCCAAACTCTATCTATTCACCTAATTTACAGACCACCAGGTCCACTTGGAACCTTTGAGGAGGATTTGCACAGCCTTCCAACAATACCAAAACCACTTCTCAATTGTTGGTACTAGGAGACTTTAACCTTGGCTTCAATGACCAAGCAGATACTCATGCATCAACTATTGCCAATACTCTGAACACCTTAAGACTTACCCTAAAAGTTAACACCCCTACCCATGTGAAGGGCAGAATACTTGACTGGATCGCTGACTCCAATTGTTCAGCCATAGTCTCATCTACTACGCCATTATCTTGGACCGACCACTCTCTGGTGTCCTTTAACTTACTAACCACCAAACCACCCTCTCTAATCCCACAGGTGGCCCCACCCTGTCCCACAAGAAATAAAAAAAATATTACTGTGGAAAATATTATCCACCTGATCCTTCCAACCTTAAATGCACTGCCAGACAATCTCGACCCTAGTGCATTGGTCAACGAATACAATAATATCATGCGCACCACTATGGACAAAGTCGCCCCACTCAAAATGCGAACAAGCAAACCTAAGGCACAGTTAAACAAGTGGTTCACGCCTGAACTTAAGGCCCTGCGCTTAACCAAAAGAAAATGTGAAACTGACTGGAAACTATGTCCAACCGAGGAGAACAAAGCTAATTTAACTAACATCTCTCGGCACTACAAAAATGAAATCTGCCTAGCAAAGCGTCACGCTTACAATGTTCGCATTGCCAACTCCAACTCAAGTATGAAGGAACTCTTCTCCATACTGAAAGAACTTGAGTCTCCCATTGCCACACCAGATACCTGCACCAAGGACCAGACCTGGTGTATAGACATCCAAAATGCCCTAATAAATAAAATCACCATGTTGCAAAACAAAATCCAACTAAAAAAAGAATCCTTAAACCTCCTAAATAAGCTGCCACTCAACAACACCACTAACAACCCAACTAACAAATTCTCCTTCACCAAAACCACCACCCTAGAGGTAGAGAAAACCATCCTTTCCCTCAAACCCTCGAACTGCAAAGGTGACATCTGCCCAGCACAACTAATAAAAGATGCTGCCAGAGACCTTTCACCTTTCATTTCTAAATTGATAAATGCCTCCTTTGCCTCAGGCAACATCCCGGCCAACCTAAAACAATCATGGGTGCTCCCGCTTCTCAAGAAGCAGACTCTAGACCCCCTCATCCCCACCAACTATAGGCCTATGACTACGGTACCTTTCTTACTGAAAATACTAGACAAGGTTGCCTATACACAAATTCAAAGACACCTTGAATTACATAATCTATTGGGAGCTAGACAATCGGGTTTCCGTCCACTCCATGGAACTGAAACTGCCCTCATCGACTTAAAGACCCAAATAGATGAACTGAGAGATCAAGGTAAGACAGCACTCCTCCTGCTACTTAATCTCTCAGCTGTGTTTGATTTGGTGGACCATAAGGTCCTCTGCAAACATTTGGACACTGCAGCACACTTCTCCACCCATGCCACTAAATGGATTGAATCCTTTCTGAGCGAGAGAACAATGAGAGTCTTCTCCACCTCAGCAGCAGCTGATCCTTCACCAATCACGTGCAGAGTCCCTCAAGGCTCTTGTGTCTCACCGACCCTATACAACATATTCACTAAACCCCTCTTCAATGATCTGGACATTCTAGGTATCACCTACACTAACTATGCAGATGATACACAGATTCTCCTCCCGCTTTCTGGGGATCACAGCAAGGACAGGGAGTTGGTGAATAGGGTGTATCTCATCATTCAGGCATGGATGGCATCCCATGGCCTCTGCCTGAATGATGATAAGACTGAGCTGATTATCCTGGGCACGCAGGCCAATATCAACAAGTTAGGCAAGGATTATTCCACGTTTAACATAGATGGCAATAGTATCAAGGTTTCGAGAGAAGTAAAAACACTTGGTTTTTATCCTGATTCTACCATGTCTTTTGCTAAACAAGTTAACTCCTTAGCTTCTACTACAGCTTATACCTGTAAATTAATAAGAGCAGGCAAACTTTTTGTATCTAATGATAGTTGCATGATCCTAGGGAGAGCCTTAATATTATCCTGACTTGATTATTGCAATGCCCTTTACAGTGGCACTAACAAAACTATCACCAAAAGGTTACAAATTCTACAAAATAACGCCCTCAGAGCTGCTCTAGGTATAAATAAAAGGGAACATATCTCCTCTATCAGACACCAATATAAATGGCTGTCCACCGACGATAAAATCCTTCTCAAAATGTCCTCCTTGACACACAAAGCCCTCAACAACGCTGCTCCTAGCTACCTGATGGACAAAATAAAAAGAAAAACATCCAGTAGGCCCACAAGAACTCCCAACTCCAACTGCTTGGTTATTCCTAGATTTAAACTTGCTAAAATTGGTGGTACTAGTTTCCTTGTGATGGCCGCTAAATGGTGGAATGCCCTGCCACACGACTTGAGAACTGACCAACCTTTTTCACACTTTAGAACGAATCTCATCAAACACTTCAACGACAAAATATGTAGGTACTGATAGACATTTCTGTGATGCCACCTTATCTGAATGTATATATGTATTATTAGAGATATCCCTCAACTGTAAATATTTATAGCAACATAACTGTCCGCGATATGATCCCTGCTAAGTCTGTACATACTTTCTCTTTATCATTGCAATTTATGTAAAATTTTAATTCTAGGTAACACTGTAACTTTTGTAACACTGTTATTCTATGTAATGTTATAAGCTTTTCATATTCTTTTCACTGCACCCAGTTACCCCTGGGTCTGGCGCGCACTACAAATAAATAAACAAACAAACAAACAATCAAACAAACTTAGAGAAAAAATCAACTTTTTCAAACTAATGAGAAAACTTAAACTCAAAGTCTTTTTTGACTCACTTGAAGAGGAACAATACATCACTGAACCTCCTGAATTTCTGGAAATGTCTCCCAAAAGTGCCTTTAACCCTCCTATCAACAACCATGTATTGGCAGTCTTTGAAAAAACAGTACTTGACCAATTCAAGAAACTAGAATTCAAGTCTAAGAATCGTGGAAACTTTACGTCTGTCAAACGCCAGACACTAAAAAACTTGTTAGATAACAACAAGATCATCTTTAAACCAGCCGACAAAGGCGGAGCACTTGTCCTGATGGACAAGAGTATGTATATAGCGGAAGTTGAACGCCAATTGGGCGATCTTGAGACTTACCAGCAGATCGATTACAATCCCACAGAACAAGTAAGAAGCCTCATCAAAGCAACCTTGGATGAAGCAGAATTGAGAGAAGTGATCACAGAAAAAACACGCGAATTTCTGAAAAAACCACATCCGATCACACCGGTTATGTATATTCTGCCTGAAATCCACAAGAGATTAATCGATCCACCTGGACGACCAATCATAGCAGCAACTCAGTCTACTGGAACTGCTAGTGAAGTATCTGGACCGCATTCTACAGCCACTCATCCAAGAAACTGAGACGTATATTAAGGACACCACACATTTCTTGAGAAAATTAAGTGAAAGTACTTTTGTCAAGGAAAGAGATATACTCTTTACCATGGATGTGACATCGCTGTACACCAACATTGCACACAAGGCTGGACTGGAGGCCGTTGAATGGCTATTGCTGAGGTCGGACAATTGCCAAGGAGACAAACTATTTGTCCTAAAACTACTCAAAATAGTACTGATGAACAATTTCTTCAAATTTCAAGATGATTTTTACCTCCAACTTTCAGGGACCAGCATGGGTGCCGCGTCGCTCCAGCTTACACCAACACTTATATGTATTATTTGGAATCCGAAAATGTCCTCACGTCTCCGAGGTGGGCACGCCATCTTACCCTCTTTGTCAGATACATTGACGATATTTTCGGAATTTGGTCTGGCTCAGAGGATGAACTGAATCATTTCTTCTCAATGATGAACGCCATGCACCCTTGAATTAAGTTTACTACCTTAACAAGTAAATTGTAGATCAATTTCTAGGTCTATGTTAAAGATGAGAACCTTGAGACCAGGATTTTCACAAAAGCCACAGACAGAAACAGTCTAGTATTAGCTACAAGATTTCATCCACATCGAACAGTAGACAGTGTTCCACTTAGCCAATGTATGCGTTATCGCAGAAACATCTCTGAAGACACGGAATACATGAGACAATCTGCCACATTACGACAAAAATTCAAAAAACAGGGGATATAATCCGGCCACAATCACTGGCATTGAGGAAAAAGTATCTATCATGAAGCGGGACACTCTACTAACCTCGAAAAACCAACCAAAGGATGAACATTTGGTCTATGTAACAACATATTCGACCCAAAGCAAGAAAATTAGGGACATTATCCAAAAAAACTGGCCGATGCTCCAGGTGGACCCTCAAACTCTGCCTCTCTTTCGACAACTACCTACCTTCGCGTATAGGAATAGCAAAGCACTTAGAAACAGTTTGATCAGAGCTGAAACACCCAAAGATCTACCTACGGCAAAGACATTTAAGGGGACACAACCTTGCTTTAATTGCCAACATTGCAGCAACATCTTACCTGGCAATACCATCTCACATCCACACACTGAGAAGCCAATCACACTAAAACATTCCTGTACTTGCGACTCCACAAATGTGGTCTATGCCTTAAAATGCCCTTGCGGTTTTTACTATGTAGGCATCACTATGAGAAAGGCCAAGCTAAGATGGACAGAGCATAAGTCAAATATAAGGACAAAGAGCCTTAAATCCCCAGTATCGGTGCATTTTCTGGAGTCTAGGCACTTGATAGCTCATCTGAAATGTCTAATCCTTGAACAGGTGAGGGCTGGCCCTAGAGGAGGTGATATCCATAAAAAACTGCTACAGAGAGAAATCATATGGCTAGATCTGTTAGTCTGTCTCACCCCTCGTGGTATGAACTGTGAATTTGATCTCATGTGTTTCCTTTGATGCTACAGATGTGAATTTAGAAGTTGAGGCTGTGTTCCTCCTTTACTGTTGTAAATGTGGAATTGGAACTTTACATACATAAGCTTGAATGTACAGGGCACACTGAGATGCCATATAAACCGAATGTGCCAATATGTGTATATGCCAATCTGCCAGACATATTTGAATATGTATGCCTCTAGAGAATGTGTACGGCTTAGGGACCATCAACATGCTAATCTGCCAGATATATGTGAAAATGTATGCCTCTATAGAATGTGAACGGCTTAGGGACCGTCAGCATGACAAACTCTTTAGGGGTATTCCATGCAGAGAAAAGCTGTAAGTACCCATGTAGATTGACCATTGATCACTTCTCTTCAGTTCGACCCAGTTTTTGATAGGAGCCGGTATGCTCGCTAGCTCCTCCCTCTGGGTCCCAGCTAACCGGCAGGAGGGGGGGCGCCCCACAGTCCGACTGGAACTGTGACGCCCCCCTCCTGCGCCCCACTACTCAGATTAATGATGACCCTATTTTCTGCCCTTGCAGAAGTTTTTACCTACGCATACAGATGCGCGAGTACAATTTCATTCTTCTCCTGATTGACACTATTGCAGCGCCGCTCGCAATACGGCTCTGTACGGCTTACTGCCCACACCAATATGGCGGTTTAAGCACCAATGCGCATGCGTGGCGTCCATGACAACCACTTTATCTAGGTTCATTTACGAGCGACTTGTCTTGGCGACGGGCCGCTCGGGTTATCCTCCCTGCAGAGATCCAGTAAGTACAATTGAATTTCAAACCAATACGATACTCCCTACGGAGAGATTCTCACTCCTATTACTATGCGCGCTCGAACTAGCTCATCACGCCAGTGCACGGGGGTGACGTTTTCGCGTGGCAGAACAGTCTGTCAGTGCGACTTCTAAATTGCTTTAGTATGAATCTGCCATCACCTCTAATGGGGGCTTTTCCCTTTTACCTGCAGATACCTGCATGAGACCTGAATCACGCCACCATTTACCAATGATCTAGATGGGAGGTGACTCTCTCCAGACCCGACAACACCTTTTTGAGTTCAGTTCCCTCGACTCACTAGGTCAGTGTATTTACTAAGCCTATAAGTTACTGTGAAACACAATACACAATACCCCTTGACAAGTTCATTTAATTATTCTTAGGACCCAACAAAAGAGATTCTACTTGAATACATTATGAAATATGAGCACATCCGCCCTGAAGATGGATTAATGGAATCCGAAATGCGTTGGCACCTCATACGAACTAGGAGTGCTTTTTTATGTTGAAAATTTCAAAAGGATTTATGTTGGAAACTGTACATGTTATCACCAATGATGTAATTGGGACACAACTTGTCATACTCATTCGATTCACCTTCTTTTTGGTTTACCCGAATTTTTTATAGCTCAAACCGTACCATTGTTGTATTTTGAATTACTGTATTTTACGACACCCTTCACGGTGCACTGTGGAAACTAACAGTGCAACAGACAGAGACTTTTGTTTATCTAAAACCTTTTTACTTTCTGTTTTAACCTGTTTTGAGTCAGTTTGGTCCTTTTCCTTGTCTTACTCCAGCAGGCGGACAGAATTATTGAAATACACACTTTAATGATTACGTATTGTGTTAAACTATTGAGCACAGTTGTATGCTGCTCGCCATCTAAATTACAAATTTACAGTCTCAACTGTTATGGATATGTGACTCATTGGAGCCATCTAACTTCTGTTCTAGTTTAGATATTTGACCTGGGATATTATCCCACAAGGAGTGCAGCTTGGGGCTCCTGGTCGGCAACATCCAGGGTGTGTGTTTTTTGTACCCATGATCACAGGCAGCCCACACCACAGGGGGGACTTTTTCCACGCAATTTGCCTAGCGCAGGCAGGGTACGCGTATTGCAGGGGGTGCATGAGTAGATTATCACGCGTTTTGACTGCCGCAAGCAGGGTACACGTATTGAAGGGGGTGCGTGGGGAGATTTTCACGTGTTTTGGCTGACGCGCACAGGATACGCGTATTTAAGGGGGTGCACAAGTAGATTTTCACACGTTTTGGCTGCTGTGAGCGGGGTACAGTCATTTTTCACACGATTACAGTGTAGATGGCCTGTAAGCTGGTCCAGGGTTAGCGCGGCCCTTTGTGCCATATTGGGGATTTCTATGGCTTTTCCTGGTGCAAGGGACATTCTTGGGGGCATAACTGGCGCTGCTGGATGTTCGCTGGGCCACCGCTGCAAATGGCTTGGGAAATGCATGAATACAATGTGCGCCTAAATGCTGTTTGGCGCACGTGGTTAGCGCATGCTGGTGCATGCTCCCTCCCTGGCTGGCCGCATGCGCTACTTCTCCGCTGAATTCTATGAATTATGCCCTTAATGCTTTAATACGCTGTCCTATCTAGGGTTTTATGCCTAAAAGTCATATCAGAGGAAGGAGTCAATTGGACTGCCCATAAACTAGGAACTGGGGTCTAACTCTATGTCGGGTCACTGACATCCCACTTTCGACACTATATGTGGCAATCCAGAAGAAGCACTAGGACAAATCGACAGGTTTTATTAAAATAACACAATGAAAATGACTAACTTGTCCTATCGCTATCAGGGAAGGATCCTAGCTAATAGTGTGCTTTTGAATTGAAAAACTTTAAAGTAAAGTTATTCCATTCAAATCCTATCCAACTAACTGGCCCTACAACTCTGAAAACAAATCTATCTGAAAGAGAAGTAGGAGGCTTTGTACAATAGCCCCAACAGAACGTCTGCGTAGCCCACTTTATATTTGGTTTATTTTTGGCTTTCAGTGTTCCTTTTTCCACCACAGGATAGTCTTCACAGTCTTTGTATCAAGTTGGGGTTTAACTTTCTCCTGTTAACAAATAAAACTGTCCATGTTGTAAACATATCCATTCCGCTGGCATTTCGTGTAATCAAACACAAAAAAAAAGAAAACACGTTCTCCTTTCAGCTGTTGGGTTTCTCCCAAAGTTCTGTGATCCTCATACTGTTATTGTCTTTTACACAAGTTTTTTCAGATAGGGCGGCTGTCCACCCTGTTCTATCAGAGTTCTGTACCTTCTGTTGCTTTCTCAGCCTTCATTCAAAGTGCCATATCTCTTTCTCCATCCCCCTTTCACGGGGTATTTGTACACTCTGATTTCTCTGGATCCCAAAACCGTGTTAGCTTGTTGCTATTCTCAATCCCCCTTTCATAGCTTTCTCAGGCTCGCAAACCTGGATCGATTTTCCGGCCCTGATTCACACTGTTCGTATTTTTATCGGTCCCTCTTTCATAGTGTATTTGCACACTCAGGTTTCTCAGGCTCCTGTGACCTGGATAGCGTTCCCAGATCTGATTCACAATGTTCATATTTTGTTCAATTCCCCTTTCATAGGGTAGTTGCAACCTAGGGTTCTTAGCCTCTCATAACAGTGGGAGATTGCCCAGCTCTGATTCACAATGTGTGTGTTTTTATCACTCCCCCTTTCATATGCTATTGGCACACTCGGGTTTCTCAGGCTCCCGCAACCTCATCCGCTTTGCTTGTGGATACTGGTTTCTGTAGCGACGGTCTGATGTATGGGGAGCTCGGGTATCGGGCTCCCTCAAGCGATCTAGTCTCGGCATCTGTTACCAGACTACCTGCCAGCCACCGGTCATGTGTGGTTGCGCTTCTGTTACCAGACTACCTGCCAGCCACCGGTCATGTGTGGCTCCTTCGACGACCTTGTTTACTCAGTCAGATAGAACGCCAACCTACAGGCATTTAGCTAGCCACTTGCTCACCTTCCCTGCTGCCACTGGCTTTGCGGCCCAGCATGACTCCTCCAGTCCAGAACATTAAGGATGCATAGCTGTTCCCTTCCTTCAGTAGCAGTTTCCTCTCTCATACACGTCACATACATCAACAGAACAGCGTCCTTCTTTACTCATCATGGCGTTCAGGCTGTGTTCAGCATTCCCTTAAGCCAATACATGAAAAGAAGGATCTTTGTGGAATATAGTTTTTGCAGGAGATATTAAAGTCTTTTCCACATCTGTATATGCAGAAAAGTGGGTTTGGACTGGGGGTTCAGCTCTGGAATGGGAGTGGGAGTCCTTGTCCCCAAGAGGGGAGTCACTCCCAGTGAGATCCCGCTTGTCCAAACCCCTAGGAGGGTCTTGCTGAGCGGTCTCACCTCCCTAACCTCAAAGGGGATGGCTTCCCTCTGGGGAGGGAGAAGGGACAGACTTTTCAGATTCTTCACATTCTCTAGAGATAGATCCCAGTTGAATTATGTTGCAGAATAATCACGTGCTGTGGGGCACCTCACTGTCTCTCACAAAACCAACTAGATCTGGTATAATGAGCAAATATTTAGCATATGTTATTATGTTATATTTTAACGGTCTTATTCAAATAGGTAGGAAACTATTTTGCCTGTATTTTACACTCATAGTCCATTAATGATATCGGACTGTGGTCCCTGCTGGGTTTGGGAAAAATAACTATGAAGACCTCCAGGAATTAAACCAAGGGTTTTCCACTGTCAATAACATTTGATGCAACTTTAGGGTCAATTCTGAGCAAAGGAGGAGAACAACTCTGCATTGAAACTGGCTGGTCCTGGATCCTTGCCTCTAGGCACGATGTGTATAATGGTGGTAACCTCATCCAAGGAGACCTGAGCTTCCACCTCAATCTTTACAGATCTGGAGCATTCACATGTTTCTCATGATTCAAGAAGCAGGAGATCTCATGCTCAGTACGAGACACATATTTAGTGTAAGCTTTCTGTAGGATGCTGTTATCTCCACAGCTAGTCAACCCTTTTGCCCTTTTAGTGGCCTCTAACCTCACTGAACTCTTCAACCTGTCCGCTTGCTTTCCCTCTATTTTCAAAATGGCCACAGTCATCTCTCTCCTAAAAATGTAAGGGGCTGCTCCAAACTTGCTGCTGTACTTCTACCCTGTGTCTTTCATTCCACAGTACTCTAAAGTGCTGGAAAGAGTTGTGTTTAAATGTCTTACACATTTATTGGCACCTGTCACTCCACAGAAACTTCTCTAATGAATGTCTCCAACTTCATCTCCTCTGCTAAGCACGCCAATATATCCTCTATCATAATTCTCTTTGCCCTGAACTCTGCCTTTGACACTGTCGATCACTATGATCTCCTTAAAACTCTGCCTTTGACACTGTCGATCACTATGATCTCCTTAATACTCTCTCTCTCTGTTTTTGGGATTAATAATCAAGCCCTTGCCTGGAGTGAATCCTACCTAGTACCTCACCAATTAACTGTTTCCTGGAACAATAACACCTCTCATCTCACTCCTCTACTGTTGGTGTTCCACAAAGTTCTGTCTTGTGTCCACTCCTCTTTACACTCTACACTTCTGCTCTTTGTGTACTTATCTCTGGTGTACTTATCTTCTCCTTTCTCGTACCAATTCTTCACGAAGAACAACCAAATCTTCTTTTTTTTCCTGAACTCTCCTCTGATCTCTCTATCAAAATGTCCATCTATCTCTCTGCCATCAAATGACTTTGCAGTACCTGATCTCAATCTATTCCAAAACAGAGGTGCTCTTCTTCCCTGCCAAATACTCTCTCTCATCTTCTCCCCTGCCTTCAAATGTCTCCTCCTGGTTCAGAATCCTATCCTTGTTAAGGCACCACTATATGTATTCAACTCTACAAGACTTCTCAAAATCAAATGTAAAGCCTACCTCCTCTCCTCTGAGTTACGCTCTTAACCGACCTCTCATATGCTTTCTGGCAAACATTTTTTACCTCGGCTCTAACCTACCCCTGTCCCTCTCTTTCTCTGCCTCCACTATAGCAATTCATCCATTATGGTCAAATCCTTAAGAAGTTGATTGTCGACTTGCACTTAAAAATGTCTACTGTTGATCTGCTTCGAGTTAAATCTGATTTCTTATCCACTGTACGTTCTTTTGTGATCAAAAGAGCATGGGCGCAACTGTATTTAAATTAATTAATAACTAAATAAATCCATGAATAAAATAAGTAACCCCTGCTTTGTCTCTTCAACTACCCCTGTGGCACCTTTCCCTCACTGTGTTTCCGTTTGCTTCTGCTCTTTCACTTTTCTTGCTCAACTTGCATGGAATGCTCTCTCGCTGGAGAGTAAAGAAACAGTCCACATCATTTTATTTCAAACCATATTGGAAACCTTCCTCATGACCTCTGAGTTACTCTCTTAACCTATCCTTCAATCGCCTTCAAGCGAACATTTTTCCCCTGCCATATAACCTGTCCCTCCCTTTCTCTGCCTCCACTCTAGCACACTTCACCCATCATGGTCATGTCCCTAAGGCAATTGCCATACCCCCTACATGCTCTTAACAATGTCTAATGTTGATTAGCCTTAATCTTTGAAAGTCCACCAATGCGTGTTCCACAGTGACTGTTCCACTGTTCCATTTACTCCCCTCCACAACCTGGTCATAAATCACTCAAACTGGCCTCATTGTAAGAAGCTCACTGCTTCCCATCCAGTCTGATATCTTACCTATTATACATTTTTTGTCAACAAAAGAGCTTTAAACATTTTTAAAAATTGTCTTAAATTTCAGGTAATGAATATCTCAAAAGGGTTTATTAATTTTCTTGCAAGACAAACAGAGGGCATTGCGTCCATTATCCCATTTCCAACCAACTAACCTGCCCGCCCTCCAGATCCACTCTTCTATTCGTTCTAGGACAGTTGACTCCAAAGCTTTGAGAATTACTGTATCAGGACTTCTTGCACACTGTTCCCACCTCCCGCTTAAAACAATATCACCTATCAGCAAAGGACAGTGGTCCATCATTAATGATCATGAGGAGAGATACCACGTGGCAATACATTTCCTGGTAAAGATGGCTAATCACTCGCACTTCTGGTCCTGTCGTCCTCAGGTGTGGGGGAGTAGGACTTCAGCCCCATGACAGTACCGGTGTTGATTAGAGGCCCCTTCTCCCTACCGAGTGATACCAGTGTGATCTATTAACTTTAGTTCAATGAGCGTGTCCCGCAAACCCTGTACAAGCTATAAAGTCTGTACGCAGCGGTTTAGGTGCACATGCACGGTCCCGTTCAAGAAACGCAAGCATTGACTTCAGTAAATAGAGGTCAAGCAACACCCTAACAAAGGTCCGCTGGACGTTAAAAGAAAAATAATAAACACTAGGGATAGGGGCACGTGGTGGCATCATGATGGGGGTTGACAAATATTTTTTTTTCTCATGAACTGCAACAGAAGTCTCCCAATCCTGCACCTGCATTTAATTATGTTCTCGTCCCCAAGATCGGTGCGTCATTCATTCATGTATTTTATTTCATTGACTGAGAAGTGCTTTCTTCCACATTGCCCATTTTCTCCAAGAATACCACGTTTTCAGCTGTCGTCTCATATATATTGCCAACAATCACTACATGAGACCCAACATAGAATCTGGATAGAGCCCATCTGAGGCCAATATACAATGAATGGCAAGGCCTTGGCATCTATTATTGTGTTAACAAGACTGCCCAGTCTGCTGTTCTTGCAAGTGAGAAGGCGAGAGCTTATAGGATGTAAAGGCTTTCAAGAATACATTTCCTAGACCTCTCTACCTTCACCTGCAAGCAAGCAACAGCCACTGCTCTGGATAAGCAATGACAGGTAAGTACCTATATCACTTTATGTATCTTCGAAAGCCTCAAACCAGTGTATGGGCCTCATTATGGGTCTGGCGGTAACCGTACCAGTAAAACCGGTTGGTTGCCGCCGGACTCGTAATGAATTACTGGCACCTGACTTCCCATTAACAATGGGGTATTCTGACCCCAGCGGCCGGGAAATCAGGCGGCAGTCATTTTGTAAGTCCCCATTCCCTTGGAGTCCCACAGGACTCCAAGGGAATAGGGACCACAGAAGCACGGTGCTTCTGTGAAACTCGTGGGCGGGTGCTCTTCTGCCCACCAGGTCTGACCTGGTAGGCAGGACGGCACCCGCCCACAGAGTCATACTCTGCCGGTCGGGAAACACTGGTGCCGGTTTCCGGACAGGCACAGTCTATGCCATGCCGGGGTGGGATCACAAATATACCTATTTTCATATGCCTCAACGTGCCTTTAATTTTTTCACTGCATTTGCAAATCCACAAGTATTGAATTCACATTGAAGATAGGTGTTAAAAGGTTAAACGCTTTTCTGTACTTTTATTTGGATTTACGTAAATGCATTCACATACAGTTGGTTTTATAATGCCCACAATGTATCATAAAGAATGACTACCAGGGTTTACGTGTAAGCACTCTATGTATCTGCCTGTACTTAGATGGTGTGTACACTCAAGAGGTTTCAATGATATTATTAAGTCAAGCAGTGTTGTTCTGGCCTCCATTTTTCTTTCACCCTTGTCAGCGCGCATTAACCACCAGTCAAATGAAAAGCTTCCCTAATGCGCCCGTGCGCCCCCTCAGACGCTGTGTATGGAGCCAGGCTGTAAAAGGCAGCCTGCCTTGATAATTACCCAGGCGACTGGCATCAAGCAGCACGAAAGTTAGTGACATATCGAGGGAAATGCTACTCTATGTTAATAACGGTTTTAAAAGAAATCAGAAAAGTTAATCATGTGTGGACTCAGGGTTAAGAAGCAATGTAACACACTATTAAGTTTAATATAGATATGTGATATAAGCATATGCAGACAGCCATTAGCATAAATTCATGTTACAGGAGAGCAGAGCAGCACACAGCATGCGGGATTTATTGTGCGAGCCAGGGTGGGACGGAGATGAGGATTAAGTGGGTCAAGGCGTTGACATGCAAGCGTTGAGTCCAACTAGCAGAACCAGGTCAATTCCAAGGCCATCATTTTGGAACGGCTGCACCGTGGCACATTGATCTAAGAGGCACAGACAGGGCTGCACTGCTCTGACTGCCAAACGTTTGCTGGGAGACAAGAACTAAAGTGCCCATCTGTATTGTGACTATGAAACATTTGAAAAGGTTGCCATTTTATTTGTTTACCACTGACCACTGACAAGTAGTCAGAGCACACCCTTTAGAAACAGTACAAAAGAACCAAGCACGAGGTTGCAGGTATCCTGGAGGTAATTCTGACAGGATAGCTACAAACTGTACTACGGTACCGGCACTCAGTCCGGTGGAAAGTCCACCAGATACCGAGTGCCAGGTGAAGGTGTAACCCCCCCATTCCATTTGGTCCCATTGCACTCCATGGGGGAGTTTGCCATGGTATTACAGCACTGGTATCACCAGTACGTGTAATACCAGCGATTTTTGTTGGTAAGGTTCTAGCTGGAGGTCATCTTGGCCACCTCACCAGCATACATTACTACTGGCACGTTATTACCGCACTGGTCAACTTCTAATGAGGCTCAAGCTGGGGCTCATTGGGCCTCATTCTAAGTCTGGCGGTAACACGCCGGTGCTGCTGGTGGGTTGACGCCGAACTGAAACATTGTTTCCACAGCCTGATATCCCGATACCACCAGGACATTACAAGTCCAAGCAGCCCGGGAGATCAGGCGGCGGAAAATGTTAGTCCCCACACCCGAGGAGTCCCAGAGGACTCAACGGGAATGGGGATTCGGAAGCACCGGTACCGTTGCTAACAGTGCCAGTGCTGCCATGACACCTCTGATTCCCAGGGCTGTTGCGCCCGACAGGTCAGACTTGCTGGGTGCACAGACCCAGGAAAGCAGAGTTGCCGGTCCAGAAAGGGTGCCGGCACATTGCTACCGGCACCCTTATTTCCGGTCCGGCAGACTCATAAAGACGCCCATTGAACATTGTGTTAGAATAGGTTACAATTAAACGCTATCTTTTCTCCACTTTTACAGTGATATCTGTCAGGACTTCACGGTGAGTTTCATATTTGATGTTCCAGCCCTGTTCCTATTATAAATTATTCCTACCAAAAGGGGTCTGGATAATTCAATACATTAAAACCCACCAACCTTGTTAAAACACAACCTTTTCTTTGTTAATTAATTAGTTAAAAAATATGGATCTTTCGGCTATGCATTCAGAAAGATGGTTAGATATATGATTTTCTTTTTCAGCTAAAGAAAGAAAGTATTCTATTGATTATGGTAACTTTACACAATTCACATTTTCCATTTCAGGGGGACTGTGTGGCTTCTCAGCGGGAATGTCTTAAGCTGCTTGTCATTTTCGCTTTGTTTACTGGCACCATCCATGAGGTAAAAAGTGTGAGCTTCCAATCATGCTTCATGTAAAGGTGGATAGCTCACAAGTTAAATGCTCACCTCTGAAATGGATGCTGTAAAGCTGGGTAAATATAATATGGTATTACTGCACTTAGGGTCTCATTACGAGTTTGGTGGTATCTCAATGGTAAACCCCACTTTCCTGGTCAGACCACTCTCTCCTCTCACCTGGGTCCTTTCTGCCCTCTGACCGTTCCTCCACCAGCCCTGCCAACCTCGTTAATGTACATCCATCCGATGAAACAAGTGTCAGCTGCTGCCTTTGCATCTACCTTTATCCCCCACTCTACCCTCACTACTGACCCACCCTCTGACCCTGCCCTCTGCAACTTCCATCGTGCCATTACCAATGCCCTTGCCACCCTTGCCCCAGTCATGAGGAACTGCCTGAAACATGCCTCCAAGCATAACACCTGGTACAACACCAAGCTTTCAGCCTTGAAACGCATGTGCAGAGTTGAGGAAAGGGAGTGTCAGAAATCAGGCTCACCATCTGACAAACCGGCCTGTCTCCTGCTCCAAAGGCAATATAGACTCTCCATACGCACCAAGAAAAGAGACCACATCCAGGGCCCTGTCTCCAGTGCATCCAATGGCATGGCTCAACTCTTTAAAATCTGCTGGGACTACCTAACCATTCTGTAGTATCCTCCTCACCTCTTCCCCCCTAGTCCCTCTGCAACACACTGGCCACCTATTTCACTGCTAAAACTAAGGACATCCTGAGCACCCTTGCATCCCTCTCCCCCTCCCCCATACCTCAGCCTTCTATGGCCCCCCCGCTTACACCCTGTGCCTTTTTCCCCTCCTTCATTCCTCTCACACCGGATGAGGTCACTAGAGTTGTCTGCTCTGTGAAGGTATCCTCCAAACAGGTTTACCTCTGCTCCCCAAGATCCATTAAGGACAATATTGTCTCTCTTCTGCACTTACTGATCTCTGCAATCACTCTTTTGCTACTGGATATTTCCCCTCCTCCTTCAAGCACCTCCTTGTCCATCCTGAAAAAGCCTTCTGCTGACCTGTCTTGTCCAGTCAACTTTAGCCCCATATTTCTCACCCCTTTCCTTGGGAAGCTGGTCTTTCTCCAATTTACCCATCACACTGAACTTGTTGGTTTCCTCCACGACTATCACTCTGGATTCCGAGCATCCAGAGGCACAGAAACTGCTCTTCTGAACACCCGTGAGGAATTGCTCACATCTTTTGATTCCAATTCTCCATATTTGATACAGTCAGTCATCCCGTCCTCATAAAACGGCTCCACAATACTCTAGGTATCTCGGAGCGGTCACTGGACTGGCTGGCCTCCTTCCTCAGTGACCATCCATCCCAAGTCATTCTGGGCAATTTCTCTCCCCACCTCTATTTCCCCCTGCAACAGCTGCCAGGGCTCCAAACCTTCTCCTTTGCTTTTTAATCACTATCGTGCCCGGCTTGCACACATCATATCCACCTTCTCCAAAAACGTCCAGTGTTATGAAGATGATACACAACTCTTCTTCAAACTTCCCACTGGCCCTCTTCTCACTTCATCTATCATTCCTGACTGTCTATCTGCCATCAAGTTCTGGTGTAGAGCCAATGACCTCTGCCCAATGACCTCTGTCTCAATGCCAGCAAGACTGAGATCCATCCGATTGGGACTCCTGCACCCTCTATCTCTCCCTCTCTCTGGCCAACAACTATGAGCTCTCCCCCACCTCCTTCATTTGAAGACAGAAACCTCAGAATCATCTTCAACTCCTCTCTCTCATTCATCCCTCATATTCAGGATCTTTCCAAGAAGTCCCACTTTCAACTTTACCTCCTCAAAGGAATTCTTCTTTTCCTCACTTTCCACTAGAATCTCAATGTCTCCAGAGCCCTGGTTCTTATGAGGCTAGACTACTGCAATAGACTTTTAAGTAATCTACCCTCTGTCCTTCTATGACCTCTCCAGCTAGTACAGAATAGGGCTTTGAGACGTATCCTTAGCCTCAAGCACAGGGACTGCATCTCTCCAGCGCTAAAATCTCTCCACTGGCCTGCGGTTGCTCCAAGGATCAAATTCAAATTGTCTGCATCATCCAAAAGGCTGTCTGGGGGTGGGGACACGCTCTGTGTGTTAAATGCTTCGCTAAACAGCAAGCTGGTGGCCAATCTCTCTCCTAAGCAGGCCCCCTCCTATGGAACAGCCTTCCCCTTCCTTTTTGTCTTAAGCCGGATCTCCTCAAATTCTGGAAGCTCCTAAAGACTTTCCTTTTCACCTCCTCCTTTCTTTCCTCCCTCCTCTGACAAACCCCACAGCTGCTGAGATTGGTGACCAGTGCCCTTATGTGTCCTCCTGGGTCCTGTCCTCCCACACCCAATCATCTACAGCCTTTGCTACTCCCAGCACGTTGCCTTTGCACTCACTAGCCTGTGCCACCACAGGCCTTTCACTTACCTATTTATTGGTGGTTGTCCACTCCCCTAGGTACTTACAGGTACTCACACCCTTGCACTTCACACTTGACACACCTAGCACTTAGCCCCTACCCCCATCCATTCTCTTTCAATGCACTTGCACGTTCTGAATGCTCACACGGCCTAGTAGGTTTGCCTCCATCTTACAATGTTACACAGGTGCCCCACCAGCAAACTTGTAGTTGGCCATTTGGCAACGTGGCAGTAAACATTGTTACCGGCATGTTATTACCTCACCGGCCAGATTGTAGTGAGGCCCTAGACCTGGGAAGTATTTGGCATGATGCACTATATAATTTTTATTCAGTTCATTTACATCATTATTATTGTTTCACTTATGAATTCCAATGAGGTGAAATTAATCCGTGATTGCTGGGCAACTTTGAGACATATCAGTCTTCGTCAGAGAAAGTCATGTAAAAGGTGACATACCTTACTGAACATGCCGTTATTGTGATCATTTCATGAGATCTCTCAAGCTAACATGATGATATTAAAAGAAGAAACAATTTTCACCTACTTCTATTATCTGGGTCGGGGACAATTCCGCTTAATACAGAGGTGATATATTGTCTGATATGGGGATGCAATCTTTTCTACAACCTCAATATTTTCCAGCCCGCTCTTAACCCCATCATATACGACATTTCCTTTTCATATGACACCAACAGTCACCTCCATCTAGAATAGAAATAGGAGAATGTCAACAAAGGGAAAAGTGTTGCTGCAACTCAACTGAGTCTGCCTCAATGAGCATAACATTGAGATCCTGATCAAAGGCCCCCAGGATCACCTTAATATTCCTGATAGCTGGATTCACATAGCCTATCACCAGTAACCAATCCAGAAAGGTCTGACCTTGTCAGGAAGCTTGCTGTGTCAATGGCTACTTCATTCTCTAAAAACTGTAACCACTTAGTTCTTTTTCTTCCACCTTTGGAAGCAATGAGGACTCCTGACACTACTTCATCCTCTTCACTCAATTGTTTCAACACTAGTATTGATAGTTCCCAAATGGATAACTACAATACCCTTTATACAGGTATCCCTAAAATGAAAAAGGAGCTCCCAGAACTCAATAGAGCTCAGAAAGGGGCTACTCTGTATTGAAAATGGTTCACTGTCTGTCTATCAAGTCTGCTTACAAATATTTGGGATTAATCAAAATTGTTTAGCTGTTCTCCCTTTTGCCCAAAAACAGTCTTTCATAAACTTTGCCCATCCCTCAAGCTGGATATTTCAATTGGTTTGAGGCAAAACAGTATCAGCATGACACGTGTGCCTCAATTTCGGGATCAGACTTGTGAAGGAAGAGACAGAGGCAGGAGGTTGCAGACAGTTGAGGTTATAGGCTTTAGTTGATGGAGAGGTACACAAATATTAGGTAGACAACAATGAATATAGGATTTAGTTGAGGGAGTGGTCAGAAAATAAAATAGGATTGAATTCAGGGTGAGTTAGAAAATGAAAGTAGGATTTGGTTGAGGGAGAGCCTGAAAGATGCCCTGGAACAGATCATGTCTTATGACTGCTTAGATTGCTTTACATGCCTTATTCGGTGACTACTAACATTGCATGAGATAAACACATGCCATTTCTTGATGGCGTGCAGAAAAGAAAATCCCTGACTTGTTTGGAGGTAGACAGGAGATTGCATTGTTATGTTATTGGATTTCTATAGCGCCAAAGCCCATAGGCATCCAGTGGTTTCAACTAAGTATTCCATTGATTTGGGAGAAGACATATGATTTGCTTGCAATTGAAGAGGTCACGTGCATCGTTGTAGCTGGGAGAACATTACAAAGTCTGTAAATCAGTTTGAAGCTCACATGCCCCTATCTTGGTAGCGACTGGAACTCAAAGTGGAGCCAATCCCAGAAGTCATCTAATGACATAAAAATACAACTTTTCGTGTCAGATACAGGATAATCCAATTGATTGGTTTGTAGGTAGGCAGCAGATTACATTGAAGGACTTTAGCTGAGCCTCTCTTCTTTTTTCTGGTGAGACAAAATGCTATTTGCTGAGAATACGTTTTATTATTCATTGGAATAAAGAAGAGATTATGTTTGTTGGCTATAAAACAATGTGGCAATTTTTCAGAGATTAGAACATGCTTGATGCTTGCACAAAAAAGTCTTATGAATTATCTTTGCAGGGAGAGTTTACATTCAGTGTTAGTAAAGCATGTGACATCTATTTATGAAGAAATAAAGTAGTAGTTCATTGCAATGAAGCATTATTTGAATTATTTGGAGGCAAGAGACTGCATTCGGTATCTAACTGAACCAAGCATGCTGGACCATTGCATTCAGTGTCTAACCAAGTGTGCAATCTTATTATGGTGAGAGTAAATACTTGCTTCTTATATACAAAAAGGGTTTGCAGGCAGTAGAAGATTACAGTAAATTGCTCTAAATCCGCGTGATTAGTGACACGGCCCTCTTGAATGCCATTATATCTGTAAGAGCTTAACATGCCACTGGAGGTGGATGAATGCATGAATGCACCTAGAAGGTGCTTTTCATGATGTACAGCAGCAGCTATTGCTGTACTAGGGAGGCACAAATTGTCCATGGTACATCACACTCAGAAGCACCTGCTGTGCAATAGTTGGACGTATATTCTCCAGTGTTGGGGTCAGAGGAGGAAGTTAAATCCAGAGTCTCGGGTCAGAAGGAAGAGAGTTGCAGACTGCCTGTCACGAGGAGCTGAGACAAACAGCACAGAGGTTAAAGGAGCATGATGAGCCGGGATAAGCAGGCTATATTACAGAGGAGCACAAAGAGCATCCATTGAGTCTGATAAAAATAAGGAAGCGCTACATAAACATTATGACCCATCCAAGTCCAAGAGCAACAATACACAATTCTGGAAATTACTGATATGAAACAGGAGGATGATCATTGTGGGGAAGGGAGCAAACCGATCCCACCCCCCAACGTGCTTTAAGGTAATGCAAACCCCATTGAAAGAACTATAATAGACCAGCAGGGGCATCCTAAAGGTACCCACATGATTATAATATCGGACGCAATTCAGAAATTTAGATATAGTGGGTGCATATAAGCAAAGTCCATTTTTTTAAACATTAAACAGCCATAGTCGAAGCATACGCCCTGAACGGCCATGCAGTATTTAGTGTGTTAGAAACAGGCAGTAAGTCTGAAGGGGAAATCTGAATAGGCCCAAGAATTTATGAGAGAGGCCTATGCCACCAACTTCCACCCAAACACTTCTTTCTTCTACAGTTATTGCCCATATGTTTGTTAGAGAAAGGATGTGCCCTGCAAGGCTGCGAGACAGCATTTGGTGCCTTGGTGCTTGGTGTGCATGTTATCACAAACAGACCAGAGCAGGCCTCTAACCTCCACCCAGCTAACTATGAGTTATAGCCCCTACAACTAGCCCCTACAACTGCCCTAGTCCCTGAATTCCAAGATAACCGTTGACCCCAGACACTGACCATAAACCAATCCGCCATAAAAGATCTGAGAGTTTGGTCGTCCCACCTTTATTTCATAATGACATGGTTTGTAGAGCAAGGTACAGGGAACGATACATTATAGACCAAAAGCAAGGGTGGAAGCCTTGGAAGCCAAGAGATGCAATTGAGATGACTAAAGTAAGTATGGGTTAGTGTGACCTCGAGACTCCACCTGTGCCAGTCTTGGTGTCTGCCAGGTGAACTGAATAATGATAGACTAGCACTGTTCACAAATGTAGCTAAATGCTTCTTCTGCCTTTTTCTTCTGGAGTTGATGAGCCCAGAAGAACCCATGTGCTGGAAGACGACGTACTGGGACCTAAGAAACATCCAAGCATCCAGTATGTGGACAATTTGCTTGTATGTAGTGACAGTGGGCAACACTGCCGTAGACACTCCTACAGTTACTGGCTGGTAAGGGTACATGGTTGACAAGGCGAAACTACAGTAATACGAGCAGGAAGTGCTGTATCTAGGTGAGCTAATATCAGAAAATTGACGAGAAGATCATGCCAGATCGAGTGGCGTCTGTGCGGGCCACCCCCAGACCCACCACAGTGAAAGATATGCACACATTCTTAGAGTTATGTAGCTACTGCAGAGCATGGATTTTAGGCTATGCAGCATATACCAGACCTCTCCTGCAGGCCCTCCAGGAAGCACAGAAAAGCAATAACAAAGTCAAGTGGACAGCAGATATGGTAAAAAAGTTCAATGATTTAAAGGAAGTGATAGCTACAGCCCCGGTCCTCGCCACCCCAGACTACAAACAGGAATTTTACATATTCTCACATTCTAATGGTCAATGTATGACTGCAGTACTCACCCCAAAAAGTACAATGGGCTACAAGTCATTCATCTACTACATTGGCACACTAGAATTAGTGATGCAAGGACAGTTTGCGTGCATGCAACCACTTGCTGCAGCTACATTCGCTATTGATAAAAGTTCTACTATAATGATGAGGTGATCAAATACTTTGTATGTGGAGCATTCAGTATTAGCCAGTTTAGAAAGATCAAAATCTATTCTGACCACACAGAGAGTTTTTGGCATATGAGATTATCACCTCAAGCCCAAACATTCACATTGTACAATGTAAGTGTCATGCCTGCTGGACATATCTCTGGACCAGGAACGACTTCTCCATACAAAATGAGTTACGCCCATAGAACCTCTATACCATTCTACTCGAAATGGAGGTTGTTTGATGCATTGCCTGGAAAACGACATCTGTATTTTTCACATCATTAAAATTCACGTGATTTAGTTCCATCACGTGTATCACGGCAGTGCGTACATAAGCAGCGTGGAAACGCTGATCGCTGCTTCTGATTAAGTCAATTTTGGCGTGTTGTAGCTGAACTCCTGACCTGCTTTCTCACATTCTCTTCAGCAACTTCTTTGGCCTTTTTTGAGTGTGTTTTCCTCCACACGCTAATTCCTGGAGCCGTGTATCCTGTTTGCGTGACAAATCTCCACGCAGATGCTGTCTGCAAGCGCGGCTGTCCTGAGCTGCGTGTATCCTGTTTGCGTGCCAAATCTCCACGCAGATGCTGTCTGCAAGCGTGGCTGTCCTGAGCTGCGTGTATCCTGTTCGCGTGCCAAATCTCCACGCGGACGCTGTCTGCAAGCGTGGCTGTCCTGAGCTGCGTGTATCCTGTTCGCGTGCCAAATCTCCACGCGGATGCTGTCTGCAAGCGCGGCTGTCCTGAGCTGCGTGTATCTTGTTCGCGTGCCAAATCTCCACACGGACGCTGTCTGCAAGCGCGGCTGTCCTGAGCTGCGTGTATCCTGTTCGCGTGCCGAATCTCCACGTGGATGCTGTCTGCAAGCGCGGCTGTCCTGAGCTGCGTGTATCCTGCTTGCATGCCAAATCTCCACGCGGACGCTGTCTGCATGCGCGGCGGTCCTGAGCTGCGTGTATTCTGTTTGCGTGCCAAATCTCCACACGCGGACACTGTTTTCAAGCACGGCTGCTCTGGGCTGCATGTATCCTGTTTGCTTGCTAAAGCTTCACATGGAAACGCTGTCTCCAAGTGTGGCTGGCCTGGCTGCGTGTACGCTGTCGCGTGCAATCCTGCACGTGGTTTTCTGAACTTCTTTGAACTTTTTGTGCCTGTGACAGTTAACAGGTGAAAATCTAATTTTGTTCTTCGTGGGAAAGAAAGTATTTCATGAACTATTGGAAGGTGATTGTGCACAGTACTTTGGACGCTATCCTGTGGTGCACCAAACCGGTATCTAGCGTGAGCCTCGTGCCGTTCGGGATAAGTCTCCCTTACTAATCTTCCCCTCCTTATCGTTGTTTCCACTCCTGGGTTTCTTCATGAGACTTTCGTTGAATTCTTCAGTTTGGCCTTAAGGTTAGTGTTTCAAATTAATGCTAATACTGTGCTATCATAGTGATTTGAGTTTGGGACAGTTTCTTATGATACTTTATCTATCCTAGGCATATCTTACGATACAATACCCACGCCCTTTCCAGTGATCCATCTCTCTTCCTGTTTTATTCAGTCAGAGAGTTGTATCATTTGGAAGGTCTAATTTGACCTGCCTACAATCAAGTCGTGTGAAAAAGGATCCGGAAGAGCCCTACCAATTGTATCCTTTTTTGGTTACCGTATCCTTTTCAATTGATACATTGGTGATTTATGACAGAAAGACAGTGAACCCCACAAACTTTTTAACAGAAATGTATACTGAAGAGGACTTTGCAATCTATGACTGTGAGACATATGAAGGGGAAGAAGAAGACATCCCCAAGCCAAGAGACAGCCCATTGGAGGATGGGGCGGTTATTTGCATTGATGGGTAAGCATATATTGATCAGGCAATGGGCTAGAGGCATAAGGGTGCTGCAATGGTATGCCCTGAGGCAGGGGAATATGAGAAATTGATTATCAAAGATTGCCAATGCATTATTCAGCACAAGCATCAGAGCTCATAGCACTCATTGAAGCGCTGCACGCGTCACAGGGGTATCACGTGACCATTTATTCCGACTTGGCATATGTCACTACAACAGTGCATGCCTGTCTATCATGGTGGAAAAGGAGGGGCTTCCGGATAGCGGACAGTTCTCCAGTGCAACATGCAGCATTGCTAGATACATTGCTCTCCGTTTTGTCCCAATCCTTTGTAGTGGTGGTCGTCAGGTGCAGCGCCCATACCAATAACACAGATGAACTTTTCACTGGGAAATGCTGGCGTGGAGCAGCCGCCAAAATGGTGGCTTATCTCCCGGTACCCACATCTGTCAAATACATTTTGACCACGCATCCAAATAATCAAATGAACACCCCATATACACCAGTGCCCATTGAACAGATTATTGAGTTGCAGAGCATAGCACCAATGGATAAAGAGAGGGTACAAACAATCCCTGACTGATTTATTGCAGCGACAATAGAGCACTGGTAAAGCAGAAATACCTCATGAGCTGTTGACAGTAACTTTTGACCAAACTTCACCACCCCTCCCACAGCTCAAAGCAACCCTTTGCAGCTGGCATACAAGAGAACTAGTGTGCGTGCCAATATCCAGGAGCACCTCACTAACATGATCATACGCTGCACCACGTGCCAGAGTTTCAGAACAGGCATGACTTTACAAACTTTACTAGGCACTCTGCAATGGCCGATTGGGCCTTTCCGTGAGCTGCACATAGATTACGTGGACATGGGGGAAAGATATAACGGGTCCCGATATCTGATTATTGTGGTCTGCCCTTTTTCAAGTAGGGTCAAAGCAGGACCTTGTGCACACCCGGATGCCAAAAGTGCAGCCATATTTCTTGTGCATGAGGTCTTCCTCCAATGGGGAGTGTTCAATGTGTTAAGGTCCGATAACAGCATACATTTTTTCAATGAGCTGTTTAAAGAGATCACAGCACTACTTGGCATTGAACACTGGATGTCTTCAATTTATCACCCAAGGCCAACACCGTTGTTGAGAGGATCAATAGGCTTCTCAAGAGCAAGCTATCTAAGCTTTGCACCATGTTGAAGAAGAGCTGGATGCACTGCTTACCCTTGGCCCTCATGCGTTTACGCACACAACCCAGCAAGGACCACCATTTATCACCCCATGAGGTGGTTAATGGTCGGCGCATGAGCACACCCATATCCCCTGTCTGGCGAACATAAGATTCACATAGAGCGGCAGTGGTTTTAGGTGAAGAATTTAAAGGGTATTTGACAACCCTTACACGTGCAATTAAATGTGTCTCCTGACAGATTGCACCACCCTGAGCTTTCTTCAAAAATGGAATAACACCAGATTTCATGGGCCCTATGAAATGGTGTATTCAACCCCCCTCGATGTAAAAGTGAAAGCGCTTTGCTATTGGATTCACCTTTCTGATGTCCGCTGGGCACTCCTAAACAGTACACAAGTGCCTTAAGGGCATCCAACAATGCTCATTTATTCCATAACCAAATATACAGCCAGATTGCACAATTCCTTTCGACCCCTGTCCCATGTGTGTACACACACAGCTACTCAAACATAAATGCTTTATAAAATGTCTGTCTCTCTCTCTCTCTCTCTCTCTCTCTTTACTCTCTGTCTCTCTGTTTTTACTCTCTTGCCCTCTTAATCTTTCTCTTTCTCTCTTCTTTCAACGCCCTATCTTTTCTGTGCATTCTATTTTTCTTCTTTTAGGTGAGAAGACAATAGAGTCAGCAGCATCGAATACATCTGTATATGT
The DNA here is from genome assembly GCF_040938575.1 of Ambystoma mexicanum. Lineage (NCBI taxonomy): Eukaryota > Metazoa > Chordata > Amphibia > Caudata > Ambystomatidae > Ambystoma > Ambystoma mexicanum. Next base: position 1,429,560,939 of record NC_090934.1, on the reverse strand, counting down.
TAGAAAAATTATTAGCTATCAAATTTTTCCTAGATGCTCATATCCATATATGTGTGACTTGCATTTTAGTGCAAGATTATTCAACATTGTAATGTTCATATTGGGGATTTACTGGGGAGCATCTTTTATATGGGGAGACCACATAAAAGAGGGGTTGCTAGGGGGTGCATAAACAAACAGCATGATCTCCTGCAATGAATAAACCAAGAGACATTAAAAGCTTGCAACAACCATATCTGGTGATCCAATGACTTAAATATATATGCAGCAGATGGCAAGAGACCACACTCAGCTGCATGGCGGAGGGCCTCGTAGGATAGGAAAAGGAACTCCTGGTTCGAGTGGGGGCAACCTGCAGACAAATCTGGAAAGAGCATATCACAAAGTTTATATTGAATGCAGTGATGAAAAAACCAATGAAAGTGCACCGTGAAGAAACATGTGAACTTTGCTTCCAAGGTGAAGGAACTATTTTCATTGGCTCTAACGAACGCTGCAACAAGACCCTCCTGATCCCAGAACTGAAAAGAGGCACAGTGGCATTGATGGATTAGTACTGGGTCTGCGGCCAAAAAGCATACGTGCACCTCCCACCATCATGGAGGGGTTACTGTTCGCTGGCAACGCTGCACTCAGCCCTATTGGTAATTGCAGAAGAACATTTGCAAGGGGGTGGCAATACTTGATACAGTCTGACCATTTCTCCAGCCTTTGAAGAACATAACCCATTACCACCACCAGAGTTTTGCATCCTATCCAGAAAAGGGAAATATGAGAAGATGCGAAGGAAGAAGAGATCAAACTACCTATTTAGAGAAATCCCGGATGAATACAGACCTTTGAGCTCAGTAGAAACTATTTTCTCCTCACTACTACCCGGCATGCAAGCAGCTTCCAATGTAAAATGGCTGAGGTTTGTACACTGGGAACTGGCCCAGTTGGCAAACTTTACTGAGCATGGGTTCAGCGTCATAAAGGTAAAGCTGAGTGTCCTGAGACTTATGACAATGCAGAATCGCTCGATATGCTGACGGCAATGGAGAGAGGTGTGTGTGCTGAAAAACAGGTGATTCCTGCTGCACGTTCGTACCACCCAAACACATGAAGAATGGGTCATTATCTCACATAATTGAAGCCATACATGGTCAAGTAGTCCGCATGAAGAAAGAAGGAGGGATACAAGGAAATGACTGCTTTGATATTGCATTCGACTAGGCCCATCCTGGTCAAATGGGCCTCCAGTGTTGTGCCACAGCAGTGCCTAATAGCGCAATGATGATGGTGTCAATTGGGGTTTCAAAGGTACCTTGCAATAAATGAGATAGGCAAATCCAAACTGACCACACCATAACTCACATGGTCCCCATCCCTATGTTGACAAAATAGACCGTTTGTATCCCACCCTTACCATTCCACCGCTTGGAGTTTTATAACTATAAGGAAGTATGGGTGAATCTGGCAGACGATGGTGGATGTATTTATATGACATGCACGCCTGAGGAGTAAGCGCGATCAGGGGAGAGCCTACAGTCTGTGTGTAGGGCTTGTATACCTGAGAAGGGAACCCCACCATATGAGGAGGCGACGAGAAGTGAGAATGAGTGAATGTGTGAGAAAAAGTAGTAACTGTCTGTACAAGTAACGAAAGGGGGGAATGTTGAGAGGGGAGCAAACCCATCCCGCCCCCCTTAGGCTCTTTAAGGTGAGACAAACCCCATTGGAAGAACTATAAAACACGGTTAGGGGGGGTCCTAAAGGTCCTCACATGATTATAATATTATATGCAATTTAGACATTTAGACATAGTGTGCGCATGTAAGCAAACACCATTTTTGAAGATATTAAGTAGCCATAGTCGAGGCATGTGGCCTGCATGGCCATGAAGTATTTAGTGTGTTAGGCCTATGCCGCAAGACTTAAGGGGAAATCTGAATAGGCCCAAGCACTAATGAGAGATTCCTATTCCACCAACTTCCACAGAAACCCTTCTTTGTTTTTAAATTGATACCAATGTGTTTGTTCTAGAAAGAATGAGCCCTGCAAGGCCCCGAGACAGTACTGGGCATCTTGATGTGCATGCCATCAAAAACAGGCCAGGGCAGGCCTACAGCCCCCACCCAGCCAACTATGAGTTATAGCCTCTACAACTTCCTTAGTAAGAAGACCCCTGAATTTCAAGATACCAGTTGACCCCAGACCACCAACCATAAAACAACAAACCATAAGGATCTGAGAGTATGGTTGTCCCACCTTTATTTCATAATGACATGGTTTGTAGTGCAAGGTATAGAGAGGGATAAATTATAGTCCAAATGTCAAAAAGCGAGGGTGGAAGCCTTGGAAGCCAAGAGACATGATTGGGATGAGTGAAATATGTTTTGGTTATTGTTTTGGTTATTGTGACCAGAAGACTCCCCCTGTGCCAGTCTTGTAGACTGCCAGGTGCACTGTATAATTATAGAGTATCACTGTTCACAAATGTAGCTTCTTCAGTCTTGTTTCCCTGGAGACAATGAGCCCAACAGTACCCATGTGATGGAAGACAGACGGACTGCGCTGGGACCAATGACATGATATGATATGATATGATAGTTTATTTATATAGTGCCTATACACAATGTGTTTCAAAGTGCTTCAAGGCAAGGGAGGGAACAAGGGAAAATACAATGACATTCTTACAGGCCATAAACAGTAAGGATGTGAAATTAACTATCGTACTTGGCCTGGCGACATTTCAGATAGTGCAAGTGCTAAAACATAGATACGTAAAGGAGGGCGAGAGTGGGAATGAAATGGAAACAGATAGGCTACTACCATACTAGAGCTGACAACATTTCTGGTAGAGCTGGAGAAAAACAAAAGGTGAGGGAGAGGGGTGTAAAAAGGGAGGGGAAGAATAAAACAAGTGACTATCATACTAGGTACAACATTTCAGATAGTGCTGGGGGGCGGGAAACAAGTAAGGGGAGGGGGGAGGAGACAGACGAGGTTGCTATCATACTAGGTCCATGGACAAGTCTGATAGATAATGACATGGCATCCCCTATGGATCAGGCCGACCATGTGTAGGGTCATGCCAACCAACCACACTGGTTTCCACTGCATACAATGCCATCATCTATGAAGCTGTGTCTCTTTATAAGATTCTACTTGTACACTTTTCTGCAGAACCATGGGTTGTATTTTTTTCTTGTGTGAGAGCATTTAGGGGTGTACCTTCACCATTCAAAATTTAGTGAGATGAGAGGAAAAGGCAAAGCTATTCCTGCCCCTGTGTACCATGTCTTTCAAACACACTCTGCAATATATAAAGGAGCAACAAATTAGTATGTGTAACCAGAGCGTCAATTCGACCACTATAAACACAATACCCACCATCACCTTCACAGTCAGAAGTGCATATTGGGTCACACCTTAATCCACCACAAAAATTCAAAGTTGATATTTTTCAAGCTGGCAATATATAAACTCTCCATCTTCTGTCTGTGCAAGAAAATGGTGTGTTGGGGAATGCATAGGACCAACTCAGGTACCACATATTTGCTGTCCCTTTTCATTGGGCACCATGCACAGAAGTGGTATGAACACAACGGGTTCCACTGTAGCCGTATCTCACATAGCCAAACCCTTGTTCATTATGTCCCCCAGAAATCAATGCTATTCTGCAAACATTGCTTTTGATCCTGTGCCCCAGCTCCACCTCCCACAGTGATACTACACCTAAGTGCCAGGTGAGGCTGAAAGTGACATTTCAACATGGACACAATCATCACAACTCATATGACATTGCAGGCTTGCTCACCTTTGACCTTGTGACAATTTTATTTCATTAAAAGATTTGTATGGCTTCAAATGGTAACATGTCACCTGCTGACTACATATCACACACATACAAATTAATCAATTATTTAAAAACATATATTTTAATTTCCACATTTACGTAGGCATCAGTAAAATATAAAGCAAGGATAGATAATTATCCATTCCATAAGGTTCATTCAAAGATTAATAACTTCTATACCAACATGTCTATTTAAATACTTATTTGTCCTTGTTCGTCACATTTAGGAAAAATCTCCATTAAAAATGAAATCGTGGCTACGGGCAATGAGAATTGATATCCAGCCATTATTCTGCTCAATGTTCATGCCCATTAATACAACTAATGTGATGGAAACATGTCACAAAGTGCAGCAGACGTTTGCAGGCTAAGGTTTTACAGTCGACCATCAGATGATATAATGCTTCTACAACATGAGGCGCGCTGCAGAATCTACAGTGTACCTGGGTTCTTGCTATATTGAGTCAAGCTCCTCAAACTTCATTAGTGGGTAAGATGTTCAACAGGAACCTGATAAATCAGGATGTATATTTGAGGTCAAGCAATTGCCTCAAGTAAGGTGGAATGACGTTTAATGGCTTTTCTGTTTCTAGAATGTGCTTATCTAGATGGTAACATCTTGCCCTTTCTCTCGATTGAATCCAATCTGCTATTCTAAGCTTTTTCCTGACTTCCATAGATGATGCAATAAAGAATTCGACATTGGTCTCCAACCCATTTAAACGTTTAATGTTAAAGTCCTTCCAAAGGGTTAATTCAGCATCATTTCCGTTAAGAAGTGCTATACTCAGGGCACAGAATAAAGAACCTTCTATCAGAATAAAGTTTATCCTATATGGGGTTAGATATTTTCAGTAGACAAATGATTTAAGTGATATCAACCCATGTGTTTATCTTATTGCAGTATGGGAAGACAATTCAGTAAATTCAGAACATGCCTCCAAATGAGACCTTCAAGTTTGTCCCAGATATTACCATCATTGGGGTTTGTTATTTCCGCTCCATACTTAAGGATAGGCCCTGTCTTTGCCTTAAAGAATTTAATAGCTGGCTACAGAGAGGATCGTGAAAGCCGCATACATATTTTTAGCTTGACCTGCGAGGGCGATACATTTCTCGCGGTGCTCTGCAAAAAAGGCTGCATTATGATTCCTGAAAAAATTTGGAATCTCAAGTAAGTTTATGGCGGAACTGCTGCAATGGGAATTTTGTTGCATGTCAAATTGAAGTTTTTATATTTGGTTCCATGACTATGGCTTAAAGTAGGTATCTCAGTTTTTCCTGGATTAATAGTTAAATCATTCGCCTTAAGACAAATGTCTAAGGCTACCAGTTGACATTGAAGGCCGATAGGAGTAAAATTCAATTTAACTAAATTATCGCCATATGCCAACCAGCTAACCAAGGAATTCCTAATTTCTGGAGATAAAGATCTAATCTTATCTAAATGCCCTCCTATATCAGCTATAAACATTTTAAAAATACTGGGAGCAAGTACACACCCCTGTAGTAAGCCTCTTTATGTGGAAATGGGTCTAGAAAAGGCACCCTAGCATTTAACCTTATCTGTATTTTTGTGCCTGGATGGCGTTGTGGATTGCTAAGTGAGATGATGGACAGCCCCTATTTTTCAGTTTCCTCCACAAAATGGGCCAATCAACACTATCAAAGGGCATAGTTTAATCAATAAAAGCCATATGTATGTATTGAATATTACAAATTGCCTGAGATTGAAGAAGTGATGGAATTAGACAATGTAGTGCTGCACCTAAACGTTATTTAAAGCCGATTGAGTTGCATCATAGATTATCGCTTCCGTTGTCAATTTTCTAGATTTTTTAACAAGATGGAAGTGAAGATCTTGCTTGCAACATCCAGCAAAGCTATTAGGTGATAATTGTGAGTCAGAGCTCTAACACCTTTTTTAAAAACTATAACTAAGCGAGAGACCTTTCAAGAATAAAGATTCATTTTAGTAAGGATTATCTGATTGAAAAAAGATTTTAAAATATGTTACCACATTTTCAGGTGGCTTCCCGTAGTAATATTACAATGGCCAACAAGCCAAGGAGCATGATATGGTTTACTTTTTTTTAAAAATTAAATAAAGAATATCATCAACTTCAAAATCCAAAGACCAATCTGGGTCATTAGAACCTATGCTGATAAATGATTTCAAGGGTGTGGCATAGATCTCATAGTAATTAACCGACTCCACTTCTAGAATTGTACACATGAACATAAAAAGCTGAATTGAGTTTGAATCATTAATCAGCCTCCAAAAAGACACTATGTTTTTGGATAACAAGCTATTCAGCATAGTCTCTGCATCACACTGAAGGATACAGTTGTGTAGCCTCTTACACAATTCTTATAGCTCAATTCTAGCTTGGCCGTTTTGATCTTCCGATTAGGGGTTAATGCTCTGGCCAATACTCTTCTACTAATGTTATGTTTCAGTTCCTATTTTTTATTTTGGATGTTGATATTGGAGACATGTTTAGGCATTGGAGATTTTCGTGATTTAGGATTAAAGACTGCATTAAAGCTAACAATAAATCCCACAAAATCATTTGATGAGAAAATGTCAACACATTTTTCCTTAGGCCATACATATATAAATTTGAGACTGTAAAATGACCAAAACGAGGGGGTGGGGAGGATTTCTGCCTCAAAGTTGAATTCAGCACTAACGACAGAAGTCATCTTAAGCATGTTAAAACTACAACATGTGCAGAAAAAGATATCAGAGGCAAACCTATAGTCAGCAATCCAATGTTTCCCTGGTTTGTAGGAGGAATATCTGGGGGCTCTGAATAGCTGGGAGCTCTGAATAGCCAGGGGCTCTGTATAGTAGGGGTTTATTAGGTTAGCATGCATATGCAGCTGTAGTGTGGGTCTTAGACAGAAAGACAGAAATACAGAAATGCAGAAATGCTCAAGGCACATATTTTCCAATGCATAAGGCACATGATGGGAAATACAAAGAACACAGAAATGCAGAGCACGTGCTTAAAAGTGCATATTATTTCAGAATGATATGTCAAATGACTGATTTGCACTGAAACAAAAACTAAAATATTAACATAGCAATCCAACCCCAGTAAAATGTGCTCTTACTAATATGTAGGGCAAATTAGTCTATGTGGAAATAGCCTGGAAAGTTTTGGAAAATGCATAGCGCTTTGGAAAATGGAGTTTCGTGCAAACTGAGTTTGCTGCAGTAAGTTACACAAACATGAAATTCCGCTCTGCTGAGGCAAACCATTGATGAGTCAGGAAGCGAAGGAAGAAATATTTTTCAGAAATGCAGTTACTTCAATGGGGAAAATACACAGAGCAGATCGGATGGTGTGGGTGGATCTAGATGGTGAGGTGTTGCATTGATTGACAGAAGAACATATTAAAAAGGCTGTGAGTGGATGTAGTCAGTCAGACATCCTCGGACACTGCACTGAGAGGGACAGTGAATTTCATGGGGCTGACTGGAGAACAGAGTTCAGTGCTGGCAAGCTACCTGGTGCCGTAGCAGTCCTTATCTGAGTGGCCAACCCTGAGGGAGACAGGAGAAAAAAGACTGATGGGGATTCCCATGTTCAGCTGAGCCAGAAATATTGCCAGCATATCTGGGTAAATATAGGTCTGAAGTGAGGGGTGTTGGATTGCCTGTCGATCAGCTAGTCGGGGAGAAAGGTAATTTCATTTTAGGTGCTGTCGATGTTAAAAGTGCATGTAATTTCGAAATTATATGAATGCCATTGCTGTTTTGTTCTCTTTTTCTTCAAAGTGTAATTCTTTCCAGATTCTGTGCTTTCAAGGACAAGTGGTAAGACTGAGCACAGCTTGTTTTATTTTTAAATGTGCCATTGCTCATTTTAATACATTCACACTGTAAAACCTGATGATATGCATAACTGTTGCCATTTGTAAATTGTGCTTGTATCTGTTACACTAAAACAACACTTTATAAAGTCACTTGGAGGTCTGGTGTATTTTTACAGCAGTTGGTCATTTTATTTGACCTACACAAAGAAGCAAGTGTGCGACTAGAAATATCCCAAACGGATTTAACTGCTGTGAACTATCTAGCTCAAAAGTAAATTAATGTGCAGTATTTCAATGTATTTTTATGATTTTGAATCTCAGCCACAAGAGCATATTGCAGTATTGTATATAAAATACTGCAAGAAGAGAAGAGAAGGAATATATTATCCACCACGAGTGTATCAAGTCCAGTATACTGTTATAGTGAGTGACCCTGGTATAAACAATTGTTAGGCAATATACTGAAATTAGTGTCACGACTGTAAAAAGAAATACCCCAACAAATCACCACAAGAGATATTACCACCATAAAATACCACTCTTTATCACCATAATAAAAAATACCACAAAGTTAGGTATAACCCCAACATATATCCCACAGGTGCCAGGTAACGTGAGGGGATGTCTCCCTGAATGCTGCCATTAAGCTGGCAGAGTCCCCATGTATCCAAAAGCTTTAGACAGGCCTGCCCCAATTTAAAGATTCTTTAGAATAGCGACCAGGATAATTCTTTGGTTGAACACATGTTCAATTAAAATTGCCCATGATTAAAACATTTGTTGAGGAATTTTCAGACATCCACCAAAATGATATTGATGACATACAGGACACAACGATATCTGCTATAATATGTCAGCTATTCCATTAAGTAAATAACATGATTTATAATACATTCCTTGGAGCACCATTTGATTTCTGTAACTTGTAGAAAAGGAAATTCAGTGGGACAACTAAAGAGGGAGAAACCCTTGGTGTTCCTCACTGCAGTTAAAAGACCACAATAAGGTCTCCCTTTGGTGTCATTAAGGGCCAGATTCAGAAAAATATTGAATCTGTCCATAAGGGAAGTTTCTCTTAAACACAAATATGTCATAGGTACCCATATCTAAACACATTTCACTAAATATATGTGCATGGCCACAAGTGTTCCAGGAGAATATACGGGTGGACCTAGGATTCAAGATACAGAAGGACCAATCATTTAGTGTAGTGTCTAAGCTGTAAAGCAGAAGCAAACCAAGTCCAATCAATTGTGTCCTTTTCATTTTCCTTGATAATATAATTTGCAAGGAACACCTTTCTCACATTCTTCTCAGTACAATTACAATAAAGCTTTAAAGATTCGTTCATTCTTTCATCCAAGACCTGGGAGAGACACACTGTCTTTTTAGTGCCTTAAGCATCTTTCACACTTCATCACATCCTTCCCAGAGATCAGACCCCAGGCTAAGGAGGAAAGCAATGGCCAATTTCAAAGTCTCCACTACAATACCTGAGCTCATGTACAAACGTACAGGCTCACATGCCTTGTTATGTAGAAATTCAACAAGGGATACATCACTAGAAATTATTGATCTTAGGCTGGGAATCAGTTTAAACAGAGTAAGTACATTATCACAATTAAGTACTATGCAATCTTCGTAAGTTGCTACTCTTTCTAGGATAAGTCTATAAGATGTAAATTCAGTTTGAGGCAAAATATGGCTGTGAGAGGCAGCAGCCTGCAAATTGGAATTAGTGTGGCCTTTGCTTAGTGATTGACCAGGATTGCACTTCTTTCTTTTCTCATGTTTCTTCCAGCATAAAGAAAGGAGTCAACAAACCTTTTAGGGGCTTTGTAGATATAGTGCCTGGATGCCTGTGGGTTTAGAGCGCTTTATAAATGCAAAAAAATATGTAAATACATAAATAGATGGCACTCCCTAACAATAGTGCTTAGTGCACTGCCCCCCTCTGCTGTATTGACCTAAAGTTCATTAGAACAGATTGACATGTTCAGTAGTGAGGTCATAGTGAGGTCATATCGTCTGGGAAAGACACACTTTCATCAGGGAGTGGTGGGTCACATTCTACTCTTGATTCTAAATGAACAGTCTTTTCAGAATCCCCAGAATCTGCGGCTACAAGTTGTTGGTGCTTCTTCTTTCACTTTTTCTTATTTTTCTTTATATGAGGGACATCCGGTCCTGACGATTGCATCGCAGAATCAGCCCGAGTGCAAATAAATGTACGAGTCACTCAGGTTGCCAATAGTCCTACGTTGTACATTTTTAGATTTCTTTCCCGATGGTTTGGGTCTAGTTTTTGTAGTGGGTCCTCTTGATTTCCTATAGTAGAAAATGGCAACATTTGCGGTTTCAGAATCACTGACTGCAGAAATTCCCAATTCAATTGGTTGAACTAAACCCACAACCATTGGTTATAAGCTATTCACATTTGTGGCTGAACCTTGAGCTATGATAATCGTCAAGCCGTATTGATTGTCATCTTCAATGAGAATGAGTTCCTCCTGTCTAATATTAGAGTGGAATGCATTTATTTATTTTATTTATTGTGTGGCATGACATGCCCATGGGCCTCAGGGTGCACAGAAAGACAATGCAAACTAAGATGATACAACCAAAATAAGTAACAAGAAGGACATAGAGTAAGGGCATAATGGGTCAGAAATTAGCCAGTGATCAAACCAAAGAGATGGTTCTGGACACAGAGAAGGGCAAGATGGGACATAAATTACACAGTGATCAAACCAAAGAGATGGTTGTGGACACAGAGAAGGGCAAGATGGGACAGAAATTAGCCAGTGATCAAACTAAAGAGATGGTTGTGGACACAGAGAAGGGCAAGATGGGACAGAAATTAGCCAGTGATCAAACCAAAGAGATGGTTGTGGACAGAGAGAAGGGCAAGATGGGACAGAAATTAGCCAGTGATCAAACCAAAGAGATGAGTTTTCAAAGCTTTTTCAAATCCTAAGAGCGTATTGATAGTCCTTATTTTAAGTGGGAGGTTATTCCATTCTCTTGGTGCCCACACTGAGAAACTACAGCCCCCGAATTTTGCCAGCTTAAAGCAAGGCTGTTCGAATTTGTGAAGATTTCCCGAGTGCAGGGGGCATGCCGGAAGATCAACAGACAGATGTTTCCTTTAATAAGCAGGTGCGGGTGAAGACCAGCATTTAAAGGTCAGGGACAGGATCTTATGTGAAATCCGATGTACAACAGGAAGCCAGTGCAGCACCTTCCTGGAGTTGGAGATATTATCATTTTACTAATGTATTCATACTTTTATTGAGCGCACACACTAAACCCTTGGGCATCAAGGTGCGGGTGCAGTCTGGCTGGGCAGACAAGTTAATTTCATTTCATGAAAGCAGTTACAATGCAGTGAGTCAGGCAAGGTAACATATTTACATATTTGGTTTAACAGAATATGTCAGTGAAGAGTGAAAAGTGGAGATCAGGCAATTGGTGAATTCTCAGAGAAAAGTAGAGTCTTGAGATGTTTCTGAAATGTCCAATAGGATTTTTGCTCAGTGACTTGACCACTTCATGTTGCTCTGCGGGTGGTATCTTAAAGGGACTCCACCAGTAGTCTCATTAACCTCATCTGCCAGAGCATGTTGTGGGAGGAACCGAGACTGCCTTCTGAGATCAGAGAAGCGACTTTCACCAAATATATAGCCTTCAATGAAGGAGATGTTTGTATTCATCTATCTTAGCTTATCTTATGTATTTATAAAAGTGAACATTTGTGGGTTTGTGGCTTGGCAAAGTCTTGTACTTTATATCATTCCACACTGTTTCACCAATCCCCACCACATTTAACATAGTAACCTGTTAGGGCCCTGCAGACATTACTGGCTACATAGCATTTGGATACCCCACACCTTCCCCGGATTTCAGCACCTTCACACATGAGAAGGTTGCCCGGAATTGGTAATTAATGTCGTCCTAGATGGACCAGTCCTCAACCCTGGAATGCATGGTTTCTAGGATATGTACAGCGAAATACACTGCAATGAACTGCACCAAGCCAGGCTATGATATGATATGAACGTTTATTTATATAGCTCCTATACACAATGTGCTTCAAAGCGTTTGAGGCGACAGGTGGGGAGAGAGCATAGTAGGTACCAGTTTGCAGCAGCATACCAGCTCTTGCCTCCCCCCCAACGTCTACTCTGGGTTATATCAGCCAGTCACACACGCCCATTCTCAGTGCAGTTTACTTCAACCTAAAGAATCATTAATTTTCAACAGTAGATGAGAGTGTTGTCAGGTCTGTCCACAGAACCTGCTTGGAGAACGGGTACTTTTTGCAAGTTGAATATAAAAGAGCTTTTTGTTCTGTCTGGCACTCTTTATGTTCTCATACAGCTGAACAAAGGAATTGAGTTCAATGTTCAGCACGGTCAGAGAAGAAGGGCCAAATGAGGCTTCATGGATTGAGCCATGGATTAAATGTGAAGAGAACAATGGGGGTAGTGGGGATTTCTGGAAAGAATCATTACTCCGCAAGTCCCCCATATCTAACGACATCCCTGACCGGGCAGGGTTGTTTAAGTCATTGGTAGTTAAAGGTACCGCTAGTTTAAGTGGAGTGCTCATATAGACCTTTTCAATTATGTGTTTTGCAAGACATTAAGCTATACGTCATCTGCCATATCCAGTGTATCAGTTGAGAATTCCTTGTTTACAAGATTTGGATTAGGGTTCCATTGATCTCTATAGACATTTCTTGAGGTGTTTCTTCCATCACATACTCCAAACTATTAGATGGCTCTTCCTCCATTCTTCTACTCAGACCTACAGAGGTGATAAGGACTGGACTTTGAATAGAATCAAGATCTTTTTTGGAGATGAATTTAGTAATTTTCAAGTCTCCAGCCAGTTTCACCAGACCTTTGCATGCAAATCCCCTCACAGCTCTGACAAATGTTGTTGAGGGATGTTGTTCACACACCCACTTAGACTGGGGGGATTAGAAAGAACCATCGGCATCGGTGTGGTTGAAAGATCCCTTTCTGCCTGAGGGCTTACATGAGGCCTTAGATGGATTCAATGGTTTATGGTCTTACATATCAAGTCATATTGAGCATGCATAGTGCTAAACAGAACTTTCTTTAGGGAGAAGTCCAACATATTCCAATTCCTGTCACAGAAGTGTCTTAAAACAAACCATGAGTTTGTCGGGGGGAAATTCTGCCGGGGTCGGCCGGGCCGTCCGCAGACCTCCGGGCAGGGAGGCCCCAACACCTCCCGTATATCCCAGGTGTGAGATAGAGTATGAGACGCACACAAGGAGCAAGGCGACTCTGCTGTTTATTTATGCAAAACGGCAGGGATGGGTCAAGGAGCGTACGCGTTCGTCCTGACACACACACAATCGTGGGGCTCGCAGGCCCTTTTTACTACATTATGACGCGCTACTTGCGTCACTTCAGAAAGTTAACAAAAAACCTATCGCCACTCTTAATTGGTTGCTCGAGTGGTAGGGTTAGTATAGTACACATATAGAGAATGATATTAGTGGTCAAGGTGTAGTCAGGTGGTATATCTGGGTTGTCCCTTCAATTAGATACATAAGAATTGTTACATGAAGACCCCTGAGGATTGGCTAATGTTACTGACGTCTGAGATAAGAGCCCCATGTTCTGATTGGTGCATCCGTGAGCTCCCCAGCCTGGGACCACCGTTGTTCCCAGCTCTCGGTGTACCTGTGTTTGCAACAATGTTTCAATATGGGTACATGCAGACAATGTGAGGATTTATTCATAGGTGGGAGCTGACCGTTCCCACTGTAGCAGGTGTCCATTGAGCCTTTCAAGTGTCCCGGCCTGTGTCTCGTAGTGAGGGACCCAGACGCCCTTTCTCTCCTGGGTTTTGGCATCTCGTCAGGTTCGGCTTGGTCACGTGAGGCGGGACCGTGTTTGAGGCAGAATTCTGCACAATTAATATTGTTTTTCCACTGTGTGTCTGGTTTAATTTGTAGATATGATTTTAACGTTGGTACGCGGAGTGCGAGGTTGCAACATCGTGCCTTTGATGATTTGTTCTTGGATGTGGGTTTGCAACATTGCGACCTTGGCTGGTTGCTCCACCAGGCTCATTCTGCAGGATCAGCAACCTGACTTTTGCTTTGTTAATGTCCACGGAACTCTTGCTTGAGGCCTACTTGGGCCTGGTGCATAAGTGATCCATTTCGTGCATGGGTGCTTTAGATTATAGTGGCATATATTTCCATGACCAATATCGTGTTTCCATTATACCTCTCATGGTGGTAACGGGTTTCAAGGGAAGCGTGAGCAAGCGTTATAGATGAGTTCATGATGCGTCTTGCGTTTCTGCACTCTGAAAGCCTATGTAAAAATAATAAAGATGCACGTCCGTGAATATGCCTGTCGCCTACGTCAGAGCACTGAGTATGTTCTTCGTGTAGATTGGTGTGGAAATGTTAAGTGGGTATATTTATACAGATGTGCTTCCCGTTGTCTAGGTCGTCATGGCATCTCTAACGACGTGTGGTTTTTAGTCTAGCTGATCCGAGCCGCAGGTGTCGGCATGGCCAGTGCGGGCTGCTGGGCAGGCAGGTGGACACATCCGTATGTTCCTGTACCAGGGTACCTGGTCGTCTGGTAGATGGACAAATTCTTCTCGCGGCGGGTGTCTGGGCCGTGACCCTCTAGGCCAAGCGCGAGAGGTGAAGGACGGGAGCCTGGTCTTCCATTCTCCCACTTCAGTCCCCCCTCTGGTCGACTTGTCGACCACAAACATATCCTTCTCGTTATCTCCTCTTACCCTCCATATCTTAGTTATCCCGCCGAGATGTCCATAATGATTTACATGATCTTCAAATGACCAATACATGTATTCACAGGTTCCTCCAGGAGTACAGTATACCCATCTTCCTATGTAGCTCCTGGGGTTCCTTGGGTTCTCGATCTTCACTGATGGTGGGTCTAGATGATTGGTGATGATTTGGGTGCGCAACTTCTCCCTTTCTTGTATTATCACACCTGTATGCTGGCCGTTATCTGCTGGCATCAAGGGGTGCATTCCCACCATTTCCAGCAACTCGTCAGTCGTGCGCGCCTTCCGGGCCTTCCAAAATCTAATTATGATCAGGGCAGCTCCAGCCAAAATAGCACATCCCACTATTATTTTCAGTCCATCTGACAGCCAAGATGGCATCCATGACCATAATAGTGAAAACCAGCTCTTATCCTTGTTTACACCGTTACTTTCGTCCATCATTTTGGAGTGCATCTGGGCCAATTGTGAAACTGCTTCTGTCAGTGTACCATTGTCAGCATCGTTGGCAGGTATGAACGTGCAGCAAGATTGTCCTATCTTTGCACAAACTCCTCCTTCCATTGCTGTGAGGAGGTCCAATACATATCTGTTCTGGAGTGCTACCATCCTTACAGCTCGCAGCTCCTCTTTAATTGCGTTGAACCCATTTACTGTTGAATTGATGGTCATCATTAGTTCCCACCTGGTTATTTGGAGCCATTTTGCGTTTGCGTATGCCTGCAGTCCCGGATGTATTATTGAGGAGAAGAACATTGCTGCTCTGCTGAATAGTCTGTGTTCTGGCGGTATTGATGTTAGTTCCGTTTCCGACCTTCCCCACAGGTAATTTCCTGTCAATGGCTCTCCTTGTCTTTTTCTCCTATTTAGGACAGTATCATTGCTGTTGGTCCTGTTTCCTTGCTCCTTCTGGAGTGGTGCAGATCTCTTTCTTCTCTTATCCCCTTCATCCATTTTAGGAAATTTCGCCACATCGACATGCTTCTTAGGTACCACTAGTGATGGTACATTGACGTGTACCATTGTGCACACACCATTCCACAGGGGAGGCAGTGTATGATATGCCTTTTCTCCACAGGCCCAATAATGGTCCATTATTACTGCTGTTCCCGCTCCCCCCTCAGGTAACTCCATCACGCTTGCACAATTGGTGTTATATCCTACGTCCACCTCTCCTTTATGCTGGTAGCATACTTTGGGCGCAGTCAATGGTAGTATAGTTATCGGGTCTTCATCTTCTTCTACCCATGTGAGCATTGGTACATACTTGATCCACGTCGTCCAACATCGATGATTGTGTGTCTCGATAGTTGAGATAGTTTCTTTTGTTACCATGTTGCTGCCAATCACTCCTATCTCCCAGCTGTTGCCCAGGAACACCTTTCCTGTTATCGTCAGTAGCGGCCTCTCCCAGCATCCTTGTTTACCCGGAACTTCAGTGGCGTACCAATCACATGGTAGATACTGCAGTGTTACCTTCTTTGTTTCTCCTTTTGCAGGGCCACTTGTTATGTACCTGAATGCTTCAGCATGTAAACTGGTCTTGTGATAACTCAGATAGGTCTTGAGGAAGTTGTTTTCATATGGGTATGAGTCTCGTGTTTTCCATGTCATGTGCACTACTGTTCCTTGAAATCTTCCTTTCGTTTGGAACAGGGCCAAATATATTATGCACTGTGCTGTTTTTTCATCTATTTCTGTGGCAACAAATGTTCGTGAAGCGCTCATGGCGTATGGTATTAATGAGCAAACGTAACAGCTGTCCTCAGTTGTCTGCTTACCAATGCGGGTCATGTGCTGGTACCATATGTTGTTTGTGACGTGTGCCGAATCTTGTACATAATTATCAATACCTTTATTGTCTGAGTATGTGCTGCGTTTAACTCTATTTTGCTTGGGTGCAAAATTACTATTACCACCTGACGTAACTCCTGTTGCAGCAGGGGACGGGGGTATATTAAGTTTGGGTGCAGCAATAAAATCAATAGCATAGCTGTACTGCCAGACAGAAGCAGCCAAGAACCCGGTGATCATAAAAATCCCTATTATTTTTATTACATATGCTAATTTCACCGGCATTTTGCTCTTACCTTGCTGCGGTCCTGGCAGCTTATTCTTGCGACGTTATAGTTGCCCGCCTGAAAATTCTCAAAAGTGCTGGTTATTAGATGTTAGTTTTGTTACCTTTAAGCTCTCCCTATCAAGTAGTCATTCAGTGCCCAGGCGAAGAGCTGCTCCCACGCTACTCTAAGTGATGGGTCTCTTAGGACTGGCAAGTATGGGTGGAGGTGGGGCATGTGATATTCTATGGCCAGGAGGAAGGCTGTGTAGTATACACGTACCCTTCTCCTTTTTAAGTATGTTGGCCTCTTTATTTCGTATACAAATTGGTGTGACAATTCTTCTGGGTAGTTATCGTCTGGCAGCACCATCTACACCTGCACACTGAATTTGTTAATTAGCTTTCTTAACAATACAATATTACGCAGTTCCTGTATGTGCGAGAGAAAAAAGAGAACATTCACGTGTTTACATGTGTATTGGTGCAAGCAATGTCCTTCAGTTTTAGTTACCACTGTACTTAGCAGTCAATTTGGGGGGGTTTGCGCTCAGATGGCGGAAGTATTTTTACTCTTTGAGCGTGTGACCATGGGGTGGGCAGTATGGGGATCACCCCCTTCTTCGTCAGTTATTGTCTCCGAGGGAACAATTGGGTCGTCGTCTGTGGTGGAACTTTCTTCCGCTGTCGGCGATGTTGTTGCTGTTCTTCCAATGGATCTGTCGTTGGCGCTGGGGCGGGTCTGCAGTTTGTAGATCTTTACGTCATGTAGGTGGTTCCATGCACGCTTATCCTTTAGTTTTACTGCTCTTGTTGATACGTCCTCTACCAGATGGGGGCCAGTGAACCTCTTCTGGTTCCACTTTCTATTGAAATTGCGAAGTAGTACGTGGTCACCTTTGGCAAGTTTGCACAAGTTCTCCTTTCCCAATTCCGTACTTTCGTCTTTTTCTTGATTGCTGGTAGACCCGCCCCGTGTGCGCTCGAGCTGTTGAGACACAAACACGACACTAGTAATCAAAGAAGACACATATTGATACATTTCATCACCTAACACATTCGCTGAACTTTCGTTGTCGGTGAATGCCCTTGACGTTGGTGTTAGGGGTAGGCGCATTTGACGTCCAGTAACCACTTCGTGAGGGGTGAGGTGGTGGTCGGACCCTGGCCTGTTTCTGAGTTCAAACAATGCTAACGGAAGGCAATACAACCAACTTTTCTTTGTTGTTTGTTGTATTTTAGCAATTGCCTCCTTCAATAGGCCATTCAGGCGTTCACATACACCATTAGCCTGTGGGTGGTATGCACATGCAAATTTGTGTTTAATGTTCAGCAGGGATGTGATATGCTGGAACATTTCATTTGCGAAATGGGGGCCTTTGTCTGATCTTAACACCTCGCACACTCCCCACCTGGGGAAGACCTCCCTTACTATGAATTTGGCTGCTCTAAACGCATCAGGGTGTGAACAGGGCCCTGCTTCAATCCACCTAGAAAATGGGCATACTACTACAATCATATACCTATTGCCTTGACAGATGTTGATCATATCAACATAGTCAATGTGAAGGTGCCGAAAAGGTCCTTCTGGCCGGGGTATGGTACCTCTTATCACTTTTAGAGTATGACCGGCCGTAAACTGTTGACATGTTAGGCAATTGCTGATAAAATTTGACACATGAGAGGTTAACTCGGGACAAAACCAATCTTCTCTAATTCGTGCTGCAATTATTTCCTTGCCTGTATGGGCAGGGTGATGTAATTGGCTCAAGGCGGTATTTAACAGTGCCACTGGTATTACAACTTTCCCAGTGCCACCCTGGCGCCATAGTGCGTCGGTTGGTGACATTGTGCATCCTCTTTTCACCCATACTTCTTTTTCGGCCATTGGTGCAGCCGCTTGTAGCTCCATAATCTGTGTGGCTGGGAGATGGGTGTACCCTTCTCTTATTAACATCTCCCTCGCTATTCCCCTCCCTCTCCCTCTCTGTGAGTCGGTGGGGTTCCATATCTCACCAAAATATGCAGCATATTTCGCATGTGCGTCTGCTGCTGCATTTCCTTTTGAGACGTAGTCTTCTCCATTGGTGTGTGCGGTGCATTTTACTAGGGCTAGTTCTTGGGGATCGTTTATTACTTCAATTAGTTCAGCCAACAAGAGGGCATGTTGTACTGGAGTGCCATCAGCTCTCCTAAACCCTCTTCTTCTCCATTTTGATAGCCCTGAGTGGACAGTGGATGTAACATATGCACTGTCGGAATATATAGTTACTCTTTTATTAAAACTTTCCTTTAATGCCAATATGAGTGCAACGAGTTCCGCCGCTTGAGCAGAGTAATGCTGTGGTAATTGTACACACTTCATGGCCACACACACCGGCGCCTCCATCATTTTTTCTACTGCTGCCCCAGTCCTTCGTATCCCATCTCCTTGATCAATAGTTGATGACCCATCAATAAACAAAAGCTCACCTCCCTCTAGTGCGTTTTCTTCAACTTTCCTAGTACATGAGTATAGTTCAGTTACTTGGGTGCAGTCGTGGGCGTAATCTCCCTCTTCAATTACTTCTGCTAGGAACCTTGCAGGGTTAACCGTGCTACATCTAACAATTGCTAGTTCAGCTTTAGACAAAATAATCTCATAACCTGATGCCCTCTGTGTCGTTAATGTGGACTTAGGTTTATTCAATATCGCAAATAGTGCATGTTCCACAAATAGTGTAGTTGGACACCCCATAGTTATTGCTGATGCTTTTTCTACTGCAAAAGCAGCTGCAGCGAGACCTTGTTCACAAGAGAAGTGGCCTAACATTATAGGGTCTAAGTGACCGCTGTAAAATGCTACTGGTTTATAGCCCATGCTAGTTTTTTGGGCCAACACTGCTTTCATCACTGCTGAGTCGCAATGTGAAAATATAAAGAAGCGCCGCTCATAGTCTGGGGATGCCAGTACTGGAGCAGTTGATATTGCGTCTTTTAATTCGTCAAATGCCTCCCTCATTTCCATAGTCCATCCCAACTTTTTCTCCCCTTTATTTGCTTCCTTCAAACCCTCAAGCAGGGGTCCTATGTATGAGCTGTAATCAAATACCCATGCTCTACAGTAGTTGCACAGCCCCAGAAATTGCTGCAGTTCTCTCACAGTCTGTGGCACGGGAGTACTTGAGATGGCCTGTGCTCTTTGTGGTGCAATCCTTCTTCCATGTTGGGATATCAGTTGGCCAATGTAAAGTACCTGTTCCTGACAGTATTGTATCTTTTCCATGTCTACCTTGTACCCCTTTTCTGCCAGTATCGTCAACATTTTTAAGGAGTCCTCTCTACATTTACTTTCGTTTGTACTACAAATTATTATGTCATCCACATACTGTAACACTGTGCTTTCCACCTCAACGTTACCCAAATCCATCTGTATTACTCTATTGAAAATTGAGGGTGATTCACAATACCCCTGTGGTAATCTGGTATGTTTCCACTTTGTATTTCGGTAAGTAAAGCTTGTCAAATCTTGTGAGTCTGGGTGTAATGGTATTGAGAAAAAAGCATTTTTAAGGTCAATCACTGTGAATCGTGATGCTTCTGCCGGAATGCCACACAATATTGTGGCCGGGTTTGCTGTTACTGGATACTCTGCTTCTACTATGTTGTTCAAGGGTCTGAGGTCCTGTATGAAGCGCCAAGACCCCCCTTTAGCCTTGCGCACCGGGTACACAGCTGTGTTACATGGTGATTCTGAGGGGACCAATATGCCATTGTTTATAAGGGCCGTTATGGTTTCATATATGCCCTCATCTGCCTCTTTTGACAATGGGTACTGTTTCACTCTTGGTAGTATGGCACCCTTTTTCAATTTTATCCTTACACCCCCTATGCTTTTTATGCATCCTACGTCATAAGGGCTAATAGTCCATAATGATTTGGGCACCTTTGACATATCCTCCTTAAAAAATGGGACTGGGGTGCCTGCGGGTGCCTCAAGTGCCATTGCAATTTTCTGTGCTACTTGTCTGTGAGCCACTCTTAGCCATATTTCTACACTCATCATGAACACCATTTCATTTTCTTCCTTTTCTTCTGAGAACAGCTCTTCATCTGACACCTGGGTCAGCCTACATCCTTCTGCTAGTGCTATCACCGCCCTCCATGCTCTCCCTTCTTTATCTTGGGCGTGCACAGCAACATAATCAGCCGTTGCAATAATGCTCTCAATGTCCACTACAAACACCTTCCCTTCTAGTTCATTAGCTGGTGTTTCTGGTCGGAATAGATAGGCTGCTGGTCTCCTCCATATTTTCCCTTCTATCCCTGGCATCCATGCAAATGCCATGTCTGTGCCATATTGGAATATCTCGCCATCTACTGGCTCCGCCCTAATCGCTGTCTGTCCACAGTATGCTTGCAAAATCTGTCGTGCTGCGAGCATGTTAATCCCTGGAGTAGAGCAAATTATGCCATCCTCTGTAAAGGAGATCGTCATGTTCAACCTGTTCATTATGTCCCTCCCCAGTATATTTACTGGTGAGGCACTATAATACAAAAGTGGAACTGACAGATCATAATCTCCAATAGATAACGGAACGTTATCAGTGAATGGAACCAACCCTTTGGCCCCAGAAAATCCTTGGGTGTTCATGGCTTCGCCTGACATCTTAAATTTACCTTCCCTTATGCAAGACCGGGTTGCCCCGGTGTCAACAAGAAATGATAATTTTTTGTCACCTATCGTTACCTCTATGCGTGGTTCCTCCGCACTATTAGGTGTTACTGACAGGATGGGACACACCAAGGCCGTCTGTGGGCTGGCCTATTGGGGGTACAATGATTGGCCATTCCCTGTGTAAGGGTTGTGTCCCAACACCGTCACCCCACCCAATTGTGTTCGTTCATTTTGTGGTGGTGGTTGTATTAACGCTACTTGTTGTTGTGGCGGTGGCAGATACTGTGTTATTTGTTGTTGTGGCAGTGAATAGGTTTGTGGCTGTTGTGGTTGTTGTGGTTGGCCACTCCCTTGTTGTGACATCTGCTGCTGTTGTATGCCCTGCTGTTCTTGTGATGTCCTAGGTTGTGCTTGTTCATTCCATGCTGGTGTTCCTGGCCTGACCCTACATGTACGTGACATGTGCCCTAATAGTCCGCAGCTCCAACACACGGGTGGTTCCCTGTTTTGCCATGGGAAGCTCCCTGTGTTGTCTTGGTATACGGGTTGCCCTGTGGGGTAGTTATTTCTGAGTCCCCCAGCCTGTTGTTGGGTATTATATCCATATCCTCTCCCTCTCATAAACCCTCCTCTCCCTCTGTTATAACTATAATACCCAGTTCCTTGCATTGGGTACCCTCCTCCCATGTTTGGTGCGTGTAATTGCAGAGGCGGCACTTGCTCTATTACCCCTTGTGGAGGCGCTATTTGAGCGGGATCTTGTGCAGCCACTACTTGCGTTGGGCTTTGGGCCATTGGTGTGGGCGTAGTTATTAGTGCCCCTTCCATTGTGTATTTAGTAAGTTTTTTCTGTACTAATTTGGCCTCTTCTGTTTTCCTATCCTCTTCCTTTTGTTTCATTTTTCCTTGCCATGTTCTGCAGTGATGTACTATAGTCAGTTGTATTTCTGGCCATGGTTTTGCTTCCATCCCCACTACTTTCTTTAGTTGTTTTTGAACTCCTTCTGGGAGCCCTTGTACTAGTATATGATAAAATATGGCTGGTGTTTTGTCCCATTGTTCTCTAGTTTCCATGCGCCACTTCTCTTGAATATCCTGGATATAATCAACAGGATCCTCATTTTCGCCCATCTTACGGGAAGTAATGGCTCCTATGTCTGATGTGTCTGGGTACTGTACTCTCAGTGCCTGCCATAGCGCATGTCTGCAGTTTGCAAATGGTGCCCGATCATGCGATGTGTTCGTTATTGTTACCCCATGGAATCACGCTCTTTTCCAAATGTCATCCGCTCTACCCCCTAATATTGATATTAACAGGCCCTTCACGTCTCCTACTGCTAGTTTCTGTCCTGCGGTGTGTTTTTCCATTTCATATATCCACTTACCCGCACCTCCACTTAGTGATGGGAGCCTACATTTTATATTTTCCTTATCCGTATGTTTCCAAGGTACATACTGTGGTCTAGCCCCTCCTCTCTCTAGCAGTGGCATTAAATTCTGTCTTGCGTCACCCTTTACGCTCCATAATGTTGAGTCTTCACACCCCTCCTCTTCCCCCATTTCTTTTACTACTTCAAATTCTTCCTTACTACCTCTGCTCCTACCTCCCTCTTCTTCCTTTCCCCTTTTTCCATCATTTCCTGTGTTCAATATAGGTATGTTTATTTGTCTGTCTTGCCTGCGACTAGGGAGGTCCCTAAGCCGACATGCATAAGGTGTAAGTTCATTCATGAAGGGCGCGAGCTTTATTCTGTGCAGAGAGCGCGCGGTGGTTGAACATGTAGGGCGTGACGTGGGAGGGCGCGGTGGTGATGTGGGTGGCGTGGTTTCATTGGTTTGTGTTTCCCCTATTCTTTTCACTTCCTCCTTACTTCTCTCCAGCTCCTCCCATCTTCTACTCATCCAGGGCGAATCTATGTTTGTTCTAGTGAGGTATAGTTTATCTAAGCTTTCCCTTTCACTCTTCCTTCCATCCTTCTCCACTTCTCCTTCCTCCTCACTGCAAAAATCATTCATAAATGGCACCCCCCACTCTGCCTTTTTTCCTTTTATTGTTACTGTTTTTAAGTCTATTAGGTCTCTTTCTCCCTTTCCGTTGTTACCAACTGTTCCCCTTAGTGCTGATGTTGTTGCTACCTCTCTATTCTTATATACATCTCCCCATCTTTCACTCTCCCAACCCCTCTCTTCAATTCCTCCTTCACTCCTCTCCTCCATTTCCCTACTATTTTCCTCCCTTTTCCTTTTCAATTCCTCCATTACTTCGTTGCTCATCTGTTCCAATATCCTTTCATCCTCTTTCTTCCTTTCCCATTTCACCCTTTCTCTTTCTACTATACTCTCTATTACCTTCCCCTCTTCATATTTCTTAGTTGCCTCTGATATTATCCTCCTCCTCCATATTTCCATTTCTTTCTCCTTTTCTTCTTCTTCCTTCTTCTTCTCTCTCAGCACTACTCTTGATATCCTATCTGCTGCTCCTTTTACCCTTTCAGCTTCTCTCTTTTGCTCCTCACTTCGTTCCCTTAATTTTTCCAATTCGTCCTTACCTTCTCTCCTTTTCCTCACTCTCTCTCTTTCCTCCCGCTCAAGTTGTTTAACCAGTTCATTCTGCTCATCCCTTAGTTCTGCTAATCTTCCCTCCAAAATCTCTTCCTTCTGCCGTAGTAGCTCCTCTCCCCTCATTTCACTCTCTCTGGCACTATCCTCGTTTGTTCTCTTTACCGCCTCCCTTTCTTCTCCAGTTAGTGAGCCTCGTAATTTCAACAATATCTGTGCAGCTACCCACTCATCGTTTCCTATCTCTACAGTCTGCTCTTCTCTAATCCTCTTGTCCCCCATTGGTATCTTCCCATGAGCCACATATGGTGGAGGGCTGTATGCCGGGTTTGAGTATCCTTCAGCCGCCCTTAACTGTCCTATTTCTCCTAATTCTCTTAAAGGGTACAACCCTCCTCCCTCTGTTTTCACACCCGGTGTTATGGCTATCTCATTGCTCGGTTCCTTTTTTATGTCGTCTGATTTATTAATCTTTTCTCCTCCCTGTCTTTCGATCCCCGTATTCTTTGTGCTTTCGCACTCCTTTTCCCCACCTGTTCCTTCTTTCTTAATCTCCTCTTCTTCCGGTGTTTCCCCCATAGTGAACATTCCATTTGGTCCTGGTCGAGACCCCTGGAACATCCTCCATAAGTTAAACACCTCCACATGGTTTGCTAACTTCTTCCCCTTGTATGTATTGTGCAGATGGTTTAGTAGTGAATGTTGGGCATATGGATCGAAACTGCCATTAGGCGGCCATGGTGTTAACATTTTATTGTCGGTCCCCTGGGTCCACTCTATGCTGTACTTAATTAACTTCTCCCTATGTGGTGGCAGTGTGGTGCATATGTGCTGTAGTGGGGTAGTGAGGGTGTTCCCCCACCCTCCCGACCCTCTCCCGTATGACATAATTTCACTCCCCGTGTTACCCTTCCCCTTACTTAGCAGTTTACAATATACAACCTTGTATTGCTTACCTCGCCCCGCAAGTGTGGGGACTTACGATAATCCTTTGACAAATTATGCAATAATAATAGATATGATGTTATATTATATTCCTTCCCCTACGGCCCCCTGCGGCCGAAGCGCACGCAGCCCCCTGCGGCTGCGTACCCCTTACGATGATCTTATACAGTCGTCCTGTTTCTCCGTTCTCCTCCCCCTTTTACACTTGCCGTGGCCGGCGTTCTCCGTGCGCAGCCACGCCCCTTTCCCCTTCTTCTTTCGATCCACTGGTTTATAGTTTATCTCCGTACCAGCTCCTTTATCATGCTTCTCTTCCCCACCACTCTAAAACCCAAAATTCCTTGTGCTCGCTATATCCTAATAAATCCCTACTGGTGACGTCACCGATTTCTTCGAGCTACTGGTATATTCTTGTTATGGTTTTTTAAGTTCAAAATACACTTACAATCTACCCCGCTAACCCTACAGCTGTCTTCCTGTCTCTCCTGGAACAAGGTAATCTCATCAATATTATAACCGGACTGCGCACGCTGCGTCGCCTCGCGTGTGATACGCCCCTCAACAGGAGGGCTTAACCAGCCAATTATCTTCCGTTTTGGGCAACTATGTGACTAGCTACCGGCCACAGGGAAACGTCATCTACCTATCGAGTTTCTTGCTCGAACAATAGGGAACCTCATCTACTCATTGATCAATAAATGTCAAGTCGTAGGAAACCACACACACCCATCCTCACACTTAATCGCAATTTAGACCATCAGTGTCTTACGAGCGGCTGCACGTGATGTTTTCGTGCCCCGCCCCCCTCTTTCGCGTAACGTTAGCTCACTTGTTACGAGCGGCTGCACGTGATGTTTTCGTGCCCCGCCCCCCTCTTTCGCGTAACGTTAGCCCACTGTTCTCGCACTCGTTTCGCTACCATTCATTCCATTTGCAACACTCAGTTAAACCTTCGCCGCACATCTCTACAATACCTCCCCCCTCCCTTATTTACTTCCTCCCCCTCCCTCACAATTTCGCATTGCTTGTTGTGCGTGTCATGCTCACCAAGTTCTCTCGATGCAGGGCCGCTCGACTGCGTGCACCCTCCAAGCGGCTCGCCACCTCCCCTCGTCTGGACCACGTCTGGACACTCGCCGACCGCGGGCGGGATACTTCTCAACCGGCTCCCGAGGGCCAATATCCGGATTGCGCTGTCCGGTCTTCTCGCGGCTCCGCGATGGTCCTGTAGTCCTCAGAAGGGGGCAACGGCAGAGGGGGCCGCGCCGCCGGGCCTCCTCGCAACGGGAGTGCCTGGAAAACTAAAAATAAAAGTTGATCTTAAACAGATCTCAGCAGTGCCTCCAACTTGTCGGGGGGAAATTCTGCCGGGGTCGGCCGGGCCGTCCGCAGACCTCCGGGCAGGGAGGCCCCAACACCTCCCGTATATCCCAGGTGTGAGATAGAGTATGAGACGCACACAAGGAGCAAGGCGACTCTGCTGTTTATTTATGCAAAACGGCAGGGATGGGTCAAGGAGCGTACGCGTTCGTCCTGACACACACACAATCATGGGGCTCGCAGGCCCTTTTTACTACATTATGACGCGCTACTTGCGTCACTTCAGAAAGTTAACAAAAAACCTATCGCCACTCTTAATTGGTTGCTCGAGTGGTAGGGTTAGTATAGTACACATATAGAGAATGATATTAGTGGTCAAGGTGTAGTCAGGTGGTATATCTGGGTTGTCCCTTCAATTAGATACATAAGAATTGTTACATGAAGACCCCTGAGGATTGGCTAATGTTACTGACGTCTGAGATAAGAGCCCCATGTTCTGATTGGTGCATCCGTGAGCTCCCCAGCCTGGGACCACCGTTGTTCCCAGCTCTCGGTGTACCTGTGTTTGCAACAATGTTTCAATATGGGTACATGCAGACAATGTGAGGATTTATTCATAGGTGGGAGCTGACCGTTCCCACTGTAGCAGGTGTCCATTGAGCCTTTCAAGTGTCCCGGCCTGTGTCTCGTAGTGAGGGACCCAGACGCCCTTTCTCTCCTGGGTTTTGGCATCTCGTCAGGTTCGGCTTGGTCACGTGAGGCGGGACCGTGTTTGAGGCAGAATTCTGCACAATTAATATTGTTTTTCCACTGTGTGTCTGGTTTAATTTGTAGATATGATTTTAACGTTGGTACGCGGAGTGCGAGGTTGCAACATCGTGCCTTTGATGATTTGTTCTTGGATGTGGGTTTGCAACATTGCGACCTTGGCTGGTTGCTCCACCAGGCTCATTCTGCAGGATCAGCAACCTGACTTTTGCTTTGTTAATGTCCACGGAACTCTTGCTTGAGGCCTACTTGGGCCTGGTGCATAAGTGATCCATTTCGTGCATGGGTGCTTTAGATTATAGTGGCATATATTTCCATGACCAATATCGTGTTTCCATTATACCTCTCATGGTGGTAACGGGTTTCAAGGGAAGCGTGAGCAAGCGTTATAGATGAGTTCATGATGCGTCTTGCGTTTCTGCACTCTGAAAGCCTATGTAAAAATAATAAAGATGCACGTCCGTGAATATGCCTGTCGCCTACGTCAGAGCACTGAGTATGTTCTTCGTGTAGATTGGTGTGGAAATGTTAAGTGGGTATATTTATACAGATGTGCTTCCCGTTGTCTAGGTCGTCATGGCATCTCTAACGACGTGTGGTTTTTAGTCTAGCTGATCCGAGCCGCAGGTGTCGGCATGGCCAGTGCGGGCTGCTGGGCAGGCAGGTGGACACATCCGTATGTTCCTGTACCAGGGTACCTGGTCGTCTGGTAGATGGACAAATTCTTCTCGCGGCGGGTGTCTGGGCCGTGACCCTCTAGGCCATGCGCGAGAGGTGAAGGACGGGAGCCTGGTCTTCCATTCTCCCACTTCAAGTTAACTGAGGGGCCACTGTACTAAAGGATATTGTGAAGCCAAGCTCACAAACGCATCTCTCATTGGACCAAGAGGGAGACCACCAAAGTCTTTCACAAGCATGTGCTGATCAGTGCAGTCTAGTCAGGTAGTGGACTACAGTAAACTGAATGTATGCCACACTTCTATGGTGCTCTGCACCTCCAAAGGGGTTTTGTAGGTATTGCTCCTCCGCTTCCTCCAGAACAGTTCATCAGCGACAAAATAGCAGCACCAGCCAGGGGGCCAAACGGGTAAGCCAAACGTTTGTAGGATACCACACTTACACCACACGTACACAGTGCTCCATGCCTCCAAGGGGGGTTTGTAGGTATTGCTCCTCCCCTTCCTCCAGAATGGCTAGGCGAGAAGAAAACAGCAACAGCAGCCAGACAGCCAAAAAGGTAAACAAAAAGCAGACAGAAGACTTCACTTATTCTGCATTACTGCCTGGCGGTAATGATATTTGTAGACCTCTTGTTGTCAAACCCTGGCTTTCATCATTTCAAGTAGGTCTCCAACAGGAAAGTGCCTAAAGTACTTAACCCAAGTGTTCTAAATAATCAGCAATGGTGACATTATGATATGATATGATAGTTTATTTATATAGCACTTATACACAATTTGTTTCAAAGCGCTTCAAGGCTAGGGAGGGAACAAGGGAAAATATGACATTCTTACAGGCCATGAACAGTAAGGATGTGAAAGTAACTATCGTACTCAGCCTGACGACATTTCAGATAGTGCTGGAGGGAGCGGAAGGGGGGAACAGTAAGGGGATGGGGAAGCGACAGACGAGGTTGCTATCATACTAGGTCCAGGGACAATTCTGATAGAGTAAGTGCATAGAAGAAAGTAAGGGGAGGAGGGGAGGAGATGGAAAAAGGGAGAGGGGAGCAGAGGAGAGAACAGAGAGTAAGCAGTCAAAAAGATGGGAGAGGCAAGAGGGGAGAGCAAATACAATTGCAGAAGTCAGTAGTAACACATAATCTTGCAAACCAGGATACAAGATGAAGATGGGAACAGCATGATTCAGGGCCACCACGAGTACAAGATGCAAAGGAAGTCTAGCATGAGAAATGAGAAAGAGTGACGCACCGTGAAACAATGAAGTCCATAAAAGTCAAATCCAGCATTGGCCGCAAGACGGTGATGGTGAAACCAGAATGTATAAGGACAGACTCCTGTGTGGGAAGGGGGGAGGCACAAGGGAACAACACGGGGGGGAACAGATAGGGTGGGGATGGCCTGTGGGGATAGAGGGTGTAAACATGTGTAGGTGCATGCTCATAAACGTATGGTTATGATTAGGTTTTTTTATCCATAGAAAGCAACACTTTTGCAATGCTTATGTTTGGCCACATTTGACAGATGTGCATGAAACATAGGCCTCTGATTTGTAGTGGAAAGTTTTGTAATGATCTGTAAAGAATGGGTAGAGTTATAGGGGGGCCCAAAAGTTACATTTTTCATTCAAATTCCCATAGGACATTTTGCTCTCATCTACAGAAAAAAAATGCTGAATGGAATTGCACTAAAGATTCAGGAGGAGCGACTCTCTTGGAAAATTTGAATGCATCCTAGACCTGGGTAGCTCCATCCTCTGAAAATAGTTGAGATCCCTAAGAGGTGACTACACCCTGAAGAAGGTGTAAACATGTGTCAAATGAGGGATTCAAAAACCTTACTTGCAGTGTAGCTAAAGTAATGGAATCGGTATGGCTGCAACTGGTCAAGACTACCCGATGACATGCGATACTTTAACTATCGATTTCCCAATCACTCCAACCACAACAACCCTACTCATCTTTCCAGTGTTTGATATGTACTAGGTAACAGATCATGGTCATCATCTTGAGAGCTAGTATGTTGTCGTAGGATAGATGTCCCATATTATTCTGCCATGAAGGTACTGTTGATTTAATAAGACAAAAGGTCCAATTGTACTAAAAATTATCTCAAACTTTAACCTCGCCGGGGGAAGATTAGCAATTCTAGAGAAATGTTCACAAGCACCCTTTTCAGACAGACCACTTGCTGCACCAATACTATAAAGGATCATCATTTCTTTCCACGGGTGAACTGTCCAGTAGATAGGCACCAGCCATCTGTGTAGCTGATGGTCCACTATCTGTTCTTGATGAGCCAACTGTATTCACGATGCACACAACACTGAGTAGGGAGCCCCATAGAGTTCCCTTGCCCTTCATAGGTTGGACCAGACAGCTCTCAAAGCTTTCAACAGGTGTCAAGGATTTACTGCCCCTTAATGCAATCTTCATCCAAGAGCTTTACATGCCTGATTTTCTTGTAAAGATGTGGGCTGGTTTGTGTTCTACTTCCTGTCTGTGTTGTTGCAACAATTGATGTTGCAAGCACTCCAGTAAAGCATCCTTGCACATTTTCACATTATCTCCTTCTTGTGATTCCTGTTGCGAGACATGCAGATAAGAAGCCATCACTTTTACTTTGAAACATGGGTCTACAGAGAAAGCCAGCATGTACTCAATATTACCTTTAAATCCAACTACCCATGGATCACCAGTCATGGTTAAAAGTAAATCGCCCATATCTGCACTGCTTTTTCATCACCTGAAAAGGCTTGGATCCATGTCATGTTAGTCGGGTTGAGATCGAGCAGGAAGACCAGAGGGAGAACCTCAGTCAGGGATGAGCTGTGGTTGGTGACCTCCTCAAAAGGTTGTAGCACAGAGCAGGCATTAGACAGAAGCTCCCTCTGACACATTGTTAACAATGCTCCATCATAGGCTTCACTATGAATGTTGCAGTTATCTGTAATGGTGATGTACTTCTCGCATCACCTGCCTAGAATATGCAAAGTATAGCCCATCGGGTGGCCAACAAGATCTTCAGAGTGTGCAGTGGGAACAGTTGTCATGCTTGAAATTCACATAGTTTTCTTTTGGATGATAAAGTATGTGATTACAAGGTGAGGGACATGTGAAAACCAGTGTATGTGCATTATCTTGTCAACTTAAAAGGAAGCTTTGTCTAAAAATGGTCTGCTTCAATTAACCCCAAATCCAAACTATGAATCCTTAGGTACTGGGCCTCCATCCCCTTAAATATTTTGCTAAATATCAACTTAAATGTGGCTTCTAGCCTGAAGCCCTTGCATGCACAAAGTTGCCTGCTGCCACATTGCATACATATCTACCCCTTGAATTTCTCTGGGACCCCTCTTGTTTATTGGAGGAAGTAAAACTACCCAGCATTGCCACGTACGCAATGCTCAGGCGACGGGTGAATATGTTCATAGTGAAGTGGACTTATTGTCTCAGTATTGCCAGTGTCCACCCACTGTAGTCATACCCTCATAGTACAATACTGAGATGGTAGTGTGAGAAAATAACATCGGCCAGAAACATGACAGCGCATTTTGCCAAAAGGAGACCAATTACCTTTACTTGAAATGAGTAGAGCAGGAGATCTATTGCTAACATAGCCAGGTTAGCATTGAGCAGACATGGGCCCTGTGCTCTTTCTGACCATGCTGTAATACATCCTTAACACTGCCATGATGCAATGGAGGATCACTGCTATGAATTGCTGGGTTGCAGGGGGTAAACAACAGTGCAGTTTAGCTATTTACATGGGTTAATAGTGTGGACTGGTGGAGATATTCCACTTGTCTGATGCACAGGGAGGTCTGCATCTCAGATATTGTCACTCCTTCCCATGTCTGTGCATGGTGCCACTGAATATTGGATTGCACAGATGTACTCAGGTTTGTGCCTGCCTTTCTCCACCACACTGTGTTCCAGCAAAGAGCGCATGTGACCAGATTCAGTAGATGGGTTTTTTATGTGAAGTATTTCCCCACTTGTTTACACACACAGTCTGGTCCATGTGGATATAATGGCGCTTGAGGTAATGGTGCTAGTGGAGTTCTGTATGATAAGTAATGATATGATTGGTTTTCCGATCTGCAGTAGTGGATCTGTTTCCCATAGAAGCTGTTTGCAGCTTGGGGTGATCTTCATTAATACTAGATCCTCTGCATTTGTTGTCGAGTCATTCTCCTCTTAGACTTCAGTATCACAACTTTCCAATATCAATGCCTTGCCCCACACA
This sequence comes from Ambystoma mexicanum, assembly GCF_040938575.1. Lineage (NCBI taxonomy): Eukaryota > Metazoa > Chordata > Amphibia > Caudata > Ambystomatidae > Ambystoma > Ambystoma mexicanum. The sequence goes on along the minus strand of NC_090934.1, from coordinate 1,429,529,224 downwards.
GGACAATGATCTTTGCATGTCAGTATCATCATCCATTTCAATGAGGGTCATTACGACCCAGGCGGTAAGTACGCCAACTTTACCACCATGGTGTAAACTACATTTACACCATGGTGGATGGCGGATTTACCGCCCCATTTCAAGGTGAGTGGGGCGGTAAATCCCCATTTCCCATTTTACCCTTCCCCATTCCCATTTTTGCCCCATAGGGCATAATGGGAGTGTGGAAGGCGCTAATTACGCCACCGTAAATTACGGTGGCGTAATTAGCACCAAGGCGGTTTAGCGCCATGGATTTTAACGGCTGCTAAAAGCAGCCGTTAAAATCGGAATCAGGCGTTGAGGGTTAACGACGGCGTTAACCCTTAACGCCTGAGTTATAATGAGGCCCAATATCATTAGTGTCTGGCCTAGTTGGGGAGTGGAGGGGGGATGAAAAAGAGAGCTGGTATTTTCAATATAATCGTGCGGTTCCTCACATGCTGGGTGGAACTGAAAGTGCACCCTCCCCAGTCAGTCTCTGTGGATGTTAATTGTCATGTTGAAATATCTTTGCATTGTCTTGTGCTCTGAACCCTAGATTTCCTGTGACTGGAGTGTGGTAAGTAAAATAGATTATTTCGCCAATTGTCCACTTGCAATTCTGGCCTCAACAGTACACATAGTAAGTGCTGCTGCAGGAGTGAAAAGATTACAAGCAACACATCTCCCATTGCCCCTGGCTTATTAGGGGAGACATGGTGCTGTAAATGTGTCCAACTGTGTTCCACTTATTTACCATCACCTCGAATATCCCCAGCTCCCTCACAGCAAAATACGGCAAGCTTGTCTCTCCCACAAACGGGTCTCAAGGATTTTTAGTTGTCGCTTGGTGGCATGATGTTCAACTGCATCAAGGATTATTGTTATTATGTAATGCTTATTACTTGCCACACATCCATGGGCCTCAGGGCGCAATACTGATTGGTGTATCATTCGCCTCCCTGAATCTGAGCTGCTTCCTCCCCAATAAATCAAATCTGCCTGACTCTCCCCTATGGTTCCCCCAGAGATTCAAAGCACTTCCTGCTCCCCAGGCACTTACTATCTCTCCCTACCCTCCGTCTTTAAACTACTGTTAACATGTCTACACTTTTCTAAATATCTTATGACTGCCTCCCGCAACTGCATTATGCCTCTCTAGAAGCTGCTTGAGATTGAAGGGGAGTGTCAGGCATGCGTCCCCCTTTAAACCATATTGAAGAACTTTGTATCAACATTTCAAAAACTTTGTTTTAGGTTTGTTCTTGATGAATCACCCAAAATTGAAGTGAATTAGGTTTGTTGCAGGAATGTTCATGTAGGGCTAGTAAGGACATATAGGTTGTAGAGATAGCGGTCTACATTTAAATAATTTCTATAGGTAATGTTCACTTCAAAGCACTTTGAAGAAACAATAGACATTTTAGACAACTGTGCCATAGTGTGAAGTCTAGGAACAGTAGTATCTTGAACAAAATCAAAGAATATCAACACAAAATTGAAAGAGGTTTCTTCTTCTCACGGCACATTTTCAACAATTATTCAGAGCATCAGTATACCTCCTGTGCTCAGATAGGGGACATCTAAAAAATGACTTCTAAAGAATACATTTTGAAGATGTGTTTCAAGTAATGTATTGCACAAAAAAAGGAGGTCCTTTTACAATGTAAGAGCACATTAGTCTAGATCTGGACAAAATCACTGACCCCAAACATAACAAAACATGACAATGCTCCTTTTGGAGCAAGACATGTTTCAAGTTCTTTGAATAAGCTAGATTCATATCTTCATTAAACATGTCTAATGCAGACCATGCATCCTTTCCTGTACCCAAATGTATATGCCTCTCACCATTGCTAACATCTTACAAAAGGGGAGTCAATTACCAGCTCTGGGCATAATTGGAGAAGAGCAAAGGTTAGAGTGACTCCAATCAAGGTATTCCCCAAAAAAGGCACACAGAGACTGATTACCTTATTGACTTATTGGATATTAACAGCCTGTTTGGTGAGAGAAACTAATAATATTGCTTGTATCTCAGGCTTTACCTTTCATGACACAATGCCTTGAAGAGGATACATCTATTTTCCTAAAAAATCATATCCACAATAGCATCTCATACACCAAAGCTCCCAGAGTGCTGGATCATATAGACACTCTCATTGGTTTCTGAGTATGTTCAACATAGCAAGAAAACTCTCTCTCCCTTGGCATTTATACAAGTGTCAAAATTCAAGCTTTGGTCGTTCACTACTTAACGATGATAGTCAATATGCCACAGGAGTCTAAACTATCATTCATATGTCTTCACATGACAACTTTTTTGTTTTAGGCTTTCGCACGTATGCCATCAATAATCTAATCCACTACAAGCAATGATGTCATTATAGCTATGACCATTTGAGGGATTATTAACACCACAACATTGTATGAACTAAAGATGTGTGTGCTTATATGTCAACACAGAACCAAGAGGGATGAGTGATCACCACTTATAGTGTAGAAAAAGTACTATGTTACTGTTGGAATTTCAATATTAGAAGGAGCACTGCAGCTGTCTAACCTACACCATCGGGTGGAAACAACCGAGACAAGCTATTGAGGCAAACCAGCGTAAATGCCAATTGCTCATTCAATCAGTGGGACAGAGCACAATTACGTATACAATTAATTTATATAGGGTTAAACAATTTTGCCTGGATATCAGATGGTTGTTTTATTGAAACAGTCAAGGAATATTCATATTTGGGAAAACCTATTTCTTCTGGGCTAAATGTTGATTTGTTGCAAAATTTTGTCGATATGAAAAATGTGAAAAAAGTGTGCTTGATTAAATTATTTGCTAGTAATAAAGGTGGCTATTCAGTTGCAGTTTTAATCAACTTATGTAAAAGCTGCATCATCCCTTTCTGGAAAGAGGAGTACTGTGATTACATCCACCTGAAGGACGAATCTGGAAATATTTCCTAGGATTACCAAAATGTGTACCGATTGAGGCTATCAATTTTGAACTGGGTTTATACTCCCTATTAACAATTTGGAAGCTAAATTGTGTATTTCTTTTTTATCTGAAACTGCTGGACCAGGATATAAAGCTGAGATAACCTACCAAAACATGTTTCCCTTATGGCTAAAGTCAAATCGACCAAATCAAAACGTTTTAAAGATTATTAATTTTGAAGTCTGTAAATGTAATGATGATATTGGTTTTACGGTAGTAGAGCCATTCATTTCAACGACAGCCATTAAGGAATTTGAAGAGAAAGTGAAACTTTGGGGTAGGTGCCATCTCATATGATATTTGTCTATTAAACCTAAATATTCAATGTACGTGAGTCAAGGGGTTCACTTTCCTCACCTGGTGAATTACCTTGTAATGTAATAAGAGAACTCGGGAATTTATACTATAGGTATGTCTTAATCTTTTACCTACTTTAGAAATATTAGGAGCATGGAAGGGTATTCCTTGGGAAGATCGACTTTGTCAAAATTGTGGAATTGATCTTGAAACTATTTGCCACATAGTTACTAAGTGTTCCCTACTTTTATCTGTTTAACAAAGTGGTTCTAGTACTATTGTTTGTAAAATAGGGAATGTTGAAACTGGTCAGTTTTAGGGAGCAGTGTTCTCCTATGAACGTATGAAAAGACATACGGCAGTATTTTATATTTGGCAACTATTTCTAAGGAAAATTGATACATTTTCAGAGGGGTTTCTTTTTTATGTTTATAAGAAAAATGTATTTATATCTATATGTTGATAGGTTTGTGGAAAATTGTTCTTTTTTATATATTGTAAATTGTGTGAATGTTATGATATATGTGGGATGTTGGTATTTTGTGTGTTAAAGGTTTATAAGAAACCATAATTACACAATAAAAAAGGGCTTAAACACCTAATGAGTCCTCATTCTAGAAGAGGCAATAATTGGTTGTATTCATAAATACATACATGCAAAACAATGATGAGACAGAGGAGAGCAGAAAACATGGTCAAAAAATATTTCAGATAGAATACTACCCTTCATCAGGGAACATCTGTCTCTCATGTAAATACCATCTGCTTCTGTCTAATGGGCTCACTCAATTCCATCTGCTTCTGTCTAATGGGCTCACTCATGTTCAGTTTCTTGATGATGTGTTACTGAGGTGAGAGTACAAAGGCAGAGCAGTGAGAAGCAGAACATGTGGACAACCCCGAAAACAGAGCGGTGGTGTACCGGAAGAAAAGTAGGTTGTGTGTGTCACCAGAGATCATATTTCTTAGAGGCTTGTGATTGTAACTGTCCAAGGCCCATTAGAAAAGGTTGCATACCACATGTGAGGATGTGTTATCACATCACTTACCTGGGGTAGGGGGCGCACCTGTAGGTCCCGGCGCGCCCCATCCTGACGCTTCTATCCCCGATACCGGCTGGGGGACCACAGCCTTTTGCGGCACTCGTCGCTTCTGGGTTTCCCGTGTCTCGGGATTCGCGCATGCGCGGAAGGCCGCGTTTCGTCCTTCGCGCATGCACTGTCCAAAGAACGCTTGGGAAGCCGCAAGCTTGCTTCCCAAGCCTCGTTCTGGGCACGGCAGATTTAAGGGCCTGAGTCTTGAAACTCAACGCGGTTTGTTTCCGGATCGCGTCCTCGCTCCCACAGCCCCCTGCTGCTGCACCTACCTTCCTTGGCCTGGTTCCTTGCTCCTTCCTGCTATTCCCTGCTGGTTCCCTTGGGTTTTGGTCCTTCTCCTCTTTGGGTTCCCCTGGGCTCCCTTGGGTTACCTCTTAAGCTGCCTTGGGTCCAGTCCTGTCCCTCTCAGCCATTGCTTGAGGCCCTGACCTGCCTTTTGCCTGCTGCCATTTCCAGGAGCCTTGCAGCTCACTGCTGTGGACTATCATCCCTGCTCTGCCATTTGCCCGCTGCCATTTCCTGGAGCATAGCAGCCCTCAATTGAGGACAATCAACTCCAATCTCAATCTCTTCTTGGAGTCATTGCTGAAGTATCTCATCTGCGGACAATCTTCAAGACCCGCCTTCCCTGACAGTGCTTGCACTGTCTCGATGTCACGAAAATCAGGGAAGTGCGCATTCGTGGCATTGGGAGCTGGTTCACTCCTGACCCTGTTGATTCCAGGGAGAGGGTTGCACCGGTTTCTCGCGCCACACCTTCTGCATTCATCAGTCGGACAGCCTGGCGACCTCACCACGATCAACTACCGGAAGTTCAGGTATTCAGCGCCCACGAGATGCTTTCCTTAATAGGATGCATTTGAAACAAGCTGAATTGGCAATACTCACTAAGTATGTTTTCAGCCCCTGGTATAGCAGCTTCATCTATAACACAGTCAGCAGGTGACATTGATGCTATTACACTTCTTCAGATTCACATTAGTCTGATCATTGATTCCCTCAGCCATATTCTATTGGAAATATGTTTTAAAAGGCATATAGGATGACACTGGACTTCAACTACTTCCAGCCATCTAATTTAGTGTACCCTGCATTAGAGACCTTAATTCAGAGAACGGCAAGCATGTACATGGCTCAACATTGGCAATGTGTTCTGAAATGTCACCTCTAAGTACCCAGGCTTTTTCCCAAGCCTCACGTATGATTATCTTATGTAGTTATGTCAACAGGATGATATTCACGGGTTTGCCTATTCGGATAGCCCACCAGTTTGAAAAACTAGAAAATGAAGGAGACACTTCATCGTCATAAAATGTAACCCGTGAAAAGAGTGAGCTTTTCTGGATGGTGATGAATCAAACAATGCACCCATAGGTTTCCCTAATGGTCAAAACTTGCCTGGAGATCTGACAACAGAGTTTGAAGACTGTTGTGCAACATCAAGTTTCAAGATTTAAGAGGGGAGTGTGGCCAGCCAATCGGAGGCCCATTCTAAAACATGTTTGAGTACCTTTAAAAGTCCAAACTCGCTCCCTACTGCCTTTGTGGGATTTGCTTGGTTAGGCGTGGACAAGACAGCCTCAGAAACGTTTGGTTTTGAAATATTTTTGGAGTGATTTTGTAACTTTAGCAATGTTTAAATGTTTGGGAATAGTTTGTTAGTTGTAAGTTGTATTTTTGCTGTTTCTTGATTCCTGTTTCATCCCATTTTGTATGTGTGAGACGGGAGATCATGGATGTGAAGGGAAAAGTGAGCAAGAGCAGGGAACTAAAAGAGGTCCTGGACATAATTTTCAAAGGGGCCACATAGTATGCATTTCCAGCAAGTTCAACCCTTTTCCTATGAGAACATTTCTAAATACTATAAGTTACCACACAAAAGAGCCCCAGGGTGCAGAGGCCTACTAGGAAAGCTCCAGAGTTATCTATAGGCCAGTCCACCCCCGAGCAAGAGCAGTAGAAAGTGCATGTGGTGGTGGAGAATGCCGCCGCCAATTTGGAGGAGGTTGTGGTAGAGCCAGTGTCACTCAATGAGTACCCTCAGTCGGTGGGTGGGTAGCTTGACCTTAGAGTCAAGTGGGGAGATGAGCTACTCCAGGAGCAGTGGGAAGAGGTAACCAGAGGAGAGGTGTCATAGATGCAACGGCATGAAGGGCATAAGGGTGAGGTGCTGGTTCAGCTGAAGGAAACCTAAGAGTGCCAGACAGATGAGCAAAGGATTGTGCCCCTGCAGAAAGCTAAGTAGGAGGAGACAGGGGCCACTGCAGCACTGTGTGTCTGTGCAGAGGGGGCAAGGTGTTCTAAGGCTTTCCTCAAGAGGGTGAAGTTAGGTCAGAAGATATAAAGATGCATGGCATCCCAGCCCATTTATTCATGGACTACTTCAGTTTGTCAGCGGGTGTCCAGAGGCAGGGGTGCATTGTAAAATGCAGCATCCACAAGAAGAGAGTTCTTTGGGGCAACATAAGTAACAGTGATTTGGGAACCTCATCAATGCAGACACACACTTTAGGCTGCAAGATAACAATGTGTTCAAGGACTGCACGCCATGAGCCAAAGATGCAGCTTGTGCAGCACCCTCTTCCAGCATTGACCATAGCTACACAACAACCAACAACCTTTTCTTGGCCATCCGTGGATTGCTCTTTTTGTTGCTGAACTGACAGCACATGTTCTCCATCTTGCATCTGGGTTGGTGGTGGTTCAGAGTTCGACTTCCTCCTGAACTCTATCCTCTTCCACCTGATACATGTCCAAATATGCTGAACTCACAATTGCATGTCTACCCAATGCACCAGATTCTTTTAAGACAGAAAATCGTGTTCTTTTTAGAGGAACATATCTGTAGCTAATTATTCCCCAAAGTGGTCAATGCAGAGGAGCAAATACACTAGTCTAATGAATACAGCGGCCATTGTCGCAGAAGAAAAATGCCCAACAGATGCATTCCTCCCCGACACTTACCAAGTTTCCTATTATGTTTGAGTCATGCCGCAGATTCAGACATATCAATTTATTGTCCTCATGCCTTGAATAAATGCACATGAAATGTCACTGCTCCTGTGCCTAGTAAATGCGGTGGGGAATCTCAGGCTTTCACCTTCTACTGTGTCTAGTAAATGTACACAGGGTTATCAATACTTTGGCCTTCTCCTGCACCTACTGAATGCACATGAGGTTCTCAGGTTTTTGGCATTCACCTCTGCCTACAAAATGCCAGTGATTTGGCGTATCCTACATGTAGTAAATGCGGGTGTGGTTCTTACTGATTTGGCTTTCTCACCCACCTAGTGAATGCACATGGGATTCTAAGTGCATAGGTCTTCTCCTATCCATACACATTAATATGGGTTGTACTGCCCTTCCAACCACAATTCACTCCACAACCCCAATTCACTCCTTCAACCCACAAATCCTATGTCCTGAACCACCATAAGATATTCCAACATATCCCTAACTAGGCCCATGTTCTTCTCAACCCGTCAAACATGTTGAACCCAGTAGAATATCATATATTGAACTTCAGGAAAAACAATGTTTGAACCGTTTCCATTGTGCTTACTCACCTTTGTAATGAGTCTGACCATTGCCAAGTTTTTGGGGCAAGGAAAGTATGATTCCAAAAAGTCAGCCATTCTTGTAATTGCCCATCTAAATGGTGTTGCAGTCATTTAAACATGACATAATGCTGTTGGAGGAATTGGAACAATTCCCATTTACATTCTGCTCTTTTGGTGTGCACACACAAAACCTTAACTAAGTCCCCCAAAATAATTGAGAAAAGAGCTTCCAGAAGAATAGACTTCACAATGTTGTTATATCCTTATTTATTTATTTATTTATTTGTTTTGTATATTTATAGGAGCACACAAACCCCACTGGCATCTAGGCGCTTGAAGGATGTTTGGTATATGGAATATCAAGGAGAATGTGTGTGCCCAACTGCAATTTGCAGTTGATATTTCTCCTGCTTTACTCTCGATACTTATTATTATTATTATGACATCATTGTGGCTAAATGTGTGTATGTCAATATATACTTCAATTTCCCAGGTTTTAAGCACTTGATTTGAGTATAGTGTAAAAGCACTTTATAAAGGCTCTTGCGGGTGCGGATGGACTAGACATTTTTTATTTTCAACTGCACGTACAACCTGCCCACCATCCCCCAACCTGCCCACCATCCCCAAATTTGTTTACTCGCCCTTATATTAAAAACACTTGGTTGATACACAGATTATACATTGTGTGGAAATGGCAGTCTCCACGTGTGAACCCCTGAAAGCCTTCACATGTGTTTCACAGATATGTCACTTAATGATTACTGTGGGCTTTCTGTATTTTTCGTTTTACCAATGTATTGTGTGGCTTTTCATTTTCCCCAACAGTATTTTTCATCTTGCACTGTAAGTGACTGCACTGTATGTGAATGTATACAGGGGTAGGGTGGGTTGTGGACATCAGCCCTGATTCTGCCCAGACAGAGGGACTCCATTCTCTCCTAAACCCAGCCACCATCCCCTTAAAAACTACATTTTCCCCATCCTATGCAACAGCTGCCAGCTTTACAGTGAGGGTAATCTGTAGCCTAGGGCTTGCCCTTTAATCTCTTTATGAGAACTTCCTTCCCTCTCCAGTAACACAATTCTAACTGTACCTGCCTGTGTTTACCCACTTGCCCTACACCCTGTGATTTTTCCGCCCCTTCCTGTCGCCAAGCCTCTATGGACCCTGGATATACCTGTTTTTATCATGGGGTGGGGGTGGGTTGGCCCTGTAGGGGGGGGGGGAGAGTGATGGCATCATCTGTGGAGAGAAAACTCGTCCCTTCATGTGTTCTCCCACTTGCCCTACACCATGCGATTTCCCACCCCTTCCTGTCACCACGCCTCTTTGGGCCCTGGGAAAAGCTGCATTCCTCATGGGGGTGGGTGGGCTCTGGAGGGTAGAGTGACAGCCTTATAAGCATGTGGAGAGATGATCTGGGATGCACATTTTGATGGTGGCAGTGGTGTCCTCAACACATGGGTGGGAGCAGAGAATCTGCAAAGGCCCTTTAGCAGGTACCCTTCTCCACGTACAACATTACCCTTCTCCCTTTCTCTCCTATTGTTCCTTTTTCTCCCAAACCTGCTCTATGTTGTCACTGGTCAGCCTCTCTGTTGCCTCTGCCCTTGCCCCGCTCTCTATCTTTTTCTCGCTCCTTCTCATTCTCTCTTTTTCTTTCTCTCTTCCTCTCTCTCTCTCCTTCTCCCTTTTTCTCTCTCCTTCTCTCACTCATTTGCTCTTTCCCTCTCTCTCTTTCTTCATTCTCTTTCTTTACTTTTCTCTCTTCTCTTTCTCTCTCTCTGTCTGTCTCTCTTCTCCCCCCACCGACAGGCCACTTGCCTATCTTTCGGCCTCCCTGGATTAAAGTCACTGCACTCTTCTATCATCCATAACCATCTGTACAAGCCCCTCTGCCACTATCTCCCCAATGGCTATTTTCTTTCTCCCTCCACTCTGTCTCGTGCTGCCCAGCTGCCCATTCTTTTTTCTTGCTTTACCATCTCCCCAGTCTGCCTCGCCGTTGCTTATCCATCCCAGCAGCCTCCCCACTCCGCTTTTCCCTTTTCACCTCTTCAACCCCTCCCTTCTTCCCATGGCATCCACCCCCTCTCCATGCAGCCAAGGGCACCAGGAAAGTGGGTGCTCCTAGCCTGTATGACTCCCAATGATGCTCCGGCTTGTGCCTGCAACCCAGTGCAGACACACATCTGTGTCGAGTGTGCCTAATGTACTCTGCCAGCAAGAGGTTTACTTCTCTGTCAGTAATACATTTTTTACCTGAACAAAGACTTTGGTGAATTCCTTGTTGCTTGAACTCTTCAGTGTAACCTACCTGTTTTTGCAAGAGGGCGGACCCAGTCCACCTGCACACACAACACACCCTGTTAATTCCTGGCCAAAACTGTGGCTCTGTCTGGGGTCTCCCAAACGGCCTCCCCATTTTAGCCTGCCTCCCAAGTCCACAACAGCAAAGCAGATGGGTATACAGTACCAAACTCGGTTAGTTAATAATAATGTATGTAACCATGTGCTATGTAAAGCGCTTTGGATAAATGCGATATATAAATATCAAAGTATTATTATGTATACTCTCTATCAGAAAGATGCTTTGATTTTTGTACACTGAGCCCAAAAGTCCTCATAAAGTAGCATGTGCATTCTCATTGTCATGAGTCACAGGGCTTCACACTCAGAGCACAGCTGATGCTATTTCAAGCTGCTCACTCGTTCTCTTTGTCACTGTGCTGCGTCTCCGAAAACCATGAGGTGACAGCATCCCACCAGCCTTCTGGCAGCATGCACAGCGATCTTTCACTGCCAATCAAACCCACCTGTCCCGAATAGGCACGCATTTATTTCTTGTGCACAATTCTCTGGTTTACTTGTAAGCTCATTTTAGTTCAGATTTGAGACCATGCCGTAAACCGGAGGGAAAGCGTTTTTGGAGTGAATCATATAAACAGGAGCAGAAACATACTGTGACCTAAGTAGACTTATAGAAAAGTGTTATAATGTTAATGCATCACTCCGTTCCATCCGGAATAGAGAATGCTTTTCCCCCCAGGTTCCACCACAGAACGCCTTATGACATTTCCCAGCTGGCAGCCCTTGCCTCCGGGGGCCGTGAAATAAAGCTCATCCTTCACTTACCTACGCCTCGGTATTTATTTCATTTGGCGATGAGGCTTTTCTCAGCGAGCAAAAACCGGCCCCCGGAGCTCCTCTGCCCGAGTTCCTGCCATCCTCCGGCGACGGCGACAGCCCCGGCGGCTCCCTGGCGGCTCCCCGGCGGCCTTTCCCCACCGCCGCTCCCGCCTGCCCCCTCATGATTCTGCTGCCCCAGAGGGGAAGGAGTCGTCGGCAACCACACGAGCGCAGCGACGGCGATAGAGGTACCATTTCCCAATTTTTTGGCCACAAACTCATTACAGCGCCGCAGGCACACGGCGCGAACACGCATCTTATGAGTCGCCGGCCAACAGTGATTAGAGGAAAGGACCTCTCTGTGTGCCGTGGTACAGCCATTTTGGCAGGCCCAACCTCTGTTTCCACGGCGACGATGCCGTGGATCTTCATCAGCTGTGCTCGGCGGCCCCAATAGTAAAGAAACTTGCATGTGAAATTACACGTTACAACGCCGCTGCACCGCATCCAGCCAGCTGTCTATCCCAGATGGGAGAGAAATGTATCACGAGACAATTCTGATAAACTGTGACACCATATAACAGTGCATAGCCTCCAGGGCACACTGGACTGACGATGCACCAAACATGTGTGCACTCCACACTATATCTTTTCAGTCATCCACAGCGCCAGGGCACACCACTGTGAACACTGCTATAAGAAGGTGACCAGCTGCCCTGTGATCCCATAACACAGATTCATCACAGTGCCATAACACATCGCATCGCTGCCCCCCAACCTTCCTTACCAGCAGCGCAGCTCGGCCCGCAGCGCCTCCACCATCCACACTGGCCAGTCATGCAGAACGTGCCACACCCCACCAAGTTTCTTCCCTGCCCTGGAACACCAACCTGCCCTTGGGAGCAATGGCTTGATAGCTTCCAAATATATCTCAGGGCCATTGGCGGGAGTAAATTCAGCGATGACCTCAAGGGAGCAACCCTCCTGAACTGCATAGGAACCGAGGGCCTGAGGTTATTCAGGGCGCTTCCAGAGCCAGATGGTGCAGGAGGAGACGGCAATCGAAAGTTTGACACTGCCTTGTCCAAACTCACCAAACACTTCGGCAGCAAGACAAACGTGGTGCTGGAAAGATACAAGTTCTTTTCTCGGAAGCAGGCTAAAGGCGAGTCAGTCGATACATACCTAGCTTCCCTCAGAGTATTGATGTCTACGTGTGAATTCACAGGTGTTAGTGACGAGTATTTGAGAGACCAGCTCGTGCTTAATGTGGCTGATCCCCGCATACAACAAAAACTATGGCAGACAAAGAATCTCTCGCTAGACCAAGCCACTGAAATAGTGAGGAGTGTGGAATTTGGGGACTGTTGCATGAAGGAGAGACAGAGGGTGTTGAGGTGAAGTCTGTGAAAGGCAGTTCAGAGATGACACATTAGTGGCAGCTGTGAGAAGCACGCCTCAAAATACCAGAGGAAACTCCAGAAGAGGGAGAGTATCACCCTATGGCAACCAAAACCCCACGCGCTGCCAGAAGTGTGGGTGGTATAAACGCCACGATGCTGGGAAAATGTGCCCGGCTAACAATGTTGAATGCTACAAATGTGGCCAGTTGGGCCATTTTGCCAAAGTCTGCCGAAACAACCGAGGAAGACCAGGTAGATCTGACAACAGCAGAAGACGAGCTGCCAACACTTATGGGTCCGTGAAGACAGTGGACTATAACAAAATGTCACACAGCATGTTATCTGTCAATCAGACACACCCGCAAGTGCAAATCCTCATGGTCACTTCTCTCCAAGAATCAAGCGGTCCATGGGTTAACATGTATGTCAACGACATACCTTTGAAAGTAATGGTGGACACAGGATCCCCCTATACCATGGTGGACCTCGAAACCTTTGCGAAGGTACTCTCTGGCAAGGTACATGATCTACGGAGCTCTTCGGTGAGAGCCACAGGGTATGGAAAGACACCTATCAACATCATTGGGTATACATGGATCAAGATCAGGTTCCATGACAGACAAACATTCCCTGACAGACAAACATACTGCAAGTTGTGCGTGGCCAAGAATGGATCCTCGGTAGTAGGATGGGAAGAGCAAGCAGCCCTCCAAGTGAGAATCCACCCCGGAGAAGATGTTCCTGTACTGAGCGTGTTCAAAAACAAAACCGACATCAAATCCACTTTGGCTGAGCAATTCCCCAAGGTGTTCTGCAATGAAATAGGACTGCTTAGAGGTTTCCAACACAGAATAATATTGAAAAGAGGTGCTGTTCCCGTGGTCCATCGAGTACGTGGAATCCCCTTTGGGACCAAAGCAGCACTCAAGGATGAACTCACACGTCTATGCAATGAGAACATTATACAACCCATAGAGAGTTCCGAATGGCTTGCCCCCATTGTCCTAGTAAAGAAACCCGACAATTCCATACGGATGTGTGTTGATCTAAGGGACCTAAACAAAAACATATGGGTCGACAGACACCCACTTCCTAACATATCTGAACTTCTCACGACCATGGAATCGGCGAGTTTTTTTAGCACCTTGGACCTTTCCTCAGCATACCACCAGATTGCTTTAGACGACAGCTCAAAAGCCCTCACCTCCTTCGTCACACCTTTAGGAGCATACATGTTCAACAGAATGCCATTCGGGCTCGCTTCCGCCGCAGCAGTTTTCCAGAAACTCATGTCGCATCTGTTCGGAGGCCTCGATGGAGTACAATGTTTCCAGGATGATATACTCATATCAGCCAAAACTGAGGAAGAACACGATGCCAAGCTAATGGGCGTATTACGGATAATGCAAAGAAGTGGACTCACCCTCAAGTTAGAGAAATGCAACATCAAGTGCAGTCAAGTGTCTTACCTTGGCCATTCCATCGATGCCAGGGGCATTCGTCCCAAGAAAAAACTCATGGACACAATACTGAGTTTAGCTGAACCCACCAACAAAGACCAGTAGAAAGGTTTTTTAGGGATGACGGAGTACTACTCCACATTTGTGAGCAACTATGCCAACAAGACAGCAAACATGAGGAAACTCATGAAGAAATCCAACAGATTTGAATGGTCCACAGAATGTAAAAATGAATTTGAGAACCTCAAATCTGACATCAACCGAGCTCCAGCCCTGAGCATTTTTGATCATAAAGCCAAAACAATACTGTCAGTAGATGCCAGCAAGATCGGCCTTGGTGGATTGCTAGAGCAACAACAGAACGGCAACATCGTGACCATCGCATTTGCATCCAGAGTACTAAGAGGTGCTGAATTGAATTATTCCACCATCGAGAGAGAGGCTTTGGCTGTCAAGTGGGCTCTACAACATTTCAGAAATCTTATTTGGGGCCTACCCATCCTCCTAAAGACTGACCACAAACCTCTAGTCAACATCCTACAATCCAAAATGCCACACCTTATCTCACCCTGAATAAGGCGCTGGTTTCTAGACATCATGCAATACAATCTTCAAGTTCACTACAATCCTGGTCCACAGAATCAAGTAGCAGACTGTCTTTCGAGACTACCCACCATTCAAGATGAACAAGACGTTGAAAACGAAGATCAAGAGGAGGACATTGTAGCCACCATAAATCCTGCCATCCCCTCCGATGAATGGACACACATCACCAAAGCCGACACAGACCAACAGAAATTCAGAAGAGCCGTAATGAACGACTGGATTGGTACTGGACAAGAGTTGGCGAACTTCACACCATTTAAAGATGAGATATCCATGAATGAAAATCACATCTTTAGGGGAAATAGAGTAATCCCAGCCGTGGCACTCAGAATGAAGCTACTTGACTTAGCCCATGAAGGACATATGGGAAGGAGTTTGACAAAGAACAGAATCAGGAACAACTACTGGTGGCCCAACATGTGGAAAGAGGCGGAAGAGACAGTAAAAAACTGCAGTGCTTGCGCTTCCAGTGACAAATCGAAAACCTTAAGGAAAACCCCACTTCAGCCGGTGGAAACACCCAAACACATATGGTCAAAACTGGCAATAGACATTATGGGCCCCTTCGAAAATCTGGAGGCAGTAAAAATAATCATCATTGTAATTGTTGATTACACCTCCAAATGGACCGAATGGGGTGTGGTGGAAACCAGCGCAACTACGAAGAAGGTCATTGACTTCCTAACTGAAATATTTAACAGGGAAGGTGACCCCAGAGACATAGTCTCAGACAACGGGTCCCAGTTCACTTCGTCGGAATTCCAAGAATTCCTTGATAAAAAATCCATCAACCACATCACTACATTACTCTACCACCCAATGTCCAACGGGTTGGTGGGAAAAAATGAACAGACTGATAAAAGTGTCATTCAGCTAGCCACAGCCAATGCCAGGCCATGGAGAGAAACCCTCAAGGAGGCCTTGCATGCATATAGAACAACGCCGCACTCCACCACTAACTCAGAGCCCTTCACCTTGATGCGAGGCAGAACTGCAACTAACGAACTGAGACCAGCATGGATCTTCTTAGAAACCGGTGAAGCAAGGAGGAGCATGGAACCAAAAGTGGATATAGAACAAATCCATAAAACTATAAAGGAAAAGCAAAAGAAGTACAAAACTTACTACGACCAGAAGAACGGAGTAAAACAGATGCTCCTTCAGGAAGGAGACTGGGTCTGTGTCAGAGAACCCAAGAAAACACTCAAGGGCGAATCCAAATTCAGATCTCCACAAAAAGTCATACAGTGCCACTACAAATCCGCCACATTGGACGATGGAAAGAGATGGTCCCACGATGATCTCGTGAAAATAACCAATGACACCTGCAGACCGAGCACTTCCAAAAACAATTACAATGACACTTGGTCAAGGGAGAATGTGAAGGGAACAAACAACAACACATGCAGACTCAGTACATCCACAGACTCATATGATGGCGTATGGTCAAGAAATGAACCCATTTCTGAGGAGACACACCACCTCAAGCATACAAAAAACTACGAACACTGTCACCACGATGAAGAAAGATCTTCCAGGAGTCTGTCGAAAAGGAATCGCAAGACCATCCGGAACTTCAGCAACGATTTCATCTACTATTGACTACAATGTCAACTTATGTTAATTTCCCTCAGCCAATCCTCCAACCTCACTTTTCCTTGTTCTTTTCCCCCCTCTCCACCCCTCGCTTTCCCATAGGTAAGGAGATGTTATAATGTTAATGCATTCTCCATTCCATCCGGAATGGAGAATGCGTTTCCCCCCAGGTTCCACCACGGAACGCCTTATGACATTTCCCAGCTGGCAGCCCTTGCCTCCGGGGGCCGTGAAATAAAGCTCATTCTTCACTTACCTACGCCTCGGTATTTATTTCAAAAAGGCAAGTGTGTTAGTCTATGCTTTTAAAATTGATCCCCCCAGTGCCAAGGCCTTTTTTGATGATTTTGATATTTCACCATTCAATGCCTTCTTACGTTTTCTGTTTCATTGACCCCTTAAATGCCAAGGACGAGGGATCTCGTCCTTGGCAACAGGGAGGTAATCCCAAGGACGATATACCTCGCCCTTGGCACTTAAGGGGTTAAGCTTTGAGGTAAACTCTCAATGAGGCAATGTTAAGCTGCATGCAACAAAACGAACACCACACGTGCTCTTACATTGTTTCATATCCTGATTCAGTGTTTTGGAAGATGGACACTGACATTTGCTTATGGTACCAGCTCATCACTTCAGAAAGTTTGTTATTCTGACAACCGTATGTGTGTAGATTGTTTGTTCATTTGGTGTTACGAACTGGTGGCGAAATGGAACGTTCTAGTGAGTGTCATGGATCCAGCCAATTAGAACATTTGTAAAAAGTAAATATTTAAAAGGGGGGGGGGGGTGCAAGGCTCTTCATTGAATTGACGGTGAAATAAGGTCACTGGAATGGGCACTGTGTGTCACCCACCCTCTCTGTGAAAAAGTCTGTGTAGGTGCTAATTCTCTTGGAATTAGTCATATGACGGAGGAGGAGTCTTTACTCTTACACTTGAACGTAAGCAGGTCCCCACCACCAATGTTTTGTCATTTGCACTGTGGGGTGCAAATGCAAAGGGCAAAAGATGGAGTACAAGTGTACACGCTGCTGTATGCCCTTCACATTTGCACTCTGCAGTGCAAAGTGACTAAACGCTGCCTGGAATGCTATTCAGAATTGACTTTACATTGTGAGCACTGGTTGTCATGCTCGCATGGCAGGGAGCGTGTACGATGGATACCTATGCGGTCTGTCCGCTTTATACTGGTGCATTGAACAGGCGGCACTTATAGGGGTCTGCAGCATTTGCGCTGCCATGACAATCCATAGTGGTGAAGATGCTGGAGCCTTTGTATGATGCAGAGGAAGGGAGGCGGCGAAAATGCACGTTGCGTTCCGCGTTTCTTCTCCGCCATACAAATGCTTAAACATGAGCCGTGGGGTGAATGGAAGTCATTAAAGCCTGACTCAAGGCATGTACACCTTCCATTCATGTTACTACCGAACATAAGCTCCATAGAATACTTGAAGGAGTGGCAGCATGTTTAGGGAAAATGAACACACGTGTGAAATGAATTCTGCGGAAGAATGCCATTGAACATGCATACCACATATACACGGACACCGAATATGAGCAGTTCCCACTCACTGACTCTGAAACAGAGATTGCACTTTTGATGCTTCAGCTCCAAGAATTAGTCAACTGAAAACACATTGCCCCTGTTCTTGACAGCCTGCTTCCTTCAATGCAGAAGAAACATTTAGGGGTATGGTTAATCAGACATCCCTGCCTGGTACACACAATTTTGAAATAATCTGTGCCATTATCCAATCAGATTAAAAGGCTGCATTAGTAGTCCCCATAAGAGAGTGCTCACTCTCTGGCGCTGACAACATGGACTACACCACTGAGTTTGTGTTGGCCCTTCTGAAAAATAATCATATCCAGAATTTCTGAAATTTCATCAGGTTCGCTTGTTCCCAATTCAGAACATGCCCATAGTTGACAAAACCTCATTTACAGGTCCCCTGCACCAAGGATGTAAGTTAAATAAAATGTGTGAGCTATTTTTAGGGAGATACTCCAAAAATGTGAACGTCATTTTGAATTTCAGTAGGCCTTTGATAATCATGTGTTCCTATAACTGTTTTGCCATCTCAGTTATTTCCAGTGAAGCACAACTCATACTTTGGTGAAGTAAAGAATGCTGGGGCTACAGCTAGGCAATGGTTTTATTGTACCTCTGGGACCGGTTCTTCGTCATTGACTACTTTTCCACAGGGATCAGATATCCTTTGAAACTTGATCAATCATCAAAGTTTTTGTTGGGGGGCGTGGCCAGCATGCGAGCAGCAAGGACGTGAGTCCTGTGAGCTCCCTCTGGCCGCCCGCGATATCCTGCCGTAACATCCTCTTAGACAGAAAGTATATGTTTGAAAAGACACCTACAGCTGCGGTGTGGAGTGCGGCACAAGTCGGCGAACTATCAGCCTGGGGTTCTCCTTCGTGGCGCAGATATTCAAAAGGAAACCCATCGCCGAAGAGGAGCGAAGTGGAGCCCGCCAAAAAGGCTGCCGCGGGTTGCCCTGGAAGGCACTGAAGGAGGCGGAAAAGTAACTCTGTGGCACACGCCCAAGCCCACAGCAGATACATAAGGGGTCACGGTGGACTGACACTGGCCCGAATTACCGGAGTTCTGTAATCAGCAGATCCGAGCGGTCAGCGGCAGCAACGGACGGCATCATCGAAAGCTGCGGGCACTTAGAGGGAAGAGGCACGGACCGCTGCGGTGGTGTGGGGTGGGACGGGCGCTGAGCACTAAGCGAGTCCCGTGGCCGCCCCTCTGCTCCGGGGCCGGGACCCGGAAGAAACTCCCCTCCCTCTCGCCCTTCCTCACGCTGCGGTGAGAACCGTAGTGAGCCCATGAAGAAAGTAACCCTGCGACACACGCCCAAGCATAGAGAACACATAGCAAAGATATAAAGGGTCACGGCGCACTGATACTGGCCCGAACCACCAGGAGCCCCGTAAGCGGTGGAACCGAGCTGACAGCGGCAGCAGCGGATGGCGTCACGAAAGACTGCGGGCACTCAGAGGGAAGAGACACTGACCTCTGCAACAACGCAAGGTGGGACAGGCGCCGTGGCACCGCGCGAGTCCTGTGACCACCCCTAACCACTGGGCCCAAGACCGAGGGGAAACCCCCCCGCCCTCCTGCCCATCCTCCCGCTGCATCGAGGACCGGAGAGAGCCCACGGAGGACTGCACCTTGCTCAGTTGTTAACAGATCTCACCTTGCTGTCAACAGTGGCGGTGGAAGTGGCTCGTGGAACCAGCAGGAGCCCGGAGAAATTAAGATTGCCTTAGCGCGGCGTGCTATACGGAGCATGGCTAACTCCCGCAGAACACCCAGAAAGGACATAATGTATGGCCCAGCACGTGTGAGAGGGCCTAAGCCCAGCCTCAGAGCACACTGAACTGGTTGGCACTTGTATTGCCAAAGGGTATACCTCAACCGGGCCGAATAGAAAATGACGCCCACATCCTACGTTTAATACGATCACAGACAACGAACCACCATGCACCGTAATCCTCAAAGGCGCACACCATGTGAATGCAATCACCTTTGACAGCTAATGCTAGGACATTGAACTACACAAAGGGAGGTGCAAGACTCTAATATCTCTAAACAATACCCCCTAATAGAGGTGTTGCAGAGCACCAGACGCACGGCAAACAGACCGGGGGAAGCAGTGCCCAACACCAACTTATCGCGCGAGGCCGGGGAAAAAAAAGGCTTAACATCCACAGCAAGAAACCTCACCTCAGGTAACGGGCTAATCTACAGCATGGGGAAGGACAAAATCAAAAGGGCGACCATGCAGTGCACAATGGAACAGTTTGCAACAAACTCCCCCAATGCAATGAAGGTCACGGAACTGCGGGCAGCTTCTCCCCTTGAGGCTGAATCCCTAACACTGAAGGACGTGTTGGCAGCAATTGAAAACTCCCGTTCCTCAACGGAAATGAAAATAGATGGCATATCGGCAGAGGTGTCTCTCCTCCGGCACGACCTCCACAAGCTATCCTCACATACAGGAGAAGTTGAACAGCGAGTATCAAATGTGGAGGATGACCTTGGCGGGGTCCACCGGCACCTAACACAGGCACTGGCACGTTTAAAGACCTTCGAGGCACGAGTAGAGGAAGGGGAAGGGGGATCATGCCGCAATAACATTCGCATTTTGGGCCTGCCAGAAAACATCGAAGGCCCAAGCATGGAACTCTTTTAGGAACAATGGCTAGCGGATCTCATAGCACCTAAATCCTTTTCCAACTTTTTCTCTATTAAAGGGCTCACAGAGTGCCAACAGGACGCCCGGTGCCAGGTGCCCCTCCAAGAACCGTTGTTGCAAAGCTGTTAAACTATCGTGACAGAGATGCAATACTACAGATGGCAAGAACAGAGGGTTCAATTACATACAACGGCTCAAAAATTGTGTTCTTTCCATACTACACTAGGGAGGTGCAAAAAGCGAGGCAATCCTTTGAACATCTCAAAAGAAAACTACACTCTATGAATGTCAAATATGGTCTGCTCTTTCCAGCACAACTCAAGCACAACCATAATGGCACCGCTGTACACTTCACAGATCCGAAAGAGGCCTGGAAATGGGCTGAAACCCACATCAATGGTGACTGGGACCCAAGCAACCGGGGCCTTGGGGCTAGACCCAGACCTCGGAGAAACTAAGACAGACCGGCACAACCGCCCCGACCACCAGAATGGGACAAACCAGCACAAGAAGAAGATGAATGAAGCGCTGAGGCAGAGTCTTTAATGTTGGAACCCAGAAGGGTCACACCGGAACACACGCAAGACACCTATGAATGAGTATGGTGAGTCCAGGCAATACTCTACTTTAAATCCATCAAAGGAACACGTTGCAAGAAGCATGCCCCCAAGAGCCACCTACCAAGACCCCAAGCTTTGTGAGGATTGGGGACAGTGTAAGTGGCGCATCAAATCAGGTATGGCAACTGTTGCACACCCAATGTGACTACACCAGGGCAAGCACAAGACACTCATGCAAGGGTACTGTGAAACCGTGTCAACACTTTGCCGTAAATCTGTCAAAGGAGCATGATGTAAGCAGCGGGCCCCCAAGGGCCACCACCTACGATCCCGAGTTGCGTGGGGATTGAGAACAATCTAGGTGGTGTAGCAGAACGAGTAGAGAAAAGAAATTGGGTAACAGTTATTAGTTAAAGAGTTGACTGTCCTTTTGACAGTGAGTTGAATTTGTTATATTGGCCGACAGATGCTTCAAGTTGGGTGGAGTATGGGGTGGGGGTGGGGGATCAAAGTTGTTATGGTAAGTACCGCACCCGTTCCAACACACACATGGTAACGTCTTCCTTGCTAATTAGCCACGCAAAACACAGTAGTAAGCATGTCTCGGCCAAAAACCACCCTACGCACGACCACGGCCAATCCCTGACCAGGCTGCTGAATCAGGCAGCATCTCTAGATGCCCAACACATCGTCACTATAGACACACAGCTCAAATGGCAGGGATCTCCAACGTGAACAAAAATATAACCATCCGGGTGATGACATGGAAAGTAAACGGGTTCGGTAATAGCATTAAAAGGCGATTGGTCCTTCAGGCACTGAACCGAAACTCCCCAGACATAGCTTTCCTAACGGAGACGCATCTCGCTGGTACAAAGTGCACGCTATTTAAACGCTCGAACTGCAGACTGGCATTACACGCCGGATTTACAATGGGATCGCGAGGAGTATTAATCCTAGTACACAAAAGACTCCCATATATACCAAATACTGTTACGCAGGACATGGGAGGCAGATTTGTACACACGACAGGAACCCTCTGGGAACGCACCATATCCATGACCGCTGTATATGCACCACCCAATCTACTAACCCCTCTGACAAATGACATTACACCCCTACTCGCTATCAACTCTGCAGACCTTACACTAATTGGAGGAGACTTCAATGAAGTAATTAATGTAGACATTGAAAGAACACATGTAAGGTCCAGGAACCCAGAAACACGCACTAAACTCGCCACATTCACCAATGCTTTGGGGCTACAAGATGCATGGAGATCATTGCATTCCAACACAAGAGAATACTCTTATCACTCTGGAGCACATGCCTCACTGTCCAGGTTAGATTATTTTTTCTTACCATTAAGTAATATACATGAAGCATGAGAAGCACACCTACTCCCCAGAGGTATATCGGATCACTCCCCACTCACAATAACGATTAAGACCAACAGATCAATCCCCCCACCCAGCTGGAGATTAAACGGTTACTACCTAGGATTCCCAGAACTGGTAGAACATATTCAAAAGGTCACCAAATCATACTTTGAAATGAATACTGACTCTGTAGACAGCCCGATAACACTATGGCAGGCACTAAAGACGGTATTAAGAGGTGAGATCATAGCCTGGACATCAGCCCACAAAAAAAGACATCTAAAAGCAATACGTGAAGCCGAAAAAAAGGTACAGAACGCAGAGGTCGATCATATAACCCATGACCAGCCCGCAACGCACCGTGCATTACAATTAGCACAAAAACATCTACAACACATAGCTTTAGACAACGCTAAACAAGCACACGCAGCGATGCGAGCAAAGGTATACGAGACAGGGGACAAAGCAGGGAAAATACTGGCATGGCTAGAACGTAGAGAGTTGGGCCTTACCCAAGTCAGGAAACTAACAACGGAAGGACCAGATCCACTGGTAACGGACCAGGACATAGCGGAAGGGTTCGCAAAGTACTACACAGAACTGTACAGAGCACCACCCTCACCGCTATCGACTGACATACTAGACGAAATCACTCTCCCTACTCTAAGTGTTCAACAGCTCAACATATTAGAACAAGAAATCACTGAGGAGGAAATAACCCAAGCAATGTCAGAACTCCAATCAGGGAAAACCCCAGGCCCAAACGGCTTTCCTGACGAAATATGGAAAAAAATTGGTGCGAATGTAATCTCTCCACACCTACTACGCCTTCTAAAACACTTGCACTCACAGGGTTTCCTCCCCCCAGACCTAGGCAAAGCCACGATAATAGTTTTGCCAAAAGCGGGTAAACCACCTGACAAGTGCAGCTCCTATAGACCCATCTCCCTTATAAACTGCGAGGCCAAAATACTTGCAAAGGTACTGGCCAACCGGCTACAGCAAGTTATTCACACACTGGTACACCCAGAAGAGTGTGGGTTCATGCTGCAGAGATCCACTAGACAGAATATATATAGACTACACGCAGCACTGGAAAAACTACCTGGGCTGCAGAACCCCCTGACCTTGCTAGCCATAGACTTTGAAAAGGTTTTTGATTCTGTTTACTGGGAAGCAATATGGGCGATTATGCAACAAATGGGTATAGGACCGTACTTCATGAGCTGGATTAAACTGCTATATCACCTTCCGGAAGCACTAACCAAAGTAAATGGCATGTTTCAAATCCCTTCCGGTTGGGTAAGGGCACGAGACAAGGCTGCCCCCTATCAGCTTTGACATTCACATTGGCGATCGAACTTTTAGCAATCCTACTAAGATCCACACAAACATGGAGTGGATTCAGATGGGCGGATGACTGGGAGGACAAGGTGTCCTTATACGCAGATGACCTCTTAATATACCTACCGGACCCACGTGACTCGTGTCCTATTGTGAATTATTAAAAAAATAATGGCAGGCTCAGTGGCCTTCGTGTCAACTGGTCTAAATCCATACTGTTCCCAGTGAGGCAGATAGATAACGCAGTGCCAGGCGAATGCCCCTACCGCTTTGAGAAGGAGCAATTCAGATACTTAGGCATTCAAATTACACATAAACTAACAGACTATGTGCCCAAAAACTTACTTCCTATAACGTTAAGATTCAAAGATGATGTCCGACATTCGATGTCCTTACCACTTACACTATTAGGACGCGCTACACTTTTCAAAATGATGGCTCTCCCCCGCTTTCTTTACATATTACAAAATGCCCCACTACCCATAGCGCCCAGTGAGTTTCATAGAATAGATCAAACACTTAGGAAATTGCTATGGAAATGGGGACACCCACTTCTGGCACTCACAACCCTACAAAGATCGATATGGGAAGGCCGAATTGGACTCCCCCGGCTGCAAACCTATTACTGGGCCAGTCAAATGGCAACAGTAAATGATAAACTACACAGGGACACCACACTACCACACAATAGAATGCCGGACTCCAACCCGCAGGAAAGACCCATCATGAAATACCTCTATTGCAAAATAGACTGGGCTGCAGCCCCATCCATGCAGACACATATAACTCTAATATGGACAGATACTCACAAATACTTCGGCTGGGATGGAAAGCTAACCCGAGCACAACCACTGTGGAATAACAAATACCTCCTGGAAGTGTACAAACTCCCTAAATGACACTCCTGGTCCCAACTAGGCATTACAAAAATTGGGGATGTAGTGAGGGAAAACGAAAATATACCATTCGAAGTTTTAGCCACCACTTTCGCACTCCCCCCTAATGAACAGTATCACTATGTGCAACTTAAACATGCGCTACAGGTTCACCTCCCTGATATGATTGACATGCCAGACTACTCCCCGTTGGAACGCAATCTATTCCCAGAAATGATCAGACACAAAGTCACGTCCACCTTATATAGTGCCATGAATTCTTTCGCCATGAAAGAACTGTCAGGTTTGAAGGCAAAATGGGAAAGGGTTGTGGGCACCATACTTCTAGAGGAATGGGTAGCTGCATTAATGTTACCCAGAGAAGCGGCTATATCCTCCAGGTTTAGATTAATTCAACTGAAGATACTGCATAGAATCTATTACCCGAGGGTAACATTATTCAACTGGGGGAAAACCACTGACCCGCACTGCTTGAGATGTAAAAGGGAGGAAGGCTCCTATTATCACATACTGTGGGAATGTGCCATCATCCAACAATACTGGCAGCAGTGCTGCAATGAACTGTCAAGGGTAATGGGCAAAAGAATCCACACAAGCCCCAAACAACTACTATTGGGGATACAAGGGGATATCGAGCTAACACGTTATGAAAAAGCATTCTTATCTACCACCACTGCAATACTCAAAAGAAATATAGCGTAACTCTGGGCCTCTGCACCAGCACCAATTTATGAGCAATGGATCACAGATGTAGACATTTGTATTGCGATGGAAAAAAGAGTGTATACAGCCCGGAGATGTCCTGAGAAAGCTCAGAAAATATGGCAAAAACGGGAAGATGCACACTGAACATTAACCTGTATGGACAGACCGTGCTAAAACCCAAAGACTCGCAAAGGAATCAGTTTACGTAATATTAATGTGGTAAAATGTCCGGTTATGCTAAGCTCCTATGTATGTGAACCAAGGTGTGGAATCACTAATGGGCAGGGAAAGGGAAGTATTGGTTACCCCGTTGTACGGGGCTGCATGTTCTCTTTTGTGTTAAACAAAAAACAATAAAATGTTATATTAAAAAAAAAAATCATCAAAGTTGTTTTTCTTCGCTATTCTAGATCCATTTCATCCCATATTCAAATTATAAACCTTTCTCTGAAAAGGTATTTGGTTGACCTACACGAACCATGAGCAACAGCTTGCATTTCTTATTGATATCCCTGTATATGTATTATTTTATTTGTTAAAGCAACACAAAATGTGACAAAGGGATAAGTTGCTCTTGGGAGACACAATACACATTTAGCAAACCGTTATCTTACTAACGTATTGAATATTTTGAGCCTCCCTGTCAGTTCCCATGTAAGGGGGGGGGGGCAACAATGTAAAAGCCTCCATGTTACACTTATTAATATCCCACTTTTGCTAATCTGGACTAGATGTTTATCCCAGTTGCCGCAGAAAGAGGTATGGTTAAATACACTGCATCATAAGAGGTTGTCATAACAAATATTACATATAACAAACATACACAAATATAAAAACACTGAGACAAAATGAATGTATGTTTGCATGTGCATCTATTTATTGAAATCTAAAAGTGCTTTGTCAAGAGACATCTGACCTGTAATTGGCATGAAACTACTGCAGCCCCCTAAGTGAAGGGGATTGAGATTAAAAGAAGGTCAGAAGAGCAAGAGAGCTCTTTAGAAGGTCATGGGTGACAGAGCTTGGGGGCTCCTTTCATTAAATAAAGGCTCCAGTCACTGTCAAGATTAATACTTAGGAATGGACCATGTATCAGTTGTAAAGTATCCGCAAAAACACAAAATATATGAACAAATGTTCATACTTAAATATTTCAAGTTCATTAAAAAAAATATATATACTTCAAACATTGATACTTTTAAAGAATTAGTGTAGCATAATCTGGTGACTAATTAATGGTTTGTCCACGACACTCACTTCATATTATTGCTATAACATATTAATCACAGGACAGAAGAAATACTTGCAAACAAACAAGTAAAAACAACATTATAATTCTAATCAAATATGTTTAAAAGGATGATTGGTATAGACTAATTTCGTTGTCTACTACAAACAACAGAATACTGAAAAAGGTTGATATAGAGTAATACCAACTAAAAGATACAGAAAATAACTCATGGAAATCACAATATTCTGTTAATAACACATTACTGAAAAAGAAATGATAAAATGTAGCACTATATAAAAGTAAAAGAAAACAGCTAAGGTAAATCACAATGTTTGCATGTATTTAAAAAGGTCATAATTCCATGAGTAAGGAACTAATAATGGTTCTTGTAATTGCGAATTCTGGAGTTGGCTAAGATTGGTAAGTCACTCTCAAGTTCATAAAGTAATCCAGATGTTGAGCCATTGCAAAACATATCTGAATCCTCCTTTTTTCAATTATTTCACAGTTGAGGGAAGCGATGTCAGCCTTCTGACATTGGTGGTTGTCTTTCAGAGGGAGGGGTGTTTGGGGCAGGGCGAGTACAAGAACACTCAGTCAGAGACCTGTTCACTGCTTCAGAGGCTTATAAGGCTAATAGGTACGAAGAAGATGACTGAGTGTAGATACAGTTTCAAATGCTTATAGTATTAGGATAACAAAGGCCTCATTACAAGTTTGGCGGTCGCTCTGCCGGTAAAACCGGCAGGCTGCCCCCAGACTTGTGAATTTAGCCGGCTCCTTGCTTCACGGGAACATCGGGGGATTACGACACAGGTGTTCCTGAAAGTCAGGCATAGGACTCAATGGGAATGGGGATGACGGAAACAACGGCACCATTAACAACGGTGCTGGTGCTTCCGTGAATGTCTGTGGGCAGCTGCCCTCCCGCCCGCCAGGTCAGACCTGGTGGGCGGGATGCCGGCCACCTGCCGACTCAGAGTGTGCCGTTCTGCTAACAACGGGCACCCTTGTTACCAGACCGGCACACTCCTAATGAGGCCCACTGACTGATAATTTGCTAAATCAAAGGAAGGTGTCCAAAGTAGGTCTCTTTAAAAGTGGAATAACTATGTCCACTTTAGAATGAATAGGAAGTATTTCAACAGTGAGCAAGGAATTAAAACAATTATATAGAAGACCAGAAAAGGAAAAGTAGTTGTCACAAGATGTATTCATAAAGGAAAACCCTGTGAATAAATCCAGGATAGGAAATGCGGAGTGTGATGCCAAAGTAAAATACATGGTGACAGAGACAAATAAATGCACCAAATGGAATCAAACAGATAAAACATGATGAGAAGATGCCCATGTTAAATGGATCTTGGTTGTCAAGTACGAAGAAAAATCTAAGGTTGGTAAGGCAGAAGAAAATGCCGCCATAGGTGGGCTTAGAACAAGTTGCAAGCTTGGTTTGGAAAATGAATGGTGATAATGATATTAATTTAAAACAGCACAATAGATCAAAATAAATGTTGCTTTCCCAATTGAAGATTAAAAGAAGAAACCCTTTGGAAAAGTGGAACTGTTGGGACCTCTTAAAAATGAGCCCTTGGTAGTCGATGAGTCTTGTAGAGAAGATGTGTCCCTATCATGAGGATGGGCTAGGTTTTGGTTGCAGATGATTCCCTAATGAGCTTATGGTGGAATATCAGGTCTCATGTAATGATTTGCTCTCCAATCTAGAGTAGCAGATATTGTGACAAAGAATGGGTGTGTTCTATGGGTCATCTAGCCAATCATGATTCTCCTAGGTGAATTTGTTGAGATTTTCCAAGGCTGTGCAGACAATCAGAAGCCACACATCTCCAAAAGGAAATGTGCCCCTCTATATAAGAAGCAGATCACTTCAGGTTGTTGCAAAGTATTATACAGGGAATACTTACACTTGGTGGGGGGTTGGTGATTTTGGAGAGTTTTGAGAAGCCGTTTCAGGAGTTTGGAGGAATGTTTTCTTTTTGTCAATGGTCCTTGGTGTTTTGCTGTTTCATGCATTTTTTGCGGAATATTTATGTTCCCCTTTATCTAAATGTGTGTTGAGTGTGTATGAGTGTCTTGGTTTAAATTGTCCGCCTTCACCTGCTGTGTCATTGTCATTTTATGTTCCTTCATAAACTGTACAAATGGAAAAAAGTTTACACACACCTATTTGTTTCCCATTGAAAACAAACCAACAACAAATTACACTTTCTCCTATGTGTGTTTCTAATGCCCTGATTTATTGTGTGTATTGTATTGTATTATTTTGCATTTTAATGTTTAGCTGTGCATTACATTGTAGTGTCGTATTTGTGTGGGTAGATTGTGGTTTTAGTTGTAGATTGTAGTTGTAGGTTGAAACACTTGTGTATAGGCGCGTTATAAATGCCATATCATATCATATCAATTGTAGTTATAGCAGAATGCTTGTTCTGTTTCTGTCCACTTGTTATTACACTTGAGGTTGTGCTGGTTATCACACATTTTTAGGTTGTCATGTTCACATGCTTACGGGGGTTCTCAGCATTAGGTGCAGTCATAAAATAGCTGTGACTCTGGAGAAAGGATGAGCAAGAAATCTTGGAGAATGAGCTATGTTTCTCTTTACAGAAGGAAAATGAGTCCTCTTTGATTGATATGGAGGGGCTAACCTTTTGCTTTTTCTGGGTAGCAATTTGTGGATACAGGTCATGGAGCACTGCTGTTCATCTATGGAGTCTTTGGGGTTTGGGGGGGCACTGGGAATGGAGGTGGGTCCTACAAGGTGGTCTTGTTAGACAAAAAGACAGAGGCGGGGTAGGGAGGGCTTCACATGGACACCATCACTTAGGAATATGATGAGCATGCATCACCTCTGTCATGTTGGTGGAGGGCAGGAACCAAGGAGGAGGTGTTTGGTTTGGGTCCTGACTGGGTAGTTGCCATGGACGAGAACATTTTCTCCACTCAGCATGGTGAGGGTACTGGTCAGGATGAGGGGTCTTTCATGAATGGATTCATAGGGAAACAAGCCTGCAGAGGTGCTGCAGTAGCAGGTCGACTTCCTGAGAAGGAAGAGGAGGACGAGGATCAATTACAGGAAGAGATGGCAATGGAGAAGCCTCTTCCTGTCATGATGTGGAGGGAACGTCTGGAGGAGCCCAAGGGAGTGGGGAAACTGACACACAAATTCAACAGGGTCCTGAGTCAGGGACTGATTTGTCCTGGAACCAGGGAAGACCATGAGGGGAAGACCTGATGTCTTCTGTATGGTTGAGGGCTATAGAAAGCAGGTCAAGTGGTGCAATTGAACCAAACAAAAATGGAGGTGATTCTGTTTGGGCCCAAACATCTTCTTGAAGGTGGAAAATGTCCCTCTCCTCTTCAGTTTTTGGGAGCCAGCCTTAAATATTCCACCAAGGTAAAGAATTTAGGCTGTATTTGGCAGAGTGACCTGGGATGTAATGCCCAAGTCTCAGCCAAGGTGCAGTCCGTATTCTATAATATCCGCCTTTAGCACCAAGCTCTACCCTATGTGCCTAAAGCAGATCGTGCGGTAGTGGTGGGGCACTGGTCAATTCAAATCTTGATTATTGTAATGGACTTCTAGCAGGAGCACAGAGAAATCCAATCCATCGTCTCCAGAAAACACAAAATGCCGGAGTCAGACTGGTGTTTGGCATATCCAAAAATACTCATGTACCTGGTCTTCGCCGATCACTACATTGGCTGATGGTCGAAGATCGGATTAAATATAAGACTGGTTGCCTGGTTTATAGATGCCTGCATGAAATTGCACCAGTATATTTAATAAACAAACTGAAATGATACCAACCCACTCGTACCCTTAGGTCGAAGGATCAACTCCTCCTTGTAATTCCTAGGATGAAGTACAGGTCCATAGGAGATTGGTGTTTCTCAGTGACCGGACCCAGATTGTGGAATATTCTCCCATTATATCTGAGACAAGCTAACTCCTTGATGACTTTCAGAGTAGGTCTCAAAACTTATCTTTTTAAATAAACTTACGATCTTGGATTACTTTCTGTCTGTGTGGTATTCGATCGATCCAGTTGGTCCTCCTGGCCCTCTGAAGTCTATTGCTTTGTTCCAACTGCGCCAGGATACAATTTGGTTCTTTGTGCGTGCGTTTATAAGAGCTTCAAAATTCAAAATTCATAAGTGAAGATGTAATGAAGGCCATACCCTGGGGAACACAGGAATAAAAGAATCTCCATGCAACAGTGGCACTTGAGTGTCTACCAGATAAAGGTGTCCTTTATAAATTAGCAAGCATGCATCTACCAGCAGTGCTGCAACAGTGCTGGGTGCAGCATGACAGCAACATTAATCATACTGGGGATTATCCCTGAACTCATCCGGTCTGCAAAATTGGCACCAGTGGCACCATCAGCTGTGGCCAGCTCCAAGGCCATTATACCGGTGCTACCCTCACATGTGGTTGAGGGTAGTGTGGCATCACTAAGAACATCTAACTTTGGCATTGACCCCCGTATGGGATATTTGACATGGGGACCTAGTGCCTTTAATAGGCGCTGTCAGTTATCACTCGGGAGCTTGAAAACCTAGTTGTTGGGGCAGCCTGGGGAGGCATGTTGAGCTGCACCACCCTTGCATCCTTTAGGACATTGTGCAAGGGGGAACATTGACGACGAATTGCCAGAGAGACTAGCCTGCAATGGGACTCCCCATCATGAGAGTGGCAGAAGTCTTTGTAGCTAGAGAACTTTATGAAATGCACTGTGCGAGAGCCTGAGAACCTGAGTGTATGTCGTGCCCTGAGTGGATGTTGTGCCCGGTGAAAACATTTTAATACCTTCAGGCATTTGGCTGATCAGTAAACATTACTTGCAATATCGTCAATGTAAAGGAATGTGTAAGGCATCAACGGACCAGGACTATTTAGTCATAGGAAATACTACAGCTATGTATTTCCCAACCAGAGGCACCATGAAACAACCACACTCCTTTTCAGTGTCCAGCATGTAGTGGGTAACAAATCATTATCATCATCGTCATCAACATTATCATCATCATCTGAGCTGCTGTGTTGACTATGGGTATATGTTGTTCTATAGTCTTCCACGATTAATCAACCGTTCAATTGTATATATATCAGTTAAGCAACAATGTAGCCTTCTCCTGCAGTTAAAGAAAATAGTCCTGTCTGCACTCAAAACTATATTGGACTGCACACATGAAGAGAGGCAGATTAGAATTTCTACAAGAACAAGCGCTGCTGGCTAGACAATCCACTTACTGTATGAATATTGGATCCGGCGATCAACCTTCCCAATTTTGAAGTGTCCAGGCCATATGCATCAGGCCCGCGTACGCCTGCACTAAAAATGCCTGACTCAATGAAGAGTGTGTTACACAGACTCTCTTCCCAATAGACTGCCAGCTTTTTTCTCAAAGCTTTCAACATGTGACAGGAATGTATTGCCGGTTGATGCCACCGTCATTCATGAAGTCGATATAACTGGTTAATATTTCACAATGTGGTCTGTATGGAGTTCTTCATGCACCAATTGAAGTTGGAAGAACTACAGCAAAGCATTCTTGCAAAATTGCACAGTGTCTCCTCCATGTGATGATTTCTGGCAGACCTCCTCCCCAGAGACATGTGGATGAAAAGCAGCCACTCCTACTTTACACAAGGGTTTACAAAGGAACCTAGTAGGCACTCAATGTTACCTATAAATCAATCTAGCTGTGCATCAACTGGCAACAGTGAAAGTATGTGCATCATTTGCTGTGCTGCTTTAGCATCAACTGCCATGACGTGGGCCCTCTCCATATTGGTGAGGTTAGGACAAGCATGTAGGCAGGAAAATGGCAGACCCTGTGCACCACCTGAGGGCTCTGTATCAAAACAAATCTCCCACGGCCTACAACACCCAAGATTCAACCTGGTAGTTTGAAAGCCACCTGGAACAACGTGGCTTGTTCCCATAGGGACGTGTGCCTGCCTGGAGATTTGTTTTTCAATAAAGATTTGTTTTTTATTCCGTCCACAACCTGCTTTGGCAGATGGCCCTTTGCACCACGTGAGGGTCCAGCCGTCAAAAAGGAGCTCTCTGGCCCTACAATAACCAGGACTCTGCCTGAACATGTTGTTATGTTGATTTATATCATGCAGGGACAGTCTCCATACACGTTTCTGGCTCTACAAGAGAAGGGGGTGGGGAGATTAGTGCGGATAGGGTGAGAGCACAGGTGCAGGAGGAACTGGCGCCTGTGAGTGTTTTTTTGCATGTGGGAGTTTGTGCAGGAAGCCCTGTGCATTGTAATCATATGGGTAAGATCCAGTGCCTCGTGTGTGTGGCAGTGTTTTGTGTTGGTGTTAACGTGCTGTGTGCTGTTGTGGTGGGTTTGGTTTTGCCAGCTGGTTATATAGTGTCCATAAGGGATCCAGAGTCACTGGTGGCAGTAGCTGTAAGGTTATCTGGTGTCTTGGTGAGTTATTGCTTTGTTGATGGTTTTATGGACTATGTGGGGTGGTTCACTCTAGCTGTGCTTCAGCATCTCAGAGATGCTGGGTGTGAACATAGAATGTATTCTTGGTTTGTTTATGTGTAGTGTGGCTAACCTATGGTCTGATGTAGTGGTGTCGGTTATGTTGGAGGAGCAGGAAGGGGAAATTGGTTCATAAGTGCTGGTTTTTGGAGCCTCAGGCACAGCTCTTTGGGTGCCACTTGATGATATCTAGCCAGGTTCTTAGTTGTGGTTCTTTGGCCCATCTCATCTCCTCTTTAGTTGTTGGTCTGTGGTGTTATTGTTTTCAGTGCACCTTCGAGGTTGTCAGTGTCTCTAGAGCAACTACATTACCCGTCACATAGCAGATCCCCAGGAGGACTGGTTTATCCCTAACTTACAAGAGCAGGTAAGTAGATTTGTAGGGAATTTAGTAGTGTGCAAGCAGTGTATTCTTGTTAATACCATGAGGTCAGTGAGGGGGGTCTTGCCCAGGACCTCTTGTGCATTCAGGCAACTTCATAATGACTTTTTGGACATGATAATGAGGCGTAGTAAACTTCAGATATCTAATTGTTGTTGGTTGTCCATTCTCCTAGTGGCTTGTGATTGGTCCCTATGTACTCTGAGAAACTTAAGGGTATCCTCCCTCATACACCCATGGATCCTCTTCTCAGGTGGC